>NC_058521.1:195169534-195848701 GCF_904849725.1 Hordeum vulgare subsp. vulgare
CTGAAAGAGACAAAAGAAAAACGTTTATGAACTCTAACTCTGTTTCATCTTGTTGTTGCAACTATGTCTGACTCATAACCAGAATTTCAGCAAGATCACAAGCTAACCAGATAAGCAGATGACATCTAGGTATTACGATAAAGTCATATCAATGGCATAATCAACTAGAGAGCAATAATAATAAGTTTCAAACGTGAACACTTCATTCAAAACAATCATGAAGCAGTGTGAACACATGGTATCTCGCTAGCTCTTTCTGAGACCAAAAAACATAAATGCAGAGCACCTTCAAAGACCAAGGGCTGACTAAACATTGCAATTCATGGCAAAGAAGATCCACTCACAGTCATACTCAATATCAGTCAAAAGCAAAGCATAAAAATGACAGAGGTGCTCTCTTATTGGTGCTTTTATAAGAAGAGGATGACTCAACAGAAACATAAATAGATAGGCCCTTCATAGAGGGAAGCATTGATTTGCAGAGGTGCCAGAGCTCAAGCTTTGAAAACAGAGATAATAATTTTGGGTGGCATGCTTTCATTGTCAACGCAATGACCAAGAGTTCTCACCATCTTCCACGCTCCACATGCTATAGGCGGTTCCCAAAGAGAAAAGTAAAGTTTTGACTCCCTCACCACCGATCAATCACACTCCACGACTAGCCGAATACTCGGGTGCCGTCCATACCAACAACAATCCTGGGGGAGTTTTGTTTGCAATTATCTTTTCGATTTGAGCATGGAACTAGGCATTCCAATTACCGGCCCCTTTCTCATGAGTGATAGTGAATGAACACGTATCGAGGATAACACGCCTAGCATGGAAGATACTGATCGCCCCTTGTCACCACATGAGTGGTTTCGTCATGCAAAACCGAATATTTCTTGAAGGTTTAGAGAGTGGCACATGCAAATTTACTTGGAACGGCAAGTAGGTACCGCATATAGGTAGGTATGGTGGACTCATATGGAACAACTTTGGGTTTATGGAAGTGGATGCACAAGCAGTATTCCCACTTAGTACAATTGAAGGCTAGGAAAAGACTGGGAAGTGACCAACTAGAGAGCGACAACAGTCGTAAAAATGCATGGAGATTAACCAACAATGAGTGCAAGCATGAGTAGGACATAAATCACCATGAACAAGAATATCATAGAGGCTATGTTGATTTTGTTCCAACTACATGCGTGAACATGTGCCAAGTCAAGCCACTTGAATCATTGAAAGGAGGATAACATCCTATCATACTACATCATAATCATCTCAAGATTCATGTTGGCATCCAAGACAAACCATTATAAGATCCTAGCTAATTAAGCAAGGCATCAGAAACTATGATCTCTAAGTTGTCATTGCAAACATGTTTCTCTCACAACAAAGCTGAATATGGAATGATGAGCTAGTCATATTTTCAAAAACAAAATAGATCGAGTTCATACCAGCTTTTCCAGGCTCAGTCACTTCGTCATATATCGTCATTATTGCCTTTCACTTGAACGACTGAATGATGTGAACAACAATAAGAGTGCTCGTGCATTGGACTACGCTGGAATCTGCAAGCAAACACAAAGGAGAAGACCAGGTAATATGGCTCTTTGACAGATAAACAGATATGCATGCGAGAGCCACTAAACATTGTAAACATGGTCTTCTACCTTGACCCAAAGAAAAAAAAACTATTTTCACGGGAAAGCTCCCAACAAGCAAAAGAAGAACAAGAAATATTTTTGGGTTTTCTCAAACTAGACAAACACATGAAAAGAAAACGAGAAAAAGAAATAGACTAGAATGGATGATACAGTGGCAAAGTGTGAACACCGACTAACAAAGTGAAATTGTAAGCAAGAATATAAAGTCGGTGAGAAACACATACTCCCCCAAGCTTAGGCTTTTGGCCCAAGTTGGTCTACTCCCAAGGAGGGAAATAACCAGCTCCGGGGTGTACTGAGGGTGCCACTGCTGGGTGAGCTCCTCTGGCTCCCAATGATAAACTGGCATCTGGTACTGGACTTGTAGCTCGGGCACGGGCACCTGTGGTTGGGCTATGCCCCAATATGCGTAGATGTCCGAGGGCATAATAATGTACCTGCATGTATGAAGATTGAACAAAGAAGGAGCATGCAAGGTAATAGTCTCACGAGTACCCTCACTAAATACCAGGTTATAAATCATCCTTTTATTTATATCTCTATCAAGAAATTCATGGCGATCTATTCTATCATAATCTAGATATCTCTCAGGAAGAAGAATCTCTTCTTCCTCGTCCAGTCTAATAGGTACCTCAAAATGTATAGCAAGACGAGTAGCATAGATACCTCCATAGACAACACCTTTAGAACGGTTCGTGTTCAAGCTTTGAGCTACTATAGCACCCAAGCTATAAGTTTTATCATTATAAAGGGCTTCGCGCAAGACCGCAACATCTGGAGAGCTAAGGGCCCCAGCTTTCCCACGGCCAATCAAACATTTTCCCACGAATAATGAGAAGTATCGAAGCACGGGAAAATGTATGCTGGTAGCTCTAGCGCAAGACACTCCTCTCTCCTCTCCTACAACAATAGTATCTATGAAAGCCTCCAAACCTCGTGGATGAGGTTCATGAATATCGCCAACATACGGTAATTTGCAAACATTGCGAAAATCCTGAAGTGACATGCGCTGGGGGATATCGTATAACTTGAACTCAACCATAGGAGGATTCTTCCTTGGATAGAAATTAAAGCTTTGCACGAAAATATTAGTGAGGAGGAGGTATTGCGGACACTTATCTTCAACGAAGGCGGTAAGCCCTGCGTTCTCCACCAAGTAGTAAAAGTCCTCATAAAGTCCGGAGGCGCGTAAGAACACATCGCTTGGCCACTCGCACGCTCGAACTTCTACAACTCGGGGAACCGGATACTTGGGTTTCTTCTTCTCACTTTCATCATCCTTGGGGTCATGGCTTGAAGAGCCTCTTAAGAACCTCCTCATCTTTTCCTTTTTGTATCTCTGAAAATTTCTGAAATGTTTAGTGACTCTAAGGAAAAGTGAACAAGGCTCAACGAAACTCATAGCAACTACTCCAACAAGTGCCTAGAGGCCATATCACGCATCAAAACTACTTGGGACCAGCTAAAATTAGCATGCAAAGCTCAAGAACAGGGCCACCAAGGCAACAAAAATACGCGACGTATAAGGCACTAGAGCAAAAACTAATTGGACCAATGGAGGAGTCACTTACCAAGGAGCAATTTCCCAAAACAGTTTGGTGAATGGTGCTTTGCACAAGGAGATCGAAAATCCTAGCAAGAAGAGCAAGAACACGGGTTTGAGTTGCGAAACGATTTTTTCTTGAGGTAGGAGAAGCAGATGGGAGCTAGAATGAGTGGAGGGGGTGCACGTGGACCCCACAAGCCTGGTAGGCCCGGCCAGGGGGGTGCCCGCGCCTCCAGGGCTTGTGTCCCAGTGGTGCAGCCCCCTGACTAGCTCTCCGTCTCAGTATTTTTCAAGAATTCCAGAAAAAATCATACTTGATTTTCAAGACGTTTGGAGAACTTTTATTTTCGGGGTACTTTTCTATGGGACCCAAAAAGCAGAAAATAGGGAAAACTAAAGCTAAATCTATCATTTTTCTTCTAAGAATCCGAAGGTGAAAGCTTGGAACAGAGATTTGTTACTCCTCGATTCATCCATCTCATGGTCATCGAAAGAAATCCGTCAATGAGGTTGATCAATTCTCCTTGACAAACTTTTTTGAATCACAAAAGAAGACGGAGAATTTTCGAATAGTCACCAGGTTACCTCAATGGGGATGTGGATATCCCCAACAAGCAAATCATACTTCATCTTGACAGTAGGTATAGGGCATTTAAAGCTCCCAAGAAGAATCGATGAAGTTTTTTTGATAGCATTAATGCAATGTACTCGATATTGTTTCTTTGGAAAGTGCACCGTATGCTAATTAACGTTCACATGGAAAGTGACATTGCCTTTGTTGCAATCTATAACGGCCCCTGGAGTGTTTAGAAAGGGTCTTCCAAGGATGACCGCCATGGCATCATCCTCGGGAATATCCTGGATAACAAAGTCCGTCAAGATAGTAACGTTAGCAACCACAACAGGCACATCCTCGCAACTGCCGATAGGGAAAGCAGTTGATTTGTCGGCCATTTGCAGAGAGATTTCAGTGGGTGTCAACTTATCCAGTTCAAGCCTACGATAAAGAGAAAGAGGCATGACACTAACACCGGCTCCAAGGTCGCATAAAGCAGTTCTAACGTAGTTTCCTTTAATGGAGCAAGGTATAGTGGGCACTCCGGGATCACCTAGTTTCATAGGAGTTCCAGCCTTGAAGGCATAATTAGCAAGCATGGTGGAAATCTCAACCTCAGGTATTATCCTCTTATTAGTCACAATATTCTTCATGTACTTAGCATACAGAGACATTTTGAGCATATCTGTCGAACGCTTTTGCAGAAAGACAGGTCTAATCATTTCAACAAATCGCTCAAAATCCTCATCATCCTTTTTCTTGGATGGTTTGGGAGGAAAGGGCATGGGTTTCTGAACCCATGGTTCCCGTTCTTTACCATTCTTCCTAGAAGTGAAGTCGTTCTTGTCGTATCTCTTATTCTTAGGTTGTGGGTTATCAAGATCAACACGTTCAATATCCACATCCTTATCATTGCTAGGTTGAGCATCATCATGAACATCACTATCGATATTATCATTAGGCTCATGTTCATCACCAGATTGTGTTTCGGCATCAGAGGCAGAGACATCGTTTGGATTCTCAGGTGTAAGAGCATCTGGGTTGCTAGCGTGCAGGTTCCTATCATCTCTCTTCTTGTTCCTAGGATGACAAGGTGCATCAGTGCTAACTCTTAGGATGACCCTGAGGATACAAAGGTTCCTGGGTCATTCTACCGCCTCTAGTGACGACTCTGACAGAATTGTCATTCAACTCATTGAGCAAGTCATTCTGAGCTTTAAGTACTTGTTTTACTTGAGTAGTAACCATAGAAGCATGTTTACTCAAGAGCTTAAGATCATTGACGTTTCTGTCCACACAAGCACTTAAATGACTAAGCATACGAGCATTTTGTTCCAATTGTCTGCTCACATAATCATTGAAACTTTGTTGTTTGGCAACAAAGTTATCAAATTCATCTAGGCATAAGCTAGTCGGTTTATCAAAAGGAATATCACTCTCATGGAATCTACGAAGAGAATTTACTTCTACTCCCTGGATCGGGTAATCAAGACCATAGATCTCTTCGATAGGTGGTAGATTTATGACATCTTCAGATTTAATGCCTTTCTCTTTCATAGATTTCTTAGCTTCTTCCGTATCTTCAGTACTGAGGAATAGAATACCTCTTTTCTTGGGAGTTGGCTTCGGAGGTGGTCCGGGAATAGTGCAAGCATTCTCATTGCACAAGATGTTATTCAATAGGATCTCAGCTTGTTCTACAGTTCGTTCCCTAAAAACACAATTAGCACAGCTATCTAGGTGGTCCTTAGAAGCATCGGTAAGTCCATTATAGAAGATATCAAGTATTTCATTCTTCTCAACAGGGTGATCTGGCAAAGCATTCAATAGCTGGACGAGCCTCCCCCAAGCTTGTGGGAGACTCTCTTCTTCAACTTGCGCAAAGTTGTATATTTCCTGCAAGGCCACTTGCTTCTTATGGGCAGGGAAATATTTCTCAGAGAAGTGAACCAAGTCTTACCATCATCCTTTAGCGAGAAAGGAAACAGCTTGAGGATATAGTAGTGGCGAATCTTTTCCTCACTCGTGAATAGGGTGGCTATATCATGTAGTTTGGTAAGATGAGCAACAACTGTTTCAGACTCATAACCGTGAAAAGGATCAGATTCGACCAAAGTGACTAACTAAGGGTCGACAGAGAATTCATAATCCTTATCAGTCACAAAGATAGGTGAAGTAGCAAACTTCGGGTCGTATTTCATCCCAGCGTTCAAAGATTTTACTTTGCACTTGCGCAGTAATTTATCAACATCATAGCTATCCTTACAAGCAAGAAAGTCCTCAGCTATCTCTCCCTCCATAACATAACCCTTAGGCATATCAGGCAATTACTATCTAGGAGAGCTAGTTCTAACAGGCAAAATAGAAGGTTCTACTTCAATAGTATCAGCAGTTTAAGAAGTATCATCACATCTAACAACAACTCTAGCAATTTGTGCATCAAGGAATGCACCTAGTGGCAAAGTAGTATCAAGCATAGCATCATCACAAGTATCATGGACAGCAGAAGTAGCATCATCAAGCACAGGCGACATATCAAGATTTCTAGCAGGAGGTGGTGTCGCAAACTTACTCATAACTTAAGGTGAATCAAGTGCAGAGCAAGATGGCAGTTCCTTACCTGTCCTCATAGTTGAGGGAAAGACTTTAGTTCTTGGATCTTTCATATTCCTCTTAGTGACCAGCAGACGTAAATCCCAAGTGACTCAGAGAATATAGCTATCCCTCCCCGGCAACGGCGCCAGAAAAAGGTCTTGATAACCCACAAGTATAGGGGATCGCAACAGTTTTCGAGGGTAGAGTATTCAATCCAAATTTATTGATTCAACACAAGGGGAAGACAAAGAATATTCTCAAGTATTAGCAGTTGAGTTGTCATTTCAACCACACCTGAAAGACTTAGTATCTGCAGGAAAGTATCAGTAGCAGAGTAGTGTGCTAGCAACAGTAGCAACAGTAACAGTAGCAGCAGTGGCAACAGTAGCAATAGAGTAATAGCAGCAACAGTAATAGCAGTAGCGACAAACTAATAGTAGCAAGGACCAGTAGGAAAAACTTGTAGGCATTGGATCGGTGATGGATGATTACGCCGGATGTTATTCATCACGCAACAGTTATAACACTGAGAGATATGCAACTAGCTCCAGTTCGTCAATGTAATGTAGGCATGTATTCCCTATGTAGTCATACGTGCTTAGGGAAAAGAACTTGCATGACATCTATTGTCCATCGCTCCCATGGAAGCGATGTCCTAATGGAAACTAAGGGATATTAACGCTCTCCTTTTTATAAAGAACAGGAGTAACGCATTAACACTTAGTGAATACATGAACTCCTCATACTATGGTCATCTCCGGGAGTGGTTCCGGCTATTGTCACTCTGGGGTTGTCGGGTCATAACACATAGTAGGTGAGTACAACTTGCAAGATAGGATCAAGGACACACATATATTGGCGACAACATAATAGGTTCAGATCTGAAATCATGGCACTCGGGCCCTAGTGATAAGCATTAAGCATGGAAAAGTAGTAGCAACATCAATCTCAGAACATAGTGGATACTAGGGATCAATCCCCATCAAAACTAACTCGATTACATGATAGATCTCATCCAACCCATCACCGTCGAGCAAGCCTATGATGAGATTACTCACGAACGGTGAAGAGCATCATGGAATTGGCGATGAAGGAAGGTTGGTGATGACGATGGCGACGATCTCCACTCTCCGAAACCCAGAACGGACTCCACATCTGCCCTCCAGAGGAAGAACATGAGGTGGCGGCGCCTGCGTATCGTAAAACGCGATTAACTCTTCTCCTTGATTTTTTTTCTGGACGAAATGGAGTAAATAGAGCCGGATTTGGAGGCGGTGGAGCAACGTGGGCCCCACATGCCTACTAGGCGCGGCAAGGGGGTCTCCCGCATGGTGGGCTTGTGGGCTCTCAGCTCCACCCCTCCGGTTGATTCTTGCGCCAATATTTCTTATATATTCCACGAAAAATCCCCGTAAATTTTCAGGTCATTCCAGGAACTTTTATTTCTGCGCAAAAACAACACCATGGCAATTCTGCTGAAAACAACGTTAGTCCGGGTTAGTTCCATTCAAATCATGCAAATTAGAGTCCAAAACAAGGGCAAAAGAGTTTGGAAAAGTAGATACGATAGAGACGTATCAGTATTCCATGAAGACCTTGTTCATGAGGTACGTGAAGTAAGCTAGGGCATTAGTCAATCCAAAAGACATGATAGTGCATTCGTACAGACTGTACCGGGTCACGAACGTAGTGTTGGGTATGTCTTCAGGTCGGATCTTCAATTGGTAATATCAAGACCGGAGATCAATCTTGGAAAATACCTTAGCTCCATTTAGCTGATCAAACAAATCTTGAATCTTGGGGAGTGGATACTTATTCTTGATCGTGACCGCAATGAGAGAACGGTAATCGACATAGAGTCTGATAGTACCATCCTTCTTGGACACGAAGAGAACAGGTGATCCCCAAGGTGACGCACTCGGACGAATAAACCCTTTCCTGAGTTGCTCATCTAGCTGCTTCTTGAACTCTGCTAGCTCTTTGGATCCCATCCTGTAAGGCTTCTTATAGATAGGCCTTGATCCGGGCATGAGCTCAATGATGAACTTGATGTCTCGGTCAGGAGGCATTCCCGGTAGCTCATCAGGAAAGACGTCCGGGTACTCACGGACTATTGGCACTCGCTTGAGTTCTACTTCTGACAGGCGGTTAACCCGTGGTACTCAGGCGGGTACTGGTTTAGAGACATACTTGACTTTGACCCCTTGGTTGCTTATCATGGTAATGGCCCTGTTGGCATAGTCCAAGATGCTTTGATACTTGGCCAACCAATCCATGCCGAGAATTACTTCTAGGCCTTGCGACTTAAGCACAATGAGATCCGCTGAGAAGCTTGTTGTGACGCCCTCGGCTTAATCGTACGCTAACCAAACACGCAATTGCGTACGATCAAACCCAAGGACTCACGGGAGGATATCACAACACAACACTAGACACAAATAAAATAACATCAGCTTCATATTACAAGCCAGGGGCCTCGAGGGCTAGAATACAAAAGCTCGATAAACACAGGAGTTAGCGGATGCAACAAATATCTGAGTACAGACATAAAACATGGGGTGCCTTAGAGAAGGCTAGCACAAAAGATACAACGATCGAACGAGGTGAGGCCTCCTGCCTGGGAACCTCCTAACTACTCCTGATCATCAGCGGCCTCCACGTAGTAGTTGGCACCGTCGGGGTAGCAGTCGTCGGTGGCGAGGACTGCCATCTCCTGGGCTTCATCATACGGTCGCAGCAAACGGATCAAGGGAACAAGGGGGGAGCAAAGCAGCGGTGAGTACTCATCCAAAGTACTCGCAAGTCTTACATCAGAGCTATTCTAATAATGCATCAGTATCAAAAAAGGGGGTTATATGTGGACTGACTACAGGAATGCGAGAATAGAGATAGAAGGCCTAGTCCTATCGAAGACTAGCATCTTCAGGGTCTTGCAGCAATAGACGAGAGTAGAACAGGGGTAACAAATTAATAGTCATATTGTTGCAGCAATATTAAAGTGAGGTCACGCCTAAGGATCCTCCCTCGACTCCCTGCGAGGAAGCAATCCCGAGGCAAACTAAATCCAGTTAAGTAACAATTGTAGTTGTAAAAGATCGGGGCACAACTCCAAGTCGTCCTGTAACCGTGGACACGGCTATCCGAATAATTAATTTTCATCCCTGCAGGGGTGCACCACATGTCCCGTCACGCTCGATAACACTCTGGCCGGACATACTTTTCTGGGTCCTGCCCGGCCTCGGAATATCGACACGTCGCAGCCCCACCTAAGACTAATCAGAGAGGCCAGCCCGCCGGTCTAAATCCTAAGCACAAAGGGTTCGTGGGCCCAGTTCCCCTTCACGCTCCTGCACGTGGCGTGGGCGGCCAACGTCAGTCCTAGCATCCCTTAATCACAAGCGCGATGCATCTCGGGACCACTCGGGCGCGCGCCGCTACACTGCTGGCATCTGAAAAGCTTCGGCTGATACCGCGACGCCGAGTACCCATAATTCTTCCCGCGTAGCCAGTTAGTGCGAAAAGGTCTCCGACCAACCCAGATCAAATACCCAAATCCATTAGCATTTTAATTAGGCCAACAACACAGTCTCGCGGAATCCACCCGTCTTACAACTAATCACCGAAGAATCCCAGTAACATGGTCGAGTAACTGTGTGGTCGTAACATCGGGGGGAATCCGAGGTATCACCCTCGTTGGACTCCGAACGATGTACCCGTCAAGGTGGGATTAGAGGAATCACCCCCGGGGGTCCCACACTCGCGGGATTGCACGACAGAGACGTCATCGGGAATGGTGAAAGAGGAATCACCCTCGATAACCATGACCGACTAGCTATACTACAGAGATATCATCAGGAGTACTTAGCGAGGTGTCACCCTCGGTACCCGATAGTATCTCTGTAGCGTCGTACAACGAAGGGGGTGAATGTGCTGTGTCGGGTCTGGCTCGTCGATCAGAGATCGAGATTTGAAAACAAGCGGGGCAACTAAGCTACGGGGTCAGAGGGGATGACTGCTCCACCTATACTAAGCAGGTTAAAGGTACAGGACTGAAAGTAGCAGTTCATCAAAAACAGGCTATGCATCAGATATAGGAGCTAACTACAACAGTAGCAAAATACTAATGCAAGCAGTAGGAAGAAAGACATAGGCGATATAGGAATGATCAAGGAGGGGTTTGCTTGCCTTGCTGCTCTGCGGCAAAGGACTGATCGGCAGGGTCGTAGATGTATCCGGCAGCAGCGTCAGTCTCGGGGTCTACCGGTAAGAAGAGGGGGAAGAAACAATAAATAATAGCACCGATGCAACACAAAGCATGACATGGAAAGATGCAGGCTAGACATGAGCTAACGCAGCAACATCCGTCATAGACGGGTCGGAAGAATATCTGACGATATTTTCCGGGTCTCGGGCTACTACCGGTTATACTGGAAACGATGGAAAAGTTCCATGTTTGGTATGCTAGGGACGCGTGACAGACGAACGGGCCGTGTATCCGGGTTCGTCTCGCTTTGCTGATCAACTTTCATGTTGAAAATATTTTGATCTGACTTACGGATTATTTAATATTAATTTTCAAAGTTTTATTAATTATTTAGGAATTAAAAACAGATTTAAATGATTTAATAAAATCCTATTATGACATCATCGCGATGTCATGCTCACATCAACATTTGACTGGTCAACTGACCTGCGGGTCCCGAACGTCATAGACACAAGTTTTTATTTAAGATTAACTATTATTTAATCAGATTAATTTAGTGGGGGACCCGCGTGTCATACTCTAATTATTCTAATTAATTAATTTAACTAATATATCTATTTATTTAATTAATAAAACATTTTTTTATATTATTTATAACAACTAACGCGTGGGGCCCCCCTGTCATAGACAGCGGGTGCATTGGCCCCACCGGTAAGTGGCCTCAGGCTAATTCCTCATTTATTTTTATTAGATACCTAACCGTGCAAATACCGTATTCCTCTAAATATCCATATACGCAAATACATACATCACATCTCATACATACATACATACATACACTTTTAATACATCATTTGTTTTTATTCATTTTTCTCTCAAAACTCTCAACACTCATCTCTCTGTTAACACAGACACAGAACTCTCTCTAACTCCACCTAGAAGAACACAAACTTCAAATCCTCCTACCGGAGTCCACCGTCGACGGATCGAGGCCCCGTTTGCCGGAACGGAACCGGGACGGCGAGGAGATCGACATGGTGGGAGGAGCCCGAGGAGGGGCTCACCGACGGTGACGTGACGGCCCGGTGAAGCCGGAGTTTGCACGAAGGTGACGGTGGAGACAACGTGCAGGCGGTGACGGTGACGGTGACGATGGTGGTGACGTGCCGGCGAGGGGGAGCCGGTCGGATCCGGTGAGTTGGTGATGTCTCCCTGCCCGGTCCCTCCCGGACCGAGCGGGAGAAGGCCGACGGGGGCGGCGGTTGGTAGGCCGGCGAGGTTGGAGGGCCAAGGTGGCCGGGGCTCGCCGGCTGGAGGAGGTGGCGCGCCGGCCAGGGAGGGAGGGGGCCGACGGGAAGGAGGCCGGCGGGGGAGGTGAGGAGGCCGTGAGGGGAGGGGCCGCCGGGGGAGGAGAGGAGCCGTGGGGGGGGCGGCTCGCCGGCGGGATGGCCGACGGGAGGGAGGAGGAGGAGGCGACGAGGGAGGGAGTTGGGGGCTCGGCAGGGGAGGGATCTGGGGGAGGAGGCCACGGGAGGAGAGGAGGGAGATCGTGGGGGGTGGGGGTGTCTCTCGTGGGGTGGGAGGACCGAGAGAGAGAGGGAGTGCCGGTGGGGGGGTGGGTCCCCCCACGAGGGGGAGGCTGGGGGGCGCTGGCGGCGCGTGGGAGGCGAGTGGGAGGAGGCGGCGGCTCCCCTCGCCAGGAGGGCGGGACGCTAGGGTTGCGGGATGGGGGGGGGGGTGGCCGGCTGGGCCTTGAGCCCAGTTGGGCCAAGGGGTGGGGTTGCCTTTTTTTTTTGTTGCTTTGTTTTGTTTTCTTTTTCCCTTTTTATTATTTCTTTCTTTCAGTTTTCTTTTCTTTCTTCTATCATTATTATTTCTTTAATACTTTCCTTTTTTTACATATATATTCTTTTAATATTTGCAATGAACTCATAACGTACTCTTCGTTTGTCTTCAAATTTTGAATCCGGACAAAACTCGAATCAACGCGGGTCTGAGATGGGAATCCGATGACGTGGCATCATTAGCTGTTGATCACTGTAGCTTAATTACAATCACTACTGTAGCAAAAGTCGAGGATGTCACACTTGTCCCATCGATAACTATCGTGACCTTCCTACATCCTAGGTTGGTCCTCAATACTGCTCCCGGGGTTTGAATTGCCATTTTCCCGTGAAGCAGGGTAGGTTTTAAACCACATTTTTCCGCAAATCTTTGTGTAACAAAAGAATGTGAAGCACCACAATCAAACAATACTGTCGCTGGGGTAGAGTTGACAAGGAACGTACCCAGAATGCAGTCCGGGTCTTCCTGTGCCTCTTCTGAGGAAATATGATTAATCCCCCCTGCTGTGATACTACTCTTTGCGGGGAGCCTGATTCCTGCCTGGTGCTCCCTGGCCTTGATTTGGCGCATTGGGGCACGGTTCGTCGGGCTTCTTATTCGGACACTGCCTAGAATAGTGCCATGTTTGTCCACATCCATAACAGGTAACTTGTGCTGGAAGATTGGTCTTGACTCCACTGTTGTTCGGTGGATTGATTGCTGGCTTGGTGTTGACTTGCTGCTGAGGCTGGTAGTTCTAGAGAAATGTCGGAGTCTTGTACTGTTGCTGTTGATAGCTGGGTCTTTCTGGAGCTAACTGCCATGGGCGTGGCTTCGGGTTACTCGGTCCTCCACTACCCATTAGCTTGCGCTTACGAGTGTCATCCATAGCACGAGCTTGTCTTCCAACATAAGGACCTTATGAACCAGATCGCCTAAGGTCCAGCATTCAAAATGTGACAGCCCGAGACCGACATTCCAGAAGATTCCGCCCTTTATTCCGTTTCCGTCGTGTGGCTATTTTATTTTGTTGGTTGCATCACCATTTAGTTTGCATCGTCGCATCATGCATGGCATCTTGCATCGTCTGTCACGTGTGGTGTTTTGAGTGTTGTGCTTCAAGTGATCACCAAGTCATAGAGCGATAGTAGTTCCCCCTCTCTCTCCTCTTATTTCATTTTGTGGTTTTGCTAAAGTTTCGTTTTAACCCCTCTTTTTAAAAATATAAATTCGTCTTCTTTAAAAGAAAATCATTTTATTAAATGTGGGGGCAATCCCTAGGTTTTGCTTTATTTTTTTACCTCTGTTACTTTTTTTAAAACTAGTGACCTTTTATTTATAAAAGGGGTTTGTTTTTTGTATTCTTTTGAAAACGGGTTTTAATTTTAATTCTTCAAAAGGTTTTATTTTATTTCTTCTAAAAATGCCCAACTATTTCTTGTCGTTGGGAATAATTTTTCAAAGTATTAAAAAGCATTTATTATATTTTATTTTTTTGTTAAAAGCCTTTCTTTATCTAAAATTTATGTTTTAAAAGGATCTAAAAAAACCAAAGGGGGAGGACCCCATGCCAAGGCCCAGCAGGCCAAGGCCCAGGCCTCCCCTGCCCTAGCGAGCCCCCTGCTCCATCCCCCGAGCGCCGTCGCCTCCCCGTGCTCGGTCCCCTTTCTCTCCTCCCCTCGTCGCGCAGCACGATCCATCCCCTCGCCCCGTGTTCGTTCTCCCATCGCCTCTAGGCCGATCCCCTCCGCCCCAGCGCTCCCCCCACACCTTGGCCTCCTCCTCCCAGCGCTCCCTCCACGCCTTGGCCTCCTCCTCCCAGCGCTCCCTCCACGCCATGGCCTCCTCCTCCCAGCGCCCCTGCCGCGCCATGGACATTCTCCCCTGCCGAGCCGTTGTTGGTGTCCTGTTCCTGTTGCGTTTTTCCTGCTGCTGCGTGAGGTTGTTGTTGCCCGATTTGCTAGGTTTCTGCTTGCTGCGTTTGGCCTGCTGTTGCAGAGAGTTGTAGTTGCTGCCCTGATGCTGTTGATGTGGCTGCCGAGCTTGCTGTTGTTGTTGCACCACTGCTGCTGCCCTGCTTGCCTGCCGATTCATGCATGCTGCTTCAAGCCGGTTGAGGTAGCCGCCGCTGCCGCTGTAGTTGTTGTCGTGCCGTTGCCCTGCTGCCGAGCTACTTTGTTGTAGTTGCTGGTGCTAGCCGCTGCCTTCTGGCCGAGGCTGTTGCTAGTAGAAGCCTGTAGCTAGCGGCTATATCTAGTAGTTGTTAGTTGCTTTTGCTATTAGATGCTAGGCTTGGTTGTTGTGCTGCTTGCCGTTGTCTGCCGGCGCCGATGCATTTGTTGTGGTGCCGCATGTGTCGCCGCATGCGCCATTCCCCTAAGCCGAGGAACCGACATGATCACCGTGCACCACGTCGTCCTCGAGGGCCTCTTCGGAAATGTGTTCGACTCGCGACGCCGAAGATCGTCTACCGACGCAAGAGAACGACTACCGTCGACGAGACCATGTACGACTACTCCCACGACGTCCACGACGACCGTTGTTTCCCTTCACCGAACCGAACCGCTCCGATTCGCACGCTTCGAAGGTATACCGATGAGACGTGTCGTGTAACGAACGCATGTAATGTATGAATATATGTATGTATGCACCATATGTTGCCCGTTTCCCGTTGTCTTCTTTCGTCGTGCCTCGACACATGGGAACCCGAGATACGGGATCACCCAATTCTTTATTTAACGTTCCCGCACACGCTTCACATACGTTGGCACGATATCTCGACGAGTTATCAGCATAGGAATGTTGCCATGGCATCATTTTCGATTTTCCGCCATGGTTCCCTCTCGCTCGCCGTGGCCACATATGCTTCTTTCCCTTCTTGCCGTGATGTGGTAACTCGCAGGCATGTCGCATTCATGGCATGTTATCTTGTGTTGCATGTTCTTGTGCCGTAGCTCGTTCTATGTGTCGCGTGATAACCGACTAGGATGCCATATAGGACCGTCTCTATACCCTTGCCATGTTAACAACAATTAAATATTGCGGTGTAAATAAACGGGAGTGAATTAAATACTTAAACGTGGAGTTTCGTCGATATACAACCCGTTGCATATCGAGCTTCATTTAATGTGTAGTGTTTGCGTGAGGTGTTTTGTCATGCCATCCCTTGCATGTTGACCTAATCATGCATCATAGTAGGTTGTCCATCATGTTGTGCATCGTGTGGTGAATATCTGTGTTGATGTTTGTTTCCGGTTTGCTCCGTTCCGATAGAGTTCCGCAAGCGTGTCGGAATGTGAGCACCCGTTCGACTACGTTTGTTCGCCGACTTCTCTGAGTCATTCTTCTTCCAAGTGGGATGTCAGGCAAGATGACCATTTCCCAAGATACCATTACTATCATTCCCATGCTAGTTTATCGCTTCTATCGTTTAAGTCTCGTTGCCTACCACATGTTAAATATTAGCCTCTCAACAATGCCATGATTACCTTCAACCTATTCGACCTAGCAAACCACTAATTGGCTATGTTACTGCTTGCTTAACCCTCTCGTTAGCGTTGCTAGTTGCAGGTGTAGTTGCTTCCATGTGACAACATGGGTTCCTTGTTATACCACCATATTAAATGGTACTTACCTTAATGGACCTATATACTTGGTAAAAGGTGGAAGGCTCGGCCTTTCTAGCCTGGTGTTTTGTTCCACCTTTGCCCCCTTTGTTTTCGGCCACCGGTGTTATGTTCCATAAATGAGCGCTCCTAACACGATCGGGGTCGTTATGGGGACCCCCTTGATAATTCGTTTTAGATTAAGACTGGTCAGGCAAGGCCCAACTTTGGTACTACTTTTGCCTAAACACCTAATAAAATTGCATAGGGACTTTCCGGACCCCGAGGATAATTTAATCAACCCCCGGGCCAGTGCTCCTCATCAGTGTTGGTCCAAATTGGCAGACTACGGGGCCACCGCGGGGCAACCCGAGGTTTGGTTCTCCTAGTGTGACCCATCCGTCGTGTCATGAGAAGGAGATACGCGGCTCCTATCGGGTTCGTTGACACGTCGGGCGGCCTTGCTGGATTAGTTTTACCTTTGATGAAATTTCTTGCGCATCGGGATTCCGGTGATGCTTTGGGTAATCTCAGAGTTCAGGTTTTCCACTAGGGAATCTGACGAGATCGCGAGCTTCGTGATTGAGGATTTCTATGCGGCTTGTGGTAATTTGTGATGGACTAGTTGGAGCACCCCTGCAGGGTTAAATCTTTTCGGAAAGCCGTGCCCGCGGTTATGTGGCAACGTGGAAGCTTTGTTTAACACTGTTTCCAAATAACTTGAAGTTAGCTAAATTAAAATATGCCAACTGTGTGCGTAACCATGACTGTCTCTTTCGTGAGTTCCTTCTCCGATCGAGGACACGGTGGGGTTATGTCTGACGAAGGTAGGTGTTCAGGATCATTCATTTGATCATCAGTAGTTCACGTCCGTTATGTGTAGATCTTTCCTCTCTTATTTCTAGTACTCGTAAGTTAGCCACCTTATATATATGCTTAGCAGCTGCTGCAACCTCACCACTTAACCATGCCTCACCCATTAAGCTTTGCTAGTCTTGATACCTTTGGAAATGAGATTGCTGAGTCCCATGTGGCTCACAGATTACTACAACACCAGTTGCAGGTACATGTAAATGTTACTTGATGCGAGCGCGTTGATTGTTCATTTGAAGTTGCTTCTTCTTCTTCTTCTTCATTGATCTAGGATGGGTTCCAGGCCGGCAGCCTAGGATAGCAAGGATGGACGTCGTTCATCTTTTGTCGTTTGTTTTCGTCCATAGTCAGACCCTGCTCTTACTCTTGATGATTATGTAATGTACTGATGTGACTCTGATGTAGCTTGTGGCGAGTGTAAGCCAATTCTATTATATATCTCTTCTTTTCAGTACATGTACTTGCAACGATATCCATTCTTGCGACACGACGAGATGCGCTTCTATCCCTCATGAGGCCCTCGTGCCAAATTGAGGATAGGGTCGCATCTTGGGCGTGACACAAAAACAACCAGGTGATACTGGAGCAACTGCTGCAAATACTCCTTAACAGATCCACTGCCTTGCTTTAAGGCTCGGAATTCCTGCTTCTTAATGGTCATCATTCCAGGAGGAATGTGAGCAGCGCGGAATCCATCTTTGAACACAGCCCATGTGATGACTTGCCCTGCTCGCGTGATCATAAATCCATCCCACCAAGCTCTGGATGTGCCACCGATACACTGAGAATCATAGAGGACCATCTCATGATCATCAGTGCATTTGACCAGCGAGAGGAGGTCTTCGATAGTACGGATCCAGTCATCGGCATCCAATGGTGCATTCGTCTCCGTGAATATGGGTGGCGTGGTTCACATGAACTCAGAGAGAGTAGAGCGACCATTGCCATTCCCGTTCTATGGCGGGTTGTTTGCCAAGGTTTGAGCCAGCTGCTGAATAGCGGCATTGTTGGCTTGACGTTCCTCTTGAAGAGATTGAAGGAACTGAGCCATAGTCAAGCTTTCGGGAGGAGGTGGTGGCGGTGGAACATTGATACGTCCATTTATCATCATGTTTTCACATTGATATTTATCGCTTCTTGGGTTGTTATTTCACTTCACGGTACAATACTTATGCCTTTTATCTCTTATTTTGCAAGGTTTACATGAAGAAGGAGAATGCCGGCAGCTGGAATTCTGGCCTGAAAATGGAGCAAGTTTGAGATTCCTATTCTGCGCAACTCCAAACGCCGAAAAAAACAATGATGATTTTTTTCTGGATTTATAAAAAATACTGGGCTGAAGAAGTGCTAGAGGAGCGCAACCAGGGGGCCACAAGCCTGGTAGGCGCGGCCACCCCTCCCTGGCCACGCCTAGCGGGCTTGTGGGCTCCCTGCTGGCCTATTGGCCCCCTCTTCTGCTATATGAAGGGTTTCGTCCGGAAAAAATTAGGAGCACGCTTTTTTGTGGATTCACCGCCGCCACGAGGCGGAACTTGAGCAGGACCAATCTAGAGCTCCGGCAAGACGATCGTGCAGGGAAACTTCCCTCCCGGAGGGTGAAATCATCGCCATCGTCATCACCAACACTCCTCTCATCGGAGGGGACTTGTCACCATCAACATCTTCATCAGCACCATCTCATCTCCAAACCCTAGTTCATCTCTTGTAACCAATCTCCGTCTCGCGACTCCGATTGGTACTTGTAAGGTTGCTAGTAGTGTTAATTACTCCTCGTAGTTAATGCTAGTTGGATTACTTGGTGGAACAGTTTATGTTCAGATCCTTGATGCTACTCATTACCTCTCTGGTCATGAATACGATTATGCTTTGTGAGTAGTTACTTTTGTTCTTGAGGAAATGAGATAAGTCATCCTAATAGTAGCCATGTGAATTTGGTATTCGTTCGGTAATTTGATGTGTTGTATGTTGTTTTTCCTCTAGTGGTGTTATGTGAACGTCGACTACATAACACTTCACCATTATTTGGGCCTAGAGGAAGGCATTGGGAAGTACTAAGTAGATGATGGGTTGCTAGAGTGACAGAAGTTTAAACCCTAGTTTATGTGTTGCTTCGTACGGGGATGATTTGGATCCAGTAGTTTAATGCTATGGTTAGACTTTGTCTTAATTCTTCTTTCGTAGTTGCGGATGCTTGCGAGAGGGGTTAATCATAAGTGGGATACTTCTCCAAGTAAGGGCAGTACCCAAGCACTGGTCCACCGACATATCAAACTATCAAAGTAACGAACACGAATCATAGGAACATGATGAAAACTAGCATGACAGAAATTCTCGTGTGTCCTCGGGAGCATTTTTCCTCCAATAAGACTTTGTCCAGGCTTGTCCCTTGCTACAAAAGCGATTGGGCCACTTTTCTGCACCGTTGCTACTTTTGTTACTTGTTGCTTGCTACGAATCATCTCACCACACAATCACTTGTTACCGATATTCCAGTGCTTGCAGATATTACCTTGTTGAAAACCACTTGTCAGATCCTTCTGCTCCTCGTTTGGTTCGACACTCTTACTTATTTAAACGACTACGATTGATCCCCTATACTTGTGGGTCATCAAGACTGTTTTCTGGCGCCGTTGCCGGGGAGTGAAGCACCTTTGGTAAGTGGAACTTGGTAAGGAAATATTCATATAGTGTGCTGAAATTTATTGTCACTTGTCACTATGGATACTTATCCTTTGAGGGGCTTGTTCGGGGTATTTTCACCTCGAACGGGAGCACAAGGAGTTGCTCCTAACCTGCTGCACCTGCTGAAAATATTTTCTTTGAATTTCCTTCGGGTATGCTTGAGAAACTGCTGGCTAATCCTTTTACAGGAGATGGAACATCACATCCACACTTGCATCTAATCTATGTAGATGAAGTTTGTGGTTTATTTAAGCTTGCAGGTTTGCCCAAGGATGAGGTCAATAAGAAGGTCTTTCCTTTATCTTTGAAGGATAAGGCGTTGACATCGTATAGGCTATGTGATGATACTGGATCATGGGACTACAATCGGTTGAAATTGGAATTTCATCAAAAGTTTTCTCCTATGCATTTAGTACATCGTGATCGGAATTATATTTATAATTTTTGGCCTCGTGACAGAGAGAAATTAACATGCCCCAATCATGAGCTCTCGAGAGAAATTATCATTCAGAACTTCTATGCTCGGCTTTCTCATGATGATCGCACCATGCTTGACACTTCTTGTACATGTTCTTTTATGAAGAGAGATATTGACTTCAAATGGAATTTATTGGAGAGAATTAAACGCAACTCTGAAGATTGGGAGCTTGAAGAAGGTAAGGAGTCAGGTATGAATTTCAAGTTTGATTGCGTTAAATCCTTTGTTGAAACAAATACTTTTTGTGACTTTAGCACTAAGTCTGGACTTGACCCTGAGATAGTAGCTTCACTCTGTGAATCATTTGCTGCTCATATTGATCTCCCCAAAGAGAAGTGGTTCAAATATCATCCTCCTTTAGAAGTCAATGTAGTTAAACCCAATCCAGTTGAAGAAGAGTCATTGCCTATAATGATCCTATTATTCCCAGTGCTTATATTGAGAAACCACCTTTCCCTGTTAGGATAAAGGATCATTCTAAAGCCTCAATTGTGATACGTAGAGGCCATACCAGAACACCTACACCCCGTGAGAAAATTAGAGTTGAACCTAGCATTGCTATTGTCAAACATCTTCTGTCCGACGATGTTGAGGGACATAATATTCACTTCTGTGAAGATGCTACTAGAATTGCTAAACCCCACGCTAGAGACAAACATAGGCCTGTTGTTGGCACGCCTGTTGTTTCTGTTAAGATAGGAGATCATTGTTATCATGGTTTATGTGACGTGGGTGCTAGTGTTAGTGCAATACCTCAATCCTCATACGATGAAATTAAATACGATATTGCACCTGTTGAGATAGAGCCTATTGACGTCACTATTCAGCTTGCCAGTAGATATACTATCTACACTGTGGGAATTGTTAGGGATGTTGAAGTCTTGTGTAGTAAAACGAAGTATCCTGCTGATTTCCTCGTTCTTGCTACCACCCAAGATAGCTTTTGTCCCATCATATTTTGCAGACCTTTTCTCAATACCGTCAATGCTCATATTGACTGTGAGAAGCAAACTGTCACTGTTGGCTTTGAAGGTGTGTCACACGAGTTCAATTTCTCCAAGTTTGGTAGACAACCTCATGAAAAGGAGTTGCCTAGTAAGGATGAAACTATTGCCTTAGCTTCTATTGCCGTGCCTCCTACTGATCCCTCAGAGCAATACTTGCTTGAGCATGAAAATGATATGCATATGGATGAAAGGGATGAAATAGATAGAGTTATCTTAGAACAATATCCTATCCTTAAGAATAATTTGTGTGTTGAACTGCTTGGGGATCCAGCCCACCAAAGGGTGATCCTATGTTCGAGCTTAAACAGTTGCTTGATACTCTTAAGTATGCTTATCTTGATGAAAAACAGATATATCCTGCTATTATTAGTGCTAGCCTCTTAGAGCATGAAGAAACGAAGTTACTAAAAACTTTGAGGAAGCACCGTGCTACTATTGGATATATTCTTGATGATCTTAAGGGCATTAGTCCCACCGTATGCCAGCACAAGATTAAAACTGATCCTGATTTCAAGCCAGTTGTTGATCATCAACGGAGATTAAATCCTAAGATGAAAGAGGTAGTAAGAAAAGAAATACTAAAGCTCCTGGAAGCGGGTATTATCTATCCTGTTGCTCATAGCGATTGGGTGAGTCCGATGCATTGCGTTCCTAAGAAGGGAGGTATTACCGTTGTCCCTAATGATAAGGATGAATTGATCCCACACAGGATTATTACTGGCTATAGGATGGTGATCGATTTTAGGAAATTGAATAAAGCCACTAGGAAAGATCATTACCCTTTACCTTTTATCGACCAAATGCTACAAAGACTATCTAAACACACACACTTCTGCTTTCTAGAAGGTTATTTTGGTTTCTCTCAAATACCAGTTGCACAAGCTGATTAGGAGAAAACCACTTTCACCTACCCTTTCGGTACCTTTGCTTATAGACGTATGCCTTTTGGCTTATGTAATGCACCTGCCACCTTTCAAAGATGTATGATGGCTATATTCTCTGACTTTTGTGAAAAGATTGTTGAGGTTTTCAGGAATGACTTCTCCGTTTACGGGTCTTCTTTTGATGATTGCCTCAGCAACCTTGATCGAGTCTTGCAGAGATGTAAAGACACCAATCTTGTCTTGAATTGGGAGAAGTGCCACTTTATGGTTAATGAAGGCATCGTCTTAGGACATAAAATTTCTGAAAGAGGTATCGAAGTCGATAAGGCTAAGGTTGATGCAATTGAGAAAATGCCATACCCCACACATATCAAAGGTATAAGAAGTTTCCTTGGTCATGCTGGTTTCTCTAGCAGGTTCAATTAAGACTTCTCTAAGATTTCAAGGCCTCTATAGAAGGGGCAGATTTGGATCCACTAGTTTAATGCTATGGTTAGACTTTGTCTTAATTCTTCTTTCGTAGTTGCGGATTCTTGCTAGAGGGCTTAATCATAAGTTGGATACTTGTCCATGTAAGGGTAGTACCCAAGCACCGGTCCACCCACATATCAAACTATCAAAGTAACGAACGCGAATCATAGGAACATGATGAAAACTAGCATGACAGAAATTCCCATGTGTCCTAGGGAGCGTTTTTCCTCCTATAAGACTTTGTACAGGCTTGTCCCTTGCTACAAAAGGAATTGGGACACTTTTCTGCACCGTTCCTACTTTTGTTACTTGTTGCTTGCTACGAATCATCTCACCACATAATCACTTGTTACCGATAATTTATTGCTTGCAGATAGTACCTTGCTGAAAACCACTTGTCACATCCTTCTTCTCCTCGTTGGGTTCGACATTCTTACTTATCGAAAGGACTACGATTGATCCCCTATACTTGTGGGTCATCAAACATCGTCTTGCTGCTCGTGGTGATATCCAGCTTGAGCTTCCCCTCCGGTTCCCTGCTGCTGTCCCGAGGAGGCAGAGCCGGGGTTGCCGAAGGTGCTATTGCGGGTTGCATTAACCATCCTGTCAGGGAGTAGATATGTCAATTTTGTCGAGCTGGCTGAATCATGAGGGATGATGCTCTAGTAGAGGGGTCTGGCGCTGTGCTAGTGTGAAATTTTTAAACCAAAGGTTTTTGGAAAGTTAATGCATTAATTTAAAACAAGACATGTAATCGCTGACAAACTGCCTAAGGCAGAATGCGACTTGCATCCAACATGCTTACACAACACTCATGGTTTATTGCACCGATACATGAACTCCTACGCTCGGGGAGTAACTCCTAATTGCCTACGCTACTAATACTAAGCGGCAGACTGTGCGGTCTCATAAGCAGGTTATGTGGGATCTTCGTCTTCATCTTCATCTTCATCAGTGCTTCCCTTCTTTGAAGGAGTAGGAGAAGGAAGCGGACCATCATGGCGTCTCTTGGTTGGCGAAGTAGCGAAGAGTTCGGTGTACTCTTCCACGGTCAGGCGACGACTCTGAAGAGGAGTGGCTTGAAGGGCTAGTATTCCTCCTCGGAAAGCGAAGCCAGGTGGTCCTTCGGGTGCTCCTTCCTTTTTCACCTTGCAGTTTGATACGTCTCATCGTATCTACTTTTTTAAACTCTTTTGCCCTTGTTTTGGACTCTAATTTGCATGATTTGAATGGAACTAACCCGGACTGACGCTGTTTTCAGCAAAGTTCCCATGGTGTTGTTTTTGTGCAGAAATGAAAGTTCTCGGAACGTCCAGAAAATTTACGGAGAATTTTTCTGGAAAATATGAAAAATACCTGCACAAAGATCCAACGGAGGGGATGGGCCAGTGGGCCACAAGCCCTGTTGCGGCGGCCCCCCTGGCCACGGCAAACAAGCTTGTGGGGGCCACGTGGCTCTACCGCCCGCAAACTCAACTCTATAAATCCACTTTCGCCCAGAAAACAAATCAGAAGAGAAGATTTCGTCGCGTTTGCTATATGGAGGCGCCGCCACATCCAGTTCTTCATCTGGAGGACAGATCTGGAGTCCGTTTTGGGTCTCGGAGAGGGGAAATCGTCGCCATCGTCATCATCAACCTTCTTCCCTCTCCACTTCCATGAAGCTCTTCCTCGTTCGTGAGTAATCTATTCGTAGGCTCGCTGGGCGGTGATGAGTAGGATGAGATCTGTCATGTAATCGAGTTAGTTTTGATGGGGATTGATCCCTGGTATCCACTATGTTCTTAGATTGATGTTGCTACTACTTTGCCATGATTAATGCTTGTCCCTAGGGCCCGAGTGCCATGATTTCAGATCTGAAATTATTATGTTGTCACCAATATATGTGTGTTTTAGATCCGATCTTGCAAGTTCTAGTTACCTAGTATGTGTTATGACCCGGCAACCCCGGAGTGACAATAACCAGAACCACTCCCGGTGATGACCATAGTTTGAGGAGTTCATGTGTTCACCAAGTGCTAATGCCTTGTTCCAGTTTTTATTAAAAGGTGAACCTTAATATCCCGTAGTATCCTTTTGGACCCCGCTGCCTTGGAAATTCTTTTCCGTAAGCACGTATGACTACACACGGAATGCATGCCTACATCACATTGACGAATGGGAGCTAGCCACATATCTCTCCGTGTTATAACTGTTGCATGATGAATGTCATCCAAACGAATCACCGACCCATTTCCTACGATAATGTCCCACTGCTGTTGTCACTTGTCTTGCTCTGCTGCTACTGATATTACTTGTTTTTCTCTTCTGCTGTTACTTGTCTTGCTCTGCTACTACTGCAGTTACTACTGTTGTTGCTGCTGTTACTTGCTACTGCTGTTACTTCCTATTGCTATCACTACTGCTGTTCCTTGCCACTGTTGTTACTCGTTACACTGCTGTTACCTGCTACAATTCTGGTTCGCTCGGTGTTGACGGGAAAAGACAATATCCCTCAACGGGCAACTTCTGGCGCCATTGATACGACAGTTAGGAATAGTCTGCCGTCAACAGATCATTTCTAACACCGTTGTTATCATCCTACTTTGCTGCTGATACTTTGCTTGCAGATACTAATCTTTCAGGTGTGGTTGAATCTGACACATTCAGCTGTTAATACTCGAGAGTATTGCCTCACCTCCTGACTGGCGTACCAACAAATTTGGGTCGAATACTCTACCCTCGAAAATTGTCGCGAACCCACGCGCTGGTGGGACATTGCAAGACAATTGCTAATTGTTGAGCAACTGGGAGCAGTTCTGGCTCTGTTGTCGCGAAGGCATCAAGTCAGGGACTCATCAACAACATTCTTCTAGTGTCATTGCCGGGGACTGCCGTTAGCACCATTTTTCTGGCGCCGTTGCCGGGGAAGGTCTGCTGTCGCATTAGCATTTTTCTAGCACCGTTGCCGGGGAGGTATTGCTATATTCTCTAAGTCACTTGGGATTTATATCTGCTGATCGCTATGAAGAATCTGAAGGATCCAAAAACCAAAGTCTTGCCCTCAACTATGAGGGGAGGTAAGGAACTGCCATCTAGCTCTGCACTTGATTCACCTTCAGTCATGAGTAAGTTTGCGACATCACCTCCTCCTAGAAATCTTGATATGTCGCATGTGCTTGATGATGCTTATTTTACCATTCCTGATACTGCTAGAGATGCTATGCTTGATACTGTGCTTGATGATGATATGCCTGATACTGCTAGAGATGCTACGCCTGATACTGCTAGAGATGCTATGCCTGATACTGTTAGAGATGCTATGCCTGATACTGTTAGAGATGCTAAGCCTGATATTGCTTTGCCTGATGATGCTAGACATGCTATTTTGCCTCATGATGCTATGCTTGATACTGCTAGAGATGCTACTTTTCCTGATGTGCCACTAGGAGCATTCCTTGATGCTCATATTGCTAGAGTTACTGCCAATGCTCGTGATGCTTCTGAAACTACCGATACTATTGAGATAGAACCTGCTTTTGCTCCTGCTAGATCTAGCTCTCCTATATATGAATTGCCTGATATACCTGAGGGTTATGTTATGGAGGGAGAGATAGCTGAGGATTTTCTTGCGTGTAAGGATGCCTATGACGCTGAGAAATTACTTCTCAAGTGGACGGAAAAATCTGTGCAAGCTAGGATGAAATACGACCCAAACTTTGCCACTTCACCTATCTTTATCACCGATAAGGATTACGAATTCTCTGTCGACCCTGAGATAATCTCTCTAGTCGAATCTGATCCTTTCCACGGTTATGAATCTGAGACGGTCATAGCCCATCTTACCAAACTACACGATATAGCCACCCTTTTCGCGAGTGAGGAGAAGATCCACCACGACTATATCATTAAGCTCTTTCCTTTCTCTCTAAAGGATGACGCTAAAGCCTGGTTCGCTTCTCTTTCTCCTGGATGTGTGAGTTGTCCCCAGGATATGGTCTATTACTTTTGTGAGAAATATTTCCCTGCACATAAGAAGCAAGTTGCCTTGCAGGAAATATACAACTTTGCTCAACTCAAACAAGAGAGTCTCCCACAAGCTTGGGAGAGGCTCGTCCAGCTAGAGAATGCTTTGCCTGATCAACCTCTTAAGAAGAACGAGATACTTGATATCTTCTATAACGGACTTACCGATGCTTCTAGAGACCACCTAGATAGTCGTGCCGGTTGTGTTTTAGGGAACGAACTGTAGAACAAGTTGAGACTCTACTGAATAACATCTTGATCAACGATAATGCTTGGACTATTCCCGAACCACCTCCTAAGTCAAGTCCGAAGAAAAGAGGTATCCTATTCCTCAGTCCCGAAGATATGCAAGAAGCCAAAAAAATCTATGCAAGAGAAAGGCATTAGATCTGAAGATGTCAAAAATCTGCCACCTATCGAAGAGATCCATGGTCTCGATAACCCGATACAGGTAGTGGAAGTAAATTCTCTGCGTAGGTTTGGTGACAGTAATATTCCTTTTGATGAACCAGCTAGCCTTTGCTTTGATGAATTTGACAACTTTGTTGCCAAACAACAGAGTTTCAATGATTATGTTACCAGACATTTGGAACAAAGTACTTATATGCTTAGTCATTTAAGTGCTTGTGTAGACAGAAATGTCATTGATCTGAAGCTCCTAGGCAAACATGCCTCTATGATTACTACTCAGGTAGAACAAGTACTTAAAGCTCAGAATGACATGCTCAATGAATTAAATGACAACTCTGTCAGAGTCATTACTAGAGGAGGCAAAATAACTCAGGAACCTTTGTATCCTGAGGGTCATCCTAAGAGAATTGATCAAGATTCACAAGGAATTAATATAGATGCACCCAGTCATCCTAAGGAGAAGAAGAAGGATGATAGAAAAATGCATGTTAGTTCACCAAATACTGTCACACCCGAAGAACCAAATGATATTTCTGCGTCTGATGCAGAAACACGGTCTGGTGATGAACATGAACCTGGTGACAATGTGGACAGCGATGTTCATAATGATGCTCAACCTAGCAATGATAAGGATGTGGAGATTGAACCTACGGTTAATCCTGATAACCAATAACCTAAGAGATACGATAAGAATGACTTCACTACTAGGAAGCATGGTAAAGAAAGAGAGCCATGTGTTCAAAGACCTATGCCCTTTCCTCCTAAGCCATCCAAGAAAAAGGGTGATGAGGATTTTGAGCACTTTATTGAAATAATAAGACCCGTCTTTCTGCAGATGCTGTTAGTTGATATGCTCAAAATGTCTCCGTATGCCAAGTACATGAAAGATATCGTGTCCAATAAACGAAGATACCAGATCTTGAGATCTCCATCATGCTTGCCAATTACACTTTCAAAGGTGGAACTCCTAAGGAACTTGGTGATCCCGTAGCGCCCACTATACCTTGCTCCATTAAGGGAAACTACGTAAGAAATGCCTTATGTGACCTTGGAGCCGGAGTTAGTGTTATGCCTCTCTCTCTCTATCGTAGACTTGAACTGGATAAGTTGACACCCACTGAAATTTCTCTGCAAATGGCTGACAAATCAACTGCTTTCCCTGTTGGCATTTGCGAGGATGTGCGTGTTGTGGTTGCTAACACCACTATCTTAACATACTTTGTTATCTTGGATATTCTCGAGCACGATGCCATGGCGGTCATCCTCGGAAGACCATTTTTAAACACTTAAGGGGTTGTTATAGATTGCAACAAAGGCAATGTCACTTTCCATGTCAACGGTAATGAGCATACCGTGCACATTCCGAAGAAACGATATCAAGTACATTGCACCAATGCTATCAAAAAAGCTTCATCGATTCTTCTTGGGAGCTTTGAATGACCTATTCCTCGTGTCAAGATGAAGTATGATTTGGTTGTTGGGGAGATTCATATCCCCATTGAGGTGACTTAGTGGCTATTCGAAAATTCTCCATTCTCTCTTGCGATTCAAGAAAGTTTTGTCATAAGGATTTGATCAACCCCATTGACGGATTTCTTTCGATGACCATGAGATGGATGAATCAAAGAGTCACTTACCTGTGTTTTAAGCTTTCATTTTCTTCTGCTTAGAAGAAAAATTATAGGTTTAGTTTATTTTTTCCTGTTTTCTGTTTTAGCGTCCCGGAGAAAAATACCCCAAAAATTAAAGTTCTCCGATGGTCCTGAAAATCTAGTATGGTTTTTTCGGGAATATTTGAAAAATACTGGGACAGCGAGCTCATTACAGCTCCCATCCTCTTCTTCTTCCTCCAGAAAAAATAGTTTCGCAGCTCAAACCCGTGTTCTTGCTCATTTGGCTGTGATTTTTGATCTCCTTGCTCAAAGCATCATTCTCCGAACCGTTTTGGGGAAATTACTCCTTGGTAAGTGACTCCTCCATTGGTTCAATTAGTTTTTGCTCTAGTGCTTTATCCTTCACGTATTCTTACAACCTTGGTGACCATGTTCTTGAGCTTGAAATGTTGATTTTAGCTAGTCCCAAGTAGTTTTAGCGCGTGATACGGTCTCTAGGCACTAGTAGGAGTAGTTGCTACGAGTTGGGTTAATCCTTACTCACTTTTCTTTTGAAGTCTCTCAAAATTTCAGAATTTTTCAGAGCTAGAAAAGGAAAAAGATTAGGAAGTTCTTGAGAGGCTCTTCAAGCCGTAACCCTAAGGAGAATGAGAAGAACCACCCCAAGTATGTGGTTCCTTGAGTCACAGAAGTTCGAGCGTGCGAGTGGCCAAGTGATGAATTTTTGCGCGCCGCCGGGCTTTATGAAGACTTTTATTACTTGGTGGAGAACGCATGTCTTACCGCGTTCGTTGAAGATAAGTGCTCACAATACCTCCTCCTCACCAATATTTATGTTCAAAGCTTCAACTTTTATTCGAGGAAGAATCCTCCCATGGTTGAGTTCATGTTGTACGATATCCCCCAGTGCATGACACTGCAGGATTTTTGCAATGCTTGCAAATTACCTTATGTTGGGGATATTCATGATCCTCGTCCACGGGATTTGGAGGATTTCATAGGTACTACTTCTGTTGGAGAGGAGAGCGGAGTGTCTTGCGCTAGAATTGCTAGCATACATTTTCCTGTGCTTCGGCACTTCTCATTATTTGTGGGAAAATGTTTGATTGGCCGTGGGAAGGCCTTTATAGCACTAAGACTTATAGCCTAGGTGCTATAGTAGCTCTGCGGATGAACACAAACCATTCCAAAGGTGTCTTCTATGGAGGTATCTATGCTACTCGTCTCGCTAGACACTTTGAGATACCAATTAGACTTCGCGAGGATGAAGAGATGCTTCTTCCTGAGAAATATCTGGATTATGACATCATAGTTCGCCATGATTTTCTGGATAGAGATGCTAGTAGACGGATGATTTATAACCTGGTACTTAGTCAGGGTACTCGAGAGACTATTACTTTGCCTGCTCCTTCATTGTTCGGTCTTCATGCAGGCAGGTACACTATTATGCCCTCGGACATCTATGCATATTGGGGCTTAGCCCAACCACACGTGCCCGTGCCCGAGCCGCCGGTCGAGTACCAGACGCCAGTTTATCAGTGGGAGCCAGAGGCGCTCACACAGCAGTGGCATCCACAGTCTGCTCCGTAGTATCCCGGAGCTGGTTATTTCCCACCTTGGGAGTAGACCAAGCTAGGCCAAAAGCCTCAGCTTGGGGGAGTACGTGTTCTCACCGACCTTACATTCATGCTTATGCTTTTACTTTGTTCGTCGGTGTTCACACTTTTCCACTGTATTATCCATGCTAGTTTATTTTCGTTTTCTTGTTTTTTGTGTCCTTTTGAGAAAACCAAAAAAGATGTTCCTTTCTTCTTTTTCTTGTTGGGAGTTTTCCCGTGTAAATAGTTTTCTTTTTCTTTGGGTCAAGGTAGAAGATATTAGTTACAATGTTTAGTGGCTCTCGCATGCATACCTGTTTAGCTTTCAAGGAGCCAAATTACTTTGTCTTCTGCTTTGTGTTTGCCTGCAGATTTCAGCTTGGTCCAATGCACGAGCACTCTTATTATTGTTCACATCGTTCGATCGTGCAAGTGAAAGGCAATAATGATGATATATGATGAAGTGACTGAGACTAGAAAAGCTGGTATGAACTCTATCTATTTTGTTTTTGTAAATATGACTAGCTTGTCGTCCCAGATTCAGCTTTGTTGTGACAGAACCATGTTTTCAATGACAACTTAGAGATCATAGTTTCTGATGCCATGCTTATTTAGCTAGGAGCTTATAATGGTTTGTCTTGAATGCCAACATAGATTTTGAGATGATTATGATGTAGTATGATAGGATGGTATTCTCCTTTGAATTATTCAAGTGGCTTGACTTGGCGCATGTTCATGCATGTAGTTGAAACAAAATCAACATAGCCTCTATGATGTTCGTGTTCATGGTGATTTATATCTTGTTCATGCTTGCACTCCATGTTAGTCAAACTCATTGCATCTTGATGACTGTTGTCGTTCTCTTGTTGTTCGCTTCCCAGTCTTTTGCTGGCCTTCACTTGTACTAAGCGGAATACTGCTTGTGCATCCACTTCCATAAACCCAAAAGTGTTTCCATGAGAGTCCACCATACCTACCTATTTGCGGTATTTACCTACCGTTCCAATTAAATTTGCATGTGCCATTCTCTAAACCTTCAAGAAATAATCTGTTTTGCATGCCCGAACCGCTCGTGTGGTGACAGGGGGTTATTGATATCTTCCATGTTAGGCGTGTTATCCTCTACATGTGTTTATTCACTGTCATTCACGAGAAAGGGGCCGGTAATTGGAATGCCCAGTTCCATGCTTAAATTGAAAACATAACTGTAAAACAAGACTCCCCCCGGATTGATGTTAGTATGGACGGTACCCGAGGATTCGGCTAGCCGTGGAGTGTGATTGATTGGTGGTGGGGGAGTTAAAACTTACTTTTCTGTTTGGGAACCACATATAGCATGAGTAGCATGGAAGATATTGAGAACTCTTGGTCATTGCATTGACAATGAAAGCATGCCACCCAAAATTATTATCTCTCTTTTCAAAGCTTGAGCTCTGGCAGCTCTGCAAATCAATGAATCCCTCTGCGAAGGGCGTGTCTATTTATTTTCCTGTTGAGTCATCCTCTTCTTATTTAAGCACCAATTAGAGAGCACCTCTGCCATTTTTATGCTTTGCTTTTGATTGATATTGAGTATGACTATGACTGGATCTTTGTTGCTATGAATTACAATGTTTAGTCAACCCTTGATCTTCGAAATTGCTCTGCATTTATGTTTTGCGGTCTCACAAAGAGCTAGCGAGATACCACCTATTCATATTGCTTCATGCTTGTTTTGATTGAATTGTTGGTATCTGAAACTCATTATTATTTGCTCGCTAGCTGATTATGCCATTGATATTAGTTTACCGTGAGACCTTTGTGTCACTTGCTTATGTGGTTAATTTGTGATCTTGCTGAAATTCTCGTTATGAGTTAGACATAGTTGCAACAACAAGATCAAACAGAGTTTGTAAATTTTTTTCTTTCTCTTTCAGTTTGTCAACTGAGTTGCTTGAGGACAAGCAAGGTTTTAAGCTTGGGGTAGTTGATACGTCTCCATCGTATCTACTTTTCCAAACTCTTTTGCCCTTGTTTTGGACTGTAATTTGCATGAGTTGAATGGAACTAACCCGGACTGACGTTGTTTTCAGCAGAATTGTCATGGTGTTGTTTTTGTGCAGAAATGAAAGTTCTCGGAACGTCCTAAAAATTTACGGAGAATTTTTCTGGAAAATATGAAAAATACCTGCGCAAAGATCCACCGGAGGGATAGGCCAGTGGGCCACAATCCCTGTTGCCGGGGCTACCCCCCTGGCCACGACAAACAAGCTTGTGGGGCCCACGTGGCTCTACCGCCCCAAAACTCAGCTCTATAAATTCACTTTCCCCCAAGAAAAAATTCAGAAGAGAAGATTTCATCGCGTTTGCGATACGGAGGCGCCGCCACATCCTGTTCTTCATCTGGAGGACAGATCTGGAGTCCGTTTTGGGCTCCGGAGAGGGGAAATCGTCGCCATCGTCATCATCAACCTTCTTCCCTCTCCAATTCCATGAAGCTCTTCATCGTTCGTGAGTAATCTATTCGTAGGCTCGCTGGGCGGTGATGAGTAGGATGAGATCTATCATAGAATCGAGTTAGTTTTGATGGGGATTGATCCCTAGTATCCACTACGTTCTGAGATTGATGTTGCTACTACTATGCCATGCTTAATGCTTGTCACTAGGGCCCGAGTGCCATGATTTCAGATCTGAAATTATTATGTTGTCACCAATATATGTGAGTTTTAGATCCGATCTTGCAAGTTGTAGTTACCTACTATGTGTTATGACCCGGCAACCCCGGAGTGAAAATAACCGGAACCATTCCCGATGATGACCATAGTTTGAGGAGTGCATGTGTTCACCAAGTGCTAATGCGTTGTTCCAGTTCTTTATTAAAAGGAGAACCTTAATATCCCGTAGTATCCTTTTGGACACCGCTGCCACAGGAGGGATGGACAATAGATGTCATGCAAGTTCTTTTCCCTAAGCACGTATGACTACACACGGAATGCATGCCTACATCACATTGACGAATGAGATCTAGCCACATATCTCTCCGTGTAATAACTATTGCATAATGAATGTCATCCAAATGAATCACCGAGCCATTGCCTACGAGTTTGTCGCACTGCTGCGGTTACTTGTCTTGCTTTGCTGCTACTTCTGTTACTTGTTTTGCTCTGCTACTCTTACTTGTCTTGCTCTGCTGCTACTGTTGTTACTTGTTTTGCTCTGCTGCTACTACTTGTCTTGCTCTACTGCTACTATTGTTACTATTGTTGCTGCTACTGTTACTTGTTACTTCCCGGGGACTGCCGTTAGCAGCATTTTTCTGGCGCCGTTGTCGGGGAAGGTCTCCTGTCGCATTATGGTTCTTCATCTTCTCCGTGCGAAGCACATCCTTGACTTGCTGCAGCTCTTGGCGAATCTTTGTTGACTCTTTGATCAAAAGGTGCGTCAAAGTGTCGTAGGAGAGTCTGAAGTAGGTTCGAAACCTCAGTGGCGTCCCATCCTCGGAAGATGGATTGAGTGTCCAACTCCCGTCTATCCCGTTCTTCATGAAGGGTAGGTGACGAGTAGCTGGCTCGTCATCCATCTCGGGAAGGATGTCGCGGAGTCACACGAGCGCCTCTCGTGCTGCGGTCTCCACTGCCAACATCATATCCTCCATATGTGGTCCTTTAAAGAACCAACTAGTCGGGGAATCATTAGCCTTCACTATCACGTCCACGTGATATTCGTAAGTGTCGGCGTTGACCCAGTGCTCGTGGTAGAGGAAGATGGGTGTGGGGCGTACTTGGCACTTCTCGATGCTATCACTCAAAAGTAGAGGAAATCCCCTCTCCAGAAGCATCTCAGATACGGCGGCCATCTACAAGATGTAGAGAGGGTTAGAAAGTTCTTAGTGGGTGCAGAATCTCAGGTTAAGGTCAATGTGCATTAGTCGTCTTGGCTATTGTCCATGCTAGCTAAGGCTTCCTATAGTCAGGATGGCTCTGATACCAGCTTTGTGGGGACCCCGACTTATGAGTCGAGATCGCCGAATGAACGTGCTCAGTGATCCTAGAGATCAATTCTCACCGAACACACAGATACCGAATAAAAGAGTCTTACATCCGAGTACCGAGTTATTACATCACATGACCGAATGGTCAAGTTCGCAAGGTTGGGCCTAAAGACAAATCAAACTGATACAACTAATTGCGGAAATCATAGGGGCTAAGCGGGTGCCCATGCCATCAAGCCTACACCGACATGCATTCTGACTCGGAAGCATCCTAGTTCGCAAGGGCATCTCCGAAGACGTACTCATCTCCAAACTTCGGTCCTTCCATGTCTGGTCAATAATATAACTAGTGGCAAGCCAATGAGTACTTTGAATGTACTCGCAAACAGCCCATGCACTACTTAAATTCAGAAATTTGTCGTCTGCCACGGCGGACGGCAAAGGGGGGAACCACGGACCGCAAAGGCTTTGTCGTCGGTCAGCAGACGGCAAACTAGACGGTAACAAAATTCGATGAAGAGGTTCTTTGCCGTGTGCTTTTGTAAAACGGACAGCAAAGAATCTTTTCCATGAGGGGGCAGACGGTAAATTAACTGGGACGGCATATACTGCAACGGCCCCGTTAAGTGTTAACGGCAGGCCTCCTCTCTTTGCCGTCTGCCATCCCCTCCTTTGCCATGTGGGGGCAAAAGGCAAAGAGGGGAGAGAGAGGGGGCTGATTCACCCCCTTTGCAGTCTGTCCACCCCCCTTTGCCATGTGGGGGTAGACGACAAAGAGGGGAGAGAGAGGGGGCATATTTCCCCCTTTGCCGTCTGCCTACACCCCTTTGCCATGTGGGGGCAGACGGCAAAGAGGGGAGAGAGAGGGGGCAGATTCCCCCTTTGTCGTCTGCCTACACCCCTTTGCCATGTGGGGGCACACGGCAAAGGGGGGAACCAGCCCCTTTTTAATTTATTTTTTATTATATCCAACACTTTAACAATAATCAGGATATATATATATATATATTTGACATGAATAAATTTCTTTCCGTACTCATAACCATATTAAAATAACTCTCATCCATAGTGCATACATATTATGCAAGTTGCATCCATACCAAACCATATATTACACCAGTTTCATCCACATGCATATAAAGTTTCATATATATCCATATACTACAATAGTTTCAATACAAGCCATGGTACAAGAAATCATCTTCAAGCATTCCATCAATATAATCCAAGCTTCCCGTGAAGTGAAGGTAATCTGCAAAATGACAAATAAGAAAGTTAGAAGAATAATACTAGATGAAGAAGTGTATAAATAGGTTATTTCGGAGAGAAATTAGCTAAGTATAGACCATTTAGGAGCTAACTAAGCTAATTATGTCATTTAGGTGGAACCCTAGCTAACTATAGGTCGTTTCGGAGCTAACTTGGGTAAAATAGGTCATTCCGGAGCAAACTATGCTCATTAAGCCATTTTGGATCTAGCTAGGCTAATTATAGGCCATTCAATACCTAAGTTAGGGGGAATAGGTCATCTTGCAGCTACATAAGCCTTATTATGTCATTTAGGAGAGAACTTAGCTAACTATAGGTCATTTTTTATTAAATAGGTCATTTTGGAGCTAACTAAGCTAATTATGTCATTTCGTAGGATAATTAGCCAATTTTTCCTTTCTTGGAGCTAACTAAGCTAATTATGTCATTTGGATGGACGTCTAGCTATTTTTATTAAAATACTAGAAATAACATACCATTATCGTCATCACAGCGGTGAAGCACGATGAGTCTGGCTTGTTTCACCTAGAGAAGGCTGCCCTGGAGAAGGCTCGGCTGTAGAAGGGTCGTGCGATGCGTTTTGGGAGATATTCTGCACCAAACATCGTTTGCAATGTGTAGTTAGCATGAGGACAGTCTTAAGATCACTGAACTGAAATGAAACTCATCGTCCCCGCCACGTTAATGACTGGCATCGGCGGTGGGACTTGGCCGCTCTTCTCGCACATAGACTGTACATTTGGCTTCGACAAGTCAAACTATTTATTTATTAATGAAATGGACATTCAAATGCAAGATTTGACATACCATAAAGAAGAAACATACCACGAAGTGCTCGTATATGGCCCTGTTAGACGCATCATTCCGTGCCCTCTCCGCCTCCACCAATGCAGTCGTCCTCTCCTCCAGCTCCCTAATTTCCTTATCCTTCTCTGCCATAGCCGCCTGCATTGCCTCTCTCTCTTTCTGAATAGCAGCCTGCAACACAACTCATTGTTAGCAATGTAATCATATTGGCTCCAACGCAAAACATAATGCGGAAAAATAGTTGAGTCCATTAAACTAACCTCGATGGCGAGCTCGACTGGCCGTGGACGACGTGTTATCTCCAGACAAGAGCTCGTTTGGCATGCCTTTATCTGCCGGAGAGTGCTAGGACAACGTATAAGGCTGTCTCCAATGGTGATCGGGCCATGGGGCCTCCCGTTGCCAGCTATCATCACCAGCTCTGGATCAATAAGCCCCTCGCTCAGGTTAAAGTCCTCCCCTTTCCTTGCCTTCCCGTGATCTCTCTACTTCACGAGCTTGTGGTGGGAGGAGATGTTGGTGAATTTTTCTGGATGCTCGAGTTCAGACTCAGAGAATGCCTTGACCTTCCTGTACGAGGCAGTATCGGCCATCGCATACAGGTCGTACATCTGTGGCGCCTCCGTCTTATTGTGACGCGCCTAAAAGAGAGAGAGAGGAAAATTGTATTAGTAAAGGGCTAAAGATAGCATTAAGAATGAATTGCATGAGGCATGAAGCAAACCACATACCCAGTTCTCGCCAAATTGGATTAAGTTGACGCTCCCTTGATGGTGTGGCATGCCAACCATTTTGCCACGCCTCTCCTTGGCATTGTTGTGGTTGGCCTCCCACGTTTCGGAGCACCACTGATCCACCAAGGCCTCCCAACAATCCATCTTATCCACACACCATCTCGGGGGCATCTAAGCTAATAAAGAGAAATTTGAGCGCTTAAGAACCAAATCAAGGAAACTAAATACAAAGCCTTAATAATATGTAATTACCTTCATGTAATGCTCCTTCTCCATCTTAGCATCACGGCACTTCGCCTTGTCAATCCTAATACGCCGCGTGGCATAGTAGTCTCGAACAGCCTGCACCCGAGCCTCGTGCCGAAAGTTTTGAAGTAGGCGGCGACATTCGGTTTCGATAACCTTTGCCGCGTCCTCCTCGTATCCCTCCTCACACCTGTAGTAGGTCTGCAAACGATACAACACCGATTAGTACAATAAATAGCTATGGTTGAATTATAATTGTGTGAAGGAGAAATAAACCAGAACTTGCGGATCACAATGTCGGCCCTCGTGTCTCACAAAACACCATCGATCTCCACCTCCGGCGGGGCCGGGGCACCCAAGTAGTGCTCCCAGGTCATTCCTACCTCTCGCTCCCGACCGGGCAATGTAACAAACCCTGGGAAGTTTTTACGGCAAAGAACACCAAGATGTTGTTGGGCTTGCTGACACCCTTGGCAACAATCCAACCCCTACAGTATGACAAATTAAAGCCAAAACATTAGATATTTTAGAAAACGCGAAGGCAAAAGGTTAAATAAGAGTAAATTAACTTACTTGTCCCCATTTGGCCAAATCGACCACCTTTGCTTGGGGGTCGCTGGCACGAGCGGGAGCCCCGAACTACCACGTTGGTAGACGGTAGCCCCTTCACCCAGCTCCTCGTCGCTACCAACATCCCACTGGGTCTCTTGGGACGTACCCTCATCCTCCTTTGCTCCGGAGTCGCCTGGAAGGAAGCCTCTGGGACACGAGTCTCGTGGGTCGAAGGCTCGTCCACCTGAGGCTCTTCCACCCGGGGCTCGTGAACCGGAGACCGTGTAGTCTCCACCTCAGACGAATCCACCCTAGAAGTCATGTGCTCAGGTGAATCAGCTTGGGGTGGTGGCGGAGACCGTGTAGCCGCCACCTCAGAAGGCGTGGCAGCCACCGCCCTACCTCTCCCGCAGCCACGTGTACCTTTAGTACAACATAAATACCAACATGAGTAATAAAATGTATATAAATACCAATATGCACACAACATGAGTACAACATGAATACCAACATGAATACAACGTGTACCTTTAGTGCCTCTCGGCTTCGCGGGGGGTCGACCTCCTCTCACGGGGGGTGCTCCTTGCATAGTAGAGAGCAACACTCTCCGAAGAGGCGAGGCAGGAATGGAAGTACCCATCCCATAATCCGCCGACGAAGAAGGAGCCGCGGAATGCTTTTGACCCTTTCCCACCATCTTTCAACACCTGTCATGACAAAGAGTAAATGAAATTAGTACAACATAAATACCAACAAGAGTAATAAAATGTATATAATTTAAGTGTATTATCGTCATAAATACCAACATGACTAATAAAAATTGAATACCTACCATGAACTGAAAATTTATATATAGTATAATAGTTGAATGCCTGACATGAACTAAGAACAATCGTGCTCGTCTATATATGCTTCGGGGTCAATAAATGCATCATGATCATCACTATCATCAATAAATGCATCATCATCATCACTATCATGAAGAACATGTGGAAGACCACCTTTATGTAATCAGTCAAGAAGTGACAGGTCATCCGCAGCATTAACCTCTTCTTCTTCCAGCTCTTCTTGTTCGGGCTCAGGGGTTAAGACGGATTCACTGTCGCTGTCTACTTCAATGTTCTGGGGTGAAGTAGAGCGGTTCTTGAAACGTTTCTTCGACATACGTGTTTCTTGGAAGAATTCTCCTTCATATGTGTCTGGGTTAATGTGAGGTTCGTAATCCTCTTCATTGAGGGTAGGTTGTCTTAAATTTGGTGGCACTTCATAAACGACATCCCAACCTTTGAGATTTGGATCAGTTTGGCAGGCCCACGGTAGACATCGGGAACATATAAGTGGGTGTTTTGGTTGATTTTGACTAGTCCTATATGTTCATGAGTCCTTCTAGTCTCCCTCAGCTCAAACCAATAACATTTGAAGACTACGACGGTCGGTGGGTTTTCACCATAGAATAGAAGTTCATAAATTGCTTCAACTCTTCCATAATACTCGGTGTCTCCTTCGCCGATAGCAGAGACACAACAATTTGTAGACTTTAGGTCGGTCATAGATAGCTCTTTGCCAAAGGTACGAAAGTGATACCCGTTGATGTTGTATTTGTCAAATGAACGGACCTTATAATCAAAACCATTAGCGACTTGTCTCAACTCAGCGTCCATAGACTCTGCATGAGCCTACAAGTTTAATACGAAAGAATGGATGAATTAGCCACAAATTAGACCAAGAAATCAAATGGGCACTTAATGGTAAGTAATTACCCTTTGTTTGAACCAAGAGATGAAACCGGGATAGTCGCCTCCATGCTTTGTGAGAAGCTCACACTCTTCGACGGAATCCTTTTCGATGACCGCTCCATCCGAGAATTCGGTGACGTATCGACTATATCAAATATCCGGGAATAAGAGTAGTTCAAAGCAATTAGAAGTTGCGGAACAATAAATACCGAGAACTTACTCGACGTACGGCCGCACTTTTGTTAGGTTGGTGAAGATATACAATGAAATGGTCCGCCATTCTTCGACATCCAACGATTTCCCTTTCGAAGCAACGGATGGTGCGAGCTTAACTTTGAATAAGCTCAGGTTGGATCGAACTTTTTTTCGATCGCCATCATTGTACCGAGGCTTCGGGTTATGCAAATGATGATTTTTGGCTTCGTAGTGTGCTGTCACGAAGTTTGCCGCCTCCTCAGTAATGAATGCCTCGGCCATCGATGCTTCAATTCTACGTTTATTTTTACACTTAGCTCGAAGAGTCTTCTGCATCCTATCAGTTGAGTAGCACCATCGATTTTGAACACCCCCCCCCCATTCTTGTATCGGTCGCGAGATGCAAAATCAAATGTTGCATTGGATTAAAGAAGCCCGGTGGAAAGATCTTTTCTAATTTGCAGATCAACTCCGGCGCCAACTCTTCCCTTTCATCTAGCACGCCAGGCGATAGTTCTTTCGGACAAAGAGAATGGAAGAAATAGCTCAGCTCTGCCAGTACTAGCCATTCATCCTCAGGGATAAAGCCACGCAACATCACCGACATTACCCGCTCAATCCATATGTGCCAATCATGACGCTTGAGCCCAAATATTTCCAATTTCTCAACACTCGCTCCCCTCTTTAGATTCGCAGCATACCCATCGGGGAACATCAACCGCATTTTCACCCACAATAGAATTTCCCTCATAGCTGGCCTTTCAAGATTGAACCAATCCTTTGGCTTCGCTATGCTTGGCTTTCCTTTCCGTTATCGCAAGTTTTGCAACGGTCTATCACATAGAGCCTCTAGGTCGATTCTAGCCTTAGGATTATCTTTTGACTTCCTCTCTATGTCGAACAATGTACCAAAAATGGCCTCTGGAATATTCTTTTCAGTGTGTATCACGACGTCAATATTGTGTGGGCAAAGGAGGTCTTTGAAGTAAGGCAGATCCCATAAGCATGACTTGTGCGTCCAGGCGTGTTCCGTATTATACCCGTTGAAGTATCCTGGACGCAAAGGATCAGGCTCGAGAGCGTTCAACTGATCAAGGGTCTGTTGGCATGTCAATGCAGCTGGTGAAGTGTTTTTGACAACTCTACCTTTGATGAAATTCTTCTTGTCTTTTCTGAACTTATGGTCAGGATGCAGGAATTGTCTATGCATGTCGAAGCAAGTATACTTACGACCAGCCTGGAGCCAACGGAACTGAAGAGATGCCTTGCATGTGGTGCACGGGAACCTTCTATGCACAAACCAGCCAGCGAATAGCGCAAACGCCGGATAATCATGCGTCGAGTACATGTACCACACATGCATTTTGAAATTTGTCTCGGTAGCCGCATCGTAGGTCTTGATCCCATTATCCCAGGCTTCTTGCAACTCATCCTTAAGCGGCTGCATGTACACATTCATATTCTTCCCCGGATAGTTGGGCCCTGGAATTATCAACGTCAGGAAAGTGTTCTTTCTTTTCATAATCTCTCCGGGTGGCAAATTTAGTGGAATGACAAATACAGGCCAACAACTGTATTGTGCTGCCGTCATACCATACACATTGAACCCATCTGTGCTGATGGCAACTCTAGGTTGTCTTGGATCTTCCGATTTATCCTTATGTAATGCATCGAAGTGCCTCAACGCAAAACCATCTGAAATGTGTACCAGCATCTTGTTCCCATTCGCATCTAGTTCGGTTCTTTTGCCCAATTTGTGCCATGTCATCTGTTTGGCCGTCCCTTCGACCATGAAAAGACGTTGAAGTCTTGCTACGATTGGCAGAAACCGAAGAACACTAATGGGGATTTTGGTCTGATTCTTCTCACCCATGTTGTTGTCTACCAAAATATACCTGGAAGAATTGCAAATGGGGCAATAGTTCAAAGCCGCATACTCAAGCCTAAATAAGGCACCTCCATTCTCACAGGCATGTATCTTCTCATAGGGCATCTTAAGTACACGGAGGATTTTCTCTGACTGGTACAGGTTTGCAGGCAGTACATGGCCTTTGGGTAGAAAGCGTCCAAATATCGTCATCATCGCGTCGTAACATTCTCTGCCTAGGTTGAATTGAGCCTTCAGAGCCATTACTTGCGCGATGGCATCCAGATGACAAAGCTCGGTCTGCTCGTGGAGAGGACGTTTTGAAGACTCCAACATTTCATAGAAGGCCTTTGCAGATTCCTCCATCTCATCGTCCGAATCCCGAGCATCATCAAAGTCTTGCACCATGTCTTCAATCCACGTACCATGCTCGTCGGTGCGACGACAAATCACCTCAGCTCTGGCACGTTGGTCAGACTCGCCATGAAAAGTCCACACCGTATAATTAGGCGTTGAACCCCACTTCTACAGGTGTTTACCCATTTCAAACTCTGTCTGCTTTTTCAAGTTGTCGCAGTTGGGACAGGGGCACCATGTTTTTTGCTGACCATTTGCAAATGCGGCTCTCACAACCCCCTGGTTTTTGTTAACCATTCATGGGTCATGTCTTTCTGACTAGGGTGACCAGTGTACATCCAAGCACGATCACTCATGTTGCCTAGCTACCTATGGGGGCACAAGAAATAAATATATAATTCATCATCTATATTCATACGCTAATCAAGTATGTCAGTTTAATTACGTCCATGCAACCTACACGCTAATAGGTAAAGATAGGTCCTAATCCTACCCGAGTATGTGTAGACTGGGTTCGCTTTCCCATGCTCTGCTCCAGATGTGACGCAGAATTTCGGCAGCACCTCCCTGCTGTTCTCCTGATACATGTCTCGGCAATAAGCAGAGAGGATGTGTAGCCGGAGAACAATAGGGGAGGCACTGACGAAATTCCGCATCGGATCCGGAGCACAGCATACGGGAAAACAAACCCAATCTACACATACTCGGGCTGTCCATGGATAATGTTGGACAATTCAAAAGGATGGAGGTCATATACATGCAAAGAAATCTAAATTTATAGATGTCTCCCTTTCGAACGGGAGACGGATACTGGTCACGCATACTCATGATTCAAGAAACCTATAGCTAGCAAGTTTCATCGGCACGAAGACCGAGACAGAGCAAATTAAGGGGGTAGAAGGAGAAGTCATTTGTGCTCACCAACAAACGCAAGGGCGGAGCTCGTCCAACGCACGTGGAGGTCGTCGAACAACTGCACATTGAAATTCACACGATCAACACAACTACAATGTTTTTATAATTAACATAATCGGAAAATATGTGACCTAACTCATAATTTACAAAACTATGACCCCGTGGGCCTCTAGAAGGCCGAAAAGCACCTTCTCGTTCAACAGAAGGCAAAAGAGGTGTCGGGGGTCGGGGCTTAGTGGCGTCGGGAGTCAGTGCCGTCGAGGGTCGGTGGTGTCAGTTGTCGGTCGTTGGGAGTCGGGTTAAATGTGTCGATGGTCGGGGGTCAGTGTCGTCGGGGGTCGAGGGTCACTAGCGTCGGGGGTTGGGGTCTTTTGGATCAACAAGAGGCCAAAGAGTTGTCGGGGGCCCGGGGTTGGGGGTTAGTGGCATCGGGGGTCGGGGGTAGGGGGTCGGGGGTCGAGGGTCAGTGGCGTCGGGTGTCGAGGGTCAGTGGTGTCGGGCGTCGGGGGTCGGGAGTCGGGGGTCGGGGGTCGGTGGTCGGGGGTCAGTCGTGTCGAGCGTCGGGAGTTGGGGGCGAGGGTCAGTGGTGTCGGGCGTCGGGGGTCGGGGGTCGGGAGTCGGGTGTGAGTGGCGTCGGGGGTCGGGGGTCGAGGGTCGGGGGTTGGTGGCGTCAGGCGTCGAGGGTTGGTGGCATCGGGCATCGGGGGTCGAGAGTCGGGTGTCGAGGGTCACTGGTGTCGGGTGTCGGGGGTCGGGAGTCGGGTGTCAGTGGCGTCGGGGGTCGGGGGTCGAGGGTTGGGGGTTGGTGGCGTCAGGCGTCGGGGGTCGTGGGCGGGGGGTCGGGGGTCGGGGTCCTTTTCTTTCTTCTTCTCGTCTCTCCTCTTTTTCTTCCTCTTCTTGTATATCCCTTGTGACCTCACTCTGCCTCCATAACTCTAACTTTCTATTATCCCCCGTTACTAGAAATGGAAACTATCTAGAATCTAGTGTTTTTTTTAGATTTTTTATTTCCTCCTTGAAAGAAGAGACCACCATTGCAAAAGCAAAAGAAGCAACCGCTGCATATATCTCGGGATAACTTTCATTTCTTATATGTGCCACCGGAATTTTCTATTTTCCAAATGTTGCGTCCATGACAAGGCGGGGTCGGGCCCACCTGTCATCGACACAGCGAGTGGCATGTATGTATCTTGTTGCAGCAGATTACTAAATTAATGGACTTCGCATCATCTTGAATTAATCACTTTTGCTTTGATATGATTTAATTAAGGTTGCTGGGAAGAAAGAAAAAGGCCTAGCTAGGAGACTGAATCATCTCTTGTTTTGATCAGAAAATGTACATCAACTTGTGGAAGAACCATAAACTGCAAAACAAAACGAAGAGGCTCTAGGGCATGTGACGGTGCAAAATTGGCACTAGGTCTCATTCCGATTTATGTGTTGGCTACACCTCAGATCCAAATGGACTCCCATGGTTGATGGATTCATCGTCTAAAGCTATCTAGAGTTAGGTACAAGGAAACTTCATCGTCGGATGCACTGAAATCAAAAAAAGAAAGAAAAAAATTGAACTCACCAGGGAAGTTCCCGTGGGAGGGGTGTGGCCGCGGGGAGGGGGTGGCCGCAGGGAGGGGTGTGGCCGCCGGGAGGGTTGTGGCCGCGGGGAGGGGGTGGCCGCAGGGAGGGGTCACCAGGAGGGGTGTGGCCGCGGGGAGGGGGTGGCCGCAGGGAGGGTTCACCGCGGGGAGGGGTGTGGCCGTGGTGAGGGGGTGGCCGCGGGGAGGGGCCGGGGTGGCCGCGGAGAGGGGGTCGCCGCGGGGAGGGGAGCGACGCGGGGAGGGGGTCGCCGGTGGTAGGGAGGCGGTGCAGCGGCGGGGGCGAGTGACAGTGAGCGCGAGGGGGAGAGAGAGACAGTACTGTGGGGGGGGGGGCAGAGAGAGAAAGTGAGCGCGGGGGGGAGAAGACGGCCGTTACACGGTCGGCCCCTTTGCCGTCCGCCCCCCGACGGCGAAGGCCCCAACGGCAGATGACAATGGCCGACACACGGCAAAGCTAGCCTTCCGTCGGGCATGGCAGGCATGGGACCCACCCGTGCTCTTTGCCGTCTGCCCTTGGTCCCTTTGCCGTCCGCTGGCAGACGGCAAAGGGCCAACACACGGCAAATAGTATTTTGGCCATCTGTTAGCCCTTTGCCGTCCGCCTTGTGTCAACTGACGGCAAAGAGGTTCTTTTCCATGAGCCAGGAGACGACAAAGACATGGCTGACGGCAAAGAACTGGATTCCAGTAGTGATGATATGACCAATGAAAGTGAAGGATAACAATAACATGCATCTTTGGTGGATATCTCTTGGTGGTAAATAAACATGATCACACGAATGCATTATTATTTAAGAACTACTTTTGAAGAACAGGTTACAGATATCAATATATATCTGTTGAGGGCTGAACCATCCGGGCTCACCCTATACGCCAAGTCACCAAATTGGTCATAGCACTACTTCCATAGTAACTCCTTATCACCACTCACACACACTTGATTTATGCAGAAACGACTGGACATAGTTTAAGCAGCACCACCCAATTGTCCTTGACCGTGGACACGGCTATTCGAATAATTTTACACTCTGCAGAGGTAGTACGCTGGACCCACGAGATCCGGGAAACTTCCGTCTCATCCACGACCTGCGGTATAGAACATACCCGAGCTAAGTACCCGATCAATGCCTTTCCCCTGACGATACTAGACAAAGAGGTCCACTCGATTGGTACCCAGCCCACATGTTGTACATGTTACGAGCACCCACTCTGGACAGTATCAACCATGCGGGGACCAACGGTGTGCCTGGAACTCATAGAAATGGCATAGTCGTCCTACCTGGCACGACCCCATCACGAGAGTCACCACACATCACTATCGCCACTAGTAATGTGGCTCTTTGCTAGCTCCGACCAGAGTAATCAACATTGCCCCGTCCCATAAGGGGTAACATGGTCGTACTGGTAAGGTTGGGACGGTCGACACATCATAAATCTAATTCCATTTCCGAAACCATACTCACACAAATACCTGGTGCACCACTTCACCAATAGTGGCCACCTAACTCATCATCACACTCGGGCATTAGTGGCACCCGACAGGGTTTTCAAAAATCTTTGTTTTATACCAACAACATGCTCATGCTATTTACTCTAGCATTACTTGTCAACATGATACTTGCATGATCCTCAAAGGTGGTAGGATCAAGCTTAATGCATGTGCTCCGGAGGAGCCATCGGTAACATCACCTTAGTGATTTACCGGCACTTATGATCATATGCAACGGAAATACTTGCTATCTTAACATGCAATATAACATATGCTCGGTCATGGTTAAAGGGTTTCTTCCCTTGCTCAGCTAGGTATCCGAGGTCTTCGAGGTCCTCTGCTCCGATTCCCTCGTCACATGGATTTTCTATCGTCGTCAAAATAATAAATAAGAAATAGCTCACTAAAAAACAGATCACAAAGTCATTTTAAAAATGTTCTTTATTGCTGATAAATCTATGTTGTTATTTTGAAAAATATTTGTCCATGTTTCCAATGAAGGAACATTTTTAAAATCAACCAAACAGAAGCAAAACTATCCGAATTTAGTCCTTTTTATCATTGCAAAACGGAATAGTTGTTGAAAAATTCAACTCAAGGTCTTATGAAACTACTACATATTTTTGGAAGAACAAAAGTGGAAAAATTATATTTTTACACTGGTTAAATATTTTTATTAAAATCTTCGCAATCAGATTTTTAAAAACAAAGAAAAATGGGCTAAGTCCCTGGCCTGGCTCGGCCTGGAATTGGGCCGGCCCAAGGCCAGCCGACAGCTTGCCCAGGCGCACGCGCCGTTAGGTTTGAACCTGACATGCTGGGCCTACGATCAGCGGCTGCGTGAAGCGCGAGGGAGGGAGCTGGGCCACGGACAGGTGGGTCACACCTGTCGGGGTCATCTCGTACCTCTGGCCAGAGAGGAGGAGGAGCAAGCCGGTGAGGCTGCCGACGTTCTCAAGCACCGACGTTCTCGGCATGACGTCGCCTACCTGCTGGTGGTTGGAACAACGATAGAGAGGTAGGGGTTCACGAGCGATGAGGAGGCCGCGGCGGAGGAGTTTCGGGAGGTGGTCGAGGAGGTAGCTAGGGACACGGAAATGCTCGAGGAAGTTGGGGGAAATATTCTTGGGGTCGAGGGCGTCAGTTTGGTGGGTCGAGGGATGCAGGAGTCGTCGTGTTGGCGGAGATCGACCGGAGCTCTGAGGCGGAGGGGCCTCGGTCGATCTCGAGCACCGGGGCTCTGCTCGTTTGCAGGGGTGGATAGGGAGGTGCTAGTGGTCGTCGTGAAGTTGTCTGAGGGGTGTTGGAGCGAAGGGGGGGCTATAAATACGCCCGCAATGGTGAGACGATTCGGGAGCGCCTGTGACTCACCGTGGCGTGCGTGGGGCTCCAGGGAGGAGGTGGGGTCGAAACCACGGTCTCAAGACGTGGTTTTGGACTACCAGAACCATGTGCAACAGAGGGAGAAGGCCGCACAACCTTGGCCGGTTCTGGTGCGTGCGAGCACACGTCGCACGAGCTCTAGCGCGGGAGAGGAGGCGCCCTGATGGTTGCTCGACAAAGAGGGGTTGTCGGGGAAGAGGTTGGACAACTCAGGGGAGGCTGGAACTGGCTTCCTGTAGCGCGCCCAGAGCGCGTTTTTTGTCTTGCCACGGCATGCTGGTGTGCTCGGAGGTACTTTGGATGTGTCTAGCATGTCCTGGCACTGGCTGGGAGTGAGGCTAGCCGTTTGGGTCTCGTGGGAGCTTCGGCTGGTCAAGGGAGACAAGGAATACTGGTGCTATCAGCTTTGAACTGAAGCTTAGATTGGGGGTTTTGGCATTACCACTCTGAACCAGTGAGGGTCCAGTTGACTGGGGTTAGGCATTGATACTGGCCATATAATCTATGAGTTTGCAGCAAAGGGGTTGGGTTTAGCTGTGGCTAAGAGGGCTTTTACCCATCTGTCACAAGGTGCTCGATAGTGGTTTGAGGGGGTTGCACCCCACCACTAGTGCTGCAACTTAACAGGTTTGGGTTTGGTGCTAAAACATGGGCTTTGAAAGTGCGTTATATCGACTAGAGAGGGTGAATAGGAGATTTTTAGAATTTCATCACTGAGGAAATTCCTTTTAAGGAAATTCCTAACTCATGACTAACTTACAGCGAAAACAGTAAAGGATCAGGAGTGCAAAGTTTCACTACAGCAGTTTTTCACCATGAAGAATATGAAAATAGTTTGCACGGTATGTAGGCACGCAAAAAACAGATGAGAATTAACTTGCGTGAAGAATTTGGGGTTGAGGAATTTCAGAGAAAGTCTTCAGCAAATTCTTCAAACAGTGAAAGTGGAAATCATCAACACATAATCTAAGGAATATAAAGAGTTGAGGAAATAGAATCCGTTTCACAGTGAAGACAGTAGTTGATGACCCAGTTCCAACTGTAGTGACAGTTGTACATCTGGTTTGGAGGGGCTTGGTATTGAAACCAAAATACACACAGTCCCGGGACACATAGTCCCTACCGTATTCTCCTTGGGCTAAGAACACACAGTCCTTGCCCAACACTCGTGGTAAGTCTTCACGGCAGACTTCCAAACCCTCACAAACTTGGTCATCCGGCGATCCACAATTTACTGCTGGATTGCTCTAGACCATGACGCCTAACCGTCTGGAGGATGCACAGTCCTCAAAGGTAAAAGGCTTCAGCCCATATAGGAACAACTTCTTCAGTGATGCTCAATCACTTCGTTCTCGGTTTGTGGTTTGGTGCTTGGGGTATTTCCTCAGTGATGAATTACTCTCAAAGACTGTGAGGAATTTGGGTTGCTCGTATGACAAGTGTCAGTTTATAACGGAGCAGCCAACCAGCTAATGGTTGTGGGGGAGGCTATTTATAGCATGGAAGAATCCCGACATGATTTGACATTAATGCCCTTAACTAATATGACCGTTGGTGTGGATAAGACCAATGATGTGGCGTGGCTATCGAAACGATCGGGACCCTCAACAATGAGAGTCCTCATGTCACTCATATTCCTCACTTGAGGCTTTTGGTAGGATTACGCTTGGGTTGAGCATCATGAGGAAATTCATTCCAATGTGCTACCTCGACCCCCTTTGACCGTACGGTGTTCCTATTACTCAAGTGTGAAGAAAAAAACAGAAAGAGTAAATATTCATACTTCAAAGTCTTCAGAATGATTTTCTTCACGGCACACCGAATTCCTCAATTTCAATATCTTCATGAGGAATATCAATTTCATCGCAAATTCTTCGCGATTTGAATCTTCAGCTTCACACCAATTTCTTCAACCGAAGATATACATATTTAGGGGTCGATATTCATCGAATATTTCGAACTCTCAGCGACTTAACCTATAAGTCTTCAAACCACCAAAATCACTAAGGGGCACTAGATGCACTTACAATCGCCCCTTTTTCGTGGTTGATGACAATTAGGTTAAGTCTTCAGCAGGGATAAAAATAAGAAGTGTAAATACTCTTTGAGGAATTTGAAATCAAGATTCAGAGAGACTCCCCTTGAAGATGTGCATATCTTGAGGATTTTGCTTTTCGTAGCAAATGCACATTGATGATTTATATCATGGAGATCTCCCCCTTAGTCTTGTAAATCATGCACACATACGACATATAGTATGAAGAAATTGAGGATGCATGATGAAGATGGTATCTGACGAATTCCAGCATGCGTGCATTAAAATTTTGAGGATTAAGCATGCGAAGAAAAATGTTCAAAAGCGTCAGAGTACCATCGGGCTTAAGTTACAACTCATTACATAAACACCGCAGAAGAGCCAACAGTTTGTAACTTAAATATAGTTCATAAGCCCCAAAATATTCTGCGTGAAGACTAACTCTCAAGTTTCTCCCCCTTTGTCATCAAGTGACAAAAAAGGGACAAACTAAGGACTAACGCCCATGAAGACTTTCACTCCTTGGCAGTTGATGAAGACGGGTCAGGATTCTTGGGAGCAGTCTTCTTCCTTGGACCGGTGGTAGTGTCTGGTTGTTCTTCATTACATTCGGCAGTGTGGAATGAAGAAAAAGAACTGTCCTCAAGGTCTGGAACTGGAATTGGCCTGAATTTCTTCTTTGGTGGCCACGACCAGTCGATGTCTCGCACAAACTCCAATTCTTCAAGTTCTGTCGGAGTCTTTAGATGAGCAAGTGTGGCCCAGGTGCGATCAAAAACCACATGAAGATAATGATAGTTAAGCTTCATGGCATTCTGTGTTTCATTGAGGGTTTTCACAATGGCGCCGAACTGGCGTTTGACCCACTTGTGATTCCGATCCACCTTCTGGTGAAGATTGAGAAGAAGCTCTCTGGTATTTAGCACCCGAGGAGCAACAAGACTTGGAGGATGAGTCTAAGTGTCATCCCATGAAGAATAAGCTTCGGGCTCTCTGAACTGGCCATCAAGGGGCCTACGGCCTTCATCAATGACAGACTTGCCTTTTCCTTCAAAAGGCTCGAAAGTCTTCTTTTTGACCCTTATAGGGGGCATATAACCAACATGGTTGTTGAAATCAGCGTGATAATTGATGCCTGGCCTTGTTCTGATGAATCTCATGATCCATGGAGCATATATCTTGTGGTCAAAAGGACACATTGCATTGTCGGCCAAAGTCCTCAAGAAGAAATCATGGATGTTGATTGGAATTCCGTGTATGATGTTGAAGAGGATATTCTTCATGATGCCTACGACATCTTCTTCATCATCATGTCCCTTGATTGGTCCAAGAACGCTGCCGATGATTTTGTAAACCGTCATAGGTTCATATTTGAGCTCAAGGATCAGGAAGGTTGTTCTTGGTGGTTGCCCTTTATCCAAAGGCTTCATGAGGACTTCCATCATCTTGTTAGGCAGCTCATGCTCATCATAAAGCTTCACGGCCTGCTCTGAGGGAATTGACACTGGTAGTTCACGTAGGAGCTCAATGGAAGGAGCCTTGTAGTGTGTTGTTTCCATCATCCAGTCAAACACCCATGTGTTGATGTCTATTGGATCTCTAGATATGTGAAGAGTTGTAAAAAATTGAAGAATAATCTCACTGCTCCAATCACAGATACCCGAGCACATTGGGAGGAGTCCAGCTTCATGAAGGACATTGAGGACTGGAGCAAGGCATGGTATTTCTTCAAGCTCAACATCAGGAATATGCCTGTGCTGGACAATCTTGTTTCTTCCACATAGCACAGAGGCATAGTAATTGAGCTATGTCCTTGTCCAAAACTTTAGATGCCTGATGCGAGGCTTGTCATAGGGATTTTCTCCGATGAAGAACATGCGTTCTTCAAAGAAGGACTCCTTTTGAAACTTTGGCTGCTTAGAGAACAGCTGGCGCTACATGGGCTGAAGGTTTTGTTGTTGGACCTGAGGGAGACAACTATTGCAGACTCTAGGTTGAGGACGACGAAGGCATTGTCTGGGTCTGGGGCATTTTCCTCAGCATGGTCCTCAAGGTGAGGAATTTCATCAGCTTGAGGTTCAGGCTGAGGAGCATGCTCTTGTTGTGCTTCAGGCTAAGGAATGTGGTCTGGTTGAGCTTCAGGCTGAGGAATGTCGTCAACTGGAGCATCCTGTTGAGGGTTTTGCTCTGAAGGAGGAATAGGTTCATCCTGAGCCTCAGCTTGAGGATTTTGCTCACGAGCAGGAGGAGTTGGGTCAGCGTAATCCTCAGGTTGAGGATTTTGCTCAGGACTGTGACTTTTATCGGGCTAAGGATTTTCACTTTCTTCTTCCTCAGCTTGCTCGGTGACGGAGCCGGATTCATCAGCTGGTGCAGCTGATCCTTGTGCAGTTTCTTCATGAGGAATGTAAGGCTGAGGACTGTCGTCAATGCGAATTTCCTCATCAGTGTTTTCCTCAATTTCTGCATTCTTCATTTCCTCATCTGCCCATTGCTCCTGGTCATCGCTTGTGAAGGGAATCATCTCATATGATAGAGCGCTGTTAAGAGGAACAAGATCCAGAGGAGCATTTTTGTCAAGTGCTTTGAGGCGCTTGGCCTCAGTGTGTTCTTCTGTTGATGAAGCTTTTCTCTTCTTGGCTTCCTTTTCAGCTGCCCTTGTCTTTTTCACGTCTGATGCAGACGGAGTCATTTTCTTCACCTTTGAAGCTTTTGGTGAAGGTGTTTTCTCAGCAGAGACATTTTCATCAGATGGCTTTGAGGAACCAGCTCGAGCAGAGTCATCAGCTGACTTTGAAGCAGCAGCTGGAGCAAAGTCATCAGCTGGCTTTGAAGCAGCAGATGGAGCAGGGTCAGTCTCACTAGCTGTAGAAGATTCATCAGCTGGATTTTCCGTGGTGATTTCCTCAATTGCCGGTTCATGCACACGGCTTCCTGGAGGGATTTCGTCATCATGAGCAGTTTCATCAGCTGGTTCTTCAATCAGAGGTTGAGGAGTTGGTACTCGAGGGGCATCTTTCTTGTTGTAGTTGTTAACAGCTTCAGTGGCAAGTTTGATTAAACTTCTTTTGAGACTTTGACGGTCAGAAAGCTTGGAGTACTTATCTGTCAAAGTCTTCAACTCAGCATGTGTTGACACAAGTGCATCAGGCGTCACGTTGAGGAGATTCTGCCTGAGGAATTTCTCCTTTTTGAGCTTGGCAACCTTGGCCTGTTTGGCTTGCTGCTCCTTCCACTTGGCCTCGTTGATGAATGTGGCCACCATGTGGCTGATGCCTGGGGGAAGTTTCAAATCATCAAGTGGAGTGTTGGGGTCCTCATACCAGATGTTGATGTAGTCGAGGAGGACTTTTGGGTCCATGGCCAGAGGAATGGAGCTGCCAGAAGCTTGCGCTACCCACTCTTGCTTGTTTCTGATCATGGCTTGCAGAGTGTCATCATCAAATTCATCACTATCTTCTGATGCAGAAGGGACTTTGATGATTTTGCTTGGGCTTGGTCTTGTTCCTCTCCCAACAGTCACCTTAATCTTCAGAGGAGTTGGTGAAGACTTGGTCTCCGAGCTTGTTGCAAATGGGATTGAGGAGCTGGAGACAGCGGGCAGTGGCTTCACTACCGGCTTCTGTTCAGGCTTTGAAGCCTGTGGTGGAGCTGAGGATTTTGGTGCTGAGGGTTTTGGTGCTGAAGGTTTAGGTGTTGATGCTGGAGTTGTTTTCTTTTGAGGCTTTGAATCCTTTGGTTTTGGTGGCACAAACTTTTGTTGAGGAATTGTCGTACCCGAAGTCTGAGCAGCCGAGGAAGTAGCGGCAGTTGAGGCAGCAGCAGATTCCTCGTTGAACTTCCTCACAGCAGCCTCAGCCTGCTTCTTTGAGATTTGACAAGTGTTTTGCCTTTTCATCAGGATAGTCATGTATTGTTTTGAGGCTTGAGGGGTCTGCTGCTTCATAATCTTCAAGTGGAGCCCGTTTGCCAGGAGGCTTCAGAGCGAATTTCTTCGCATATTTGGGAGTGACGAATCTGTAATCCTTCCACTCCTTAGCCCATCGACATTCTATCTTCTGAAGCCTGATTTTTCTCTTCGGCATAGTTTCATTTTCATCAGGAGTGCAGTAATCGAATTATATATCCTCGGGAATATCTACGGCAGTGTTTTGCTCAAGTTGCTTGCCTCCCTTTTGCTTCCTTTCATCCTTCATTTTCATCACCTGAATATTGTGCTGATGAGATTGAATCTTAAGAATTCTGATGAGACTTACAGATTTTCTTCAACAAACGCTGCGAATGAGTTAATTTGATGAGAACCGAGAGATTCATCAGTTTACATGTGTGTCCCTGTGAACAGAGTATAGTTGCGAGGAATTTGGAGACGTCATATGCGTTCTCAGATTTGAAGAAAATGAAAAAATTTGACAGTTGAGGAATTTGACTAGTGGTTGAGGAATTTGTCTAAGCATACTGTTCTTCGGTTCTAGAGTTGTACAGATCCGAAAATTCGCACAACTCAGGAATCTCGTGAAGATCTTAGATTCTTAGTGAAGTTCATCAATAGTTTGGTGATAGGCAGTGTTTGAGGAATAAGAAACGGATGGATTCTTGAGGAAAAACAGATTTCACATCTCGCAGGTAAAATAGTAGATCAAACTTGCTATAAAAATAGGGTTTTTATTTACCCTAGATGGCGCGCACGAAGAACAAAGAAGAGTAGCAGTAGAAGCTCTTTCGGTGCGTGTCCAATGCGCTCTAACTCGGCAGGAGAGGACGTCTACGGCGGCGGCGGACGAAGATGGTCCGACTCCGGTGCGGTTTCGGCGACGGAAAAGTCGAGGCGGTGAAGCTCTTCTTCACCGGCGTCGAGACTTCTAGCGGTGGCGCTAGGGTTTGGAGCTTTGCTGTAGCAGGAGGGCGATGGAGCAAAGAAGATTTTACCAAGGGAGATGGGGACATATTTATAGCCAGGCGGTAACTGTTGGCGCGAGGAAATCAGACCAAATAGCCCCTGTCTCTACGTCTCTGCAGGACTCGTGTAGCTCATGAGAGAAGCGGTGGAGATCGTGGAGATCGTGGTTATCCGAACGAGGAAAGTGGGGTTCAGTTACTGTGCATTAAAAAAACATTTTTGAAGATTTAAGGATTTTGTTACAAAATCATCAGCTGACAAGGACACAGTGAGGATTTCGACCAAAGTTTCAAGTAGAACACATATGAAGAATTGAATAGACTGGGTGAGAATAGCATAGACAGAAAGTTTGGTCCGATCACATTCACATAGATGAAATATCAAATTGAAGAAATAGCTATAAGTGAATGTTGTTGAGGACTTGAAATCACAGTCTATCTAGGTAAACGAAAATCATTAAGTGTTTTTGAGGATTTTGGGTAACTTGAGGATTTTGTGACAAATCGTCACTATGATGAATTTCAGTTTTGAAGAAAACGATTTTGAAGAACAACTGTTTTGAAGGAAATCAAATTTTGAAGAAATGAAGCTTTGAAGAAATTCAACTTGAGGAATTTCACGTTGGGCGGTGGCGTGACCCACCATATAATAATGTTGATTACAGACTCTGCGTACAATTGTCGTAGGGCCCTGAGAATCAATTTCTTCGTTGATTTCTTCACACTCAGAGTGATATTCTTCATTAGTTGAAGAAAATCGATTCATCACGTGTTGCACATCTAAATCATCAATTTTGCATAAGTGTTAGGATGTGTGCATGTTTTTACAAAACATTTGAAGATTCTAAGATATTTAGCTCACACCGCAACTTGCAAAACCTTTTCTCATCCAAGGGCTTAATGAAGATATCTGCCAGTTGATCATCAATCTTCACATGGTCAATGAGGATATTGCCCTTGAGGACATGGTCCCGAAGAAAATGATGACGAATCTGGATGTGTTTGGTCTTTGAATTTTGTACTGGGTTGTATGCAATCTTGATTGCGCTCTCATTGTCGCAGTATAGAGGCACATTCTTCATGTTGATGTTGTAGTCCTTGAGGGTTTGCTTCATCCATAGCAATTGAGCACAGCACGAACCAGCAGCAATGTACTCAGCTTCGGCAGTGGAGAGTGATACGCAGTTCTGCTTCTTTGAGGACAAGCAGACTAGTGATCTTCCGAGGAAATGGCATGTGCCAGATGTTGACTTGCGATCCACACGGTCACCAGCATAGTCAGAATCAGAATACCCTACGAGATGAAGATTTGAGCCCTTGGGGTACCATAATCCTAGTGTTGGTGTGTGAGCTAAGTATCGAAGAATATGCTTCACAGCCTTATGGTGTGATTCCTTCATTTTTTCTTGAAAACGTGCACAGATGCAAACACTAAGAATTATATCTGGCCTAGATGCACATAAATACAATAAAGAGCCAATCATAGAGCGATATACCTGCTGATCGAATTCTTCACCATTTTCGTCAGTGCAGAGGTGGACGTTGGTAGGCATTGGAGTCTTGGCACCTTTGCATTCATGCATGTCGAATTTCCTCAGAACATCCTTGAGGTATTTCTCCTGTGATATGAAGATTCCATTGCGTTGTTGACGAATTTGAAGACCTAAGTAGAATTTCAGCTCCCCCATCATAGACATCTGATATTCTTCACTCATCATGTAAGCAAATTCATCACTGTAACGTTTGTCAGTACAACCAAATATAATGTCATCGACATATATCTGGCACACAAATAGCTCATTATCATAGGATTTAGTGAAAAGAGTTGGATTGAGTGAACTAGGTTTGAATCATTTCTTCATGAGGAATTCCTTCAATGAATCATACCATTCCCGAGGGGCTTGCTTGAGACCATAGAGCGCCTTTTTGAGTCTGAAGACTTAGTCTGGATTCTTTGGATCCTCAAAACCTCGGGGCTGAGCAACATATACTTCTTCCTCAAGCTTATCATTGAGGAATGCATTTTTCACATCCATTTGACATAAGATGATGTTATGATGATTAGCATAAGCAAGTAGTATTCGAATATCTTCATGTCTAGCAACAGGTGCAAAAGTTTCATCGAAATCTATTCCTTCAACCTGGGTGTAGCCTTGGGCTACAAGTCGTGCCTTATTCCTCACCACTTGACCATCCTCATCTTCCTTGTTTCGGAAAATCCACTTGGTTCCGATGATATTGTGCTTGCGAGGATCTGGTCGTTTGACGAGCTCCCATACGTCATTCAGCTCGAATTGAAGAAGTTCGTCTAGCATAGCTTGGATCCACTCCGGTTCCAGGAAAGCCTCAGCAACTTTTGAAGGTTCTGTGATACATACAAAGGAGAAATGCCCACAAAAGTTAACTAAGTGTGAATCTTTTGAGTGAGTGAGAGGACCTGGCGCATTAATGTCATTGAGGATTTTGTCAAGTTCCAGTTCATTTGCAATCCTCGGATGAGCTGGTTGAGGATTTCGTCTGTGCTGAGGAATTGGTTCTGGAGCAATTTCCTCAGGAGCACCTTCTCGATTTTCATCAGTGATGGGGATGATTTCTTCATCAATTTCCTTAGTGGGAACAATGTCTTCAGTAGGTTTGAGTTTTATTGCTTCCTCAGGAGATAGCTTATCTGGATCAGAAGGCAATTGCTCTCTTTGCGAGCCATTAGTTTCATCGAGCCGCACATCTACAGTCTCAACAACTTTGTTGTGATAGTTGTTGAAGACTCTGTAGGTGTGCGAGTCCTTTCCATAACCGAGCATAAAACCCTCATGTACCTTAGGTGCAAACTTTGAGCTATGGTGAGGATCTCTAATCCAACATTTTGCACCGAAGGCTTTGAAATAACTTACATTGGGTTTCTTGGCAGTGAGGAGTTCATATGAGGTTTTCTTGAGGAATTTGTGAAGATATACCCTGTTGATGATATGGTATGCAGTGTTGGTTGCTTCAGGCCAAAAGCGACGAGGAGTATGATATTCTTCAAGCATGGTTCTTGCCATCTCTACCAGAGTCCTGTTCTTCCTTTCAAGGACACCATTCTGTTGAGGAGTATAAGAAGCAGATAATTCGTGAGTAATACCAAGTTCATCAAGAAAATTATCAAGACCAGTTATTTTAAACTCTGTTCCATTATCACTCCTCATATGTTTGATCTTGATGCCGAAGTTCGTCGAGGCCCTTGAAGAAAATCGTTTGAAGATTCCCTGCACTTTAGTTTTATATAAGATGATATGCACCCATGTATATGTGGAATAATCATCAACTATGACGAAGCCATATAAAGATGTTGCATTTGTTAGTGTGGCATAATGAGTAGGTCCAAATAGATCCATGTGAAGCAATTCAAATGGACGAGTAGTGGTCATGATAGTCTTCGAGGGATGCTTGGATCTGGTCATTTTCCCAGATTGACATGCACCGGAGAGATGATCCTTGAGGAATTTGACTGATTCGATGCTGATGACATGCTTTTTCTTTGCGAGCGTGTGCAAATTCCTCATGCCTGCATGACTGAGTCTTCGATGCCATAGCCACCCTTCTGAGGCTTTCGCTAGTAAGCAAGTGGCAGGTTGAGGACCCGTAGAGAAATCAACAATGTACAAATCCCCTCTTCTGACACCTTCGAAGACTTTGGATCTGTCAGATTCCATGATTACAATACATCTATATCTACCAAAGATAACAATCATATCAAGATCACAAAGCATCGAGACTGACATGAGGTTAAATCCAAGGGATTCAACAAGCATCACTTTTTCCATGTGCCTATCCTTGGAAATAGCCACTTTGCCAAGTCCCAATACCTTGCTTTTACCTTTGTCAGCATATGTGATTTGCTTCAGAGGTGATGGAGTTAGTGGTATATTCATCAACAATCTTTTATCACCAGTCATGTGATGTGTGCAGCCACTATCAAGAACCCACTCACTAATCTTGGGTTTGTCATCCTACAGATGAATTAGTATAGCTTACCATCTCATATGCTTCACACTTGAAGAATATTATATCAATTTCATCAGATAGGAATTTCATGATAACAGAATTATAAGGACGTGTGAAATATTTCTATTTCATCAATATTAGCTTGCGTCCTATCAAGCATTTTCCTCAGGTTTCCAGCAAATTCTTCAGATGATGATTTTCATCTGGAGACCTGACCTGCAGAAGTGATTAGTTCAATTTCTTCACCACCCACATCTGAAGGGGTGGTAAAGCATTCAACATCCCGCGAGCACCATATGAGAAATGGGGCATTGAAGCTAATGCACTTCTCTTAACATTAGGGGGGTTAAAGTATTCATATGAATATGCAAAGAACTGGTTTGAGGATTTATGAACATAATGATTTGAAGAATAACGCTCATATTCATATTCCTTTAGTTTCCCTGCATGTTAGAAGCATCAGCACGGGTACGAGCATAGTTTTGACCAGTTGAGGATTTTGATCCTCTTGAAGACTTTGGTCCTCCTGGGGAATTTGATCTGGGGTTCAGATTCTTCATCGGTGGTGTCATGAGAACATTCACCTGAAGATTTTCAAGAAAACTTTTCGGAACCCAGATTATCCTCAGAGGAGGGCCCTTCCTGCAGTTAATTCCAACATATCTAGCAAATACTTCACCAGCTTGATTTTTGAACAGTTTATAGTTGGAGTCAAATGACTCATCTGAGGAATAGGATAATTCACATGAAAAGCCAGTTAGATTGGATGGATCAAAAGGAGGCCCAGTAGCAGCAACCCATGAGGTTTTGGGATATTGTTTGGGTTTCCAATAAGATCCATCAACATTCAATTTCCTCTCAAAGGCAATTCCTTCTATCCTTTGAGACTTTTGTATATGCATGTCACATACAATTCCTTCAGCCCTGCATTTTCATCAGTGACATTTGTGTTCTCCTCAAGTAAGGAATTTGACACTACAGGAGCAGTTGAAGCATTTGTAGCAATTGAAGCATTTGATGATTCTGGAGAAGAATTAGCAGTTTCACGTTCAATGCATTTAAGACATGGAGGAATGAATTCAGCTTTTGCAGCGGTGATCTGTTGAGCTAGTAATGAATCATTTTCCATACGAAGATCATCATGAGAAATCCTCAACTTCTCTAGATCAAGCTTCCTTTGAAGAAATTCATAGGAAAGTTTCTCATGATCAGCGAGGAGTGTATCATGACGATCTTGAAGATTATCAAATCTAGACTGAAGACTTTTCACATCTTCAGTGAAGATTTGGGTAAGATTCATTTCATCACAACGGATCATCGCTTCTATCTAGCAGTTTCTGAAGCTTTTCCAGGGCAGTTTGTTGTTTAGTGGCAATGATAGCAAGTTTACTGTAATTGGGTTTTTTTTATAATCATCAGGTTCATAGTCACTTGAATTAGAGGAGGAAGCATCATTTGGTATCTTTGAACCTTTTTCCATGAAGCAATAGGTTGGAGCGAAATCATCAGCATAGTCATCAATGTGGACGGTGTTATCATTTTCTTCAAGGTTGAAGATTGACTTGCTGACGAATGTGGTTGCAAGTGCAAGACTAGCCTGTCCGGATTCTGAGTCTTCATCAAAACCCTTCTCTTCATCACATTCCTCGGATTCTGCCTCGGAATCCATTTCCTTGCCAATAAGTGCCCGAGCCTTTCTGAAACTAGCCTTCTTGTGCGATGAGGACTTTGAAGATGAGGATTTTGAAGATTTCTTCTTTTTCTTCGAGTCATCAGAACTGTCACCATTGTATTTCTTCTTCTTTGATTCCTTTCCTCCAACGAGGACAATCAGCAAGTAGTGACCTGATTTCTTGCATTTTTGGCAGGTCCTTTTCTTGTAGTCCTCAGATGGAGATTCTGATTTCCTCATGTCTCTTCTTGAAGATTTACCAAACTGGCCACATCGTGTAAACCTGTGGAATTTCCTCACGAGCATTGCAAACTCCTATCCAAATTCTTCAAGATCACCAATGCTATCATCCGAGTCTTCTTCTTCAGATGAGGAAATTGCTCTAGCCTTGAGTGCACGTGGTCTAAAATAGCTTGGTCCATATAGAACTCTCTTTTCTTCTTGTTGGAATTCATGAGAGTCTTTCAAGTATATCAGCTGGATCAAGAATCTTGTAGTCTGGTCTTTCTTGAATCATCAGAAGTATCAAATGAAGAATCCAAATATCTTAGCAGTTTCTTCACAACTTCGTGATCAGTAATGTCTCGAGCTCCAAGTGCTTGCAGTTCATTTGATATGTCAGTGAGGCGATCAAAGTTATCTTGGTAGCTTTCATTGTCAAACCTCTTGAAGCGATTGAAGAGATTGCGAAGAACATCAACATGAGAATCACGTTGGGTTGATACTCCTTCATTTACTTTGGGTAGTCTTTCCCAGATAAGTTTCGCTGAGCCCAACGCACTTACTCTGCCATACTGGCCTTTGCTGAGATGACCAAAGATGATATTCTTCGCTTGAGAATCGACTTGCTTGAATTTCTTCACATCATCAGCAGAGATACAAGCAGAGATTATGGGGACGCCATGTTCCACAATATACGAGAGATCATTGTCATTTGCTTGTAGATGCATTTGCATCTTGGTCTTCCAGAAGGGAAAGTCCTTTCCTTTGAAAGTAGGACATGCTGAAGTAACCTTAATCGTGCCTGCAGTCGACATAACTAAAACTCCAGGTGGTTAAACCAAAATCACACAAAATAAGGGAGTACGTTGCTCTAATACCAATTGAAAGTGCGTTATATCGACTAGAGGGGGGTGAATAGGAGATTTTTAGAATTTCATCACTAAGGAAATTCTTTTTGAGGAAATTCCTCACTAATGACTAACTTACAGCGGAAACAGTAAAGGATCAGGAGTGCAAAGTTTGACTACAACAGTTTTTCAGGATGAAGAATATGAAAACAGTTTGCACAGTATGCAGGCACGCAGAAAACAGATGAGAACTAACTTGCGTGAAGATTTTGGGGTTGAGGAATTTCAGAGAAATTCTTCAGCAAATTCTTCAAACAGTGCTAGTGGAAATCATCAACACATAATCTGAGGAATATAAAGAGTTGAGGAAATAGGACCCGTTTCACAATGAAGACAGTAGTTGATGACCCAGTTCCAACTGTTGTGACAGTTGTACATCTGGTTTGGTGTGGCTTGGTATTGAAACCAAAAGACACACAGTCCCGGGACACACAGTCCCTACCGTATTCTCGTTGGGCTAAGAACACATAGTCCTCGCCCAACACTCGTGGTAAGTCTTCAGGGCAGAGTTCCAAACACTCACAAACTTGGTCACCCGACGATCCACAATTTACTGCTGGATTGCTCTAGACCATGACGCCTAACCGTCTGGAGGATGCACAGTCCTCAAAGGTCAAAGGCTTCAGTCCCACACAGGAAAACCTTCTTCAGTGATGCTCAATCACTTGGTTCTCGGTTTGTGGTTTAGCGTTTGGGGTATTTCTTCACTGATGAATTACTCTCGAAGACTCTGAGGAATTTCGGTTGCTCTTATGACAAGTGTCAGTTTCTAAAGGAGCAGCCAACCAGCTAATGGTTGTGGGGGGCGGCTATTTATAGCCTGGGAGCATCCCGACATGATTTGACATTAATGCCCTTAACTAATATGGTCGTTGGTCTGGATAAGACCATTGATGTGGCGTGGCTATCGAAACAGTTGGGACCCTCAACTGTGAGAGTCCTCATGTCACTCATATTCCTCACTTGAGGCTTTTGGTAGGATTAGGCTTGGGTTGAGCATCATGAGGAAATTCATTCCAATGTGTTACCTCGACCCCCTTTAACAGTACGGTGTTCCTATTACTCAAGTGTGAATAAAACAAAACAGAAAGAGTAAATCTTCATGCTTCAAAGTCTTCAGAATGATTTTCTTCAGGGCACACCGAATTCCTGAATTTCAATAGCTTCATGAGGAATATATTTCATCGCAAATTCTTCGCGATTCAAATCTTCAGCTTCATACCAATTTCTTCAACCGAAGATATACATTTTTAGGGGTCGATATTCATCGAATATTTCAAACTCCTCAGCGACTTGTAGATCATGTGTACACTCAAGAACACATTAGATAGTTAACCTATAAGTCTTCAAACCAACAAAATCACTAAGGGGCACTAGATGCACTTACAGGGTTTCACCAAGTTTTAGCTCCATTTGACAAGTTTAGCTTTGTAAACTTGAAAACACCACTATTTGACCAGATCTGTCCCTTCCAAAGAGAGTGTGGGAAAACTAAGTCCCACAAATCCCATTTTTGGTGTGGAACACTCATTTGAGGTATTAGGCACTCCTGCAAAGTTTCAGCATCATTTGACAAACTTTGCTATGTAGAGTTGCTCTAACTTCAATCTAGGCGGAAGGGGTTTTGGGGTTATTTGGGGTCCTTAATCACTTTGGATCAAGGTGATCCTTTATGTGGACACCCAATATGGCTTAAGGATACTACTAGAATTTTCTAGGATTTTATTGAGAATATGTCCTTTGGAAATATTTCAAAAGTTCAAAACAGGCAGAAATGGTATTCAGGGTTTTACTCAAATAATAATAATGTAAATAGGGGTTAAAATCTTATGTATGGAAAATATATGTCCTTGTGATCATCTCCAAATTTAATAAGATTTTTCTAAGGCAGATAAGTATTTTTCCATGTAGGAATACCATTTCTGGTCTCAGAAATGTACATGCTAATAAATTAGGAAAAAATTCTAAAAATAATTAATTTGTGGTTTTGGAATTCTAAAATAAGTTAAAATCAGATCACCAACTTTGGGTAGAAACCAATCTTGCCATCAAGGGCAAGTAGTGCAACTCAGAGTAGGGTTTTACCCTGATCAGAAACAAGAAGAATGTTTTGAAAATAATTCAATATTGTGTAATGGGGTTTTATCATCATATGATCATCACACAATTCATTCAATGATAAACATGGCAGTCACATCATTAGTTTCGAAAAGTTTTAACAAGCTCAGATTTTTGCATTACAGAGAAAGTGGTAGTAAAAACAGGGTGTGATAATTCAGAAGCTCTTCATCAGAGGTGACTCCCAGCTGGTCATTCGGCAAGTCAACAAAGACTATCAAAGCCCGTTGATGGAAGCCTATGTGGAGGAGCTGAGAAATTTGGAGGAACGCCTTGACGATCTACAAATGGAGCATGTACCCCTTGCCGAAAACACAGTAGCAGATGACATGTCAAAGCGTGCATCACTTAAACTTCCTGTGGAACTAGGAACTTTCGTGCTACGACTGACTCAACCCTCTATGGCACCATCAACCAATCCGGACAAAAGGAAGAAGCTTAACGCCGGCAAGTACTTCTCGGCAGACCTGCCGAAGAGCCCCGGTAAGAACCTTGCCACGGAAGAAGTTGCCAGACCAGAAGCAAAGCCTGCAGGGGGGATCCCACCCCGGTAGAAGACATGCCATTAGTCCTCGCCGTCGAGCCCCACGCTCCGGCATAGGCGCAACACATAGTCCGATACCTCCAAACTGGGGAACTGCCCGAAGAACCCGAAGAAGTAGAAAACGTAGCCCGCCAATCAAACATGTACCAATTCTTGGATGATGCCCTCTACAGAAGACGACTGAACGCGTGAAGCTGAAGTGCATTCCCCAGGAGGAAGGACTGGAGATGTTTGCCGAAATACACAAAGGAATATGTGGATCCCACATATGGTTGAGGGCCCTTACCGGCAAGGCGTTCCGGGAAGGTTTCTTCTGGCCCACAACCCTCCAGGATGCAACTGCACCAGTAACCAAGTGTGAAGCATGCCAGTTCCATTCAAGAAAGCTTCATCAGCCAGCACAAGCTCTCCAAACAATCCATCTCTCATGGCCATTGATGGTATGGGGGCTCGATATTCTCGGGCCCTTCCCCCACGTCGCCGGGGGCTTTGAGTACTTGTATGTCGCATTCGACAAGTTCACAAAGTGGCCAGAAGTGGAGCCAGCGAGAAGGGTGACAACGCAATTAGCCGTCAAGTTCTTCAAATGTATAGTATATGGCTTTAGCGTCCCGAATAGGGTAATCACCGACAATGGCACCTAGTTCACGAGCCACATCTTCATGCAATACGCCCATGACCTTGGCAACAAAATATGCTTCGGTTCCGTTGCTCACCCAAGGAGCGACGGTGAAGCCGAAAGGGCAAATGCCGAGGTACTGCATGGGCTCAAGACCAGAACTTTCGACAAGCAACGCGATCATGGAAAGCACTGGATTGATGAACTGTCTGTGGTTCTTTGGTTGATCAGAACGACACCAAATCGAGCCACCGGCCAGACGCCCTTCTCCCTGGTCTATGGGATAGAAGTAGTTCTTCCCACGGAACTCATTTGTGGATCACCTCGGGTGCTCTCTTATGATGAGCTTGAACAAGAGCAATTGCGTCCAGACGACGCAGTGCTCCTCGAGTAGAGCCGGATTCAGGCGGCTGTGCGAGCCTCTCGCTACCAGCAATCCTTGCCGCGCTATCATAGCCGAAAGGTATGAGCCAGAAGTTTTGAGGAAGGCGACCTTGTTCTTTGTCACGTTCAGTCGGCCAAGAATACAAACAAGTTGATGCCGAAGTGGGAAGGCCCATATCGGGTAGTGCGAGTCACCAGGCCCGGTGTTGTCCGCCTTTAGACCGAAGATGGCTTACCGGTGAGCAACTCCTGGAACATAGAGCATCTTCGAAAGTTCTACCCGTAGGGAGAGGTTGCCGGGCTTACCGGTGACCACCTTTTGTACAACTCTTGCCGAAGCTGCATGTAATCCTTTGTACAAAGCCAGGCGAAGACCCTGAGCGCAGCCAAATAAAGCATAGTGTTCCACATCATCATATAGATTCTCATGATAGAAAACATGCATGCATCTATGATTTTGTGAAACACATAAACTAACAAGGGGACCATAACCCCGACAGATATATTTTTTTCCTTTCTTCTTTCCCTTGAAAGATAGGTAGAACCCCGCACACAGGTTTGCCGGGGGGAAGATAGTGGGAACGCCCACAATAGTAACAAGAGCCAAGATAATCCACACAACGCCAAAAAAAGTAAACGAAGCCGGCAGATAAGTTGCAAACACTTTAAGTAAGTCATTGGGTGATTACATTCCTCTCCTCTCTGAACATCCTCGATTATCTCACGTGGGAAAATCTGTGCACCGGGGATAACTGTCACAAGCCTTGCAGACGTCGCCTCAAAGCACGCTCAACAAACGAGGTGGCTTGTCCAGTATACCTCTTTTGTAAAAAGCATTCTCGGTGACACATGGCAAACCCCGAGAGGGAGCTGAACATCCTACCGGTAGTGACGGCCCCCGGCAAGGTATCACAGGAAAGAGATAAGGGGGCAATAGAGGAAGAGAAGCACCACTCTCTCAAATGGAGCATTGAGTATACTACAAATAACATTAATTATGTTTAAAGCACAGATTGAAGTAACAAGGAGCACGGGGGCTAGTCCCAATGTGAACATTGCACTCTCTTAACTTTTTCTACCTTGTCGACGATAGGCATGACCTTCTCCTCAAAGGGCTTGGGGTCCACGTCCTTCGGCAGGTGTTCCATGGAGATATTTAGATCACGGTTCCTGTACGCCAGCTTGGTGAGTACCTTGAGGAGGACGTTCTGGTACAACCACCGGGACTCGCTCGCCAGCCGCGTCGCCCCGTCGGTCTGAAGACGCTTCAGTGCGTCAGTCAGACTCTCAAAGAACAAGGCCAAATTGAACTCGGAGGAGCCCCTGGAGAAGGAGAATAGCCACGACCTTCGAGATCCATGGTGGCCAGCTGGTCGGCGATGGAGGACACGGCGTTAACAAGGTGCTCCGTCCACAACTTCACGATATTCACGTACTTGTCGTGGTCGTGGGAGGCGGCATCGAGCTATTCCACCGCGACCTGGAGCCTCCGAGTCAAATCCTCCTTCCGGGCCGCACCCTCCTTGAGTGCCTCCTCCATACAAGTCAATTTGTTTTGCAGGGCGTCCAGGGAGGCATTGGCGCTATGAAGCTGGCGGCCTTCTCAGCCGCAGCAGCCGCAACATCCTTCAAGCTGGCAAGGGCCTTGTCCCTCGCGGAGGAAAGCGTCGATACCATGTTGCGGAGGCCATCGAGCACTACCTCGGGCTCTTTCACCATCTCGGTGAGCCCAACCTTAGCGACTTGGGCGACCGACGCTCGGTTGGTGACCTCCTGGAGCTTGCCGGCATACTACGAAGCTTGGGCATCAATGTCGCTCTTGAACTGGTCTGCCAGCTCCTGAGTACACTGCGGGACCAGTTTCTCGACCTCCTCGTCCTTGGCGCGGAGCCACTCACTGAGCTCGCGCTCGCAAGCAGCGAGCTCCTTCTCATGGTCTCCCTCGGCTGAAGTTCGTGAGGGGGGCTTCCTCGGCTGAAGTTCTACGCCGAGACTCTTCCTCCTCCTTCTGGATGTCATCTGACCGAAGGTTGAGCGTTTGGTCCAAGGTTTTCATCTTATCGTGCTTGTTCTGCAGTGCCTTGTAGGCCTCGTTGAAGTGAGCCCGCGTTTCTTCGAAAAGCTTCTCAAACACCTCCTCCGCCGCCTTGTTGACCGCCTCCCGGGAGTCCAATTTGTCCCTGCTGGTAAGATACAAACCCTAGAGCTGGCCGACATGGTCTCTCATGCACAGGAAGAACTGCTCCTCGCTGAGCTTTCCGCCGCCGGCTTCCAGCCCCACCGGGGCGTCGGGACCAATGCTGGCAGAAACTTCTACATCAACACTCTCCCCCTCCAACAAGATCCTCGAGCGCTCCGCCCCCGACGCAACAACTAATGCCTCCTCGCCGACGCGGAGGTACGCGTTGCCGGGATACCCTAGGGCCTGGGACGCCTAAGACCGCCTGCCTCTCCCCCGGTGGGGTGGGATTCCTCGCCCCTGGCAGTATCCTCCACCCCAGAGAGCGAAGAGTCGTCGAGATGCGCCTCCGGGCCCTCGACGGGCCCCTCTGCAGGCTCCTGGATATCCTGCTCCTTCTCCTGCTCCACGTGGGCGGCATCGCGCGACATGGCACCAGAGGCTTCAGCCGACGCTTCACGGGCAAGCTCCGTAACCATGGCGTCGATGTCCATCTCCTCCATGAGAGAAGGATATGTGGGACGGGAAGAGAAGAGGAATAATCAAGATCAAACGAATTAATCAAGAAGAAAAATCAAGGCCCAACTTGTGGATGCTCCTCGACAGATGCTCACCTTCCTACTACTGGTGGATGGTAGTTGTCCCCTCCCCTGCGACGTCCGTTGCCGGGGGCTTGTCCTCGAGCTCCGAAGGCTCAGGCGATGCGTGCTGGGGCCTTTGCGAGGGGATAGTCACAAGAGTGGCTGGAGGCACCGGCGGAGCCTCTGGAGCGACCGCCAAGGGATTGTCGTTTGTTGTCCCTGTGGCGCCTGTCGGGGGGGCATCACCGACCGGCACATCAACATCCACCAAAGGATCGCCATCAGCCGATCGCTTGGGGCTTGCCGGGGGCACCCCGCCAGCTGATGTGTCTGCTCCCGCCGACGGCTCATCGGTGGCTGGCACCCTAGCCCTCTTCTCGAACCTTTGGGCCAGTGTTTGGGTGTCCCTGTAGGTAGACGACAGCACCAACTCCGCAAAAGCACAAAGCAAGCAAGGGTGAGGGGGAGACGGGAGATCAAACTCTTACAAATCCTCCTCCTCCTCCGAACTCAGGGTCGAGATATCATAATCCACCTCTGCCCCAGCACTCGTCGAGGGGGGCGCCGCCCTCGGACGTTTGGCGGGTGCGGCAGGCGGGCCTTGGTGGACCGGGACATTGGAGCCGACATGACGGAGAACTCGCTTGGGCTTCCGGCGAGCCAAGCACTCCTCCGTCTCCTCCTCCTCCTCCTGTACCCCGGCAGCAGGCGACCATTCCTCTAGGCGACCCCCGACAGTCGAGATGCCGGCGCCCTCGGCGAACTCCGCTTGTGGTGGCGCCTCTCCACCAGTCGCTTCCCTGCCATGGAGGCCCACATCCCCAGCCCTGAGGGCGAGGGTATGCTCCTCCACCCGGCGGGCGATGTGCGCTTCTTCCTCGACGGTGGTCTCGCGGTAGAGGCATGTTTCCTCCTGGATGGACACCTCCGACAATTCGTCGAAGAAAGATGTGGCCACCTCCGACGCGGGCTCTAGCCAGGTCATGACCACACCGTGAGCATCACAATCCGGCATCATCGCCGTGTGGTTGCTCAAGACCGAGCTGTTGCACAACGGGAAGACCCCCCACAGCAGCCGGATCTTCAGCTCACAGCTGAACAACTTCGGATAGAAGTACCCAAGCTCCTTGGCCGTCAGGTTGTTGTCCACCCCCGGTCGTAGCCGCATGACATCCGCCACGTTCACAACGGCCGAGGCCGGCCTACCTCCCCTGTACTGGAGGGGGGCTATGCGCCTGCGGATGAAATCGGCAGCCACCATATCCATCGTCAACCCTGCGGCCCTGAGGCACAAGATCCTAGTGGTGGCGATGGTCAGCTTATCGTCATTAGGGAACAAATCGCTCAAGCCCTCTCCCCGGGACCCAATCCTGGAGGTCCTGGGCTTGCAGCAGAAAGGTACCCCTCCTGACGAATCCAGCACCATTTCCCCCGCCACTCGTCCCACTTCTCACGGCGGGTACCTCCCAGGTAGGCCTCCTTGCACCCAGTCCTTGGTACCCAGGCAATGGAGCCCGAAAGGGCCTCGCCGCCATGGATGCGAGGAGTGAAGAAATGGCGGAAGAGAGATGTGTTGAGGGTGATCTCGACGAAGTCCTCGCAGAGGTGCGCGAAGATGGACATGCACGTCACTGCGTTCGGCGTAAAGTCGAGGAGGCGGAAGCCGTGGGTGTGCATGAGGTCGACGAAGAACTCTGATAATGGCGGGCAAAGCCGTAGAAGAAGTAGTCGGCAAACCAGGGGAACTGGTCTGGCCCCCCACTTCCCGTCCCGGGGATCACCTAGGTGGTCGGGTGAGCCTTCGTCTCGGCAACCCAGATGATCTGGTAGCCGCTCTTCAGAGTGGCCATATCCAGACCCTTGGGAAGGTAGATGTACTTCTTCCATAGCCTCGCCAACTCCTTCTCCGAGGCAGCGCCCTTTCCCCTGGAGGCCTTTGGCGGCATAACGACGGCGAAAGATGGACGTTGTCGCCCAAGGCGGAACCTTAGGGAGGAAAGGGAGGTGTGGGGAAGCTCTAGCAAAGGGTGGTGACGGCAGCGGCGTTTGAGAATGGAAAGGACCATGAATAGTGGGCTAGGAGAGCTCGTGTTTCCCCCTCTTATGGGGACACGGGCCGACCCTTTGCCTACTCAACTAACGGTTCCCCACGCTCGCGACCGCCTAGGCCACTGCGCGCATGAATCCCCACTCTGCACGTTCAATGTGCGGCGTGGGGAAAAGCAACAGCCAACAGACCCGGCCATGAAGGCCAGTGCACCTCTTTGGGCCTCGCCCAACAACGCTTCCCACACGTGTGTGGCCCATGCTCGGGGGCTCCTATCGGTGCACTAAAGACTAGGGTCCCTAGTAGCCTAGACTTGTGCACGGGCGCAAAGAGCCCCTTGCGGTAGGGCATGGCTGGACCCTGACAAGATGTATCCCCCAAGATAATCAAGGCCTCGGCAAGCCTGCCTTGTCGGGAAGATAACCAAGGCCACAACCATTTGGTGGGCGTGATGAGCTCACCAAGTACAGGACCTCGGCAAGCCTACCTTGCCGGGATGATAACCGAAGCCCCGACAAGCTTCCTTGCCAGGACGAAGACCCAAGGCCCCGGGAAACTCCCTTGCTGGGATGACGTGGCGAGGCACTGGAGGGCAACCGCCCTTGCAACAGTACCACCGCCCCCAAGTTCCAGCGCATTTCGCATGCGCCAACGCAGCGTCCAAGTGTCGAAACACCTGGATACGTGTCTTCACCAGCACATTGCTGACAAGGACAAGACGTGCATTTAATGCACCTAACAGCAGTAGATGGATAAGCACCGCCCTAGGTTCACTGTAACTTCTCGTGAACCTACCACGGAGCATTATAGGTAACCCCTTTGCCTATAAAAGGAGACCCTTAGCTCATTCACAAGGGGTTAGACTCTTTGGACATTGGCCCAGAAGAAGGTTATCAATTGTCACTGTAACAATCAACAACAAAACGCTTAATACGACCACACAAGGAGGACGTAGGGTTTTACGCGTAAGCGGCCCGAACCTGGGTAAAAAGGCTTGACGGGTGATGATCGTTATTTCTGCTCTTGACGTCACCTTTCCCGCCCTACGATCACAAGGGTTTCATGTTGATTCCGATAGGTGTCGACCTAGCATTGCTGATAGCAACATAATCAATAGCAACCAAAATACGTATATACCCATTAGAGAGAAGAAAAGATCCCATATAATCAAATCCCAAACAACGAATCATTCAATAACAAGTGAATAATTCATAGGCATTTGTGGATGTCTGCCAATATTACCAATTCTTTTACATTCATCACAAGGGAGGACAAACTTACGAGCATCTTTAAAAAGAGTGTGTGTCACATCTCTAACCCTTAAGCAAGATAGCATTATGCTCATGTCTTCTTTGCATTAGCATCTAAGAAGTTTCAACAGAAACAACAAAGTGGCAAAGGAAAAACTCAAAACCCTAGCCACCATTTCAACTAAAGGAAATCTCAAACTAGTTCAAAATCAATGAACCCAAAATGGCCTCAAGAAATGTTCAAACTTTCTGATAAATCATGAAAGTAAATGAGCATTGGAGAAAACTATTTTCTTGACACTTTAAGCTTTTTGAATAAATGAAAAAGGCTACTGGTTTCAAGTTTTAAATTTGAAATCAGAAACTATAAATTTCCAAAAATGTTGAAAACCTTGGAAATGGTTGGGGATATTATAACAAATATTTCAGGAGGTCGAAAATAGTTTTACTTTGTTTTGGAGCTGAATTAATTAGCAAAACAATAATTAGCAAAACAGAAAAAAATGGAAAAACCTTACCTGTCGCCTAAGCCTGGCCCGGCCCATCCCTGGCTCGTCCCCTCCCTCGCGCCAGTAGGCAGCAGGAGGTGGCCGCCGCCCCCTCCGGCGCGGCCACGCACCTGCGTGCCTGCCTGGCCGCCGCCTCGCGCTGGTGACGACGGGGATAAGCTCCCCAGGGCCTCCCCTATCCATTCCCTGCCTCGGTTCTCTTCCTCCTCTCGGATCTCCTCCTCCTCCGTGCTGCCGCCATTAGAGCCGAGCTCGAGCTCGAGCTGCCCGTGCCCCTAGCCATAGGATTCCCTCCCAGAGCATGCCATTAGCTCCGCCTCGTCGCCCTGGTCATCTCTGCAGAAGCTGAAGCTTCCTCGAGCCCTGCAACGCCCGCAACGCCGTCGTCTTCCACCTCCGGCCGCCGGACCTCTCCCGTCGATTCGTCGCCCCCAGGCCTTCCCCGAGCCGTCTAAGCTCTGCTCTGCACTCCCCGTGAGCATGCGGTCGTTTCCCCTAAGTTTTTCCCGTCGATCCCCTCCTCTAGCTCTAGTTTCACCGGAGCCCGACGAGGACCGCCGCTGCCGCTCGTCGCCGGTGGCCCTCCGATGATCAGCTCGTCCTTCCGAGGGCACTAGCAGCTCCAGGTCGACGCGTAGATGCTGTAGCAGCTAAGAACCGAGCGTAGATCCCTCTGATTCAAAGACCCCGATGACGCCCGAGCCTTGGCCACCGCCACGCTCGTCGCCGGCGTCATCACCGGCCAGATCAGCCCCGGCTAAGTGCAGAAATGAAGCTGCGGGAGACGTGTCGTTCCTCTAGTACTCTCCGCGCAGCATTTGGCCCCCTGTGCGCCGTTTCCGAGCCCCTCCGCCGTGCTGGTGGTCGCCGGAGGCTCCCCGCCGGCGAGGATGACCTCGCTGCCGGTGGATGTCGACGTGGCAAAGCTAACAAAGCAGCTCAGCACCTAATCACTCGCTAACAAGTGGGCCCAAGGCCAAGTCAAACCTCAGTTAGGGCTGGTCAGCGCGGGATTAGTCCCAGAGAGGCTGTCCAGTGGGGCCCCCCTGTCAGGTTTGACCTAAACAGGTCGGCTGACCTGCTGATGTCAGTCTCATGCAATAAATAGAATTTCCAGTATAAAACTAATTCAGGAAATTGCTAAAAATTGTAAAAAATCATAGAAATTAATCTGTAACTCCAATGAAAATAATTTATATATGAAAAAGTATTAGAAAAATTCAAGGATTCTGATTATGCTATTTTCAACCATGTTTAAAAAGTTACAGAACCCTAAATTGTGGAATACGGAATAATTCAATTCTTATAATCACTTTTTAAATGGAATTTGCAAAAGTATTCAAATTTCATTATATATACAATGTTCACCACTGTCCTAATTACAAATCAGTACCATAACATGACATTTCATGCATGTTAACATCAAGTTGATCTGAGCATCAGGTCGAATCAATTAAACCGGTATCCGAGAATACCCCGTTTGAATTGCTATTCGAATGTGATTCAAATCAACTCTAAACCTAATACATGTTGAAAATAATAACTTATCACCTTGCATTCTCATGCCATGCTCATGCATCATTTTGAGTGCATATGATTGTTATTGAATGTTGCCATTCATTTCGGTAGGCTCCGCACCCCGGGATTCCACCGAATATCCGTCTGACGGATATCGTTCCTCCTCTGAGCAACAAGGCAAGCAACCCTTTTGATCATCCCGATAATTCCCATGTTCTTGCTCCTGCACCTATTTATTGCATTTAAGATCAAATGCTTCAACTGCTTTTGCCACGATAGTTGAACCCAATTCCTTTGCATGACTTAACCTTGTCACCGTAAATAGCCAAACCTTGCAACCTAGCATACCTGGTAGTTGTTTGAGCTATGATGTGCCTTATCCTGCTATGCATGCTATGCTTAGAGTTGTGTATGGTTTGTCATCTGGGAGATGAACAGAAATGTGGAATGTGTTCGGTAAGCAAAGGTTGTGTGTTGAACTTGAGTTGGTAAAGGTACCGGTGAAAGGCTGTGTAGGAGTACATGGCGGGTTGTTTCATTGGAACCGTCCTTAGGAACTGAGTTCCGTGTATGTATTCCAAGACTAGATACTACCACATGCTGGGCCCTGAAATATGACCCCTCTCGGCCTATTAATCGCGTAGTACCCGGTACAGGAGTTGCAAGTAGTTTCTGGTGTTTATAGTAATGCTGGAGGCCGTGCATGGTGCTGACCTGAGAGGTGGGCCGTGATGCGGTAGGCAGTGGCACGGTGTACCAAGTGGCACCCGGATGGTGGGCTTGGGAACCCTACGCACATCGTTTGAGGCCGTGGCGGAAACCTCGGCCGGACTTCCGTACGGGTTACTCTGAGATAGGCGATAAACCTGGACTAGGTACTAGTGTGGTTAACGGTCGTGGCCGACTCCCTCGGTGGGCTTCCGCTTGAAGGTTGCCGAGGTGCATGACGTGCACATAGCGATAAGTGGCGAGAGCGTGTGTGACGAAGTACACCCCTGCAGGGTTATGATCTATTCGAATAGCCTCGTCCGCGGATATGGACTACTTGGAGACATATGTTGTTCATAGATAACTTCAACGGCTACTCATAAAATTGCCAAGATAAGCATGAGTGTCGTGGACGGCATTTCCGTACGGCGACGGAATGATTCCACGATAGTGTATTGTTGTGGTGTTAGTGGACTCGTGTGCGAGAAATCAATTTGTCAAAATTATTTAAAAATGGAAGTGTCTAGCCACGAGTCATATGCTGGCTTCCCGCATGAAACCCCACAATACCTTTTGATAACTTGCATGAGTAGTTAGCCATCCTAAAGTCTTGCTGAGTACCTTCGCACTCATGTTTGCTTAATAAATGTTGCAGAGGTTGCTAATGACCCTAATGGAGGGTTCTTCGTAGACATCGACGACGACGAGTAGCTGGTGTCCCAGCTACGATCTGGCCCTACGTCGGCTCTGTAGTATAGTCACGCCATGTGCCTTCTAGTTGCCCTGTCTGTACCCAGACAGTTTATAACTCTTCCGCTGGCTTGTATTTGTATGACTGCTATTATGGGTCGTGAGACCCTTAATGTGTAATATTATGTGTGTGGCTCTTCCGAGCCTCTTAAATAAAGGTTTTATGTTTATGGTTATGTTGTGATGCCATCGATGTATCTATACATATCGGTATGCCATGTGTACGTGTGTCATACTTGATATGTATGGGGTTCGATTACCTAGTCGTGAACTTTAGTAGCACTCCTTACAAGGAAATGCCCCTTTCTGATCCAACGAGCCTTTGTAGTTCGCTACTGCTCCTGACACATTGGTTGACCGGCATGTGTCCTTCTTAGCTGCTGTGTCTGTCCCCTTTGGGGAAATGTCACGCGATGTAATGGAGTCCTTGTAGCCTGCTACGACTCGTCTACATTCGCGGATGACCGACACCTGCTTTGTTGGGTCAAGTATGCCTGTCCTTGTGCAGTACTGCCACTTTGGCTTATGACTAGACATGTCGATCCGGGTTCTTTGACATTGGATTGCTAGCGACACTATCGCATACGTGAGTCAAAAGACGCAAACGGTCCCGGCTAAGGTAAGGCTACAGCCGTGGAGTTAACCGTGCGTGAGACCACAAAGGGATGCGATGTGTTACAGGCTGGATTCCTATGGCTTAGGATCGGGGTCCCGACAGCGTTGGTATCAGAGCCTGACTGACTGTAGGATTACTAAGCCAAACTGGTCGAAGTTGAGTCTAGAATTGCTTTAGTTATATATAAGGGAATTTTTTGTGGAAGGGAACGTAAGACTCTTGTTCTCTTCTCAAGACATTCTATTCTGGTCATCCTCGTCTTTTCTGCGGGAATTAAGGACTAGGTTACTCATCTTCTCCTAGGCTCGTGTTTCTGATCGGTAGATTATAGGACTACGGGTCGAGAGATATTGGATTTCTTTTATTCCTAGGAAGCAGGAAGTAAGTTTGATGATCAGAGAGTTGAACTTGATAGTTGAGTGGTTACGCTATTCCATTTTTGGGTTGTCTCAAAATTTGTTTTTGAGCATTTACAGCCGTTATGCTGCCCAATTTTTGCATTCGGAGCTCTAATACTTTTGCATTACTCTCTATTTACAGATGCCTGGCCGTCCTTCTCGTTAGGTGGTACGTCTGACTAGGTGCATTGATGTACCGGGTCATACGGCCATGCTGGTCAGGGTGATGTCGGTGTGCGGTTACCGCTGGTACCCCGTGTACACTGTGGAGGAACAGTACCGAGACTTCAACCAGAGCCAGTACATCTGCACTGTTAGGGTATTTCCATACTACCCTGGAGCTGAGAAGCCAATCCATTGGTCCTATGGGTTGGGGGTCACCGTTGACATGGCAGTACAGGATGCTGCCTATTCAATGCTGACTATTATGAGAGCGAGACATGCACTGCTGCAGAATTCAGAGTTCTGCTATGTTCCGGCCTCTCAGTCTGGTGAAGAGGGATACCTCAGTGGAGTCTATTTTGATTCTTCTATGGAGGATCCACTTCTGCAGTCCACTGTTGAGATGCTAGAGAACAGAGACAGGGATGCTCGTGCTCTCCGCATGGAGCTTTATGCTACCCGTGCCCGTCTGTGGACAACTTTGACGCAGCTGGCACCGGTAGTCCAGACAGGGTATGGAGAGATGGAGATGCTGAACCCTGTTAGAACCCATCTTCCGGCCCACGTTGACTTGCCAGCTATAGGAGGAGTCACACCTCTTCGGGGACCCCTCTTACCACCAGTCAGGGGACCAAGGCCACATCCGTGTCCTTATGGATCCCAGGGATCTCAGGCTAGAGTGTTTCCTGATCCGCAGGTTGAGCTTCCAGGTCATGGAGGTAATCTCTATGAGATGTTCTATGCGGATGCCTGAGCTGTGAGCGGAAGGATAGTATGGTAGTAGCCGTACGTTCACAGTCCTGCGTGACTTGTGAAGTATGGTAGTAATGTGAAATGAATTTCGGAGGCCTAGATAAATAATGTATAGGAAGCTTGTAAGCCTCTGATGAGTAGTTTCATAATTCTAGTAGTTTGCTCTTCGGTTAAGGGTGTACTAAACTATGTAAGGGTGTGTATGAACCATGGTGTATATATAGCAGTTGCTTGTTACCATGCTGTTCGGATATTCATTTCTGCATTCCGTGTGTTCAGTACATTCTTAATCCATAGTTAGTATTGATATGATATTGGTCTAAGCTATGAGTTTGTTTGTCAGGATGGTGTTCACCAGGTTGAACCGTGCCCCTGCTCATGAGCAAGGTGAGGGTAGTCAAGCGTCGCAGGAAGACCTGCCTCACCCACCTTCTCTGGTAGAAGTGATGCTTGAGGCAGAAAGAAATAAAAGGGAGACCAACCGACTGCTAGAGCGTATTGAGCAGAATACGGCTCGACAGCCTAGGAATGCTGCAGTGTCCCTCAATGACTTTGTGAAGCTGAATCCTCCAAAGTTTCATCATTCCGTCGATCCCCTTGACGCTGATGACTGGCTGTGCAGCATCTCACGCAAGATTCTCTCTGGGAATGTGTCTGAGGCCGACAAGGTGACCTTTGCGGCGTATTTCCTGGAAGGACCCGCCAATCTATGGTGGGAGAATTTTGAAGCTATGCGTCCCGCTGAACCAGTGGCCACATGGGCAGACTTCAGTGCAGATTTTCGTCTGCACCATATTCCAGAGGGCCTGATGGACAGAAAGAGAGAGGAGTTATGTGCCTTCACTCAGGGCAAGTTGTCTGTGGATGCCTATAGCCGCGAGTTCGGTAACCTCGCCCGCTATGCAACAGAAGAGGTGTCTACTGACGCCAAGAAGCAAGCAAGATTCCGTAAGGGTCTGAGCCCTGAGCTCCGTCGAGACCTGCGCCTCCATGAGTGTGCAAGTTTTCAAGCCCTGGTCAACAAAGCGATCAGTGCGGAGACTGGTCACACTGACTTCGAAGCCACAAGGAAGCACTCCCGTGACTTTGGCTCATCTTCTGGTTCCACGTTTCCAAAACGCAGGCTGTGGGTTCCAAACAGTTCTCTGCCGCCAAGATACACTCCGAGGCCATCCTACGTGGCGCCTCAGACGAATCAGGCCAACCCTCCAGCAAAAGCTTATGGTGGTCCAGCTAGCAATGCTGCACCACGTGCCAACCAGGTGATATGCTACAAGTGTGGAGAACCAGGGCATTATTCCCGTGAGTGACCTTAGAATGTGGGTGCCAAGCAACACGGAAAGTCCGTCGGGCAGGCCAAGTCAGGCAAAGCTTATTATGTGAAGCCAACTCCTGCACGTGGCCGTGTGAACTATGTGTCAGCAGAAGAAGCTGCAGAGGATCCCGACGTCATGCTGGGTACGCTTCTTGTTAATCATCACCCAGCGTCCGTGCTCTTTGACACTGGGTCTTCTCATTCCTTCATTTCGGAAAGTTATGCACAGTTGCATAACATGTCATTTTGTGATATGCCAATCCCATTGGTTGTCCAAACCCCTGGTAGTAAATGGCAAACCTCTAGGATAACCTATGACAACGAAAGTCTAGTAGACAGGCTAGTTTTTCTAGCCTCATTCATAGCATTGAAATCTTCGGATATTAATATCATCTTGGGCATGGACTGGATGTCAGCTCACTATGCCAAGATTGATACTCATTCTAGAAATGTCCAACTTACCCATCCCTCGGGTGAGATAGTAAATGTCTCTACTCGAGTTGCCAAATGCCAACTCTATTCCCTAAATGCCAACCCTCTTCCGGAACTTGAAGACATTCCGGTAGTCCGTGACTTCCCGGATGTTTTTCGAGAGGAACTGCGAGGAATTCCACCTGACAGAGATGTAGAGTTTGTGATAGATCTTGTTCCGGGAACTGTTCCAATAGCCAGAAGACCTTATAAGATGGCACCCCTAGAGCTAGTCGAACTTAAGAAGCAATTAGATGAGGCCTTGAACAAAGGTTTCATTCGTCCTAGCTCTTCTCCTTGGGCTTGTCCCGTCCTCTTCGTCAAGAAGAAAGACGGAACGGATCGGATGGTTGTAGATTACCGACCAGTTAACCTGGTCACCATAAAGAACAAGTATCCGCTCCCCGGGATCAACGATCTGTACGATCAGCTCGCTGGATCCTCAGTCTTCTCCAAAATGGATTTGAGGTTGGGATACCATCAAATCAAGATTAAGAACGGGGACATTCCAAAAACGGCCTTTGTTACTCGTTATGGCCAATATGAGTACACCGTTATGTCCTTCGGTTTAACCAATGCCCCAGCCACTTTCTCTCGGCTGATGAACTCAATCTTCATGGAGTATTTGGATAAATTTGTCGTGGTATACCTCGATGATATTCTCATCTACTCGAAGAATGAACAAGAACATGCCGAGCATCTAAGGCTGGTATTGATGAAACTTCGAGAGCATCGCCTTTATGCCAAAATTTCAAAATGTGAATTCTGGTTACCAGAAGTGACCTATCTAGGCCACGTAATCTCTGGTAAGGGTATTGTTGTCAATCCCGAGAGAGTTCAAGCTGTCCTTGATTGGACTCAACCTGAATCGGTTAAGCAAGTTAGGAGTTTTCTTGGTCTAGCGAGCTATTGTCGCCGCTTCGTCGAGAATTTCTCCAAGGTTCCAAAGCCTCTAACTGAACTCCTCAAGAAGGATAAAAAGTTCGAGTGGACACCACAGTGTGAGCATAGTTTTTAGGAACTGAAAAGACGCCTGACTTCCGCACCTGTGTTGCTACCACCAGATTTTTCTAAGGACTTTGTTATCTATTGTGACGCCTCGCGACAAGGGTTAGGTTGCATTCTCATGCAAGATCGTCATGTGATCGCACACGCATCTCGACAGTTGCGTCCACATGAGGATAATTATCCCACACATGACCTTGAGCTTGCAACTGTGGTCCATGCACTAAAAACCTGGCGACATTACCTTTTGGGTAATCGTTGCGAAATTTTCACTGATCACCAAAGTCTGAAATATATCTTCACCCAGCCGGATTTGAATCTCAGGCAAATACGGTGGGTTGAGTTGATCTCGGATTATGACTTAGGGATAACTTACACCCCGGGGAAGGCCAATGTTATGGCCGATGCACTAAGTCGTAAATCTTATTGTAACAATTTGATGCTACAACAAGGTCAACCACATCTCCATGAGGACTTTCGGAAGTTGAATCTTCATATTGTTCCTCAAGGATTCCTTTCTACCCTGGTGGCGAAGCCTACTCTTAAGGATCAAATTATAGCTGGCCAAAAGCGTGACAAGGGTATATCACGGATCAAGGAGAATATTTTTAGCGGAAAAGCTAAAGAATTTTCCATGAATGATCAAGGTATTGTGTTCTTCCAGAATCGTTTAGTGGTTCCTAAGAACCCACATCTAAGGCAGTTAATCCTTAAGGAGGCTCATGATTCTCCTCTCACCATTCATCCCGGTAGTACTAAGATGTATCAGGACCTACGCCAGAGGTTCTCGTGGACTAGGATGAAGAGAGAAATTGCTGAGTTCGTTGCTAACTGCGACGTTTGTCGTCGAGTTAAGGCAGAACATCAAAGGCCTGCTCGCACCCTTCAGCCTCTAGCTATTCCTGAATGGAAATGGGATAAATTTAGCATGGATTTCATTACCGGATTTCCCAAGACCAAGAAAGGAAATAATGCTATCTTTGTTGTCATTGACCGTCTTTCCAAAGTGGCTCATTTTCTTCCTGTTCGTTAGAGTATAACAGCTAGCCAGCTAGCAGAATTATATATCTCCCGAATAGTATCTCTTCATGGTGTTCCTCTGGATATTATCTCGGACCGTGGAAGTATCTTTACTTCTCGCTTCTGGGAAAGTTTTCAGAATGCCATGGGGACTCACTTATCTTTTAGCACTGCTTTCCATCCCCAATCAAGTGGTCAAGTAGAAAGAGTGAATCAAATTCTAGAAGATATGCTCCGCGCTTGCGTTATTTCATTCGGTATGAATTGGGAGAAGTGCCTTGCATTCGCCGAATTCTCTTATAACAATAGTTATCAATCAAGCTTGGGCAAAGCCCCTTTTGAAGTTCTTATGGACGAAGATGTCGAACCCCTCTTAATTGGTCAGAAACCGGAGAGAGGCAACTCTTTGGCCCGGACATGATCCAGGATGCAGAAGAGCAGGTTCGCATTACTCGTGAAAAGTTGAAAACAGCCCAGTCTCGTCAAAAGAGCCAATATGATCGTCATCATAAGGCTGTGACCTTTCAAGTTGACGAGAAGGCTTACCTTCGGGTTACACCTTTGAAGGGTACCCATCGATTCGGTATCAAGGGCAAATTGGCTCCTCGTTACATTGGTCCTTTTCGCATTCTGGCCAAACGAGGAGAAGTTGCCTACCAGTTGGAACTTCCGCCGCATCTTTCCAAGGTTCATGATATTTTCCATGTCTCGCAACTCAGGCGTTGCTTCTCGGATCCTATCCGTGAAGTGGACCACGAAACGCTCGATCTCCAAGATAACCTTTCATACCGAGAATACCCCGTGCGTATTCTTGATCAAGCTGAGCGTACCACTCGACGTCGAAACCTCAAGTTTCTTAAAGTTCAATGGTCAAATCATTCTGAAAAGGAGGCAACTTGGGAAAGAGAGGATCGTCTCCGACTTGAGTATCCTGTGTTATTCCCGACGACTTCTAAATCTCGGGACGAGATTCTTTTGAGTGGGGGTGAGTTGTCACATCCCTAACCCTTAAGCAAGATAGCATTGTGCTCATGTCTTCTTTGCATTAGCATCTAAGAAGTTTCAACAAAAACAACAAAGTGGCAAAGGAAAAACTCAAAACCCTAGCCACCATTTCAACTAAAGGAAATCTCAAACTAGTTCAAAATCAATGAACCCAAAATGGCCTCAAGAAATGTTCAAACTTTCTGATAAATCATGAAAGTAAATGAGCATTGGAGAAAACTATTTTCTTGACACTTTAAGCTTTTTGAATAAATGAAAAAGGCTACTGGTTTCAAGTTTTAAATTTGAAATCAGAAACTATAAATTTCCAAAAATGTTGAAAACCTGGGAAATGGTTGGGGATATTATAACAAATATTTCAGGAGGTCTAAAATAGTTTTACTTTGTTTTGGAGCTGAATTAATTAGCAAAACAATAATTAGCAAAACAGAAAAACAAAAACAGAAAAAAAATGGAAAAACCTTACCTGTCGCCTAAGCCTGGCCCGGCCCATCCCTGGCTCGTCCCCTCCCTCGCGCCAGTAGGCAGCAGGAGGTGGCCGCCGCCCCCTCCGGCGCGGCCACGCACCTGCGTGCCTGCCTGGCCGCCGCCTCGCGCTGGTGACGACGGGGATAAGCTCCCCAGGGCCTCCCCTATCCATTCCCCGCCTCGGTTCTCTTCCTCCTCCCGGATCTCCTCCTCCTCCTTGTTGCCGCCATTAGAGCCGAGCTCGAGTTCGAGCTTCCCGTGCCCCTAGCCATAGGATTCCCTCCCAGAGCACGCCATTAGCTCCGCCTCGTCGCCATGGTCATCTCTGCAGAAGCCGAAGCTTCCTCGAGCCCTGCAATGCCCGCAACGCCGTCGTCTTCCACCTCCGGCCGCCGGACCTCTCCCGTCGATTCGTCGCCCCCAGGCCTTCCCCGAGCCGTCTAAGCTCTGCTCTGCACTCCCCGTGAGCATGCGGTCATTTCCCCTAAGTTTTTCCCGTCGATCCCCTCCTCTAGCTCTAGTTTCACCGGAGCCCGACGAGGACCGCCGCTGCCGCTCGTCGCCGGTGGCCCTCCGATGATCAGCTCGTCCTTCCGAGGGCACCAGCAGCTCCAGGTCGACGCGTATATGCTGTAGCAGCTAAGAACCGAGTTAATCCCTCTGATTCAAAGACCCCGATGACGCCCGAGCCTTGGACGCCGCCAAGCTCGTCGCCGGCGTCATCTCCGGCCAGATGAGCCCCGGCTAAGTGCAGAAATGAAGCTGCGGGAGACGTGTCGTTCCTCTGGTGCTCTCCGCGCAGCATTTGGCCCCCTGTGCGCCGTTTCCGAGCCCCTCAGCCGTGCTGGTGGTCGCCGGAGGCTCCCCGCCGGCGAGGACGACGTCGCCACCGGTGGATGTCGACGTGGCAAAGCTAACCCAGCAGCTCAGCACCTAATCACTCGCTGACAAGTGGGCCCAAGGCCAAGTCAAACCTCAGTTAGGGCTGGTCAGCGCGGGATTAGTCCCAGAGAGGCTGACCAGTGGGGCCCCCCTGTCAGGTTTGACTTGAACAAGTCGGCTGACCTGCTGACGTCAGTCTGATGCAATAAATAGAATTTCCAGTATAAAACTAATTCAGGAAATTGCTAAAAATTGTAAAAAATCATAGAAATTAATCTGTAACTCCAATGAAAATAATTTATATATGAAAAAGTATCAGAAAAATTCAAGGATTCTGATTATGCTATTTTCAACCATGTTTAAAAAAGTTACAGAACCCTAAATTGTGGAATAAGGAATAATTCAATTCTTATAATCACTTTTTAAATGGAATTTGCAAAAGTATTCAAATTTCATTATATATACAATGTTCACCACTGTCCTAATTACAAATCAGTACCATAACATGACATTTCATGCATGTTAACATCAAGTTGATCTGAGCATCAGGTCGAATCAATTAAATCGGTATCCGAGAATACCCCGTTTGAATTGCTATTCGAATGTGATTCAAATCAACTCTAAACCTAATACATGTTGAAAATAATAACTTATCACCTTGCATTCTCATGCCATGCTCATGCATCATTTTGAGTGCAGATGATTGTTATTGAATGTTGCCATTCATTTTGGTAGGCTCCGCACCCCCGGATTCCAGCGAATATCCGTCTGACGGATATCGTTCCTCCTCTGAGCAACAAGGCAAGCAACCCTTTTGATCATCCCGATAATTCCCATGTTCTTGCTCCTGCACCTATTTATTGCATTTAAGATCAAATGCTTCAACTGCTTTTGCCACGATAGTTGAACCCACTTCCTTTGCATGACTTAACCTTGTCACCGTAAATAGCCAAACCTTGCAACCTAGCATACCTGGTAGTTGTTTGAGCTATGATGTGCCTTATCCTGCTATGCATGCTATGCTTAGAGTTGTGTATGGTCTGTCATCTGGGAGATGAACAGAAATGTGGAATGTGTTCGGTAGGCAAAGGTTGTGTGTTGAACTTGAGTTGGTAAAGGTACCGGTGAAAGGCTGTGTAGGAGTACATGGCGGGTTGTTTCATTGGAACCGTCCTTAGGAACTGAGTTCCATGTATGTATTCCAAGACTAGATACTACCACATGCTGGGCCCTGAAATATGACCCCGCTCGGCCTATTAATCGCGTAGTACCCGGTCCAGGAGTTGCAAGTAGTTTCTGGTGTTTATAGTAATGCTCGAGGCCGTGCATGGTGCTGACCTGAGAGGTGGGCCGTGATGCGGTAGGCAGTAGCACGGTGTACCAAGTGGCACCCGGATGGTGGGCTTGGGAACCCTGCGCACATCGTTTGAGGCCGTGGCGGAAACCTCGGCCGGACTTCCGTACGGGTTACTCTCAGATAGGCGATACACCTGGACTAGGTACTAGTGTGGTTAACGGTCGTGGCCGACTCCCTCGCTGGGCTTCCGCTTGAAGGTTGCCGAGGTGCATGACGTGCACATAGCGATAAGTGGCGAGAGCGTGTGTGACGAAGTACACCCCTGCAGGGTTATGATCTATTCGAATAGCCGCGTCTGCGGATATGGACTACTTGGAGACATATGTTGTTCATAGATAACTTCAACGGCTACTCATAAAATTGCCAAGATAAGCATGAGTGTCGTGGACGGCATTTCCGTACGGCGACGGAATGATTCCACGATAGTGTATTGTTGTGGTGTTAGTGGACGCGTGTGCGAGAAATCAAGTTGTCAAAATTATTTAAAAATGTAAGTGTCTAGCCACGAGTCATATGCTGGCTTCCCGCATGAAACCCCACAATACCTTTTGATAACTTGCATGAGTAGTTAGCCATCCTAAAGTCTTGCTGAGTACCTTCGTACTCATGTTTGCTTAATAAATGTTGCAGAGGTTGCTAATGACCCTAATGGAGGGTTCTTCGTAGACATCGACGACGACGAGTAGCTGGTGTCCCAGCTACGATCTGGCCCTACGTCGGCTCTGTAGTATAGTCAGGCCATGTGCCTTCTAGTTGCCCTGTCTGTACCCAGACAGTTTATAACTCTTCCGTTGGCTTGTACTTGTATGACTGCTATTATGGGTCGTGAGACCCTTAATGTGTAATATTATGTGTGTGGCTCTTCCGAGCCTCTTAAATAAAGGTTGTATGTTTATGGTTATGTTGTGATGCCATCAATGTATCTATACATATCGGTATGCCATGCGTACGTGTGTCGTACTTGATATGTATGGGGTTCGATTACCTAGTCGTGAACTTTAGTAGCACTCCTTACAAGGAAATGCCCCTTTGTGATCCAACGAGCCTTGGTAGTTCGCTACTGCTCCGGACATATTGGTTGACCGGCATGTCTCCTTCTTAGCTGCTTTGTCTGTCCCCTTTAGGGAAATGTCACGCGATGTAATGGAGTCCTTGTAGCCTGCTACGACTCGTCTACATTCGCTGATGACCGACACCTGCTTTGTTGGGTCATGTATGCCTGTCCTTGTGCGGTACTGCCACTTTGGCTTATGACTAGACATGTCGATTCGGGTTCTTTGACATTGGATTGCTAGCGACACTATCGCATACGTGAGTCAAAAGACGCAAACGGTCCCGGCTAAGGTAAGGCTGCAGCCGTGGAGTTAACCGTGCGTGAGACCACAAAGGGATGCGATGTGTTACAGGCTGGATTCCTATGGCTTAGGATCGGGGTCCCGACAGTGTGCCAATAAAATTCAGACTGTAATACCTTGTGTGCAGTTCTACCTCCCTCATGGTGTCCTTCATAAGGCTCAGAGTGACACTTCTGACAGATTTGCTCCTGTTCATGGTCAGCTATACATCCTCGAATAATACCATCTACTCCCTCTTTAAAAGATGTGGGTCATCCCAAAAGTAATGTCGTAAATAAAAGAAGAATGTTTTCTTTTGCTGATAGGTGAAACTAGGTGGTATGTATTTAGTGACAACGTAATTTGCATAATTAGAAAACCACGGTGTGTTATGAGAAACATTGATTGCAGCTAGTTGTTCATCAAGGAAGCTATCATCAATAGGTAGTGGGTCATCAAGAATATTTTCTAATCTCGACAAGTTATACGCCATGGGGTTCTCGACTCCTTTCCAATCAATGATATGCAAATCAAATTCTTATAGGTAAACAACCCACCTAATAAATCTTGGTTTAGGATCCTTCTTTTCCATAAGATATTTAATAGCCACATGATTAGTGTGAACAACTACTTTAGAATTAACAATGTATGATCTGAACTTATCACAAGCAAATACAATTGCTGAGAATTCTTTTTTAGTGGTAGTATAATTTCTTTGGGCACTGTCTAGAGTTTTACTAGTATAATGGATAACATTTTATTTCTTATCAACTCTTTTTCCTAGAATAGCACCAACATCATAATCACTCGCATCACACATAATTTCAAAAGGGAAGTTCCAATTGGGTGGTTGAACAATAGGTGCACAAGTTAAAGCTTTCGTAACTGTTTCTAAGGCTTCTACACAATCATCATCAAAAACAAAAGGAACATCATTCTTTAATAAATTAGTAAGGGGTCAAGAAATTTTAGAGAAGTATTTAATAAACCTCCTACACAAACAAAAATGACCAAGGGAACTATGGATACCTTTAATATCTTTGGGACATGGCATCTTCTCAACTTCATCACCTTTAACTTATCCAACTCAATACCCCATTTGGATATTTTATGACCCAATAAAATACCTTTATTTACCATAAAGTGTGACTTCTACCAATTCAAGATAAGGTTAGTTTGCTCACATCTCTGTAAAACTTGATCTATGTTGCTTTAGCAGTCTGGAAAAAAAATCCATAAACGGAAAAATCATCCATGAAGACCTTAACAATATTTTCACAAAAATCAGAGAATATAGCACTCATACATATTTGAAAGGTAGCAGGTTCATACGTCTATAAGCATAGGTTCCAAAAGGATAAGTAAAGGTGGTTTTTTCTTGATCAGGCTGTGACACTGGTATTTGAGAAAAACGAGAATAACCATCTAGAAAGAAAAAATGTTTGTGCCATGATACTATTTCCAGCATTTGGTGTATGAAAGGTAAACGATAATGATCTTTTCTAGTAGCTTTATTTAATTTTCTAAAATCAATTACCATTCTATAGCCAGTCACAATTCTTTGTAGAATGAGTTCATTTTTATCAATAGGAACAACAGTAATACCTCCTTTTTTAGGAACACAATGAATGGGACTTACCCATCTAATATTAGCTATGGGATGAATTATACCTGCTTCCAGAAGCTTTAATATTTCATTTCTTACCACTACTTTCACTTTGGGATTCAAACACCAATAACGGTTTTAGCAGCTAGTTCCATATTAATCTTGTGCTGACAGAGAGTGGCACTAATGACATTCAAATCATCAAGAGTATACCCAATAGCAGCTCGATGCTTCCTTAACAATCTTTCTTATTCATGCTCTATAAGGATAGCACTGATAATAATAGGATATATCTTCTTTTCATCAAGATAAGCATATTTCAAAGTGTCAGGTAATTTTTTTAATTCAAACACAGGATAACCCTTGGGTGGAGGAGGACATCCTAGAGTTTCAACACGTAAGTGTGTTAAGTTTAGGCTTTTGCTCAAAGAACATTTTATCTATTTCATTTCATTCACGCATATTCATGTAATTATAATGGATTAGTAGGAGGAATGGGAATAAAAGCAAGACCAATTACTTCATATTTACTAGGGAATTCTTTATCATGAGGTTTCTTACTGAACTTGGAGAAATTAAACTCATAACACATAGCACAAAAATTAACACTAATAGTTTCCTTTTTGTATTTTATTTGAGCATTGACAGTGTTCAAGAAGGGTCTACCCAATATTATGGGACAAAAATCATCTTGCGGAGAGCCAATTAGTAGAAAATCAATAGGGTATTTTACTTCTCCACACAAGACGTCAACATCACTAACAATCACAAGTGGTATGATGGTGTCTCTATTAGCAAGTTCAGTTGTAGCATCTATGTCTTCTATTTTAGCAGGTGCTATCTCATGCATAATTTCTTGATATAAGGTAAAAGGGAATAAAACTAACACTAGCACCCATATCACACAAACCATGATAACAATGATCTCCTATTTTGACTGTAACGACATGCATACCAACAACGGGTCTATTTTTTTCTTTAGTATCCGGTTTGGCAATTCTAGCAGTTTCATCATAGAATCAAATAACATGCCCATCTATATTATCGACCAAGAGATCTTTAACCATAGAAATACTTGGTTCTACCTTTATTTTCTCAGAGGGTTTGGTTGTTCTAACATAACTTCTATTAACCACGGTTGAAGCTTTAGCATAATCCATTATCCTAACATAGAAATGTGTTTCTCAATATAAGAAGTAGGCACAACTGGCTCACCATTGTGTCGGGACCCCGATCCTAAGACATAGAAATCCAGCCTGTAACAAATTGCATCCCTTTGCGGTCTCAAGCATGGTTAACCCCACGGCTGCCACCTTACCTTAGCCGGGGCCGTTTGCGCCTTTTGACTCACTAATTGTGTTGCTAGCATTCCAATGTCAAAGAACCCGGGTCGACATAAATAGTCATAAACTCAGGTGGCTCAGCTGTACAAAGACAGGCATACATAACTCAGCAAAGCAGATGCCGGTCACCAGCGAGTGTAGACGAGTCGTAGCAAGCTACAAGGACTCCATTACACCGCGTGACATTTCCCCGTAGGGACAGACACATCAACTAAGAAGGATACATGCCGGTCAACCCATTTGTCAGGAGCAGTAGCGAACTACCAAGGCTCATTGGAAGCACAAAGGGGCATTTCTCCGTATAGAGAGCTACTAAGGGCATACGACTAGGTGTCGAATCCCATACATATCATAGTGCATCACACGTACGCATGACATGCTTGATATGCATAGATACAACAATGGCATCACAACATAACCATACAACATCCAGACATTTATTTAGAAGACTCAGAAGAGTCTTGCATAATATGTTCATACAGGTAGGGATCACATGACCCGACACTCAAGTCATACAAGCAGAGTCATAGAAACCATGCGGAAGCATTAAATCTATCTGAGTACTCACAGTTGAAAGGAAAAGAGCATAAAGCCTGACTATCTACAGATCCCTTCTGAAAGGGGCCAGGTCGTAGCTGGGACACCAGCTACTCATCATCATCGAGGTCTAGATAGAACCCACCTGTTGGCTCATGGGTATCCTCTGCAACATTTATTAAACAAACATGAGTACAAAAGTACTCAGCAAAACTTTAGAACAGATCTATCTACTCATGAACATGTATCAATAAAGGGGGTTGTGGGGTTTCATGCAGCAAACCAGCTAGACTAGACTACAGTTTTAAATAGTTTTAAACAACTTTGATAAGTCGTACATGAGTCCACTACCACCACAACAATACACTTTCATGGATTACTTTATGACTCCCTATGGAAATGCCATACATGATACTCACACTTATCTTGATACTTTTATGAGTAGCGATTAAAGTAATCTATGAACAACAGATGTTTCCAAGTAGTCCATACCCGCGAATGTGGCTATTCGAATAGATCATAACCCTACAGGGAGTCGGCCACGACCGTTAACCACACTAATACGTAGTCCGGGTTTATCGCTTATTTGAGAGTGAACCCGCACGGAAGTCCAGCCGAGGTTTCCGCCACGGCCCCAAATGATGTGCGCAGGGTTCCCAAGCCCACCATTCAGGTGCCACTTGGTACACCATGCCACTGCCTACCGCATCATAGCCCACCTCTAAGGTTAGCACTATGCACGGCCTCCAGCATGACTATAAACACGAGAAACTAATTGCAACTCCTGGACCGAGTACTAGGTAATTAACAAGTCGCGCAGGGTCATATTTCAGGGCCCATCATATGGTAGTAACTAGTCTAGGATTACATACACGGAACTCAGTTCCTAAGGACAGTTCCAATGAAACAACCCGCCATGTACTCCTACATAGCCATTCATCGGTACCTTTACCAAATCAGGTTCCACACTTATTCTTTGTCACTAGAACACATTCATCCATTCCTGTTCATCACCCAGGTAAAATACACCTGACACACCTCTAGGCATAGCAAGCATTGCAGGATAAGACACATCATGGCTCAACCAACTACTAGGTATGCTAGGTTGCAAGGTTTGGCTATTTACTGTGGCAATGACAGGTCATGCAAAGGAATAGGTTCAACTACCGAAGTAAAGCATTTGAAATATTGTGTCCTAAAGCAATAAGTGGGAGCAGGAGCAGGAACATGGGATTATATCGCGATGATCAAAAGGGTGCTTGCCTTGTTGCTCAAAAGAGGGATTAAATCCGTCAGTCGGATATTCGGACGTATCCGGAAGGGTAGAGCCAACCGAAATAATAACGACAATCAATAACATTCATATGCAACAATATGATGCATGATCGTGGCATGAAATTAAATGTAGCATGAGCTAGTGTGGCTATCAAACCTTTGGGTTGATGCTAATTTGAATTCAAATTCAAATACTATTTAATATGGGACATTTATTAAATTCCTTTAATTGATTTGACCTGAAGTTGTTTCATAACTTTGTTTTGTCATACATGAAAATAGCACCACTGTGCTCGTTGAATTTTTCTGATCAATTTGCATATATTATTTGTCAAATTTGGAGTTATATTTAATTCTCTATCAATTTCCAAGGTTTTGCACTATTTCTAGAATTACTATAAAATAGAAATAGTATTACTGCATCAGCATGACATCAGCAGGTCTTTCTGGCCGTTGAAAGTCAAACCTGACCACTGACTGTGGCTAGATTTTAATTAAACTTTAAGTTAATTAGCTAGTTAACACAAACTGGCCCACATGTCAGTGACTGATTAGGGTTTTAATTAATTAATTATTTTCACTAACTTAAACTTAACTTCTCAGGGGCTGGCCCCACCTGTCATGGACCCAGGGGGGTCAAACCCACCGCCGATGGGGTCAAACCCACCGGCGACGAGCGTCTGGTGACTCCAGGAACGGCGAAGGCATCAGAAAACCTTCTCCGGCGACCAAATGAGCGGCGCAAGGCACCAGAGGAATGACCACTCATCTGCGAGTCCATTTTTTCTAGTCTCAGGGGTTGAAACGGCCGTAGATGACGCTGGCGACGAGCTCGGCGGCTGTCGGAACTTGGGAAACATCGAGATCATCGAAAAAGAGGGCAAAAGGGTCGGGGTTTGGCTCCAACATCATCTACACGACATGCTGAAGCTGATGGTGGTCTCAGATGGACCAACCCATCATCGGAACATCACCGGCGACGAGCTCCCGCGGCGGATCTCATCGGGCTCCGGTGGAATCGAGCGCTAGGGCATCGACGAGGAAAAGAGGGGGGAAATCATGCTGAGCTCACAGGGGTTGCAGAGACGTCGAGAGCGGGCTCAGGGATGGACTGGAGAGGGAGAACAATTGCGGCGAGCGTCGGCGATCCGGGGAAGAAGACGACGGCATTGAGGCGATGCAGGGCTCGGGGGCTTGCTTCCTTTGGCGAGGACGGCGTGCTCGATGAGGCGAAGAGGAAGGCGTGCTCGGGGAGGCTTGCGGAGGCCAGAGACGACGGGGAGCTCGAGCTCAAGCTCGGCTCTAATGGCAGCCGAGAGAGAGGGGAGCAGGAGAGAGAATTACGAGAGGGAGAGAGCTGGAATGGGTTGCGGGAGCTTATCCCTTTGCGGCCAGCGCGACGGGGAGGCCAGGCAGGCACTCAGGTGCGTGGCCATGCCGGTGAGAGCGGCGGCCAGCTCTTGCTGCTCGCTGGCAAAGAGGAAGACGACAGAGGCGAGATGGGCTGGTCCAAGGTAAGCGACATATACTCTTTTTTCATTTCTTTTTCATTTCTGCTTTCTATTTTAACCTTTCTGACATTTGTGTTCATTTTATTTTTGGCTCCATGCTATTCATAAAATAGTGAAAATAATGTTGGGGTGTTATTTGAATTATATCCAAGCCCACATAAAAGATTCAACATTTTATAATAACCAGAGATATTTGAAATCCCTTAATTGAATATTATCATGGGCTTTTGTGTTTTAAATAGAATACCAAATGTACTTTTAAAACGAAATCCGCCCCCGAAATATTGTTTCCACTATTTATCAAAAATGATGGACTTTTATGAAGAGCATTTTGGGTTCATTGATTTATCACAAGTTTTGAATTGGGTTGAATATGGAAGTGCTAGGGTTTATCTTTGATTTCTATATTCATTTTTAATGCAAGAATAAAACATGAGGAAAATCTGGCTAATCATCAAAGGGTAGCTAGGGATGTGACAACTCACCCCCACTCAAAAGAATCTTGTCCTGAGATTTGGAAGTCGTCGGGAATAGCGTCGGATACTCAAGTTAGAGACGGTCCTCTCTTTCCCATGTTGCCTATTTTTCAGAATGATTTGACCATTGAACTTTAAGAAACTTGAGGTTCCGACGTCGAGTGGTACGCTCAGCTTGATCAAGAATATGAACAGGGTATTCTCGGTATGAAAGGTTATCTTGGAGATCAAGCATTTCGTGGTCCACTTCATGGATAGGATCTGAGAAGCAACGCCTGAGTTGCGAGACGTGGAAAACATCATGAACCTTGGAAAGATGCAGAGGAACTTCCAACTGGTAGGCAACTTCTCCACGTTTGGCAAGAATGCGAAAAGGACCAATGTAACGAGGAGCCAATTTGCCCTTAATACCGAAGCGATGGGCACCCTTCAAAGGTGTAACCCGAAGGTAAGCCTTCTCGTCAACTTCAAAGGTCTCAGCCTTATGATGAAGATCATATTGGCTCTTTTGACGAGACTCGGCTGTTTTCAACTTTTCACGAATAATGAGAAGTTGCTCTTCTGCTTCGTTGATCATATCCGGACCAAAGAGATGCCTCTCTCCGGTTTCTGACCAATTAAGAGGTGTTCGACATATTCGTCCATAGAGAACTTCAAAAGGGGCTTTGCCCAAGCTTTATTGATAACTATTGTTATAAGCAAATTCAGCGAATGGAAGGCACTTCTCCCAACTCATGCCGAACAATATAACAGAAGCTCGAAGCATATCCTCTAGGATTTAATTCACTCTTTCTACTTGACCACTTGATTGAGGATGGAAAACAGTGCTAAGAGATAGATGAGACCCCATGGCATTCTAAAAACTTTCCCAGAAGCGAGAAGTAAAAATACTTCCACAATCTGAGTTAATCTCCAAAGGGACACCATGAAGAGAGACTATTCGAGAGGTATATAACTCTGCAAGATGGCTAGCTGTTATACTCTCACGAACTGGAAGAAAATGAGCTACTTTGGAAAGACGGTCAATGACCACAAAGATAGCATTATTTCCTTTCTTGGTCCTGGGAAATCCAGTGATGAAATCCATACTAACCTTATCCCATTTGCATTCAGGAATAGCTAAAGGTTGACGGGTGCTAGTAGGCCTTTGATGTTCTGCCTTAACTCGAGGACAAATGTCGCAGTTAGCAACAAACTCAACCAGGATGAATGGTGAGAGGAGAATCATGAGCCTCCTTAAGGATCAACTGCCTCAGATGTCGATTCTTAGGAACCACTAGACAGTTCTGGAAGAACACAACATCTTGATCATTCATGGAGAATTCCTTAGCATTTTCGCTAATAATATTTTCCTTGATCCGTGATATACCCTTATCACGATTTTGGCCAGTTATGATTTGATCCCTAAGAGTAGGTTTCGCCACCAGGTTAGAAAGGAATCCTTGAGGAACAATGTGAAGGTTTAACTTCCGAAATTCCTCATAGAGACGTGGTTGATCTTGTTGTAGCATCAGATTGTTCCAATAAGACTTACGACTTAGTGCATCAGCCATGACATTGGCCCTCCCCGGGGTGTAAGTTATCCCTAAGTCGTAATCTGAGATCAACTCGACCCACCGTCTTTGCCTGAGATTCAAATCCACCTTTGGTGAAGCTATATTTCAGACTTTGGTGATGAGTTAATATTTAGCAACGATTACCAAGAAGGTAATGTGGCCAGGTTTTTAGTGCATGGACTACAGATGCAAGCTCAAGATCATGTGTGGGATAATTATCCTCATGTGGATGCAACTGTGAAGACGCGTATGCAATCACATGACGATCCTGCATGAGAATCCAACCTAATCCTTGTCGCGAGGCGTCGCAATAGATAACAAAGTCCTTAGAAAAATCTGGTGGTAGCAACAGAGGTGCTGAGGTCAGGCGTCTTTTCAGTTCCTGAAAACTATGCTCACACTATGGACTTTTTATCTTTCTTGAGGAGTTGAGTTAGAGGCTTTGCAACCTTGGAGAAGTTCTCGACAAAGCGGCAACAATAGCTCGCTGGACCAAGAAAACTCCTATCTTGCTTAACCGATTCAAGTTGAGTCCAATCAAGGACAGCTTGAACTCTCTCAGGATTGACAGCAATACCCTTACCAGATATTACGTGGCCTAGATAGGTCACTTCTGGTAACAAAAAATCACATTTTGGAAACATGGCATAAAGGCGATGCTCTCGAAGTTTCATCAATATCACCCTTAGATGCTCGACATGTTCTTGTTCGTTCTTCGAGTAGATGAGAATATCATCGAGTTATACCATGACGAATTTATCCAAATACTCCATGAAAATTGAATTCATCAAGCGAGAGAAGGTGGCTGGGGCATTGGTTAAACCGAAGGACATGACGGTGTACTCGTATTGGCCATACCGAGTGACAAAGGCCGTTTTTGGAATGTCCCCGTTCTTCATCTTGATTTGATGGTAACCCAACCTCAAATCCATTTTGGAGAAGACTGAGGATCCAGCGAGCTGATTATACAGATCGTTGATCCTGGGGAGCAGATACTTGTTCTTTATGGTGACCAGGTTAACTAGTCGATAATCCACAACCATCCGATCCGATCCATCCTTATTCTTAACGAATAGGACGGGGCAAGCCCAAGAAGAAGAGCCAGGTCAAATGAAACCTTTATTCAAGGCCTCATCTAGTTGTTTATTAAGTTCGGCTAGCTCTAAGGGTGCCATATTATAGGGTCTTCTGGCTATTAGGACAGTTCCTGGAACAAGATCTATCAGAAACTCTACATCCCCTGTCAGGTGGAATTCCTGGCAGTTCTTCTGGAAAAACATCCGGGAAGTCACGGACTACCAGAATGTCTTCAAGTTTTGGAAGAGGACTAGCATTGAGGGAATAGAGCTGGCATTTGGCAACTCGAGTTGAGAAATTAACTATCTCACCCGAGGGATGGGTAAGCTAAACATTCCTAGTATGAGTATCCATCTTGGCATAATGAGCTGACATCCAGTCCATACCCAAGATGATATTGATATCTGAGGATTTCAGGGCTATCAATGATGCTAGAAAAACTATCTAGTCTACTAGAATTTCATTGTCATAACTTATCCTAGAAGTTTGTCATTTACTACCAGGGGTTTGGACAACTAATGGGATTGGCATATTAGAAAAGGACATGTTATGCAACTGTGCATAACTTTCGGAAATGAAGGAATGAGATGACCGAGTGTCAAAAAGAACAAACGCTGGATGATGATTGACAAGGAGCATACCAAAAATGACGTCGGGATCCTCTGCAGCTTGTTCTGCTGAAACATAATTCACGCGGCCACGCGCAGGAGTTGGCTTCACATAATATGGTTTGCCCGGCTTGCCTTGCCCAACAGACTTCCCAGGTTGCTTGGCAGCTATATTCTAAGGACACTATCGTGAATAGTGTCCTGGTCCTCCACACTTGTAACAGGTCACCTAATTGGCACGTGGTGCAGCATTGCTAGTTGGACCACCATAGGTCTTTTCTGGAGGGTTGATTTGGTTCGCGTGAGGTGCCACATAGGATGGACTTGCGGTATATCTTGGCGACAGGGAGCTATTCAGGACCCACAACCTGCGTTTCGGAAATGCGAAACTGGGTGAGGAGCCAGAGTCGCGAGAGTGCTTCTTCGTGGCTTCATAGTCAGTATGAACAGTCTCGGCATAGGTCGCCTTGTTGACAAGAGCTTTGGAAACTTGTACGTTCGGGGCTCAGTCCCTTGCGGAATCTTGCTTGCTTCTTAGCATCAGTTGACACCTCTTCAGTTGCGTAGCGGCTATAAGAACCACGGTCAACTTTCCCTGGGTGAAGGCATAGAATTCCTCTCTCTTACGGTCCATCAGACCCTCTGGAATGTGGTGCAGACGGAAGGCTGCACTGAAATCTGCCAATGTGGCTGCTCGTCCGTCAGGACGCATAGTTTCAAAATTCTCCCACCACAGATTGGCGGGGCCTTCCAGAAAATACGCAGCGAAGGTCACCTTGTCAACCTCGGAAACATTGGCCGAGCGTATCTTGCACGATATACTGTACAACCAGTCATCAGCGTCGGGAGGATCGACGGAGTGATGGAACTTCGGGGGATTCAGCTTCACAAAGTCATTGAGGGACAGTGCATCATTTCTTGGATGACGAGCTGTATTTTGCTCAATACGTTCTAGCAGACGGTTGGTCTCCCGCTTGTTTCTTTCCGCTTCGAGAATAACCTCCACCAGAGAAGGCGGGTGAGGCAGTTCCTCCTGTGCTGCCTAACTACCTTCTCCGTGCTGATGGCTAGGGGCACGGTTCTGCCTCGTAAACACCATCCTGGAAAACAAACTCACAGCTTAGAGTAGATACAAATCAATACTAACTATGGATTAAGAATGCACAGAACACATGGAATGCGGAAATGAACATCCCAACAACATGGTAAAAAGCAGACTGCTATATACACACCATGGTTCATACACACCATTACATAGTTCAGTACAACCTCAAACTGAAGGGCAAACTACTAAAAAGATGATACTACTCTTCAAAGGCTTTCCAAGCTTCCTATACATTATTTATCTATGCCTCCGGAACTCATCTCGGAACATAGGCATACTCCACAAGACACTCAGGACTATGGAAGTACAACTACTACCATATTACTCATCCACTCACGGGTTCAATCATCCGCATAAAACATCTCATAAAGGTTGCCTCCATGGCCTGGGAGCTCAACCTGCGGATCAGGAAATACTCGAGCCTGAGACCCCTAGGAACCGTAAGGACACTGGTGTGGCCTTGGTCCCCTGACTGGTGGCAGTAGAGGTCCCCGAAGAGGGGTAACACCTCCTATAGCAGGCTAGTCAACATGAGCTGGAAGATGAGTCCTAACGGGGTTCAAAATCTCCATATCTCCATACCCTGTCTGAACTACAGGTGCCGGCTGTGTCAGAGCTATCAACAAACGGGCACGAGTAGCATAGAGCTCCATACGAAGGGCACGAGCATCTCTGTCTCTATTCTCTAACATCTCAGTGGTACACTGCAGCAGCGGATCTTCCAAAGAGGAATCAAAGTAGACCCCACTGAGGTATCCTTCTTCTCCTGGCTGAGAAGCACGAACATAGCAGAACTCTAAATTCTGCAGCAGTGCATGTCTCGCTCTCATGATGGTCAACATCGAATAGGCGGCATCTTGTACCGCCATGTCAACGGTAACCCCCAATCCATAAGACCAATGGATCGGATCCTCGACTCCTGGGTAATCTGGGAACACCCTAATAGTGCACACGTACTAACTCTGTTTGAAATCCTGGTACTGCTCCTCCACTGTATACTCTGGTTACCAGCGGTAACCGACTACTGGCATCATCCTGACCAGCATGGCCGTGTGACCCGGCCCATCAATGCACCTAGTCAGTCGGACCACGTGACGAGAAGGACGCTCACGCATCTGAAATAGAGAGTAATGCACAAGGCATTAGAGCTGTGGAGAAAAAATTGGGCAGCATAACGGCTGTAAATGCTGAAAAATAATTTTGAGACAACCCACAAAAGATAGGATAGCATAACCACTCAACTATCAAGTTCAAATCCGGGGCCATCAAATACTTATTTTCTTTTATTTGAAACAAAAGAAAACTCAGATTAACTCTCGAACCATTTTTCTACAATCTACCGATTGGTAACACGCGATCCTGAGAGATAGATAAGTAACCTAGTTCTTAATCCCCGTAGAAAAGATGAGGATGACCAGAATAGAATGACTTGAGAAGAGAAGCAAGAAACTTACGTTCCCTTCCACAATCAATTCCCTTTAATATAACTAAAGCATTTCTAGACTCAACTTTGACCAGTTTGCCTTGGTAATCCTACAGTTAGTCAAGCTCTAATACCAAGGCTGTCGGGACCCCGATCCTAAGCCATAGAAATCCAGCCTATAACACATTGCATCCCTTTGCAGTCTCACGCACGGTTAACCCCACGGCTGCCACCTTACCTTAGCCGGGACCATTTGTGCCTTTTCACTCACGTATGCAATTGTGTTGCTAGCATTCCAATGTCAAAAAACCAGGGTCGACATAACTAGTCATAAACTAAATTGGCTCAAGTGTACAGAGACAGACATACATAACCCAGCAAAGCAGGTGTCGGTCACCAGCGAGTGTAGACGAGTCGTAGCAAGATACAAGGACACCATTACACCGCGTGACATTTCCCTCTAGGGACAGACACAACAACTAAGAAGGATACATGCTGGTCAACCAATGTGTCAGGAGAAGTAGCGAACTACCAAGGCTCAATGGAAGCACAAAGGGGCATTTCTCTGTATAGAGAGCTACTAAGGGCATATGACTAGGTGTAGAATCCCATATATATCAGAGTGCATCACACGTACGCATGACAAACTCGATATGCATGGATACAACAATGGCATCACAACATAACCATACAACATCACAACATTTATTTAGAAGACTCGGAAGAGTCTCGCATAATATGTTCATACAGGTAGGGGTCACATGACCCGAAACTCAAGTCATACAAGTAGAGTCATACAAACCAAGCGCAAGCATTAAAGCTATCTGAGTACAGACAGTTGAAAGAAAAAGGGCATAAAGCGTGACTATCTACAGATCCCTTCTCAAAGGGGCTAGGTCGTAGTAGGGACACCAGCTACTCGTCATCATCGAGGTCTATATATAACCCACCTGTTGGCTCGTGGGTATCCTCTCCAACATTTATTAAATAAACATGAGTACAAAAGTACTCACCAAGACTTTAGAACAGATCTATCTACTCATGCACATGTATCAATAAAGGGGGTTGTGGGGTTTCATGCAGCAAGCTAGCTTTGACTCTTGGCTAGACTAGACTACAATTTTAAATAGTTTTAAACAACTTTGATAAGTCGTACACGAGTCCACTACCACCACAACAATACACTATAATGGATTCCTTTCTGGCTCCCTATGGAAATGCCATACATGATACTCACACTTATCTTGATACATTTATGAGTAGCCATTAAAGTAATCTATGAACAACATATGTATCCAAGTAGTCCATATCCGCGGACGCGGCTATTTGAATAGATCATAACCCTGCAGGGGTGTACTTCTTCACACACGCTCTCACCACTTATCGCCATGTGCACGTCATGCACCTCGGCAACCTTCAAGCGGAAGCCCAGCGAGGGAGTCGGTCATGACCATTAACCACACTAATACCTAGTCCAGGTTTATCGCCTATTTGAGAGTGAACCCGCATGGAAGTCCGGCCAAGGTTTCTGCCACGGCCCCAAACGATGTGTGCAGGGTTCCCAAGCCCACCATCCGGGTGCCACTTGGTACATCGTGCCACTGCCTACTGCATCATAGCCCACCTCTAAGGTCAGCACTATGCACGGCCTCCAGCATGACTATAAACATCAGAAACTACTTGCAACTCCTGGACCGAGTACTAGGCAATTAATAAGTCGAGCGGGGTTATATTTCAGGGCCCAACATGTGGTAGTAACTAGTCTTGGATTAGATAAACGGAACTCAGTTCCTAAGGACGGTTCCAATGAAACAACCCGCCATGTACTCCTACATAGCCTTTCATCGGTACATTTACCAAATCAGGGTCCACAATTATTCTTTGTCACTAGAACACATTCATCCATTCCTGTTAATCATCTAGATGAAACAGACCTGACATAACTCTAGGCGTAGAAAGCATAGCATGATAAGACACATCATGGCTCAAGCAACTACCAGGTATGCTAGGTTGTAAGGTTTGGCTATTTACTATGACAATGACAGGTCATGCAAAGGAATATGTTCAGCTACCGAAGTAAAGCATTTGAAATATTGGCTCCTAATGCAATAAGTGGGAGCAGGAGTAGGGACATGGGATTATATCAGGATGATCAAAAGGTGCTTGCATTGTTGTTCAGCAGAGGGATTAAATCCGCCAGTCGTATATTCGGACGTATCCAGAAGGGAAGAGCCTACCGAAATAATAACGATAATCAATAACATTCATATGCAACAATATGATGCATGATCATGGCATGAAATGAAATGTAGCATGATCTAGTGTGTCTATCAAACCTTTGGGTTGATGCTGATTTGAATTCAAATTCATATACTATTTAATATGGGACATTTAATAAATTCCTTTAATTTATTTGACCTCATGCTGTTTCATAACTTTGTTTGTCATGCATGAAAGTAGCACCATTGTGTTCACTTAATTTTTCTGATCAATTTGCATATATTATTTGTCAAATTTGGAGTTATATTTAATTTTCTATGAATTTCCAAAGTTTTGCACTTATTCTGGAATTATTATCAAACAGAAATAGTATTATTGCCTCAGCATGACATCAGCAGGTTAATCTGGCCGTTGAAAGTCAAACCTGACCAGTGGGACCCACTGGTCAGTGACTCTGGCTAGATTTTAATTAAACCTGACCGCCGATGGGGTCAAACCCACCGGTGGCGAGCCTCCGGTGACTCCAGGGACGGCGAAGGCATCGGAAAAGCTTCTCCGACGACCAAATGAGCAGCGGAAGGCACTAGAAGAAAGACCACTCATCCGCGAGTCCAGTTTTGCTAGTCTCGGGGGTTGAAACGGCCGGAGATGACGCCGGCGACGATCTCGGCGGCTGCCGAAGCTCGGGCAACATCAAGATCATCAAAACAGAGGGCAAAAGGGTCAGGGTTTGGCTACTACAGCATCTACACGACATGCCGAAGCTGATGGTGGTCTCAGATGGACCAACCCATCATCAGAACATCATCGGCACGAGCTCCAGCGGCGGATCTCATCAGGCTCCGGTGGAATCGAGCGCTAGGGCACGGAATCGACGGGGAAAAGAGGGGGACAATCACCCTGAGCACACAGGGGTTGCAGAGACGTCGAGAGTGAGCTCGGTGATGGATTGGAGAGGGAGAACAACGTCGGCGAGCGTCGGCGATCCGGGGCTTGCTTCCTTTGGCGAGGACGACGTGCTCGACGATGCGGAGAGGAAGGCGTGATTGTGGAGGCTTGCGGAGGCCAGAGACGACAGCGAGCTCGAGCTCAAGCTCGGCTCTAATGGCGACCGAGAGAGAGGGGATCAGGAGAGCGAATTAGGAGAGGGAGAGAGCTAGAATGGGTTGCGGGAGGTCATCCCTTCGCGGCCAGCGCAACGGGGAGGCCAGGCAGGCACTCAGGTTTGTGGCTCCACCGGAGAGAGCGGCAGCCAGCTCCGGCAAATAGGAAGACGACAGAGGCGAGCTGGGCTGGGCCAAGGTAAGCGACAGATACTCTTTTTGCATTTCTTTTTCATTTCTGCTTTGTATTTTAACCTTTCTGACATTTTTTTCATTTTATTTTTGGCGCCAAACTATTCCTAAAATAGTGAATATAATGTTGGGGTGTTATTTGAATTATATCCAAGCCCACATAAAAGATTCAACATTTTATAATAACCAGAGATATTTAAAATCCCTTAATTGAATATTATCAGGGGCTTTGTGTTTTGAATAAAATACCAAATGTACTTTTAAAAAGAAATCCACCCCTGAAATATTGTTTCCACTATTTATCAAAAATGATGGAGTTTTATGAAGACCATTTTGGGTTCATTGATTTATCACAAGTTTTGAATTGGGTTCAATATGGAAGTGCTAGGGTTTATCTTTGATTTCTATGTTCATTTTTAATGCAAGAATACAACCTAAGCACATTCTTGCTAATCATCAAAGGGTAGCTAGGGATGTGACACATTGTAACTGATAGTTTCATCCTCAACTTTAACTGGTTCTTCAACTTTTGTTTTAATAGGTGGATGATATTTAAACCATTTCTCTTTAGGGAGATCAACATGAGTAGAAAAGGTTTCACAAAATGAGGCTACTATCTTAGGGTCAAGTCCATATTTAGTGCTAAAATAATTGAAAGCATCGGTATTCATAAAATAATTAACACAATCAAACTCAAGTTTTATACCTGACTCTTTACCTTCGTCGAGTGCCCAATATTCAAAGTTGCGTTTAATTCTTTTCAAAAGATCCCACCTGAATTCAATAGTCTTCTTCATAAAATAACCAGAGCAAGAAGTATCAAGCATGGGGAGGGAGTTGCGAATTAATGGGTTCTCGGGGAGTCGGGTTGTCCCTCATGGGCCAATCATATGGGCTGCATTATTGATGAACCGGATAATCTGACGACTATGTGATCCGAATGGAAAGCTTCGAAGACAAACATGCACTCCAAGACAAGAACATATGTTTGGCCCGTCTACTACTGATCTATATCGGTGACTTGTAACCCTAGGGGTCCTGGTGTATATTTAAACTGGAGGCCCCTATACGTAGAGGAGGAATCATTTGATCCAAGGTTAGCTCATATGATCTCGAGGTAGATCAACTTTGTGATCATCGCTCCCAATAAATATAATCAAGCATGACATAGGGTTTTACCTCCTTAAGAGTGACCGAACCTAGGTAAACATTGTCTCCTCCTCTCTCCTGCAACCCATTGATCTAAGCTCCATAGTTTTGGACCCCCTACCCGAGATATGCCAATTTTGACACCGACATTTGTGCTTTCATTGAGAGTTCCGTTGTTGGATCGCCACAAAGATCGATGGCTCGCTTGATCATCGACGATTGAGTCTGCGACAAGGGCATCGTTGCCCCGGAATCCGTCTCCGTTCTTCACCCTCAGCATCGAGTACGGACCTAACCGGCCATCCTGGCCTGATCGGTGGTTTTATCCCCGGTCACCGGTAAGGTTTGGAGGGTTTGAAGTCTCCACTGACTCATAGGGTAATCTGTTCCCTGCTAACCTCACGGCCTCGGCCGGTGAAGCGCAAAACCCCGAAGCCTTGTCTCCAGATCCCCTGTTCGACCATGGTTTTGGTCTCCTCCTCCTCGGAAACAAGGCCTCGAGCTTGGAACCAACCGCTCAGTCCGGACAAAGGGAAACGGCCATTGCCGATTTGGTTTCCTTTTCGAAAGTCACGGAGGTCAACTCCGAAAGCACACACAGTATTGGTCAGGTCAGCCTCTCGATATTAAACGAGACGCTCAACCAAATCCAGTCGCTCCAAATTTCGCTAACCTGAACCCTGACTTGTTCAAAGATCGGCCCCGAGGTAGATTATGGGAACTTTTATGACCCACCCACAACCCACTTGATCGCCACCTTCAAAGATCTAACCGATGCACTAGACTACGCTTCTGAAGAGTTCGAGGATTTAGACCAAGAGGCCTACTACCCCACCCCCATTAACACAGGGAAGTGGACCGCAACTTCGACTTACGATGTCTACATGGTAGACACGCCTCACGATCTAGACACCGATACACCAAAGTAGAACGACGATAAGCCCAGAGAAGATCCCTCAAAATGTAGAAAGTCGCGTAAGCGCTCGAAGGGAAACAAGGGAAGGAGCTCCACACAAGGCACAGGGGAAAACGTGACCCCTGAGGGACACGGCAACCCCGAGGCTCCCGAACACAAACCAAAGGAACCGGCCAATTATGATCCTTACGGCCACTACAATTCGGACGATGAGGACGATTACCTTCCTCCCGTCGACGACCTTAACGGTATTGAAGCCAAAGAATTCGTAATTCCCAAAAACCCTCAAGGCCAAGAGCAATTTCAGAAGCAGCTTATCATCTCCGCCCAAAGCATAAAAGAAAAGCAACAACAGCTACACGACAAACAAGATACCATCAATAACTGGTGGACCAAAATCCTAGCGACTGAAGAAGGATACGTCACAGAATGGCCAGACTAGAAAAAGAAATACCCATGCCGACGCTCCCACAATTCGAAGATGAGGCCCCAGAACATGTGTCCCCACGATGCACGGACTATGACCAGCCTGATCGATCACCTAGAGGGTGCGACAGAATGACTAGAGAAAATGGGTGTAAACACGAGCATATGCACCATGCGGACATACCCGAGCAGCAATTTGATAAATCGGGTTGCAGCAGGTCCATCTACGTATCAAGGAGGTACTCTCCCACTCGATGGGATGACAAACCACCTCGGGTCACTTGCAAGAGCAGAGTCCGAGAAGCATATCGTGCTCAACCCGGAGCCGATCTACGGTGCAACATAGCCCGGATAAGAGGATCTTCTCACCCACTATGTTTCACGGATGAGGTCATGCAGTACTAGTTTCCGGAATGGTCCAAACCAATAAACATCGAACAGTATGATGGGACAACAGATCCCGCAGTGTTGATAGAGGATTTCCTTCTCCACATTCGTATGGCCACAGGAGATAACCTCCACGCCACAAAATATTTACCATTAAAACTCAAAGGACCGGCGTGGCATTGGCTGAATAGCCTACTGAAAGACTCCACTGGATATTGGGAAGACCACGAGGAGGCTTTCCTATCCAAATTTCATGGAACATATGTTTGGCCAACACATTCGTCTGATCTGAGCAGCATCGTCCAGAAGACTAGGGAATCAGCCAGAGAATTCTGGAATCGGTTCCTCACCAAGAAGAACCAAATCGTAGACAGTCCGGACGCCGAGGCAATAGCCTCTTTTCGGTACAACATCCGGGATGAATGGGCCGAGAACTATGTCCGCCCTTACCTCACTCATGACCCACTTTTGCACAGGTGAGGATAATGGCCTTGCTCGGCACAGCCACATTGTGGACGACCTCGGAAGCTCTCAGGTCCGGGATGGAAACGGGAAGCCAAGGAAAAAACAAAAACAAACGCCGTCACCATAATGGTGATGCCGATGATAAATCAGTCAATGTTGGATTCCGCAATAAGCATCCCTTTAAAGGGAATAGGGATGTACCAACCCAATGGGAAAAAATCATGGACGGCCCTGCCAGATTCATGGCATCCAAGATAAGCCCGCCATCCACACCAACTGTAATTGTTGAGTGTTCAAACAGGAAGGCAAGCTTGCCAACGCTGACCAAGGCAGGGAGTCATGAAGTGAAGACGGCGAGGAGCCCCGTAACTCAAATAATGGAGGCCAAAAGCAGTTCCCTCCCGAGGTCAAGACCGTGAACACGATCTATGTCACCCATATACACAAGAATCAGAGGAAAAGGGCACTGCGGGAGGTATATGTCGTAGATCTTGTAGCACCCAAATACAACTTGTAGTTAGCTTGCCCGATCACTTTCGACCACACAGATCATCTCAACAGCATCCGTCATGGAGGTTCGGCCACCCTAGTCCTCGACCCTATCGTTGATGGCTTCCACCTCAAGCGAGTCCTCATGGACGGAGGAAGTAGCCTCAATCTGATCTATTCGGATATGGTGAAAAAGATGTTCGTAGACCCATCATGCATGAAACCAAGATACACTACCTTTAAATCAGTGATACCAGGCATGGAAGCACTACTGGAATCAGAGAACTTGCCATCAGCCAGTTCTTTACCATCTACTCACTGATGGTAAAGAGCTTCTTTGCTGTCAGCTTCCACGAAATGGACGGCAAAGATATGGCTCATGGCAAAGGGCATTTTTGCCATCAACCATATCTTTGTCGTCTGCCAGCTGATGGCAAACAAGACAAATATATACGGGAAAGGGCCTAGACCCCACCCCCCCACTTTGTCGTTTGATGGCTGATGGACAAGAGGGGGCAGGCAGACGGCAAAGATAAGTCCTAACAACCGACGCACCCCGGCCCCCGACCCCCTCTTTGTCGTCCACCACGGATGGCAAAGGCCACCTGTCCTAACGGTCGTCGTTAGGCTGCTCTCTCTCTCCTATCTCCCCTATCTCCCTAGCTAATGGTCGACTCTACCCCACACCCACCCCCACTCTCTGTCTCTCTCCCTCGCCCTCGCAGCAAGCCGGCACCGCCAGCCACCCGAGCTCCCCCGCACCCCGGCTCTCGCTCTCTCTGTGCCAGCCCCGAGCCGGCCAAACCTCCACATGTCGGCCACCACCGCTCCTCCCCGCCCTAGCCACCCGCTCCCTCAACTCTCCCTGAACCGTCCACCCCCGTGCCTCCATGCGCCGACCACCCCTTCCCTTAGTCGGCGCACCTCGCCGCAGTCGACGGACCTCGCCGCAGTCGGTGCACCTCGCCGTAGTCGGCGCCCCACCCTGTGGTCGGAGCCCATGCCCTACGTGGCGCCCCTCCGGCCCCGGCGCCCCACCGACAGGCCCCGCACTGCCCCAGCACCCAACTGGCCCGGCCCCCCACCACCATGCCCCCCACTGCTAGGCCCCCCAAGGTGAGGTTTTTTCCTTTTTTTGCCTTTTAATGCTATATATGTTAGTTTAGCTTAGTGCTATGTTAGATTAGTGATAGGTTTAGTTAGTTAGATTATATTTTTTTCTATTTTACTTCTACATTTAGTTAATTAGTCATAATTAAAAGAAGTAGGAAAAGATGAAAAAAAGATGAAGAAGAAAAGAAGAATAAGTAGAAGATGGAAGAAGAAGAAGAAGAAGAAGAAGAGGAGGGGGAGGAGGAGGAGTAGAAGAAGAAGAAGAAGAAGAAGAAGAAGAAGAAGAAGAGGAGGAGAAGAGGAGAATAAAGAAGAGAAAAAAGGAAAAGAAGGAGGAAGAAGAAGAAGAAGAAGAAGAAGAACAAGAACAAGAATAAGAATAATAATAATAAGAAGAAGAAGAAGAAGAAGAAAAGAAGAAGAAGAAAAACAAGAAGAAGAAAAGAAGAAGAAGAAAAGAAGAAGGAGAGGAGAAGGAAAGAAGAAGGAGAAGAAGTAGAATAATAGGAGAAGAAGAAGACGAATAGGATAAGGAAAGCATAAGAAAAGAAGAAGAAAAGAAAAGGAAGAAGAAGAAGAAAAAGAAGAGGACGAATAGCAACTGTCAATGCTTTATGTGATGTCATTTCATTAGTAATATTATTTTTTTCATAGTCTGAACTATTAATGCTTTATGTGATGTGATGTCTTAAATTTTTTCCACGCGCTAAAATTTACAAGCTTTGTGCTATTTTATCTCCTTGGAGTCATCGTTGTCGAAGATTTTGTTTCGTGATCCGGCCGTTGTTCGACTAATTCCTCTATAGCCGAGGATGAGCTACGAATCCACATTTACCTCATATGCTCTTTTAATCATGTTAGTATATTTAATTTTCTCACAAGCATATTTATCACCGTAACTCATTCGGATTGTCCAGCGATTTCCGCGGACAGCCCGAGTATGTGTAGAGTGATTACGTTCTCCATGCTCTACCCCATTCAAGACAAAATTTTGGTGGCACCACCCCGTTGTTCTCTAGATGCACATTCTCTCGACTTTTTGCCAAGACATGTATTTGGAGAACAGCGGGAGGTGTTGCTGAATTTTTTTCGGATGGGTAGATCATGGAGAACGTACTCACTCTACACATACTCGAGTGGGATTAGGACCTATCTTTACCTATTAGCCTGTAGGTTGCATGGACGTAATAAAATTGACAAAGTAGATTAGCTGATGAATATACATGTTGAATGATATATATATATGTGTATATATCTAGTCTCTTTAGAAGCTAGGCAAGATGAGTGATCGTGTGTGGATGTACACCCATCACACTAGTCACAAAGACATGACCAAAGAATGGTTTATAAAAACCAATGAGTTTGTGAAAGCCACATTTGCAAACGGTCAGGAAAGAAACTGGTGCCCCTGTCCTTGGTGCGACAACTATAAAAAGTAGACAGAGCCTGAAATGATTAAACACCTGCAGAGGAGGTGTTTTAGGCCTAATTATACGGTGTGGGTATTTCATGGTGAGTTTAGACAACGCAACAGAGCTGAGGTGGTTCGTCGTCGCACCGACGATCATGGTACCAGGATCGAAAGCATGGTGCAAGACTTTGATGATGCTCGGGATTCGGATGATGAGATGGAGGAATCTGCAAAGGCCTTCTATGAAATGTGGTTGTCTTCAAAATGTCCTCTCCACGAGCACACTGAGGTTTTTCGGTTGGATGCCATTGCACAAGTACTAGCACTGATGGCTCAGTTCAACTTGGGAAGGGAATGAAACTATTTGGAGGCTTTCTACCCAAAGGCCTTATCATGCTTGCAAACCTCTACCAGTCGGATAAAATACTTCGTGTACTTAAGATGACCTATGAGAAGACACATGCTTGTGAGAAATGATGTGCCTTATTTTGGAAGGAGTATGCGGAGTTGGAATATTGTCCCATTTGCAACTTCCACGTATGTTGTGGTAGACAACGTTATGGGTGAGAAGAGCCAGGCCGAAATCCCAGTTAATATTCCTTGGTATATGCCAATCATAACAAGGCTTCAAGGTCTTCTCATGGTCGAAGTCACGGCTAGACATATGACATGGCACAAATAGGGCAAAGAACCAAACTAGATGCAGATGGGAATAAGATGGCGGTACACACAGCAGATTGGGAAGCGTGGAAAGATTTCGATGGATTACATCCGGCTAAAGCGACAGATCCAAGGCATCCTCGAGTCTGCATCGACACGGATGGGTTCAATCCCTTTGTTACGACGGCAACCCAATACAGTTGTTGGCCTGTATTTGTCATTCCACTCAATCTCCCGCTGGACAGATTATGCAAAGAAAGAACATATTCCTGACATTGATGATTCCAGGGCCGAACTATCTAGGAAAGAATATGAATGTGTACATGCAGCTACTTAAGGATGAATTGGAAGAAGCTTGGGATAATGGGGTTAAGACATACGATGCCGCTAGAAAAGAAAACTTCAAAATGCATGTCTAGTCCTTGTACTCGATGCGTGACTTCCCAACGTATGCATATTCTTTCGATGGTGTGTGCATGGAAGGTTCTCGTGCCCCAGATGCAAGGCAGCTCTTCAGTTTCATTGGTTTTAGGTGGGTGGGAAGTATTCTTGCTTTCACTTGCATAGACAATTCTGGGATCCTGCATCCAGGGTATTTCAATGGGTATAATTCAGAACACGCCAGGACTGACAAAGCCATGCTTGTGGGATCTGCCTTACTTCAAAGATCTCCTTCTTCCACACAACATCGAGATGATGCACACTGAAAAGAATATCGGAGATGTCATTTTTGGTACATTGTTGGGCATATATGGGAAGTCAAAGGATAATACTAAGGCTACAATGGATCAAGAGACACTATGTCATAGACCATTACAAAATATGCGACAATCACTTGTAAAGCAGAAGTGGTCGAAGCCAAAGGCCTGGTTCAATGTTGGAAGGCCTACTATGAGGGAAATTACCTTGTGGGTCAAAATGCACTTGATGTTCCCCGATGGGTATGCAACAAAGCTGAAGAGGGAAGCCAGTCTTGAAAAATTGGAAATACTTGGTCTCAAGGGTCATGATTGGCACATATGGCTTGAGCGGGTAATGTCGGTGATGTTATGTGTCTTTATTCCTTTGGATGAATGGCTAGTACTGGCAGAGCTGAGCTATTTCTTCCGTGTTCTTTGTGCGAAAGAACTATCGCCTGGCGTGTTAGATGACATGGAGGAGTTGGCGCCAGAGTTGCTCTACAAGTTAGAGAAGATCTTCCACCGGGCATCTTTAATCCAATGCAGCATTTGATATTACATCTCTCGACCGTGGCAAGATTGGGTGGGCTATGCAAAATCATTGGTGCTTTGCAACGGAGAGGATGCAGAAGACGCTTCGAGATAAATGTAAAAATAAATGTAACATTGAATCATCGGTGGTAGAGGCATTCATTACTGAGGAGGTGGCAAACTTCGTGACATCACACTACGAAGCCAAAAATCGTCATTTGCATAATCCTAAGCCTCGATACAATGATGGCGACCCCAAAAAAGGTGGATCCAACCTCAGTCTATTCAAAGGGAAGATCGCACCAGCCGGTGCTTCGAAACCAATAATCTTTGATGTCGAAGAATGGCGGACCATTTCGTTGTATATCTTCAACAACCTAACAGAAGTGCGGCCGTACATCGAGTAAGTTCTCGGTACATTTTTTCCGCAACTTCTAATTCCTTTGAACTGCTCTTATTCCCGGGTATTTGATACACTCAATACATCGCCAAATTCTCGGATGGAGAGGTCATCCAAATTCATTCCGTCGAAGAGTATGAGGTTCTAGCAAAGCATGGAGCCGGCTATCCCGGTTTCATCTCGTGGTTCAAACAAACGGTAATTATCAATAATGGACCATTTCATTTCTTGGTCTAATTTGTGGCTAATGCAACAATCATGTCGTATTAAACTTGTGTAGGCTAATTCAGAGTCGATGGACGCCGAATTGAGAAATACAACATCAACGGGTATCGCTTTCGTACCTTTGGCAAAGAGCTATCTATTCCCGAAAATAATTCTAGAAATTGTGGTGTCTCTGCTATCAGCGAAGGAGGTACAGAGTATTATAGAAGAGTTGAAGTAATTTATGAACTTAAATTCTTTGGTGAAAACCCACCGAATGTCGTAGTCTTAAAATGTTATTGGTTCCAGCTGAAGGAGACTAGAAGGACTCATGAACATATAGGGCTAATTGGGATCAAGCAAAGCACCCATTAGATGTTCCCGATGTCCATATTATGGCTCAACATGCAACACAAGTTTTCTATCTACCGTGGGCCTGCCAAACTAATAAGAATTTGAATGGTTGGGATGTTGTTTACGAAGTGCCGCGACATGCTAGACCACCTCCCCTAGATAAAAAGGATTATGAACCTGACATTAACCCAAACACATATGACAGAAAATTCTTCCAACATACACGTCTTTCAAAAAAACGTTTCAAGAACCGTTGTACTTCACCCCAGAACATGGAAGTAGACAACGACAGTGAATCCGACTTCACCCTTGAGATGGAACCAGCAGGGGCGAAACTAGAAGAGGTTACAGCTGCGGATGACCTGCCAATGCTTGACTGATTACATAAAGGCCTTCCACAAGTTGATGCTGGCGAACCCGACCACATCATTCATGAATACACGCATGATAGTGGTGATGCTGCTGCATTTATTTATCATGACTATTATTAGTTTGTATACATCCCAACTTGAATTATATATTGATGACCACAAGTATAGGGGATCTATTATAGTCCTTTCGATAAGTAAGAGTGTCGAACCCAACGAGGAGCAGAAGGTATTGACAAGCGATTTTCAGTAAGGTATTCTTTGCAAGCACTGAAATTATCAGTGATAGATAGTTTTGTGATAAAGTAATTTGTAACGGGTAACAAGTAACAATTGTAAATAAGGTGCAACAAGGTGGCACAATACTTCCGTTCGTTACTTTGATAATTTGATATGTGGGTGGACCAATGCTTGGGTGCTGCCCTTACTTGGACAAACCTCCCACTTATGATTAACCTCTCTCGCAAGCATCCGCAACTACGAAATACGAATTAAGATAAATCTAACCACAGCATTAAACATATGGATCCAAATCAGCCCCTTACGAAGCAACGCATAAACTAGGGTTTAAGCTTATGTCACTCTCGCAACCCATCATCTACTTATTACGTCCCAATGGCTTCCTCTAGGCCCAAATAATGGTGATGTGTCATGTAGTCGATGTTCACATGACACCACTAGAGGAGAGACAACATATAACTTATCAAAATATTGAACGAATACCAAATTCACATGATTACTTATAACAAGACTTATCCCATGTCCTCAAGAACAAATGTAAGTACTCAAAAAGCATATTCATATTAATGATCATAGGAGTATTAATAAACATTAAGGATCTGAACATATAATCTTCCACAAAATAAACCAACTAGGATCAACTACCAAGAGTAATCAACACGACTAGCAACCCACACGTACCAATCTGAGGTTTTGAGACAAAGATCCGATACAAGTGATGAACTAGGGTTTGGAGAAGAGATGGCGATGCTGAAGATGTTTATGGAGATTGACTCCCTCTCGATGGGAGGATCGTTGGTCGTGACGATGGCTTCGATTTCCCCCTCCAGGAGGGAAGTTTCCCCGGCGGAATAGCTCCGTTGGAGCTCTAGATTGGTTATGTCAAAGTTCCACCTCGAGACGACGGCGTTGTGTCCCGAAAGGTCTGATATGATTTTTCCACGTCAAAACCCTTCATATAGGAGAAGATGGGTGCCGGAAGCCTGCCAGGGGGCCCGCAAGCCTGTAGGGCGCGACCAGGGAGGTACGTCGCACCCCCTGGCTTGTGTCTACCTCGTGGGTCCCCTCCGGTACTTCTTTCGCCCATTATTTTTTATATATTCCAAAACAATTCTCCGTAACTTTGCAGGAAGTTTGGAGCTGTGAAGAATAGGTCTCTGAGATTTGCTCCTTTTCCATTCCAGAATTCCAGTTGCCGGCATTCTTCCTCTTCATGTAAATCTTGTAACATAAGAGAGAAAAGGCATAACTATTCTACCATAATGTGTAATAACATCCCATAATGCAATAAATATTTATATAAAAGCATGATGCAAAATGGACGTATCAACTCACCAAAGCTTAGACCTCGCTTGTCCTCAAGCAAAAGTCGAGATCAATAAATATGCCCACATGTTTAGTGATAGAGGTGCCGATAAAATAAAATATGTACATGAAGGCATCATGATTATCTTTAGAACAACAATACATGTTGACATAAAATACCTTATACTAAACTAACAATTCCTTCACAAAACAAAATATGCATCAAGAACTCTATTGAGAACTATCAAAGTACGATTTCATTCATTGAAGCAATTCCAATTTATCGCAATGTAGGAAAGAGTCAATATAAGAGCATGTAAAGCAAATCCACATACTCAATCATCTTATAGTCTTTTATAATTGGTAACACTCATGCGGTACCGATGAGGTCAAAGCTTCAATCAGACACAGAGAAAGATAGGCGCTTTTAGTTTTGCCTCCCAACTATTTACCTCAAGGGTAATGTCAACAATAATAACTCATGATCACCCACATCCGAGTGGATATATTTTTCTAGATCATTCCCCAACACATGACGCTTGCCAAAAGGTAAAGGAAAAATAAATAAAATGGTGAAGATCACCATGATTCTTACATAAAAGTAAGTACTGAAAAGTAAAAGTAAAAGATAGGCCCTTCGCAGAGGGAAGCAGAGCGTCACTATATATTGCCCCCTGTGAGCAAGAACTTTATTATGCAGTTCGTCACTTTTATTTCTTCTATATCACGAGTTCGTATAAAGTTTCTTTTCCTCGCACTAATAAACTACACATATTTAAGGAGCAATTTTTATTTCTTGCACCGATGACAACTTACTTGAAGGTTCTTACTCAATCCATAGGTAGGTATGGTGGACACTCAAGGCAAAAACTGGGTTAACGGTTTTTAGATGCACAAGTAGTATCTCTACCTGGTGCAAGAATTTCTTTTGGCTAATATGAGGTGGAAGCAAGCGACACATGTTGAAGGATCTATAACCATATAACTTCTATTTAGAAATAAGCAAACATAACTCATTATGTTGTCTTCCTTGTCCAACATTAACCTTTTCGCATATAATATATTGATGAGTGCTCACAATCTCAAAAGATGTCTAAGATAATATATTTATATGTGAACCTCTCTTTCTTTATTACTATTAATTGCAACAATGCCTAATAGCTTTGTTTGACAACCCACAACAAATTTGAATCAACATACTTTTTATATGTGAAGTCATCACTCCCCATAAGATCATAATGTATGCTCTATTGCTTTTATTCTATACTTCTTTCTATTTCTTTTTTTTCATTAGATCATAGAAAGCAAGCAAAGCCCTTAATTCAAACTACTCTATATTATATAACTCTCGGACTTGCTTACACAGGGGGAACAAAAAGAAAAACATAAGACTAGATCACACTAAAGCTTTATTCTATTAGATCAAGATATAACCAAAAGGATCGAACGAAGCAAGAAAAACAAACAGGTGAAAAGGTGTGATGGTGATACGATACCGGGGAACCTCCCCCAAGCTTGGCACAAACCAAGGGGACTGCCCATACCCATGTGTTCAGTTGTCTTCCTTTGGAGGTGGTGATGTTGGAGTTGATGGTGAGGTTGAAGGTTTGTACTCCATCTTCCAATTGTAAGTGCATCTAGTGCCCCTTAGTGATTTTGGTGGTTTGAAGACTTATAGGTTAAGTATCTAATGTGTTTATAAGTGTACACAGGATCTATAAGTCATTGAGGAGTTTGAGATATTTGAAGAATATCGACCCCTAAAAATATATGTCTTCAGTTGAAGGAATGGGTCTGAAGCTGAAGAAACGAATCGCGAAGAATCTGCGATGAAATTGATATTCCTCATGAAGATATTGATATTGAGAAGATCAGTGATTCCTGAAGAAAATCGTTCTGAAGAAATTGAAGCGTGAAGATTTTCGCTTTCTGTTTTACTTTCTTCGCATTTGATGAATAGGAACACCGTACTGTTAAAGGGGGTCAAAGTAACACTATGGAATGGATTTCCTCATGATGCTCAACCCAAGCCAAATCCTACCAAAAGCCTCAAGTGAGGAATATGAGTGACATGTGGACTCTCACAGTTGAGAGTCCCGACCGTTTCGATAAGCCATGCCAAGTCACTGATCTTATCCACTCCAACGGTCATATTATTTAAGGGCATTAATGTCAAATCATGCCGGGATGCTCCCAGGCTATAAATAGCCGCCCCCACAACCACTAGCTGGTTGGCTGCTCCGCTAGAAACTGACACTTGTCATAAGAGCAACCCAATTCCTCAGAGCTTTCGAGAGTAAATCATCAGTGAGGAAATACACCACCCACCGAAACCACAAACCAAATCTACTGATTGAGCATCACTGAAGAAGTTGTTCCTGTGTGGGACTGAAGCCTTTTACCTTTGAGGACTGTGCATCCTCCAGACAGTTAGGTGTCATGGTCTAGAGCAATCCAGCAGTCAATTGTGGATCGCCGGGTGACCGAGTTTGTGAGGGTTTGGAAGTATGCCCTGAAGACTTACCACGAGTGTTGGGCAAGGACTGTTTATCCTTAGCTCAAGGAGAATACGGTAGGGACTGTGTGTCCCGGGACTGGGTGTCCTTTGGTTTCAATACCAAGCCGCTCCAAACTAGATGTACAACTGTCACAGCAGTTGGAAATGGGTCATCAACAACAGTCTTCACCAAGAATCGGGTTCTAATTCCTCAACTCTTTACTTTATCTGTATTATGTGTTGATGACTTTCACTGTGACTGTTTGAAGAATTTGCTGAAGACTTTCTCTGAATTTCCTCAACCCCAAATTCTTCACTTGAGTAAATCATCATCTGTATTCTGCGTGCCTGCTTGCTGTGCAATCTGTTTTCATAATCTTCACTCTGTAATACTGCTGCTGTGAACAATTGCACAACTGATCCTTAACTGTTTCCGCTGTAAGTTAGACATCAGTGAGGAATTTCCTCAAAAGTAATTTCCTCAGTGATGAAATTCTAAAAATATCCTATTCACCCCCCCCCCTCTAGTCGATATAACGCACTTTCAATTGGTATCAGAGCAAGGTACTCCCTTGTTCTGTGTGATTTTGGTTTAACCACCTGGTGTTTTAGTTATGTCGACTGCAGGCATGTTTAAGGTGACTGCAGCATGTCCTACCTACGAGGGAAAGAACTTTCCCTTCTGGAAGAACAAAATGCAAATGCATCTACAAGCTATAGACAATGATCTCTGGTATATTGTGGAAAATGGTGTCCCCATCATTTCTGCCAGTGTCACTGCAGTTGATGTGAAGAAATTCAAGCAACTCGATTCTCAAGCGAAGAACATCATCTGTGGTCATCTGAGCCCTGGCCAGTTTGGAAGAGTAAGTGCCTTAGGCTCTGCAACACTGATCTGGGAGAGACTGTGCATGGTAAATGAAGGAGTATCAACCCAACGCGACTCTCGTGTTGATATTCTTCGCAATCTCTTCAATCGCTTCAAGAGACATGACAATGAAAGCTGTCAAGACACCTTTGATCACCTCACTGACATATCAAATGAACTGCAAGCACTGGGAGCTCCAGACATCACTGATCACGAAGTTGTGAAGAAACTGCTGAGATCTTTGTATTCTTCATTTGACACTTTAGTTCTGATGATTCAAGAAAGACCAGACTACAAGATGCTAGATCCTGCTGATATCCTCGAAAGACTAAATACTCATGAATTCCAGCTAGAAGAAAAGAGAGATCTATATGGACAAAGTTATTCCAGACCACGTGCACTGAAGGCAAAAGCAATTTCCTCATCTGAAGAAGAAGACACAGATGACAGCAGTTGTGACCCCGAAGAATTTGGTCAGGAACTTGCAATGCTTGTGAGGAAATTCCAGAGATTTACACGACGAGGCCAGTTCGGTAAATCATCAAGAAGAGACATGAGGAAATCAGAATCTGCATCTGAGGACTACAAGAGACGGACCTGTCACAAGTGCAAGAAATCAGGTCATTACATTGCTGATTGTCCTCGCTGGGGAAAGGAATCAAAGAAGAAGAAATACAAGGATGACAGTTCTGATGACTCAAAGAAGAAAAAGAAATCTTCAAAATCCTCATCTTCAAAGTCCTCCTCACACAAGAAGACTAGCTTCAGAAAGGCTCGGGCACTTATTGGCAAGGAAATGGATTCCAAGGCAGAATCAGAAGAATGTGATGATGAAGAAGGCTCTGGAGAAGATTCAGAATCCGGACAGGCTAGTCTTGCACTAGCAACCAATTTCGTCAGCAAGTCAATCTTCAATCATGAAGAAAATGAGTGCACCATCCATACTGATGACTATGCTGATGACTTCGCTCCAACCTATTGCTTCATGGCAAAAGGTTCAAAGGTATCACATAATGCCTCCTCATCTGATTCAAGTGACTGTGAACATGATGATTACAAAAAACCCAGTTACAGTAAACTTGCCATCATTGCCACTAAACAACAAACTGCTCTGGAAAAGTTTCAAAAACTGCTAGACAAAAGTGATGATCTGTTGAATGATGAAATGAATCTTAATCAAATCCTTGCTGATGACATGAAAAATCTTCAGTCTAGATTTGATATTCTTCAGGATCGTTATGATACACTCCTCACTGATCATGAGAAGCTTTCCTACGAATTTCTTCAAAGGAAGCTTGATCTTGAGAAGCTGAGGATGTCTTATGATGATCTTCGTACTGAAAATGATTCATTACTAGCTCAACAGATCAGCGCTAGTCAAGTTGAATTTATTCCTCCATGTCTTAAATGCATTGATCGTGAAACTACTAATTCTTCACCAGAATCTTCAAATGCTACCACTGCTACAAATTCTTCAACTGCACCTGTTGTGTCTATTTCCTCACTTGAGGAAAACACAAATGTCACTGATGAAAATGCAGGGTTGAAGGAATTGTACTTGACAGGCATGTACAAAAGCCTCAAAGGACATCAAATCCTTTTTGATGTGATCAAAAAGCAGTTCTTGAACAGGAACCCGAGGAAAGAAGGAATTGCCTTTGAGAGGAAACTGAATGCTGATGGATCTTATTGGAAACCTGAGCAGTATCCCAAAACCACATGGGTTACTGCTACTGGGCCTCCTTTTGATCCATCTAATCTAACTGGCTTCTCATGTGAATTATCCTATTCCTCTGATGAGTCATTTGATTCCAACTATAAACTGTTCAAAAATCAATCTGGTGAAGTATTTGCTCGATATGTTGGAACTAACTGCAGGAATGGCCCTCCTCTGAGGAAAATCTGGGTTCCCAAAAATTGTCTTGAAAATCTTCAAGTAAATGTCCTCATGACATCACCTCTGAAGAATCTGAACCCCAGGTCAAATTCCTCAGGAGGACCAAAGTCTTCAAGAGGATCAAAATCCTCAACTGGTCAAAACTATGCTGATACCCGTGCTTATGCGTCTAACATGCAGGGAAACTACAAGCAATATGATTATGAGCGCTATTCTTCAAATTATTATGTTCATAAATCCTTAAACTAGTTCTCTGCATACTCATATGAGTACTTTAACCCCCCTACTGTTAAGAGAAGTGCATTAGCTTCAATGCAACCTTTCTCATATGGTGCTCGCAGGATGTTGAACGCTTTGCCACCCCTTCAGATGTGGGTGGTGAAGAAATCAAACTAATCACTTCTGCAGGCCAGGTCTCCAGATGAAAATCATCATCTGAAGAATTTGCTGGAGACCTGAGAAAATGCTTGATAGGACGCAAGCTAATGATTGATGAAATGGAAATATTTCACACGTCCTTACATTTCTGTTATGATGAAATTAGTATCATATTCTTCAAACTTGAAGCGTATGAGATGGTAAGCTGTACTAATTCATCTGCAGGATGACAAACCCAAAAATACTGAGTGGTTCTCGATAGTGGCTGCACACATCACATGACTGGTGATAAAAGCCTACTGATGAATATGCCACTAACTCCATCACCTCTGAAGCAAATCACATATGCTGATAAAGGTAAAAGCAAGGTATCGGGACTTGGCAAAGTAGCTATTTCCAAGGATAGGCATATGGACAAAGTGATGGTTGTTGAATCCCTTGGTTTTAACCTCATGTCAGTCTCGATGCTTTGTGATCTTGATATGATTTTTATATTTGGTAGATATAGATGTGTAGTTATCATGGAATCTGACAGATCCAAAGTCTTCGAAGGTGTAAGAAGAGGGGATTTGTACATTGTTGACTTCTCTACAGGTCCTCAACCAGCCACTTGCTTACTAGCAAAAACCTCAGAAGGATGGCTGTGGCACAGAAGACTAGGTCATGCAGGCATGAGGAATTTGCACACACTTGCAAAGAAGAAGCATGTCATTGGCATTGAATCAGTCAAATTCCTCAAGGATCATCTCTGTGGTGCTTGTGAATCTGGGAAAATGACCAGATCCAAGCATCCCTCCAAAACCATCATGACCACTACCCGACCATTTGAATTGCTTCATATGGATTTGTTAGGACCTACTCACTATGCAACACTAACCAATGCAGCATCTCTATATGGCTTTGTCATAGTTGATGATTATTCCAGATACACTTGGGTGCATATCATAGTGTATAAAACTGAAGTGCAGGAAATCTTCAAACGATTCTCTTCAAGGGCCTCGACGAACTTGGGCATCAAGATCAAACATATTAGGAGTGATAATGGAACCGAGTTCAAAAACACTGGTCTTGATGATTATCTTGATGAACTTGGTATTACTCACGAATTGTCTGCTCCTTATACTCCTCAGCAGAATGATGTCGTCGAAAGAAAGAACAGGACTCTGGTTGAAATGGCAAGAACTATGCTTGAAGAATATCAGACTCCTCATCGCTTCTGGCCTGAAGCAATCAACACTGCATGTCATATCATCAACAGGGTATATCTTCACAAATTCCTCAAGAAAACCTCATATGAACTCCTCACTGACAAGAAACCCAATGTTAGTTATTTCAAAGTCTTCGGTGCAAAATGCTGGATTAGAGATCCTCATCATAGCTCAAAATTTGCACCTAAGGCACATGAAGGTTTTATGCTCGGTTACGGAAAGGACTCGCACACGTACAGAGTCTTCAACAACTATCACAACAAAGTTGTTGAGACTGTAGATGTGCGGTTCGATGAAACTAATGGCTCGCAAAGAGAGCAATTGCCTTCTGATCTAGATAAACTGTCCCCTGAGGAAGCGATAAAGCTTAAGCCTACTGAAGACATTGTCCCCACTGAGGAAATTGGTGAAGAAACCATTCCCATCGCTGATGAAAACCAAGAAGATGCTCCTGAGGAAATTGCAATAGCACCACTTCCTCAGCCCAGACAAAATCCTCAACCAGCTCATCCGAGGATTGCAAATGAAGTAGAACTTGACAAAATCCTCAACGACATCAACGCGCCAGGTCCTCTCACTCGCTCAAAAGCTTCACACTTAGTTAACTTTTGTGGGCATTTTTCTTTTGTATCTATCTCAGAACCCTCAAAAGTAGCTGAGGCTTTTCTGGAACCGGAGTGGATCCAAGCCATGCAAGACGAACTTCTTCAATTCAAGCTGAATGACGTATGGGAGCTCGTCAAACGACCAGATCCTCGCAAGCATGACATCATCGGCACCAAGTGGATTTTCCGAAACAAGCAAGATGAGGACGGTCAAGTGGTGAGGAACAAGGCATGACTAGTAGCCCAAGGCTACAGCCAGGTTGAAGGAATAGATTTCGATGAAACTTCTGCACCTGTTGCTAGACTTGAAGCCATTCGAATTTTACTTGCTTATGCTAATCATCATAACATCATCTTATATCAAATGGATGTGAAAAGTGCATTCCTCAATGGTAAGCTTGAGGAAGAAGTATATGTTGCTCAGCCCCCAGGTTTTGAGGATCCAAAGAATCCAGACAAAGTCTTCAAACTCAAAAAGGCTCTGTATGGCCTCAAGCAAGCCCCTCGGGCATGGGATGATACATTGAAGGAATTCCTCATGAAGAAAGGCTTCAAACCTGGTTCACTCGATCCAACTCTTTTCACAAAATGTTATGATAATGAGCTGTTTGTATGTCAAATATATGTTGATGATATCATATTTGGCTGTACTGACAAAAGATACAGTGATGAATTTGCTTATATGATGAGTGAACAATATCAGATGTCTATGATGGGGGAGCTGAAATTCTTCTTAGGTCTTCAAATTCATCAACAAAGCAATGTAATCTTCATATCACAGGAGAAATACCTCAAGGATGTTCTGAGGAAATTCGACATGCATGAATGCAAAGGTGCCAAGACTCCAATGCCTACCAACGGTCACCTCGGCACTGATGAAAATGGTAAAGATTTCGATCAGCAGGTATACCATTCTATGATTAGTTCTTTATTGTATCTATGTGCATCTAGGCCAGACATAATGCTTAGTGTTTGCATGTGTGCACGTTTTCAAGCAAAACCGAAGGAATCACACTATAAGGCTGTGAAACATATTCTTCGATACTTATTTCACACACCAACACTAGGATTATGGTATCCCAAGGGCTCCAATCTTCATCTGGTAGGGTATTCTGATTCAGACTATGATGGTGATCGTGTGGATCGCAAGTCAACATCTGGCACATGCCATTTCCTCGGAAGATCACTTGTTTGCTGGTCCTCAAAGAAGCAGAACTGCGAATCACTCTCCACTGCCGAAGCTGAGTACATTGCTGCTGGTTCTTGCTGTGCTCAATTACTATGGATGAAGCAAACCCTCAAGGACTACGGCATCAACATGAAGAATGTGCCTCTCTACTGTGACAATGAGAGTGCTATCAAGATTGCCTACAACCCAGTACAGCACTCGAAGACCAAGCACATCCAGATTCGTCATCATTTTCTTCAGGACCATGTCCTCAAGGGAAATATCCTCATCGACCATGTGAAGACTGATGATCAACTGGCTGATATCTTCACTAAGCCCTTGGATGAGAAAAGGTTTTGCAAGTTGCGGTATGAGCTAAATATCTTAGAGTCTTCAAATGTTTTGTAAAAACATGCACACATCCTAACACTTATGCAAAGTTGATGACTTAGATGTGCAACACATGATGAAACGATTTTCTTCAACCAATGAAGAAAATCACTCTGAATGTGAAGAAATTAACGAAGAAATTGATTCTCAGGGCCCTACGACAATGGTACGCGGCGTCTGTAATCAACATTCTTATATGGTGGGCAACGCCACCGCCCAATGTGAAATTCCTCAAGTTGATTTTCTTCAAATGATCAAATTCCTCACAATACATTTTTCATCAAAACAGTTGTTCTTAATTGTGATGATCTATTGCAAAATCTTCAAAAACACTTGATGACTTTCATTTGCCTAGGTAGACTGTGATTTCTAGTCGTCAACAGCATTCACTTATTGCTATTTCTTCAAGTTGATGTTTCTGCTAAGTGAATGTGATCGGACCCTATTTTCCCTCTATGCTATACTTATCCAGTCTATTCAATTCTTCATATGCGTTCTACTTGAAACTTTGTTCAAAATCCTCACTGCATCCTTGTCAGCTGATGATTTTGTAATGAAAATCCTCAAATCTTCGAAAAATTATTTTCTTCAAAGGAACAGTAACTGAACCCCCACTTCCCACGATTGGATAGCCACGATCTCCACTATCTCCACCGCATCGTACGGGAGCTACACGTGTCCTGCGGAGACGTAGAGGCAAGGGCTATTCGGTCCGAAACTTTCGCGCCAAACAGTAACTTTCGGGCTATAAATATGTCCTTAACCCCCTCGGTATCATCTTCTTCGCCTCATCGCTCTGCTGCCACAGCACACCGAACCCTAGCGCCACCGCTGGTAGTCTTGTCGCCGGCAAGGAAGAGCTTCACTACCTCAACCTTCTCGCCGCCAGGATCACGCCGGAGACGGAACATCTACGTCCGCCGCCGCCGTAGACGTCCTCTGCTGCCAAGTTAGGGTGCATTGGACACTTGACCGAAGAACCTCTCCAACACCACCTTTTTCTGTTCTTCGTTCGCACCTTCCAGGGTAATTATATCCCATTTTTACAACAGATTAGATCTAAAATTTTACCTCTCGCTTGTGAAATCTGTTTTTCTTCGAGATACGATGCGCACATGATTCCTCACACACTATCCATCACCACAATCATTGATGAACTAGCTAAGCATCTAAGATTTTCACGAGATTCCTCAATTGTGTGAATTTTCGGATCTGTACAACTCTGGAACCCAAGAACAGAATGCTTAAGCAAATTCCTCAACCACTGGTTATATTCCTCAAACTGTCAAACCTTTCCTTTTTTCTTCAAATTTTAGAACACATATGACTTCTCCAAATTCCTCGCAACTATACTCTGTTCACAGGTACACACATGTCAGCTGATGAATCTCTCGGTTCTCATCACATTAACTCATTTGCAGCATTTCTGGAAGAAACTCTTCAAGGCTCATCAGAATCCTCAAGAGTTCAAAATCCTCAGATAGTTCCTCGTCTGAAGAAAATGAAGGAAGAAAGGAAACAGAGGGGAGGAAAGAAACTGGAGCAGAACACAGCTGTGGACATTCCTGATGACATATACCTGGACTATTGCACGCCTGATGATGAACCTGAGACTATGCCTAAAAGAAAGATTAGGCTGCAGAAAATTGAACGCAGATGGGCAAAGGAGTGGAAGGAGTACAGGTTTGTGACTCCAAAGTATGCGAAGAAATTCGCCTTGAAGCCTCCTGGCAAAAGGGCCCCACTTGAGGATCATCAAGTTGCTCATCCCTCAAGTCTCATGACACTTGATGACTACCCAGAGGAAAAAGAAAGGCATCTGGCCAAGCTCAAGAAGCAAGCAGAAACAGCAGTAAAGAAATTTCATGAATCTTCAGCTGCTGCCTCCGGTGCTGCTCATTCCTCAGCAGCAGAAACCTCAGGCTCCAAGATTCCTCAACCAAAGTCTATGCCAGCAAAGGCAAAAGCTTCAAAACCCCAAGAAAAGTTTGCACAGGCTTCTGTCACCAAACCCTCAGCTCCAAAACCCTCGGTTCCAAAACCGTCCACGCCAAAACCCTCAGCACCAATCGCATCCACACCAAAGTCCTCAGCTCCACCTCCAAAGCCAGTACAGAAGAAAGTCGTGAAGACTACGACTACCAGCTCCAGCTCCTCACTCCCAGCTGCAACTAGCTCGGAGACAAAGTCTTCAACTCCCCATGTGAAGACTTTGGCTACTACTGAACCTGCACCTCTGCCCAGCCCAAGCAAAATCATCACAGTCCCGTCTGCATCAGAGGGAAGTGAAGAATATGATGATGAAACTCTGGAAGCCATCATCAGGAACAAACAAGAAAGGGTAGCACAAGCATCAGGCAGTGCTATTCCTCTGGCGATGGATCCCAAGGTCCTCCTCGATTTCATCAACGTGTGGTATGAAGACCCAAAAACACCCATTGATGATTTGAAACTTCCTCCTGGTGTAAGCCACATGGTGGCTACTTTCATAAACGAAGCCAAGTGGAAGGAACAGAAGGCCAAGCAGGCAAAGATTGCAAAGGCCAGAAAGGAGAAATTCCTCAAGCAAAATGTTCTCAAACTGACGCCTGAAGCATTGGTGTCCACCCAGGCAGAACTGCAAGTCCTAACTGACAAGTGTGAGAAACTGTCAGACCGCACAAGCATCAAACGCAATTTCATCAAGCTAGCCACTAGTGCTGTTGATGACTACAACAGACGTCACCCCCCACCAGCACCAACTCCTCAGCCCCTGGTTGAAGAGCCAGAAGATGCATCTCCTGTTGAGGAGGAAATTCCTCAAGCTGAGGAACAACACCAAGAGCGCCGTGCTGATGAGCCGGCCATTGAAGAGATCATCACTGGGACCGCTCCTGATGAAACTACTACTGATCCAGCTGCTTCACCAAAGCAGGCTGATGACTCTATTCCAGCTGGTTCCTCACTGCCAGCTGAAGAATCTGTTGAGAAATCACCTTCACCAAAAACTTCAAAGGTGAAGAGGTTAATCCCGTCTGCATCAGACGCGAAAAAGACAAGGGCTGCTGAGAAGGAAGCGAAGAAGAGAAAAGCTTCCTCAGTAGAAGAAAAGATTGAGGCAAAACGCCTCAAGGAAACTGAAGAATCTGCCCCACTGGACCCGGTGCCTCTTAATGTTGCACCATCATTTGAAATGGTCGTCGTTGGTGACCACACTACGAGGGCAGATGAGGAAATGAAGGATGCTGCCTCTGAGGAGCATACTGATGAGGAAATACAGATTGATGACACTCCTCAACCTCATATTCCTCAGAAAGAGACTACTGAAGCCTCAGCTGCAGCAGCTGATGAATCTGCTTCTGCCACAAAGTCAGCTGATGAAAATCAAGCTGAAGAAAATGTCCAGTCTGAGCAGGCTCCTCGCACTGAACAGGATGATCAAACTCCTCAAGCTGAGAAGGATGAAGAAATTCCTCAACCTGATGCTCAGCTAGAACAAGAAATTCCTCACCATGAGGAAACTGCTGAAGAAAATGTTCCCGCCCCTGACAATGAATTCATTGTCCTCAACCCAGAATCTGCCATGGTTGTTTCCCCTCCCATTCCTCAGCACAATCTCAATCCAGTTCAGCGCCTGCCATTCTTGAAGAGGCCAAAGTTTCAGAAAGAGAATTTCTTTGAGGAACGCATGTATTTCATCGGCGAGAATCCTTATGACAGGCCTCAAATGAGGCATCTGAAGTTTTGGACAAGGACACAGATGAACTACTATGCCTCTGTGCTCTGTGGCCGCAAAAAGATATTCCAGCACAGGCACATTCCTCATGATGAACTTGAAGAGATTCCCTGCATTGAACCAGTCCTCAGTGTACTACATGATGCAGGTTTGCTCCCTATGTGCTCAGACATATCAGATTGGAAAAGTGAGCTAATTCTTCAGTTCTATTCAACTCTGCACATCTCGGGCAATGCTGATGACATCAACACTTGGGTGTTCGACTGGATGACCCAAAATACTCACTACAAGGCTCCAGCGTCTGAACTCCTCAGAGAACTGCCCGTACCAATTCCTTCAGAAGGGGCAGCGAAGCTTTATGGTGAGCGTGAGCTGCCAAATGGAATGATGGAAGTCCTCATGAAGCCTTTGGCTGCAGGAAAACCCTCAAGAACCACATTCCTCGTCCATGAGCTAAAGTACACACCCCGGTCTGTCTACCGCATTCTCTGCAGTGTGCTAGCGCCAATCAAAGGCCATGATGATGACGAAGATGTCATCGGCCTCATGAAGAATATCCTCTTCAACATCATTCACGGTATCCCCATGAATATCCATGATTTCTTCTTGAGGTCTTTGGCTGACAATGCAATGTGCCCCTATGATCACAAAATCTATGCACCATGGATCATGCGATTCCTCCGGACAAGGACAGGCATCAACTTTCACGCAGATTTCCAAAACCATGTTGGTTATATGCCTCCTATCCGGGTCAACAAGAAGACTTTCGAGCCCATTGAGGGAAAAGGAAAGTCTGTGATTGATGAAGGAAGCAGGCCCCTTGATGGCCAGTTCAAAGAACCAGATGCATATTCCTCATGGGACGACACTGAGACTCGTCCGCCAAGCCCAGTTCCTCCTCGCGTGCTAACCACCAGAGAACTTCTTCTCAGTCTTCATCAGAAGGTGGATCACAACCACAAATGGGTCAAACGCCAGTTTGGTGCCATTGTGAAAACCCTCACTGAGACACAGAACAGTGTGAAGCTTAATCATCACTATCTGCATGAGGTTTTTGATCGCACCTGGGCTACCCTTGCACATCTGAAGACCCAGACTGAACTTGAAGAATTGAACTTTGAGCAGGACTTTGACTGGACGTGGCCTCCCAAGAAGAAGTTCCGGCCCATTCCAGTGCCAGATCTTGAAGACAACTCCTTCTCGTCCTTCCGCACCGCCGAATCTGATGAGGAACAACTTGACACCGCAACCGGCCCAAGGAAGAAGACTACACCCAAGAAGCGCCAAGGATCTTCATCAACTACCAAGCAATGAAGTCTTCACGGGCGTTAGTCCTCAGTTTGTCCCTTTTTGTCCATTGATGACAAAGGGGGAGAAGCTTGAGAGTTAGTCTTCAAACGGGATTTATTTTTGGGGCTTATGAACTATATTTAAGTTACAAACTCTTGGCTCTTCTGAAGTGTTTATGTAATGAGTTGTAACTTAAGCCCGATGGTACTCTAACGCTTTTGAACGTTTTTCTTCGCATGCTTATTCCTCAAGTTTTAATGCACGCATGCCGAAATTCGTGAGATACCATTTGTCATCATGCATCTTCATTTTCTTCATATGATATGTTATATGTATGCATGATTTACAAGATTCAGGGGGAGATCTCCATGATATAAATCATCAATGTGCATATGCTATAAAAGCAAAATCCTCAAGGTATGCACATCTTCAGGGGGAGTCTCTGTGAATCTTGTTTTCAAAATTCCTCAAATGAGCATTTACACTGCATATTTTTGATCCCTGTTGAAGACTTAACCTAATTGTCATCAACCTTCAAAAAGGGGGAGATTGTGAGTGCATCTAGTGCCCCTTAGTGATTTTGGTGGTTTGAAGACTTATAGGTTAGGTATCTAATGTTTTTATAAGTGTACACAAGATCTATAAGTCATTGAGGAGTTTGAGATATTTGAAGAATATCTACCCCTAAAAATATATGTCTTCAGTTGAAGGAATGGGTCTGAAGCTGAAGAAATGAATCGCGAAGAATCTGCGATGAAATTGATATTCCTCATGAAGATATTGATATTGAGAAGATCGGTGATTCCAGAAGAAAATCGTTCTGAAGAAATTGAAGCATGAAGATTTTCGCTTTCTGTTTTACTTTCTTCGCATTTTATGAATAGGAACACCGTACTGTTAAAGGGGGTCAAAGTAACACTATGGAATGGATTTCCTCATGATGCTCAACCCAAGCCAAATCCTACCAAAAGCCTCAAGTGAGGAATATGAGTGACATGTGGACTCTCACAGTTGAGAGTCCCGACCGTTTCGATAAGCCATGCCAAGTCACTGATCTTATCCACTCCAACGGTCATATTATTTAAGGGCATTAATGTCAAATCATGTCGGGATGCTCCCAGGCTATAAATAGCCGCCCCCACAACCACTAGCTGGTTGGCTGCTCCGCTAGAAACTGACACTTGTCATAAGAGCAACCCAATTCCTCAGAGCTTTCGAGAGTAAATCATCAGTGAGGAAATACACCACCCATCGAAACCACAAACCAAATCTAGTGATTGAGCATCACTGAAGAAGTTGTTCCTGTGTGGGACTCAAGCCTTTTACCTTTGAGGACTGTGCATCCTCCAGACGGTTAGGCGTCATGGTCTAGAGCAATCCAGCAGTCAATTGTGGATCGCCGGGTGACCGAGTTTGTGAGGGTTTGGAAGTCTGCCCTGAAGACTTACCACGAGTGTTGGGCGAGGACTGTGTGTCCTTAGCTCAAGGAGAATACGGTAGGGACTGTGTGTCTCAGGACTGGGTGTCCTTTGGTTTCAATACCAAGCCGCTCCAAACCAGATGTACAACTGTCACAGCAGTTGGAACTGGGTCATCAACAACAGTCTTCACCAAGAATCGGGTTCTAATTCCTCAACTCTTTGCTTTATCTGTATTATGTGTTGATTACTTTCACTGTGACTGTTTGAAGAATTTGCTGAAGACTTTCTCTGAATTTCCTCAACCCCAAATTCTTCACTTGAGTAAATCATCATCTGTATTCTGCGTGCCTGATTGCTGTGCAATCTGTTTTCATAATCTTCACTCTGTAATACTACTGCTGTGAACAATTGCACAACTGATCCTTAACTTTTTCCGCTGTAAGTTAGTCATCAGTGAGGAATTTCCTCAAAAGGAATTTCCTGAGTGATGAAATTCTAAAAATCTCCTATTCACCCCCCCCCCCCCTCTAGTCGATATAACGCACTTTCACCAATGCATGGGCGCACCATCGTGAAAAGATGAACTACTCTCCGGGATTCTCAAGCCTGCAGGCAAACTCATTTTCTTAAATCTATATGCATACTCAAAGTTTTCGTTTTGCAAGTCATAGATCTGGGCTTGGAGGTGCTCAATTTTCTCGTAAATGTTGAATATGTGATCCTAGAGGTCCATGGCGTATAGCTTGTGCTTATGGGTAAACTCAATGATCACCACGTGATTGGTATTAAGTCCTCGTTCCACCATCCCTTAGCACATGAAGACTTGTTGCTTCATCACTTAAAGCCTTGTCTCCACGCTTCCGGTCTTCTTTGGCCCCTTACCATCACAGATGTGCAGCACCCCATCGTGCATCTCAATGGTCTAAGGGTGTTGCATCACCTCCGAAAGGTAAGGGTTGATGACCCTCTCAAAGAACTTGTCCTTCAGGGAACTTGAAGACGCCATGTTGGTCTAAATCTGTTACAGAAACAGCTCGAAACGAAAACACGAGATACTATTGAGATACAGAGGTCAAAACCTTCGGGAGATTATATATTGAAGTTTTTCCGACCCGAAGGAGTCTTCCACAAGAAAACGGAGTCCAGAGGGTGCACGGGGTGGCCACAAGCCTGTAGGGCGCAACGAGGGGGTAGGTTGCGCCTCCCGGGCTAGTCGCCTCCTCGTGCATGCTTAAGACTCCTTCAAATTTTCCTAATTTTTTAAATATTACAAAACTGGTAAAAATTGCCATTGAAAATGTTTTGGAGTCGGTTTGCTTAGCGTAGCACATACCTATTCCTTTTTGGGGTCCAAGAAGTTCGGATAGGTCTCCCTAATATACTCTTCCAGAGTTATGGTATTGATATTATAAGTTTCAACGTTTATAGAGTGCGTGAGATATAATGTTTGATTCTTTGCCATTTACCAACTTCGGGTTTGTGCCTTCGACATTGTTGATCTTGATGGCACCGGAACAATACACTTCCTCGATAATGTAAGGACCTTCCCATTTAGAGAGAAGTTTTCCTACAAAAAATATTAAACGAGAGTTGTATAGCACAACGTGATCACCTACATTGAATTCACGCTTTTGTATCCTTCTATCATGACATCTCTTAACCTTTTCTTTAAACAACTTAGCATTCTCATAGGTGTGGGTTCTCCATTCATCAAGTGAGCTAATGTCAAATAATCTCTTTTCACTAGCAAGTTGAGATCATAGTTAAGCTCTTTAATTACCCAATAGGCTTTATGTTCTAGCTCTAGAGGTAAGTGACATGCTTTACCATAAACCATTTTACAAGGACACATACCCATAGGGTTTTTGTAAGCAGTTCTATCAGACCATAATGCATCGTCAAGTTTCTTCGACCAATTCTTTCTAGATCTATTAATGGTATTTTGGAAGATCAATTATATTTCTCTATTGCTCAATTCTACTTGCCCAGTACACTGAGGATGATAAGGAGATGCAACTCTATGATTAACATCATACCTAGCAAGCAATGTACGGAAAGCTCCATGAATAAAGTGTGAACCACCATCAGTCATTAAATATCTAGGGACTCCAAATCTAGGGAAAATAACTTCTTTCGGCATTTTAATAGAAGTGTTATGATTAGTGCTACTAGTTGGAATAGCTTCTACCCACTTAGTAACATAATCAATAGCAACTAGAATATGAGTATACCCGTTGGATTTTGGAACGGGTGCCATATAATCAAAACCCCAAACATAAAATGGTTCTATAACAAGAGAGTAATTCATGGGCATTTCCTGACTTCTACTAATATTACCTATTCTTTGACATTCATCACAAGACAAGACAAATTTACGAGCATCCTTGAAGAGAGTAGGCCAATAAAAACTAGATTGTAATACCTTGTGTGCAGTTCTATCTCCAGCGTGGTGTCCTCCATAGGCCTCGGAGTGACACTTGTGAAGGATGTGTCCCTGTTCACGCTCAGGTACACAATGTCTAATAATACCATCTACTCCTTCTTTATAAAGGTGTGGATCGTCCCAAAAGTAATGTCTTAAATCATAGAAGAACTTTTTCTTCTGTTGGTATGTGAAGCTAGGCAGTATAAATTTAGCAACAATGTAATTATCATAATTAGCATACCAAGGAGCATTGCGTGAAGCATCTATAACAGCTAGTTGTTCATCAGGAAAGCTATCGTCAATAGGTAGTGGGTCATCAAGAACATTTTCTAATCTAGACAAGTTATCTTCTACGGGGTTATCACCGCCCTTTCTATCAATAATATGCAAATCAAATTCTTGTAACAGAAGAACCCATCTAATAAGTCTAGGTTGAGCATCTTTCTTTTCCATAAGGTACTTAATAGCAGCACGATCAGTCTGAACAATTACTTTGGAATCAACAATATAAGGTCTAAACTTATCGCAAGCAAACACAACTCCTAAACATCCTTTTCAGTGGTAGCATAGTTTCTTTGAGCATTGTCTAGAGTTTTACTAGCATAATGGATAACATTTAATTTCTTATCAACTCTTTGTCCAAGAACAACACCAACAGCATAATCACTAGCATCACACATAATTTCAAAGGGTAGGTTCCAATCAGGTGGTTGAACAATAGGTGCAATTATCAAGGCTTTCTTAAGAATTTCAAATGCTCCTACACAATCATTATCAAAAACGAATGGAACATCCTTTTGCAAAAGATTAGTGGGAGGCTTAGAAATTTTGGTGAAGTCTTTAATAAATCTCCTATAGAAACTAGCATGACAAAGGAAACTTCTTATACCTTTAATATCTGTTGGACATGGCATTTTTCCAATAGCATGAACTTAGGCTTTTTCAACTTCAATACCTCTTTCGGATATTTTGTGTCCCAAGATGATGCCTTCATTAACCATAAAGTGGCACTTCTCCCAATTCAAGACAAGGTTAGTTTCTTCACATCTCTGAAAAACTCGATCAAGGTTGCTCAAGCAATCATCAAAAGAAGTTCCGTAAACAGAAAAATCATCCATGAAAACATGAACAATATTTTCACAAAAGTCAGAGAATATAGCCATCATACATCTTTGAAAGGTAGCACGTGCATTGCATAAACCAAAAGGCATATGTCTATAAGCAAACGTATCGAAAGGGCAAGTAAAAGTGGTCTTCTCTTGATCCTCTTTTGATACATGTATTTGAGAGAAACCAGAGTAACCATCTAGAAAGCACAAATGTGTATGTTTGGATAGTCTTTCTAGAATTTGATCAATAAAAGCTAGCGGATAATGATCTTTCCAAGTAGCTTTATTTAATTTCCTGAAATCAATTACCATTCTATATGCTGTAACAATTCTTTGTGAGATCAATTCATCTTTACCATTAGGAACAATGGTAATACCTCCCTTCTTAGGGACACAATGAATAGGACTAACCCATCTATTATCAGCAATAGGATAAATTATACCTGCCTCCATAAGCTTTAGTATTTCATTTCTTACCACTTCTTTCATTTTAGGATTTAATTTTCATTGGTGATCAACAATTGGTTTAGCATCTGGTTCCATATTGATTTTGTGCTGACATAGAGTGGCAATAATGCCCTTAAGATCATCAAGGGTATATCCAATAGCGGGACGGTGCTTCCTCAGAGTTTTCAATAATCTCTTTTCTTCATGCTCTGAAAGATTAGCACTAATAATAAAAGGATATATTTATTTTTCATCAAGATAAGTATACTTTAGAGTATCATGTAGTTTTTTAAGCTCAAACACGGGATCACCCTTGGGTGGAGGAGGATCGCCGAGTATTTCAACAAGTAGGTTGTGTTTCAGAATAGGTTGCTGATCAGAGAAAATCCTATCTATTTCATTCCTTCCATTCATATGCGTATCATTTTCATGGTCAAGTAAATATTGTTCTAATGGATTGGTAGGAGGCACAGCGATTGAAGTGACACCAATCATTTCATATTTACCAGGCAATTCTTTTGATGGGGTTGTCTATGAAATTTAAATAAATTGAACTCATGAGATGCATCCCCAAAACTTACAGTAACCGTTTCTTTTTCACAATCAATCTTAGCATTAACAGTATTCAAGAAGGGTCTACCAAATATAATGGGACAAAAATCATCTTGTGGACAACCAAGTACTACAAATTCGGTAGGATATTTTATTTTCCCACATAAGACTTCAACATCTCTAACAATCCCAGTTGGTGAAATAGTATCTTTATTAGCAAGCTTGATGCTAACATCAATTTCCTCGAATTCGGCTGGTGCAATGTCATTTGTAATTTCTTGGTATAAGGTCAAATACTATCTCACACTAGCACCCACATTACATAAGCCATGATAACGATGATCTCCTATCTTAACAGAAACATCAGGCATGCCAACAACAGGTCTATGGTTACCCTTAGTATCAGGTCTAGCAATTCTAGCGGCTTCATCACAGAAGTGAATAACATGCCCATCAATATTATCAACCAACAGATCTTTAACCATAGCAATATTAGGTTCAACTTTAATTTGTTCAGGAGGTACAGGTGTTCTAGTAGAACTCTTATGCACCACAATTGAAGCTTTAGCATGTTTCTTTATCCTAACGGGAAAGGGTGGTTTCTCAATATAAGTAGTAGGAATAACAGCGTCAGCATTATAAATAATAGTTTCTTCAACTTTCATAGGTTCTACCACTTTAACTTCAATGGGAGGATGATATTTGAACCACTTCTCCTTGGGGAGATCAACATGAGTAGCAAAAGATTCATAAAATGAAGCTACTACCTCAAAGTCAAGTCCATATTTAGTGCTAAAATCACAAAAAGCATCGGTGTCTATAAAGGATTTAACACAATCGAACTTAAGGCTTATACCTGACTCATTACCTTCTTGAGTTCCCAACCTTCAGAGTTGCATTTAATTATTTCCAATAAGACCCATTTGAACTGAATATCTTTCTTCATAAAAGAACTAGCACAAGAATTGTCGAGCATGGATTGATCACTACGAGAGAGCCGAGCATAAAAATTCTGAATAATAATTTCTCTCAGGAACTCATGATTGGGGCATGAATATAACATTGACTTAAGCCTCCCCCAAGCTTGAGTGCTTGTTTCTCATTCAGGAGGCCAAAAATTATAGATATAATTCCGATCATGATGAACCAGATGCATGGGATAAAACTTCTAATGAAATTTAAATTTTAATCGGTTGTACTACGATGATCCAATATCATCACATAGACTATACCACGTCAACACCTTTTCCTTAAAAGATAAAGGAAAGAGATTCTTCTTGACATCATCCTCAGGAAGACCTGCAAGCTTAAATAATCCACAAACTTCATCCACATAGATTAGGTCCAAATCAGGATGTAGTGTTCCATCTCCTGCATAAGGATTAGCTAGTAGTTTTTCTATCATAGACGAAGGAATTTCATAATAAAGATTTTCAGTAGGTGCAGCAGGTTGAGGAGCATCTCTTTGTGCTTCCAATCGGGGTGAATATACCCCAAACAAGCTCCTCAAAGGATTATTTTCCATAGTGACAAGTGATAGTAAATTTGAGCACCTTATATAAATTTTTCCTTACCAAGTTCCACTTACCAAAGGTTCTTCACTCCCCGCCAACGGCGCCAGAAAAGAGTCTTGATGACCCACAAGTATAGGGGATCCATCGTAGTCCTTTCGATAAGTAAGAGTGTTGAACCCAATGAGGAGTAGAAGGAAATGACAAGCGGTTTTCAGTAAGGTATTCTTTACAAGCACTGAAATTATCGGTGACAGATAGTTTTGTGATAAGGTAATTTGTAACGGGTAACAAGTAACAACTGTTACTAAGGTGCCGCAATGTGGACCAATCCTTTTTTGAGAAAAGGACAAGCCTGGACAAACTCTGACATAAAGAAAAGCACTCCCGAGGACACATGGAAATTTATGTCAAGCTAGTTTTCATCATGCTCATATGATTCGCGTTGCTTACTTTGATAATTTGATATGAGGGTGGACCAGTGCCTGGGTGCTACCCTTACTTGGAAAAACCTCCCAATTATGGTTAACCACTCTTGCAAGCATCCACAACTACGAAATAGGAACTAAGATAAATCCAACCATAACATTAAACATATGGATCCAAATCAGCCCCTTACGAAGCAACGCATAAACTAGGGTTTAAGCTTTTGTCACTCTAGCAACCCATCATCTACTTATTACTTCCCAATTCCTTTCCATAGGCCCAAATAATGGTGAAGTGTCATGTAGTCGACATTCACATGACACCACTAGAGGAGAGACAACATATAACTTATCAAAATATCGAATGAGTACCAAATTCACATGATTACTTATAACAAGACTTATCCCATGTGTTCAGGAACAAACGTAACTAGTCACAAAGCATATTCATATTCATGATCAGAGGGGTATTACTAATCATTAAGTATCTGAACATATAATCTTCCAGCAAATAATCCAACTAGCATCAACTACAAAGAGTAATCAACGCTACTAGCACCCCACACGTACCAATCTGAGGTTTTCAGACAAAGATCGGATACAAGAGATGAACTAGGGTTTGGAGAGGAGATGGTGGTGATGAAGATGTTAATGGAGATTGACCCCCTCTCGGTGACAGGATCGTTGGTGATGACGATGGCTTCAATTTCCACCTCCGGGAGGGAAGTTTCCCCGGCGGAATAGCTCCGCCGGAGCTCTAGATTGGTTCTGTCGAAGTTCCACCTCAAGACGGCGGCGTCGCGTCCTGAAAGGTCTGATATGATTTTTTTCCAGGTCAAACCATTCATATAGGAGAAGATGGGCACCGGAGGCCTGCCAGGGGGCCCACAAGCCTGCAGGGCGCGACTAGGGGGTAGGTCGTGCCCCCTGGCTTGTGGCCACCTGGTGGGTCCCCTCTGGTACTTCTTTCGCCCATTATTTTTTATATATTCCGAAATAATTATCTATAACTTTGCAGGACTTTTGGAGTTGTGCAGAATAGGTATCTCAGATTTTCTCCTTTTCGAGGCCAGAATTCCAGCTGTCGGCATTCTCCCTCTTCATGTAAATCTTGTAAAATAAGAGAGAAATGGCATAAGTATTGTACCATAATGTGTAATAACAACCAATAATGCAATAAATGTTGATATAAAAGTATGATGCAAAATTGATGTATCATGTATGTACATATCATTATTCATGTCAGGTATTCAATTTTTTTGTGTTGTACGAATTTCTTTTACTCTTTATCATGGCAGGTGTTGAAAGATGGTGGGCGCGGGTCCAGATGCTTGGCTTCCCGTGCGAGGGGTACTTCCATTCGACCCCAGTATAGTCTTGGCAGACAGTCTTGGGACACCCGCGGGTGCTTCTTTTTCGGTGTCATTGCCCACCGGGAGAGGAGGTCGAGCAGGCTGGAAGAAGGCGAGGGGTATAGAACATGGCCACAGGAGAGGTAGAAATACTGCTACGCCGTCCTCGCTGCCACCCCCAGCCGATTCACCCAAGCACAAGACTACTATGGTGGACCCGTTTACGGTGGAGGCTATGGGGTCTCCGGTCTAGGAGCCTCAGGTCGACGGGCATTCGACCCGTGAGACTCAGATCGTGAGGCTTCGGCCCACGAGACTCCTGTACCAGGAGCTATGTCCTAGGAGATTCCCGCCGAAGAGGCTTCGGACAACGTGGAGACGTCTAGATGGGATAGCTGACCGGATATGACCGAGGGGCCGGGTGGCCATATTGATGGCGGCGGGGAGGCCAGTGATGAGTCTACTCATACTGAGGGCGAGGTGGTTGAGGGGTCACCATGTACCAGTGTGGTAGTTCACGTCTCCCGGTCGTGCCGGCAACCCGCGAGCAGAGGCCGGTGATTAGGCCTGAAGTGGAGAACTAAGTGCATTTACTATTTTGTACTTTTTGCCTTCAAGTTTCTTCAAATTTCTAATGTGTTGACCTTGTCATACTGCAGGGGTTCAGATCACCCCCCTGGAGTCCGCAAGACAAACACCGTCCATGGTGTGCTTTGCCGGGAAAATTTCTACGGGTTTGTCACGTAGCCCGGTGAGTGTGAGCTTCCTACACTAGGATTTACCTAGGAGCACTACCAGGCTGCCCAGGCCACGCCAGAGGAGATTATCGATGGTTTCTTGTGCCACACGAGGGCCGAGATGGTGGTCAACATATTTTCGGTAATTTCCGCTTTTACACAATCTAAAATTAACAATATAGCTAGTTATTGTAGTAAACAGTGTTCTCTTGTTTCATTGCAGACCTTCTATAGGTGTGAAGAGGAATATGAGGAGGTCGCGACCCATGTTATCAATGCCGAGTCCAAGCGCCTATTACAGAAATTACGCCATGAGGCTCGTCCAGAGGTTGTTCGAGACTACTACGCCACGTGTGGTATTAAGAAGGACAAGGAGTTGTGCTGCAGAAAGTATCTGAAGAAGGAGCAGTACATGAAGGTAATTACCTGTTCTTAAGGCCTTGTACATACTTTTCTTGATTTGATTCGTAGGCGTAGCGCTCACTCCTTACTAACTTATAGGTGCCCCCGAGATGGTATGTGGATCAGATGGATTGTTGGGAGGCGTTGGTGTATGAGTGCTGCACAGGCCAATGGCGAGCCGTCCACGATAGTGAGAAGGACTGGCGTGCCCAAATGGTTAGTGTGCCACACCATCAAGGCAGCGCCAACTTATTTCTAGTTAAGTCTGCAATCTATAGAAAATGGTTAATATAGCTAGCTTGAGGCCTTTACTAATATTGTGTTCCTCTCTTTTAGGCGAATCAAAATAAGATGGAGGTGCCCCATTTGTACGACCTCTATGGCATGGCCCATACTGCCTCCTAGAAGAAGGCCAAGGCATTCTCTGAGTCTCACCTCGATCATCCAGAGAAGTTCATCAAAATCTCCTCCCACCACAAGCTTGTGAGATACAAGGACAAGGGGTAGAAGATGAGAGGGGAGAACTTTAACCCGAGCCACGAACCTTTCGATCCAGAGTTGGTGATGATATCTGGTGGCGGGAGGCCCCATGGCTCAATAGCCATTGGAGATGGGCTGATACTTGTCCTCTCACTCTACCAGATATCGAGGCGCGCCACACAAGCTACTGTCCTGAGATAAGGCCTCATGCACGGCCAGTCGAGCTCGCCATCGAGATTAGTTATACGAACATTGTGTGTATGTGGCCGTCGGTGATTACAATGCTAACGAGAAGTGGTGTTGCAGGCTGCTCTTCAGAAAGAGAGAGCGCCAACCCTGACGCTTTTGGAGGAGAGGGACCTAGCCATGAAGGTAACACGACTTGGTTGTTGGAGGAGAGGGACCGGGCCGCAAAGGAGAACATGTCTCGGTTGTTGGAGGAGGAGAGGGCACGAAATGAGGCGGCTAACTCGGTCATGTATGATCTCCTTGTGATAAGTTTCTTTTTCGCATTAGCCAAATCATGCATGTAATGTCCGTTTCATTACTAACTGATATGATTGACCCTTCAAAACCAAATGTGCAGTCTATGTGCCTCCAGAACGGTCAGACCCCTTCGCAGATGTCGGACATTTCTGGGGTTGGAACAGTGAGTTTCATTGCAATGGTCATTAGTTAATAGCATGAACATTTGAGTGTTATGATCCTAACGATACATTACAAAATATCTTTGGTGCAGAATAACTCCCAGGTCGCATCGCACACCCCTTCTCCAGGGCAACCTTCTCCAAGTGAACCCGGCCCTGGCAACCCCCATGATTCACATTGTTGAAGACGACGACGGTAAATTTTCCCTAGTGTTGTGCGGCATACATAGCTCATAACTTAGCGTATCTCCAAATTGACATAGTTAGCTAATTATCCTCCAAAATGACATAATAAGCTTATTTAGCTCAATTATGACATAATTAGCTTAGTTAAGTCAAAAATAGTACAAGAACCTTAGTTAGCTCATAAATTAGTGTATCTCCCTCCAAAATGACATAATAATCTCAAAACAAGATAAGTAATCATCTTCACCTACTTCTCCTCCTCCTTCTTCTTCTCCCATCTTCTAGTCTTATCCTCCTCATCCGTCTTCTCCTTCTAGTTTTATTCTCCAAAATGACATACTTAGCTAATTATCCTCCAAAATGACATAATTAGCTTAGTTAGGTCGAAAATAGCACAAGAACCTTGGTTAGCTCATAACTTGGCGTACCTCCCTACAAAATAACATAATAAGCTCAAACAAAGATAAGTAATCATCTTCACCTTCTTCTCCTCCATGTTCTTCTGCTCTTCCTTATAGTCTTCTCCTCCTCTTGCTTCTTATCCTTCTAGTTTTATTCACCAAAATGACATACTTAGCTAATTATCCTCTAAAATGACGTAATCAGCTTATTTAGATCACTTATGACATAATTAGCTTAGTTAGGTCGAAAATAGCACAAGAACCTTGGTTTGCTCAGAACTTAGCGTATCTCCTTCCAAAATGACATAATAAGCTCAAAACAAGACAAGTTATCATCTTCACCTTCTTATTCTCCTCCTTCTTCTTTTTCTCCTCCATTTTCTAATCTTCTCCTCCTCCTCCTTTTTTCCTTCTAGTTTTATTCTCCAAAATGACATACTTAGCTAATTATCTTCAAAAATTACATAAATAGCTTATTTAGCTCACTTATAAAATAATTAGCATAGAAAGGTCAAAAATAGCACAACAACCTTTGTTAGGTCATAACTTAGCGGATCTCCATCCAAAATGACATAATAAGCTCAAAACAAGATAAGTATTCATCTTCACCTTCTTCTTCTCCTCCTTCTTCTCCTCCTTCTTCTTCTCCTCCATCTTCTAGTCTTCTCCTCCTCCTTCTTCTCCTTCTAGTTTTATTCTCAAAAATGACATACTTAGCTTATTTAGCTCACTTATGACATAGTTAGCTTAGTTAGGTGAAAAATAGCACAAGAACATTGGTTAGCTCATAACTTAGCGTATCTCCTTCCAAAATGACATAATAAGCTCAAAACAAGATAAGTAATCATCTTCACCTTTTTCTTCTTCTCCTCCATCTTCTAGTCTTCTCATCCTCCTACTTCTTCTCCTTCTAGTTTTATTCACCAAAATGACATACTTAGCGAATTATCTTCAAAAATTACATAGTTAGCTTATTTACCTCACTTATGAAATAATTAGCTTAGTTAGGTCAAAAATAGCACAAGAACCTTGGTTAGCTCATAACTTAGTGTATATCCCTCCAAAGTGACATAATAAGCTCAAAACAAGACAAGTAATCATCTTCACCTTCTTATTCTCCTCCTCCTCCTTCTTCTCCTCCATCTCCTAGTCTTCTCCTCCTCCTCCTTCTCCTTCTAGTTTTATTGTCCAAAATGACATACTTAGCTAATTATCTTCAAAAATTACATAATTAGCTTATTTAGCTCACTTATGACATAATTAGCTTAGTAAGGTCAAAATTAGCAGAAAACCTTTGTTAGCTCATAACTTAGCGAATCTCCATCCAAAATGACATAATAAGCTCAAAACAAGATAAGTAATCTTCTTCACCTTCTTCTTCTTATCTTCCTTCTTCTTCTCCTCCATCTGCTAGTCTTCTCCTCCTCCTCCTTGTTCTCCTTCTAGTTTATTCTCCAAAATGACATACTTAGCTAATTATCCTCCAAAATGACATAATTAGCTTATTTAGCTCACTTACGACATAATTACCTTAGTTAGGTCAAAAATAGCACAAGGATATTGGTTAGCTCAAAACTTAGTGTATCTCCCTCCGAAATGACATAAGAATCTCCAAACAAGATAAGTAATCATCTTCACCTTCTTCTTCTCCTCCTCCTCCTTCTTCTTCTCCTCCATCTTCTAGTCTTCTCCTCCTCCTCCTTCTTCTCCTTCTAGTTTTATTCTCCATAATGACATACTTAGCTAATTATTTTCCAAAATGACATAATTAGCATATTTAGCTCACTGATGACATAATTAGCTTATTTAGGTCAAAAATAGCACAGGAACCTTGGTTTGCTCATAACTTAGCATATCTCCCTTAAAAATGACATAATAAACTCAAAAGAAGATAATTAATCATCTTCACCTTCTTCATCTCCTCCTTCTCCTCCTCCTACTACTACTACTTCTCCTTCTAGTTTTATTCTCCAAAATAACATACTTAGCTAATTATCCTCCAAACTAACATAATTATCTTATTTAGCTCACTTATGACATATTTAGCTTAGTTAGGTCAAAAATAGCACAAGCACCTTGGTTAGCTCATAACTTAGCATATCTCCCTCCAAAATGACATAATAAGATCAAAACAAGATACGTAATCATCTTCGCCTTCTTTTTGTCCTCATTGTTCTTCTTCTCCTCCTTCTTCTAGTCTTCTCCTCCTCCTCCTTCTTCCACTTCTAGAATTATTCTCCAAAATGACATACTTAGCTAATTATCCTCAAAAGTGACATAATTAGATTATTTAGCTCACTTATCACACAATTAGCATAGTTAGGTCAAAAACAGCACAACCACCTTGGTTGGCTCATAACTTAGTGTATCTCCATCCAAAATGATATAATAAACTCAAAACAAGATAGGTAATCATCTACACCTTTTTCTTCTCCTCCTTCTTCTTCTCCTTTTATTTTTATTCTCTAAAATTACATACATAGCTAATTATCCCACAAAATGACATAATTAGATTATTTAGCTTGCTTATGACATAATTAGTTTAGTTATGTCAAAAATAGCATAAGAACCTAGGTTAGCTCATAACTTAGCGTATCTCCCTCCAAAATGACATAATAAGTTCAAAACATGATAAGTAATCATCTTCACCTTCTTCTTCTCCTCATTCTTCTTCTTCTCCTCCTTCTTCTAGTCTTCTCCTCCTCCTCCTTCTCCTACTAGTTTTATTCTCCAAAATGACATACTTAGCTAATTATCTTCCAAAATGACATAATTAGCTTATTTAGCTCACTTATGACATAATTAGCTTAGTTATGTCCAAAATAGCCCAAGAACATTGGTTAGCTCATAACCTAGCCTATCTCCCCTCAAAATGACATAGTAAGCTCAAAACACGACAAGTAATCATCTTCACCTTCTTCTTGTTCTCCTCCTTCTTCTAGTCTTCTCCTCCTCCCCCTTCTTCTCCTTCTACTTTTATTCTCCCAAATGACATACTTAGCTAATTATTCTCCAAAATGACATACTTAGCTTATTTAGCTCGATTATGACATAATTAGCTTACTTAGATCAAAAATAGCACAAGAACATTGGATAGCTCATAACTTAGCGTATCTCCATACAAAATGACATAATAAGCTCAAAACAAGATAAGTTATCATATTCACCTTCATTTTCTACTCCTTCTTCTTCTTCTTCTAGTTCATTGTCCAAAATGAGATACTTAACTAATTATCCTCCAAAATGACATAATTAGATTTTTTATCTCGCTTATGACATAATTAGCTTAGTTTGGTCAAAAATAGCACAAGAACCTTGGTTAGTTCATAACTTAGCGTATCTCCCTGCAAAATGACATAATAAACTCAAAATAAGATAAGTAATCATATTCACCTTCTTCTTCTCCTCCTTCTTCTTCTTCTCCTCCTCCTTCTTCTCCTTCTAGTGTTATTCTCCAAAATGACATACATAGCTAATTATCCTTCAAAATGACATAATTACCTTATTTATCTCACTTATGACATAATTTTCTTAGTTAGGTCAAATATAGCACAAGAACCCTGGTTAGCTCATAAATTAGTGTATCTCCCTCCAAAATGACATAATAAGCTCAAAAGAATATAAGTAATCATATTCACCTTCTTCTCCCCCTCCTCCTTCTTCTTCTCCTCCATCTTCTGGTCTTCTCCTCCTCCTCCCTCTTCTCCTTCTAGATTTATTCTCCAATATGGCATACTTAGCTAATTATGCTCAAAAATGACATAATTAGCTTATTTAGATCACTTATGACATAATTAACTTAGTTATGTCAAAAATAGCACAGGAACCTTGGTTAGCTCATAACTTAGTGTATCTCCCTCCAAAATGACATAATAAGGTAAAAACAAGGTAACTAATCATCTTCACCTTCTTCGTCTCCTCATTCTTCTTCTTCTCCTCCTTGTTCTAGTCTTCTGCTACTCCTCCTCCTACTCCTTCTAGTTTCATTCTCCAAAATGACATACTTAGATAATTATCCTCCAACATGACATAATTAGCTTATTTAGCTCACTTCTGACATAATTAGCTTAGTTAGGTCAAACATAGCATAAGAACCTTGGTTAGCTCTTAACTTAGCGTATCTCCCTCCACTACAAGAAAAGTGCTCAATTATGACCAAAAATAATGACGATGGTTTAATTGGTCATTGATCCATGACCAAAATTCCAAAATTAGCCATGGCAAGTCTAAGAGTGTCTAAAGCCCATAATGTTATGACCTTTTGTGTCCATTAGGTCATGATACTATTGCACAAATTGGTCATTAAGTGCTACCGATTGAAAAAAAGAAGAGAAAAAGTGATAGAGGTGTGTTGGATGAGGGGAGGGTTTTGAAGCGTTGGATGTAGGAGGAGTGGATGGCCAGGATCTGCTTCAAGGGAGTGATTTGTGGCCTCGCATGTGATAGGCTGGCTGCCCAAAGTGAAAAGAAACGAGAAAAAAAAGTGAAAGACAATCTCTCTCTTGGCGATCCCCATCATGCCAAGGACGACCGACGGTACGACATATCTCCAAGGAGGCGAGAAAATTACAACACACTAGTCATCTGAAGCTCCTTACTAAATTAATTTCAACATTTTTATTTAGTTTCAGACTATATTTGTATAGAACTTGTTTTCTAGATAAATTTTTTCCTTTTTTAATAACCCATAAAATGCATAGGCCTAAGTTGGTTCGGGAACATCAATTACTTTAATGGTTTTACTTATCTAGAGCAAGGCATGATCGGCGTGACATGGTGTCTCTACCGTCGGATCTAGAAGAGATGGATGACTATGATCGATCAGATGGGGCCAATCCGTGGGAACAATGCATTGACCAAAGAAAGTAAATAATAATAATAATAAATAAATAAATAAGTGAGGTAAAGCCTTTTTTTGATTTCGTTTGGTTTTGAGTTTCACAACGCGCAAATAATAAATAAAGAAGACCACTTGTCGCCGCACCAATCCCACTAACCCACCAATCCTTTCTCTTTCTCGTCTCTCCCTCTCCCCGCATCACTTCTCGCCGCCGCCGCCACCACCTACGGTGCCCGATCCCGCCCGATTCCAGCGTCCTCCGGCGGCGCCCAGCACACCACCGTGTCCCCCTCTCAACGCACCTTCCTCCCATCAGGCAACATCCGACGCGCGTGTCCTCCAGCGACCAAGCGTGACCCTGCCCACCATCTAGGGTTTGTGCAAGCACATTGCCGGCGTGGCTCCGGCCTTGCTCCGGTGACTCAGGTGAGTCCCTCCACTCCTCCTCGTCACATACCCCCATATCTTCCTCACATCATTTCGTCTCCCTCGCAGATCAAGCGCACCGTTGCCACTCGAGCAACGGGGCGCCATGGATGGGAAGGCTTCTTCCTCCCTTGTCCCACGCGACGGATAGGATGAGGCCACCAGAAGTGCAGCGGTGGCCGACGGGCTCAACAGCGACCAGCAGTGGAGGAGCAGCAGCGGCCGACGACAGCGGACCAGATCGGCCGGTGATGTGCCCCACATGATGGCTCCCACCTCCTCCTGGTCGATCCTCGTCGCCGTTGGTGTGCCTCGTCGCCTCCCGTCCGTGCGGATGCGCCCATGGTGGCAGCAGCTGTAGGAGAGGGGGAAGAGATCCTGCTCTCTCTTTATTCACTTGACAACCGCGGATGGGGAGGATGCGGGTGGGGTGAATTACATGGAGGATGGAGTAGGCGGCGAGCTCCACAAAGGGTATGAGGGGCATGGGGCTGAAGGTATGGTTCGCTACAGCGGCGGTGACACGGAACCTACCACGCCCACCGGATCTCGGTTGTTGCTCTCTCTCGATCTGTTCGATACTCGGTTGTTTCTTTACTCTCCATCCAGATCCTGCACATGCGCCTTGGACTGGTGAGGTCGCTGGTGTTGGCAACGATGCTGCAGATCGGGTCGCACCTCTTTGTCACCTGGAGCTTTCCCGAGGTGCCCGGTACTATTGATGGTGTCTCTTTCTGTTCTTATTACTGCTGCACAAAGCTGTTGAGCTTGGTCGTTTTCCTTTCTTGGTTGTGTTTGCAGACCAGGACACACATCGTGGTGACTTGGTCAGCTCCTTGGTCATCATCTGGTCCATCACCGAGGTATGTATTCACCACTGACTTCACTCATATCATACGCTCCTTGAAAGCTAGGGACTACAGTTGTTCGTAATAAATGTATTATCAAGCCACGAGGCGCTCCTGTTGATGTGCACACTAGCTCCAGATGTGTCCCTCAATTAATGCAAATGCGAGTATGCGATGACGATTTTGACATGTGTGTGTTGCTGCTTCAAATTGAATTTCTAGATACTAATGAGGAATTGAACAAAGAATTGTTACAGGTTAATTTACTATACTTCACTATTATATCAGGGGAGATGTGGTTACAGCTTAATTTACTATGCTTCAAACTGTTTTCACGCTATTGTATGGTGCTTGCGAGACCTTGCCATCTAAGGTTGCCCCAAAATAATGGCTAGGCAACGCCTTAAACTATGTGTTTGGTGAAACTTTTCAATAGGAGAATATAGTGGAAACATTGCAATACTCACACACTTGTTCAGAAGTGTTTTGAAGCGTTGTAACCGGAGGCCAGTTACAAGTAAAATAAAAAAGGGAGTATTGACTATGTGTCTTCGGTATGTTATGTAGAAGGTAGTGTCCCACCTTTGTATTTTCATATGGTTTGTTTACCACAGGCCATCAGGTTTTGTAATTTTGTGTGCTGGTTCTCCGAAAATTATTTCATGTTATTTGTAATCAGGTGCGTAACCTAACTACTACCTCCGTCCCGTAATTCTTATTGGGACCACCACCAACTGGAGACGATGGGAACCGCTGCTGCTGCGACAACCTGTGAACCCGCCGGCGGCAGCAAGCTAAATGCTCCCCCTTGCAAGGTCAAAGGAGAAGTACAACAGCAGCAATGTCCTGGAGCAGCACGACGTTCTCGACGGGAAGGAGGGTAGCAGCAGGACGAGGGGCGCAACTAAGCCGTCTTGCTCTCTTCGGTCGACCCTCCATGCCCGACGCCACAAGATCTTCTGTCTGCAGAAAGTGAATTACTTGCTCATCTATTTATTCTTTTGAAATTGCAGCTGAATTTTGTCAAACTTAGAGCAGGATTTTGCAGCAAGAGATATCTCTGACAACCACTGTGGCGTAAAATTTAGTGTAAAATTTTGTCAAACTGAATCTTTCTCAATAGATTTAGATATTTTGCTAAAAATCAGTTTTGTATCCTTCTCTGAATATAAAGTGTACTGCTTATTGCAAGCAAGTTTAAAATTTCAGTCTAAAAGTCAGTTAACTGAATTTTGACACAATAGTTAACTGAATTTACTGTCATCCCTATCAAATGCAGTTTATCCATTCGTCCTGCTTCTCACTTTCTTCTATGTTTTCTAAGAAAAAATTAACTTCCTTCTGTAGTTATTCACATGATATATGTGCCAACTTCCTTTCGCAAAGTCTTGCCATCTTGACCAACATTTTGACAGACTTACTGCTAATCTAGAGCCACATGAGACTTTGTTGGGTTAGTTATTTTTCGCACCAACCAACAATGCATAGAAATCTGCTAGATTACCCAAGTCCATAGCAAAGGAGGAAGAAAGTGAAATGTGAGGCTGATCAACTTATCCATCAGCTAGATAACCCCAAGTGTAACTGGGTTCAGGGCCTCTACTTGCTTACCGATGGAAAAGGACAAATAATTGGATTGCTGTGTTCAACAATGGGTGTTGATGTTTGCATGATCAGTGTTAGTCCAAGGTAATCAAAGTACTGAATCACTCCTTTCTGGAGTATTGTCATTTAACAATAAACTGAGTTACTGTCATTTAAGAGTAAACTGAATTTATCTTGAGTATGCAGTAAACTTGCTAGAGTACAAATTTATGCATTACTCCATATTTTCTGAAGTACTGTCATTTACTCCATACTCCAAATTTATGCATTATTCCATGCTGGAGTATTTTAAAATACTCCTAGTGTTAAAATCGTCATGTTGTATAAACTTGGCATCTTGTTGTTCACTATATTTCTTTTCACTGATGCATTTTCCATGTTATTTTAATTTGACATACCACATTAATTTCTTATTCAACGATGTTCTTAACTATTTACAGGTTGTAACTAAATTTCTCACTATGGAGTCCTTGCTTGACGAGAGCGTTGACAAGGAGATAAATTTGCAGATCGAATGAGGTGGAACTCCTTTAACAGTAACGCTGAAGGTAGTTTGCAAGCTTGCCATGTCTTGTTTAATCTTCATACCAGAGAGCAGTATATATGATCGATTACTCCCTGTAATAATGCATCTTTGACTTTGCAGATCGAAATGTAGGAACTAGTTATTTTGGAAGAACTAGTTATGTAGAAATAGTCTATATAAGGATGTATATAGATATATTTTAAAATATTTATTTATTTATTTTGTTTCATACGTACTCTGTAGTAAAATCTTTAAAAGATCTTATATTTAAATACAAAGGAGGTTGAGTATTGGTCAGATGCTTATAGTAGGCCTAATTAAGTAGCCCATTGTTTATCACATACATGCATGAACCTTTTGTTTGAGAATCATACGTGCATGGAAGTTGCCCAGATAAACCAAGACGCACAGTAGAATCTGCCCACTGTTTATCATGTATGTAAGCTGTCTCACAGCCATCGAGCCTGGGCAAGTGCCCGGGGTGGTCGGGCGCTGGCTCCGCCACTGCCTACTTTCATTGTTCTTTTCTGAGAAGAATAGTTTATGCTCTCAGAGTATCAGGGAAAGAATATGTAATTGTTTCTATGGTATTTGTCCTTCATGTATATTTCATACCGTATCTCTGTATGCCTTCTTTCTTGTGCAGTAAATGTAAAAATATATGCTACATTACAATATTCTGTACCAGGTGCACGCATACTTTGCATGCATTTTTTACATGATGGTGATTAGAAGCAGAATAGAAAATTATTCAGAGACGTAAAGATTAGAATAAAAAAAGATTCACATGTATTTTATGTGTACCTTCATTACTAGAAGTTGTATGCTATCTTATGTTTGATTATTTGAATTACCTGGATGATCTGAAGCACCCAAAAGAAGTAGAGGACATGACGGGAGAAGGGAACAAGAAGCTTCGTTTATCATTGATGTTATGTTGTGCACTTGTTGGGCCTTGAACCATTATGTGTAGAGGAGTCGATGAATGATGTATTGTAATTCATGTGATGTGTTACTGAAATGAAATATATACAACTAATTTGCAATATTTTATTCTTGTGTATTTGTTTTTTAATTGGTCTATCCTGAGATATACATGCTTTTGGTAAAATAATGCATTAGCCTAAACAATTTATACATTTCTAATAATAAAATAGTATTAGGGGAGGCCCATGTGGACTAGATTATTGAATTGGGCTGTGAAATTTATGATGATTTCATTTGGTCACTAGCAATGCCATGTCAGCACAGCCATGTCAGATCCTACGTGGCTCACACAAATAGGTAATGACCAAACCAAAATTTTGGTCAATAGAGATCTATGACCAAATTTTTAGAAAGGTCAAGTTTGTTCATTCTTGACGGCCAACTGTTGACCTTGTAAATTTGGTCAAAAAAAGGTCAATAAACAACAACAATGACGAATCAATGACCAATATAGGGAGTCATAACTGACCTTATTTCTTGTAGTGCTCCAACATGACATAATAAGCTCAAAACAAAATAAGTAATCATCTTCACCATCTTCTTCTCATCCTTCCTCTTCTCCTCCTCCTTCTTGTAGTCTTCTCCTCCTCCTCCTTCTTCTGCTACTAGTTTCATTCTCCAAAATGACATACTTATCTAATTATCCTCCAAAATGACATATTTAGCTTATTTAGCTCACTTAGGACATAATTTGGTTAGTTAGGGCAAAAATATTATGAGAACCTTGGTTAGCTCATAACTTAGCATATCTTCCTCCAAAATGACATAATAAGCTCCAAACATGATAAGTAATCAACTTCACCTTCTTCTTCTTCTCATCCATCTTCTAGTCTTCACCTCCTCCTCCATCTTCTCCTTCTAGTTTTATTCTCCAAGATGACATACTTAGCTAATTATCATCCAAAATGACATAGTTAGCTTATTTAGCTCACTTATGACACAATTAGCTTAGTAAGGTCAAAAATTGCCTAAGAACCTTGGTTAGCTCATAACTTAGTGTATCTCCATCCAAAATGACATAATAAGCTCAAAACAAGATAAGTAATCATCTTCACCTTCTTCTTCTCCTCCTCCTTCTTCTTCTCCCATCTTCTAGTTTCCTCCTCCTCCTCCGTCTTCTCCTTCTAGTTGTATTGTCCGAAATGACATACTTAGCTAATTATCCTCCTAAAAGACATAATTAGCTTATTTAGCTCAGTTATGACATAATTAGCTTAGTTAGGTCAAAAATAGCACAAGAACCATGGTTAGCCCATAACTTGGCGTACCTCCCTCCAAAATGACATAATAACTCAAAACAAGATAAGTAATCATCCTCACCTTCTTCTTCTCCTCCTTCTTCTTCTTCTCCTCCTTCTAGTCTTCTCTTCCTCCTACTACTTATCCTTCTAGTTTTACTCTCCAAAATGACATACATAGCTAATTATCCTCCAAAATGACATAATTAGCTTATTTAGATTACTTATGACACAATTAGCTTAGTTAGGTCAAAAATAGCACAAGAACCTTGGTTTGCTCAAAAGTCAGCGTATCTCCTTCCAAAATGACATAATAAGCTCAAAACAAGACAAGTTATCATCTTCACCTTCTTATTCTCCTCCTTCTTGTTCTCCTCCCCATTTCCTAGTCTTCTCCTCCTCCTCCTTCTTTTCCTTCTAGTTTTATTCTCCAAACTGACATACTTAGCTAATTATCTTCAAAAAATACATAAATAACTTATTTAGCTCACTTATGACATAATTAGCTTAGTAATGTCAAAAATAGCACAAGAACTTTTGTTAGCTCATAACTTAGAGGATCTCCATCCAAAACGACATAATAAGCTCAAAAGAAGATAAGTATTCATCTTCACCTTCTTCTTCTCCTCCTTCTTCTCCTCCTCCGTCTTCTAGTCATCTCCTCCTCTTCCTTCTTCTCCTTCTAGTTTTACTCTCCAAAATGACATACTTAGCTTATTTAGCTCACATATGACAAAATTAGCTTAGTTAGGTAAAAATGGCACAAGAACAATGGTTATCTCATAACTTAGCGTATCACCCTCCAAAATGACATAATAAGCTCAAAACAAGATAAGTAATCATCATCACCTTTTTCTTCTTCTCCTCCATCTTCTAGTCTTCTCATCCTCCTACTTCTCCTTCTAGTTTTCTTCACCAAAATGACATACTTAGCGAATTATCTTCAAAAAATACATAATTAGCTTATTTAGCTCACTTATGACATAATTAGCTTAGTTAGGTCAGAAATAGCACAGTAACCTTGGTTAGCTCATAACTTACTGTATCTCCCTCCAAAATGACATAATAAGCTCAAAAAAGACAAGTAATCATCTCCACCTTCTTATTCTCCTCCTCCTCCTTCTTCTCATCCATCTCCTGGTCTTCTCCTACTCCTCCTCCTTGTTCTCCTTCTAGTTTTATTCTCCAAAATGACATACTTGGCTATCTTCAAAAATTACATCATTAGCTTATTTAGCCCACTTATGACATAACTAGCATAGTAAGGTCAAAAATAGGAGAAGAACCTTTGTTAGCTCATAACTTAGCGGATCTCCATCCAAAATGACATAATAAGCTCAAAACAAGATAAGTAATCTTCTTCACCTTCTTCTTCTCCTCCTCCTTCTTCTTCTTCTCCTCCATCTTCTAGTCTTCTCCTCCTCCTCCTTGTTCTCCTTCTAGTTTTATCCTCCAAAATGACATATTTAGCTTACTTAGCTCACTTATGACATAATTAGCTTAGTTATGTCGAAAATAGCACAACAACATTGGTTAGCTCATAACGTAGTGTATCTCCCTCCAAAATGACATAATAAGCTCATAACAAGATAAGTATTCATCTTCACCTTCTTCTCCTCCTCCTTCTTCTTCTCCTTCTAGTTTTATTCTCCAAAATGGCATACTTAGCTAATTATTCTCCAAAATGACATAATTAGCTTATTTAGCTCATTTATGACATAATTAGCTTAGTTAGGTCAAAAATATCAAAATAACCTTGGTTAGCTCATAACTAAGCGTGTCTCCCTTAAAATGACATAATAAGCTCAAAACAAGATAAGTAATCATGTGCACATTCTTCTTCTCCTCCTTCTTCTTCTCCTCTATCTTCTAGTCTTCTCCTCCTCCTACTACTACTTCTCCTTATAGTTTTATTCTCCAAAATTACATAATTTGCTAATTATCCTTCAAAATGACATAATTATCTTATTTAGCTCACTTATGACATATTTAGCTTTGTTAGGTCAAAAATAGCACAAGAACCATGGTTAGCTCATAACTAAGCGTATCTCCCTCCAAAATGACATAATAAGATCAAAACAAGATACGTAATCATCTTCACCTTCCTTCTGTCCTCATTGATCTTCTTCTCCTCCATCTTCTAGTCTTCTCCTCCTCCTCCTTGTTCTCCTTATCGTTTTATTCTCCGAAATGACATACTTAGCTAATTATCCTCCAAAATGACATAATTAGATTTTTAGCTCACTTATGAGATAATTAGCTTAGTTAGGTCAAAAATAGCTCAAGAACCTTGGTTAGCTTATAACTTAGTGTATCTCCATCCAAAATGATATAATAAACTCAAAACAAGATACGTAATCATCTTCACCTTCTTCTTCTCCTCCTTCTTCTCCTTCTGGTTTTATTCTCCAAAATGACATACTAAGCTAATTATCCCCCAAATTGACATAATTAGATTATGTAGCTCACTAATGACCTAATTAGTTTAGTTAGGTCAAAAATAGCATAAGAACCTTGGTTAGCTCATAAGTTAGCGTATCTCCCTCCAAAATAACATAATAAGCTCAAAACAAGATAAGTAATCATCTTCACCTTCTTCTTCCCCTCATTCTTCTTCTTCTCCTCCTTGTTCTAGTCTTCTCCTCCTCCTCCTTCTTCTAGTTCTAGTTTTATTCCTCAAAATGACATACTTAGCTAATTATCCTCCAAAATGACATAATTAGCTTAGTTATGTCAAAAATAGCCCTTCTCCTCCTCCTCCTTCTCCTTCTAGTTTTATTCTCCAAAATGACATACTTAGCTAATTATCTTCCAAAATGACATAATTAGATTATTTAGCTCACTTATGACATAATTAGCTTAGTTAGGGCAGAAATAGCCCAAGAAACCTTGGTTAGCTCATAACTTAGTGAATCTCCATCCAAAATGACATAATAAGCTCAAAACAAGATAAGTAATCATCTTCACCTTCTTCTTCTCCTCCTTCTTCTTCTTCTCCTCCATCTTCTAGTCTTCTCCTCCTCCTCCTTCTTATCCTTCTCATTTTATTTTCCAAAATGATATACTTAGGTAATTATCCTGCAAAATGACATAATTAGAGTATTTAGCTCATTTATGACATAATTAGCTTAGTTAGGTTAAAAATAGCACAAGAACCTTGGTTAGCTCATAACTGAGTGTATCTCCCTCCAAAATGACATAATAAACTCAAAGCATGATAAGCAATCATCTTGACCTTCTTCTTCTCCTCATTCTTTTTCTTCTCCTCCTTGTTCTAGTCTTCTCCTCCTCCTCCTCCTCCTTCTCCCTCTAGTTTTATTCTCCAAAATGACATATTAGGTAATTATCCTCCGAAATGACAAAATTAGCTTATTTGGCTCACTTATGACATAATTAGCTTTGTTAGGTCAAAAATAGCACAAGACTCTTGGTGAGCTCATAACTTAGCGTATCTCCCTCGAAAAAGACATAATAAGCTCAAAACAAGATAAGTAATCATCTTCACCTCCTTGTTCTCTCCTTCTTGTCCTCCTCCATCTTCTAGTCTTCTCCTCCTCCTCCTTCTCCTTCTAGTTTTATTCTCCAAAATGATATACTTAGCTAATTATCCTCCAAAATGACATAATTAGGTTATTTAGCTCACTTATGATATAATTAACTTAGCTAGGTCAAAAATGGCACAAGAACCTTGGTTAGCTCATAACTTAGCATATCTCCCTCCAAAATGACATAATAAGATCAAAAAAAGATAAGTAATCATCTTCACCTTCATCTTCTCCTTCATCTTCTAGTCTTCTCCTCCTCCTCCTTATTCTCCTTCTAGTTTCATTATCCAAAATGACATGCTGAGCTAATTATCCTCCAAAATAACATAAGTATCTTATTTAGCTCACATATGCCAGAATTAACTTAGTTAGGTCAGATATAGCACAAGAACCTTGGTTATCTCATCACTAAGAGTATCTCCCTCCAAAACGACATAATAAATTCAAATCAAGATAAGTAATCATCGTCACCTTCTTCTTATCCTCCTCCTTCCTCTCCTCCTTCTAAGCTTCTCCTCCTCCTCCTTATCCTTCTAATTTTATTCTCCAAAATGACATACATAGCTAATTATCCCCCAAAATGACATAATTAGCTTATTCAGATTACTAATGACATAATTAGCTTAGTTAGGTCAAAAATAGCACAAGAACCTTGGTTACATCATAAGTTAGTGTATCTTTCTCCAAAATGACATACTAAGCTGAAAACAAGATCAGTAATCATTTTCACCTTCTTCTCCTCATTCTTCTTCTTCTCCTCCTTGCTCTAGTCTTCTTCTCCTCATCCTTCTTCTCCTTCTAGTTTCATTCACGAAAATGACATACTTGGCTAATTATCCTCCAGAATGACATAATTTGCTTATTTGCATCACTTATGACATAATTAGCTTAGTTATGTCAAAAATAGCACAAGAACCTTTGTTAGCTCATAAGTTAGAGTATCTCCCTCCAAATTGACGTAATAAGCTTAAAACAAGATAAGCAATCATCTTCACCTTCTTATTCTCCTCCTTCTTTTTCTCCTCCATTTTCTAGTATTTTCCTCCTCCTTCTTGTGCTTCTAGTTTTATTCTCCAAAATGACATACTTAGCTAATTATCATCCAAAATGACATAATTAACTTATTTAGCTCACATATGACATAATTAGCTTAGTTAGGTTTAGAATAGCACAATAACCTTGGTTAGCTCATAAGTTAGAGTATCTCCATCCAAAATGACATAATATGCTCAAAACAAGATAAGTAATCAACTTCACCTTCTTCTTATCCTACTTTTCTTCTTCTCCTCCTTCATCTAGTGTTCTCCTGCTCCTCCTTCTTCTCCTTCTAGTTTCATTCTCCAAAATGACATACTTAGCTAATTATCCTCCAAAGATAATTAGCTTATTTAGCTCACTTATGACATAATTAGATTACTTTTGTCAAAAATCGCACCAGAACCTTGGTTAGCTCATAACTTAGCATATCTCGCTCCAAAATAACAGAATAATCTCAAAACAAGATAAGTAATCATCTTCACCTTCTTGTTCTCCTCCTTCTTCTTCTTTACATCCATCTTGTAGTGTTCTCCTCCTCCTCCTGCTACTCCTTCTAGTTTTATTCTCCAAAATGTCATACTAAGCTAATTATCCTCCAAAAAGACATAATTAGCATATTTAGCTCACTTATGACATAATTAGCTTAGTTAGGTCAAAAATAGCCCAAGAACCTCGGTTAGCTCATAACTTAGCGTATCTCCATCCAAAATGGCATAATAAGCAAAAAAAAGATAAGTAATCATCTTTACCTTCTTCTTCTCCTCCTCCTTCTTCTTCTTCTCCATCTTCTAGTCTTCTCCTCCTCCTCCCTCTTCTGCTTCTAGTTTTATTTCCCAAAATGACATACTTAGGCAATTATCCTCCAAAATTAAATAACTAGCTTTTTTAGCTCATTTATGACATAATTAGCTTAGTTAGGTCAGAAATAGCACAAGAACATTGGTTAGCTCATAACTTAGTGTACATCCCTCCAAAGTGACATAATAAGCTCAAATCAAGATAAGTAATCATCTTCACCTTCTTCTTCTCCTCAATCTTCTTCTTCTCCACCTTGTTCTAGTCTTCTCCTCCTCCTCCTTCTTCTCCTTCTAGTTTTATTCTCCAAAATGACATCCTTAGATAATTAACCTCCAAAATGACATAATTAGCTTATTTAGCTCACTTATGACATACTTAGCTTACTTAGGTCAAAAATAGCACAAGAACCTTGGTTAGCTCATAACTTAGCGTATCTCATTCCAAAATGACATAATAAGCTCAAAACAAGATAAGTAATCATGTTAACCTTCTTCATCTCCTCCTTCTTCTCCTCCTTCATCTTCTAGTCTTCTCCCTCCAAAATGACATAATAATCTGAAAACAAGATAAGTAATCATCTTCACCTTCTTCTTCTCCTCATTCTTGTTCTTCTCCTCCTAGTTCTAATCTCCTCCTCCTCCTCCTTCTTCTCCTTCTAGTTTCATTCTCCAAAATGACATACTTGGCTAATTATCCTCCAAAATGACATAATTGTATTATTTGCATCACTTAGGACATAATTAGCTTAGTTATGTCAAAAATAGTGATACATCTCCATTGTATCTACTTTTCCAAACTCTTTTGCCCTTCTTTTGGACTCTAATTTGCATGATTTGAATGGAACTAACCTGGACTGACGCTGTTTTCAGCAGAATTGCCTTGGTGTTGTTTTTGTGCAGAAATGAAAGTTCTCAGAACGTCCTGAGAATTTACGGAGAATATTTCTGGAAAACATGAAAAGTACATGCGCAATGATCCACCTGAGGGAGTGGACCAGTGGGCCACAAGCCCGGTAGCCGCCAGCCCCCTGGTGGCGGCTAGCAAGCTTGTGGAGCCCATGTGGCTCTGCCGCCCCCAATCTCAGCTCTATAAGTTCACTTTCGTCCCAAAAAAATCAAGAGAGAAGATTTTGTCGTGTTTGCGATATGGTGGCGGCGCCACATCCTGTTCTTCATCTAGAGGGCAGATCTGAAGTCCGTTTTGGGCTCCAGAGAGGGGAAATCGTCGCCATCCTCATCATCAACCTTCTTCCCTCTCCAATTCCATGAAGCTCTTCATCGTTCATGAGTAATCTATTCGTAGGCTCGCTGGGCGGTGATGAATAGGATGAGATCTATCATGTAATCGAGTTCGTTTTGATGGGGATTGATCCCTAGTATCCACTATGTTCTGAGATTGATGTTGCTACTACTTTGCGATGCTTAATGCTTGAAGCTAGGGCCCGAGTGCCATGATTTCACATCTGAAATTATTATGTTGTCACCAATATATGTGTGTTTTAGATCCGATCTTGCAAGTTGTAGTTACCTACTATGTGTTATGATCCGGCAACCCCGGAGTCACAATAACCGGAACCACTCCCGGTGATGACCATAGTTTGAGGAGTTCATGTGTTCACCAAGTGCTAATGCGTTGGTCCGGTTGTTTATTAAAAGGAGAACCTTAATATCTCGTAGTTTCCTTTTGGACCCCGCTGCCACAGGGGGGATGGACAATAGATGTCTTGCAAGTTCTTTTCCCTAAGCACGTATGACGACACATGGAATGCATGCCTACATCACATTGACGAACGGGAGCTAGCCACATATCTCTCCGTGTTATAACTGTTGCATGATGAATATCATCCAAACAAATCACCGACCCATTGCCTAAGAGTTTTTCCTACTGCTGTTGTTACTTGTTTTGCTCTGCTCCTGTTACTTTTTGCTCTGCTGCTGTTACTACGGTTGCTGCCACTGTTACTTGCTACTGTTGCTACTTGCTACTGATGTCACTACTGCTGTTCCTTGCCACTTCCGCTACTCCTTACACTGCTGCTACCTGCTACAATTCTGATTCGCTCGACGTTGACGAGAAAAGACAATTTCCGTCTATGGGCAACTTTTGGCGCCATTGATACAATCGTTAGAAATAGTCTGCCGTGTCAACAGATCGTTTCTGACACCGTTGTTATCATACTAATTTGCGGACACTTTGCTTGCAGATACTAATCTTTCAGGTGTGGTTGAATCTCACACATTCAGCTGCTAATACTTGAGAGTGTACTCTCACCTCCTACTGGCGTACCAACAAATTTGGGTTGAATACTCTACCCTCGAAAACTGCCTCGATCCCACGCGCTGGTGGGTTATTGCAAGACAATTTCTAATTGTTGAGCAATCGAGAACAGCATTCGTCTAGCTATTGCCAGAGAGTGCTAGTCAGCATTTTTCTGGCACCGTTGCCGGGTAGTGCTAGTAGCATTATTCTAGTACCGTTGCAGGGGAAGGTATGTTGTCACAGAGTCAAATAGCACAAGAACATTGGTTAGCTCATAAATTAGCGTATCTCCCACCAAATTGATGTAATAAGCTCAAAACAAGATAAGTAATCATCTTCACCTTCTTCTTCTCTCCTTCTTCTTGTCCTCCTCCATCTTCTAGTCTTCTCCTCCTCCTTCTCCTTCTAGTTTTATTCTCCAAAATGACATAATTAGCTATATATCCTCCAAAATGAGATAATTAGCTTATTTAGCTCACTTATGACATAATTAGCATAGTTAGGTCAAAAATAGCACAAGAACCCTGGTTAGCTCATAACTTAGCGTATCTCCCTCCGAAATGACATAATAATCTCGAAACAAGATAAGTGATCATCTTCACCTTCTTCTTCTCCTTCTTCTTCTTCTTCTAGTTTCATTTTCCAAAATAACATCCTTAGGTAATTACCCTCGAAAATGTCGTAATTATCTTATCTAGCTCAGATATGAGAGAATTAGCTTACTTAGGTTAAAAATAGCACAATAACCTTGTTTATCTCATCACTTAGCGTATATCCCTCCGAAATTACAAAATAAGTTCAAAACAAGATAAGTAATCATCTTCACCTTCTTGTTCTCCTCCTCCTTCTTCCTCTCCTCCTTCTAGTCTTCTCCTCCTCCTCCTTCTTCTCCTTCTAGTTTTATTCTCCAAATTGACATACTTAGCTAATTATCCCCCAAAATGATATAATTAGCTTATTAAGCTCATTTATGACATAATTAGCTTAGTTAGGTGAAAAATAACTCAAGAAACTTAGTTAGCTCATAAATTACCGTTTCTCGCTCCGAAATGACATAATAAGCTCAAAATAAGATAAGTAATCATCTTCACCTTCTTATTCTCCTCCTCCTTCTCCTCCATATTCCAGTCTTCTCCTCTTCGTATTCTCGTTCTAGTTTTATTCGCCAAAATAACATATTTAGCTAATTATCCTCCAAAATGACATAACTAGCTTATTTAGATCACTTACGACATAATTAGCTTACTTAGGTCAAAAATAGCACAAGAACCTTGGTTACATCATAACTTTGCGTATCTTCCTCCAAAATGACATAATAAGCGGAAAACAAGATAAGTAATTATCTTCACCTTCTTCTTCTCCTCCTTCTTGTTGTTCTCCTCAATCATCTTGTAGTCTTCTCCTCCTAATCCTTCTTCTCCATCTAGTTTTATTCTCCAAAGTGACATACTTCGCTAATTATCCTCCAAAATGACATAATTAGTGTATCTCTCTCAAAAATGACGTAATAAGTAGACACCTTTGCCTTCTTCTCCTCCTCCTTCATCTTCTCTTCCATCTTGTAGACTTCTCATCTTCCTCCTTCGAGTATCGTTCTCCAAAATGCCATGCTTAGCTAATTATCCTTCAAAATGACGTAATTAGCTTAGTTAGCTTAATTATGACATAAGTAGCTTAGTTAGGTCAAAAATAGCACAAGAACCTTTGTTAGCTCATAACTTAGTGTATTTCCCTCCAAAATAACATAATAAGCTCAAAACAAGATCAGTAATCATCTTCACCTTCTTCTTCTCCCCATTCTTCTTCTTCTCCTCCTTCTAGTCTTCTCCTACTCTTCCTTCTAGTTTTATTTTCCAAAATGACATACTTAGCATATTTAGCTCACTTATGACATAATTAGCTTAGTTAGGTCAAAAATAGCATAAGAACCTTGGTTAGATCATAACTTAGCGTATCTCCCTCCAAAATGACATAACAAGCTCAAAACAAGATAAGTAATCATCTTCACCATCTTTTCCTCGTCCTTCTTGATCTCATCCATCTTCTAGTCTTCTCCTCCTCCTCCTTCTTCTCCTTCTAGTTTTATTCTCCAAATGAAATAATTAGCTAATTATCCCCCAAAATGACATAATGAGCTTATTTAGCTCACTTATGACATATTAGCTTAGTTAGGTCAAAAAAAGCACAAGAACTTTTGTTAGCCCATAAGTTAGCGTATCTCCCTACAAAATGACATAATAAGCTCAAAACAAGATAAGTAATCATCTTCACATTCTTCTTCTCCTCCTTCTTCTTGATCTCCTCCATCTTCTAGTCTTCTCGTCCTCCTCCGTCTTCTCCTTCTAGTTTATACTCCAAATGACATAATTAGCAACTTATCCACCAAAATGACATAATTAGCTTAATTAGCTAACTTATGACATAATTAGCTTAGTTAGGTCAAAAATAGCACAAGAACCTTGGTTAGCTCATAACTTAGCGTATCTCCCTCCAAAATGACATCATAAGCTCAAAACAAGATAAGTAATCATCTTCACCTTCTTCTTCTCCTCCTCCTTCTTCTCCTCCTCCATCTTCTAGTTTTCTCCTCCTCCTCCTTCTCCTTCTAGTTTAATTCTCCAAAATGACATGCTTATCTAATTTCCTCCAAAATGACATAATTAGCTTATTTAGCTCACATATGACAGAATTAGCTTAGTTAGGTCAAAAATAGCACAAGAACCTTGGTTATCTCATCACTTAACGTATCTCCCTCCAAAATGACATAATAGGCTCAAAACAAGATAAGTAATCATCTTAAACTTTTTCTTCTCCTCATCCTTCTTCTTCTACTCCTTCTTCAAGTCTCCTCCTCCCCATCCTTCTTCCCCTTCTAGTTTTGTTCTCCAAAATGACATACTTAGCTAATTATCCTCCAAAATGATAAAATTAGCTTACTTAGCTCACTTATGACATAATTAGCTTAGTTAGGTGAAAAAGAGCTCAGGAACCTTGATTAGCTCATGAAATAGCGTAACTCTCTCCAAAATGACATAATAAGATTAAAATAAGATAAGTAATCATCTTCACCTTCTTATTGTCCTCCTCATTCTTCTTCTCCTCCATCTTCGAGTCTTCTCCTCCTCTTCCTTCTTTTCCTTCTAGTTTTATTCGCCAAAATGACATATTTAGCTAATTATTCTCCAAAATGACATAATTAGCTTATTTAGATAACCTATTACATAATTAGCTTAGTTAGGTCAAAACTAGCACAAGAACCTTGGTTACATCATAACTTAGTGAATCTCCCTCCAAAATGACATAATCAGCTGAAAACAAGATAAGTAATCTTCTTCACCTTCTTATTCTCCTCCTTCTTGTTGTTCTAGACCATCTTCTAGTCTTCTCCTCCTCCTGCTGCTTCTCCTTCTAGTTTTATTCTCCGAAGTGACATACCTAGCTAATTATCCTCCAAAATGACATAATTAGCTTATTTACCTCACTTATGACATAATTAGCTTAGTTATGTCAAAAATAGCACAACAACCTTGGTTAGCTCATAAATTAGCATATCTCTCTCCAAAATGACGTAATAAGCTCAAAACAAGATAAGTAGTCATCTTCTCCTTCTTCTTCTCCTCCATCTTCTATACTTTTCATCCACCTCCTTCGAGTTTCGTTCTTCAAAATGACATGCTTAGCTAATTATCCTCCAAAATGACGTAATTAGCTTATTTAGTTAACTTATGACATATACCTTAGTTAGGTCAAAAATAGGACAAGAACCTTGGTTAGCTCATAACTTCGCGTATCTCCCTCCAAAATGACATAATAAGCTCAAAACATAATAATTATTCATCTTCACCTTCTTCTTCTCCTCATTATTCTTCTTCTCCTCCTTCATCTAGTCTTCTCCTACTCCTCCTTCTTCTCCTTCTAGTTTTATTTTCCAAAATGACATACTCAACTAATTATCCTCGAAAATGACATAATTAACATAATTAGCTCACTTATGACATAATTAGCTTACTTAGGTCAAAAATAGCACAATAACCTTGGTTAGCTCATAACTTAGTGTATCTCCCTTCAAAATGACATAATAAGCTCAAAACAAGATAATTAATCATCTTCATCTTCTTCTCCTCCTTCTTCTTGATCTCCTCCATAATCTTGTCTTCTCCTCCTCCTCCTTCTCCTTCTAATTATATTCTCCAAATGACATAATTAGCTAATTATCCTCCAAAATGAGATAATTAGTTAATTATCCTCCAAAATGACATAATTAGCTTATTTAGCTCACTTATGACAGAATTAGCTTAGTTAGGTCAAAAATAGCACGAGAACCTTGGTTAGCTCATAAGTTAGTATATCTCCCTCCAAAATGACATGAGAAGCTCAAATAAAGAGAAATAATGATCTTCACATTCTTCTTCTCCTCCTTATTCTTGATCTCCTCCATCTTCCAGTCTTCTCCTCCTCGTCCTTCTTCTCCTTCTAGTTTTATTCTCCAAATGACATAATTAGCTACTTATCCTCCAAACTGACATAATTAGCTTATTTAGCTCACTTATGACAAAATTAGCTTAGTTAGGTCAAAAATAGCACGAGAACCTTGGTTAGCTCATAACTTAGAGTATCTCCCTCCAAAATGACATAATAAGCTCAAAACAAGATAAGTAATCATCTTCACCTTCTTCTTCTCCTCCTCCTTCTTCTCCTCCATGTTCTTCTTTACTCCTCCTCCTCCTTCTTCTCCTTCTAGTTTCATTTTCCAAAATGACATGCTTATCTGATTATCCTCCAAAATGACATAATTAGCTTTTTAGCTCACATCTGACAGAATTTCCTTAGTTAGGTCAAGTATAACACAAGAAGCTTGGTTGTCTCATCACTTAGCGTATCTCCCTCCAAAATGACATAATAAGCTCAAAACAAGACAAGTACTCATCTTAAACTTCTTCTGCTCCTCATCCTTCTTCTTCTACTCCTTCTTCTAGTCTCCTCCTCCCCATCCTTCTTTCCCTTCTAGTTTTATTCTCCAAAATGACATACTTAGCTAATTATCCTCCAAAATGACATAATTAGCTTATTTACCTCACTTATGACGTAATTAGCCTAGTTAGGTCAAAATAGCTCAAGAACCTTGGTTACATAATAACTTAGTGTATCTCCCTCCAAAATGACATAATATGATGAAAATAAGATAAGTAATCATGTTCACCTTCTTCTTCTCCTCATTATTCTTCTTCTCCTCCTTGCTCTAGTAGTCTCCTCCTCCTCCTTCTTCTCCTTCTAGTTTCATTCTCCAAATAACATACTTAGCTAATTATCCTCCAAAATGACATAATTTGCATATTTGCCTCACTTGTGACATAATTAACTTAGTTATGTCAAAAATATCACAAGAACCTTGGTTAGCTCATAAATTAGCGTATCTCCCTCTAAATTGACGTAATAATCTCAAAACAAGATAAGTAATCATCTTCACCTTCTTCTTCTCCTCCTTCTTCTTCTTCTCCTCATTCTTCTAGTCTTCTCCTCCTCCTCCATCTTCTCCTTCTACTTTTATTCTCCAAACTGACATATTTAGGTAATTATCCTCCAAAATGACATAATTAGCTTATTTAGCTCACTCATGACATAATTATCTTAGTTAGGTCAAAAATAGCACAAGAACCTTGGTTAGCTCATAACTTAGCGTATCTCCCTGCAAAATGACATAATAAGTTCGAAACAAGATAAGTAATCATCTGCACCTTCTTGTTCTCATCCTCCTTCTTTCTCTCCTCCTTCTTCTGGTCTTCTCCTCCTCCTCCTTATTCTCCTTCTAGTTTTATTCTCCAAAATGACATACTTAGCTAATTATCGTCCAAAATGATATAATTAGCTTATTTAGCTCACTTATGGCATAATTAGCTTAGTTAGGTCAAAAATAACTCAAGAACCTTGGTTAGCTCATAAATTAGCGTATCTCGCTCCAAAATGACATAATAAGCTCGAAATAAGATCAATAATCATTTTCACCTTCTTATTCTCCTCGTCCTTCTTCTTCTCCTCCCGCTTCGAGTCTTCTCATCTTCCGTATTCTCCTTTTAGTTTTATTCACCAAAATAACATATTTAGCTAATTATTCTCCAAAATGACTTAATTAGCTTATTTAGATCACTTACGACATAATTAGCTTAGTTAGGTCAAAAATAGCACAAGAACCTTGGTTACATCATAACTTAGCGTATCTTCCTCCAAAATGACATAATAAGTTGAAAACAAGATAAGTAATCATCTTCACCTTCTTCTTCTCCTCCTCCTTCTTCTTCTTCTTCTCCACAATCTTCTTGTCTTCTCCTCCTAATCCTTCTTCTCCTCCTAGTTTTATTGTCCAAAGTGACATACTTCGCTAATTATCCTCCAAAATGAGATAATTGGCTTATTTCCCTCACTTACGACATAATTAGCTTAGTTATGTCCAAAATAGCACAAGAACCTTGGTTAGCTCATAAATTAGCGAATCTCTCTCCAAAATGATGTAATATGCTAAAAACAAGATAAGTAGTCATCTTCTCCTTCTTCTTCTCCTCCATCTTATAGACTTCTGATCCTCCTCCTTCCAGTTCTGTTCTCCGAAATGACATGCTTAGCTAATTATCCTCCAGACTTAATTAGCTTACTTTGCTCACTTATGACATAATTAGCTTAGTTATGTCGAAAATAGCAGAAGAACCTTGGTTAGCTCATAAATTAGTGTATCTCCCTCCAAAAGGACATAATAATCTCAAAACAAGATTAGTAATCATCTTCACCTTCTTCTTCTCCTCATTCTTCTTCTTCTCCTCTTTCTAGTCTTCTCCTACTCCTCCTTCTTCTCCTTCTAGTTTTCTTTTCCAAAATGACATACTTAGCTAATTATCCTCCAAGATGACATAATTTGCACATTTAGCTCACTTATGACATAATTAGCTCAGTTAGGTCAAAAATAGTAGAAGAAGCTTGGTTAGCTCATAACTTAGCGTATCTCCCTCCAAAATGACATAACAAGCTCAAAACAAGATAAGTAATAATCTTCACCATCTTCTCCTCCTACTCCTTGATCTCATACATCTTCTAGTCTTCTCCTGCTCCTCCTTCTTCTCCTTCTAGTTTTATTGACCAAATGACATAATTAGCTAATTATCCTCCAAAATGACATAATTAGCTTATTTAGCTCACTTATGACATTATTAGCTTAGTTAGGTCAAAAATAGCACAAGAACCTTGGTTAGCTCATAAGTTAGCGTATCTCCTTCCAAAATAACATAATAAGCTCAAAACAAGATAAGTAATCATCTTCACCTTCTTGTTCTCCTCATTCTTCTTCTTCTCCTCCTTCTTTTAATCTTCTCCTACTCCTCCTTCTGCTTCTATTTTTATTTTCCAAAATGACATACTTAGCTAATTATCCTCCAAATGACATAATTAGCATATTTATCTCACTTATGACATAATTAGCTTAGTTAGGTCAAAAATAGCGCAAGAACCTTGGTTAGCTCATAACTTAGCGTATCTACCTCCAAAATGACATAATAAGCTCAAACCAAGAAAATTAATCATCTTCACCTTCTTCTTCTCCTCCTTCTTCTTGATGTCCTTCATCTTCTAGTCTTCTCGTCCTCCTCCTTCTCCTTCTAATTTTATTCTCCAAATGATATAATTAGCTAATTATCCTCCAAAATGACATATTAGCTAATTATCGTCCAAAATGACATAATTAGCTTATTTAGCTCACTTATGACATCATTAACTTAGTTAGGTCAAAAATAGCACAAGAACCTTGGTTAGCTCATATGTTAGCGTATCTCCCACCAAAATGACATAAGAAGCTAAAAACAAGATAAGTAATCATCATCACCTTCTTCTTCTCCTCCCTCTTCTTGATCTTCACCATCATCTAGTCTTCTCCTCCTCCTCCTTATTCTCCTTCTAGTTTTATTCTCCAAATGACATAATTAGCTACTTATTCTCCAAAATGACATAATTAGCTTAATTAGCTCACTTATGACATATTTAGCTTAGTTAGGTCAAAAATAGCACAAGAACCTTGGTTAGCTCATAACGTAGCGTATCTCCCTCCAAAATTACAAAATAAGCTCAAAATCAGATAAGTAATCATTTTCACCTTCTTCTTCTTCTTCTCCTTCGTCTTTTTCTCCTCCATGTTCTATTCTACTCCTCCTCCTCCTTCTTCTCCTTAAAGTTTCGTTCTCCAAAATGACATTCTTATCTAATTATCCCCCAAAATGACATAATTAGCTTATTTAGCTCACATATGAAAGAATTAGCTAAGTTAGGTCAAAAATAGCACAAGAACCTTGGTTATATCATCACTTAGTGTATCTCCCTCCAAAATGACATAATAACCTCAAAACAAGATAAGTAATCATCTTAACCTTCTTCTTCTAATCCTTCTTCTAGTCTCCTCCTCCTCATCCTACTTTCCCTTCTAGTTTTATTCTCCAAAATGCCATACTTAGCTAATTATCCTCCAAAATGACATAGTTAGCTTATTTACCTCACTTATGACATAATTAGCTTAATTAGGACAAAAATAGCTCAAGAACCTTGCTTACATCATAACTTAGTGTATCTCCCTCCAAAATGACATAATAAGATGAAAACAAGATAAGTAATCATCTTCACCTTCTTCTTCTCCTCATTCTTCTTCCACTCCTCCTCCTCCTTCTTCTCCTTCTAGTTTCATTCTCCAAAATGACATACTTAGCTAATTATCCTCCAAAATGACATAATTTTCTTACTTGCCTCACTTATGACATAATTAGCTTAGTTATGTCAAAAATATCACAAGAACCTTGGTTACCTCATAAATTAGCGTATCTCCCTCGAAATTAACGTAATAAGCTCAAAGCAAGATAAGTAATCATCTTCACCTTTTTCTTCTCCACCTCCTTCTTCTTCTCCTCCATCTTCTAGTCTTCTCCTCCTCCCTCATCTTCTCGTTCTACGTTTATTCTCCAAAATTACATACTTAGCTAATTATCCTCCAAAATGACATAATTAGCTTATTTAGCTCACTTATGACATAATTATCTTAGTTAGGTCAAAAATAGCACAAGAACCTTGGTTAGCTTATAACTTAGCGTATCTCCCTCCAAAATGACATAATAAGCTCAAAACAAGATAAGCAATCATGTTCACCTCCTTCTTCTCGTCATCTTCTTCTTCTCCTCCTCTTTCTACTCTTCTCCTCCTCCTCCTTCTTCCCCTTCTAGTTTCATTCTCCAAAATGACATACTTAGCTAATTATCCTCCAAAAAGATATAATTAGCTTAGTTAGGTCACTTATGACATAATTATCTGAGTTAGGCAAAAATAGCCCAAGAACCTTGGTTAGCTCATAACTTACCATATCTCCCTCCAAAATCACATAATAATCTCAAAACAATATAAGTATTCATCTTCACCATTTTATTCTCCTCCTTCTTGTTCTTTACATCCATCTTCTACGCTTCTCCACCTCCTTCTTCTCCTTCTAGTTTTATTGTCCAGAATGACATACTTAGCTAATTTTCCTCCCAAATGACATAATTATCTTATTTACCTCACCTATGACATAATTAGCTTAGTTAGGTCAAAAATAGCTCAAGAACCATGGTTACATCATAACTTAGCGTATCTCCCTCCAAAATGACATAATCAGATGAAAACAAGATAAGTAATCATCTTCACCTTCTTCTTCTCCTCATTCTTCTTCTTCTCCTCCTTGTTCTAGTTTTCTCCTCCTCCTCCTTCGAGTTTCATTCTCCAAAATGACATACTTAGCTAATTATCCTCCAAAATGACTGTGACATCCTCGACTTTTGCAACAGTAATTATTGTAATTAAGCTACAGTGATCACCCTCGGTAATGATGCCACATCATCGAGAATTCCCATCTCAGACCCACGTTGATTCAATTCTATCCGGATTAAAAATTTGGAAACAAAAGAAAAGTACTTTATGAGTTCATTACAAATATTAAAAGAATGTATATATAAAAGGAAAGTATTAAAAATAATAATAATAAAATAAAGTATAAAAAAAGTATTTAAAAAGAAAAATCAAATAGTAAAATAAATAATGAAAGAAACAAAAAAAAAGAAAAAAAAAGCAACCCACACCCCCCTAGCCGAGCTAGGCCAAAAGGTCCAACTGGCCAGGCCCCCGCGCCCCCTCCCGCTCAAACCCTAGCCGCCACCTCTCCCTCCCCTCCCACCAGCGCCGCCAGCCTCCCCCTCGTGGGGGGGCCCACCCCCCACCGACAGCGCCTCCATCTCTCTCTCTCGTGACCCCTCTCGGTTCCCCACCCCCACCGACACAACCCCCCACCAACCGTCGCCCCATCCCCACGAGAGAGCACTCCTCTCTTCCCACGTCGCCTCCTTCCTCCCAGATCCCTCCTCCTCCACCCTCCCGTCGGCCCTCCCGCCGGCGGCCTCTCCCCCGTCGCCCCTCCCCTCGGATCCCCACTCCACCGCCCGATCCCCCCTGCCCTCTCCCTCGGTTCCCCTCCCGTCGGCCCCCCTAATCCCGGCCGGCGAGCCCCTCGGCCTCCTCCTTCCCGCCGGCGAGCCCCCCCCCCCCTCGGCCTCCACCCCGCCGGCAGGGGCCCCGGCCTCCTCGAGGTCCCTCTTGCCGGCCTCACCCACTCCGGCCGGCTCCATCTCCGGGGGCCCCTCCTCACCGGGGCCCCTCTCGGCGAACCTCCGGCCGGCTCCTCCTCGCCGGCACGACCGTCACCGTCCTCACCGGAAGAACGCCATCATCATCACCGCCTCGTCCTCCTCCTCGCCGTCACCGCCGCTTCCCGCGAACTCCGGCTTCACCGGCCCCTCCCGTCAACGTCGGTGAGCCCCTCCTCGGGCTCCTCCCGTCAACGTAATTTGTGATTAATGAAATGAGTAAATGGCCTTAGGTCACTTACCGGTGGGGCCAATGCACCCGCTGTCTATGACAGGGAGGCCCCACGCATTAGTTAAGATAAAAATAAAAATAATGTTTTTATTAAATAAAAAAATAAATAGATATAATAATTAATTAATGAGTTAATGAATTAGTTAAATAAATATATATGTTAATCTGTTAATTAGAATAATTAATTAACATAATGAGAGAATGCCACGTGGGTCCCCCACAAAATTTAATCTGATTAATTAATATTTAATTTTAAATAAAACTTGTGCCTATGACGTTCGGGACCCGCTGGTCAGTTGACCGGTCAAATGTTGATGTCAGCCTGACATCGCGATATGTCATAATGGGATTTTATTAAATCATTTAAATCTGTTTTTAATTCCTAAATAATTAATAAAACTTTGAAAATTAATATTAAATAATCCGTAAGTCAGATCAAAATAATTTCAACATGAAAGTTGATCAGCAGAACGAGACGAACCCGGATACACGGCCCGTTCGTCTGTCACGCGTCCCTAGCATAGCAAACATGGAACTTTTCCATCGTTTCCAGTATAACCGGTAGTAGCCCGAGACCCGGAAAATATCGTCAGATATTCTTCCGACCCGTCTATGACGGATGTTGCTGCGTTAGCTCATGTCTAGCCTGCATCTTTCCATGTCATGCTTTGTGTTGCATCGGTGCTATTATTTCTTGTTTCTTCCCCCTCTTCTTACCGGTAGACCCCGAGACTGACGTTGCTGCCGGGTACATCTACGACCCTGCCGATCAGTCCTTTGCCGCAGAGCAGCAAGGCAAGCAACCCCCCCCCCTTGATCATTCCTATATCGCCTATGTCTTTCTTCCTACTGCTTGTATTAGTATTTTGCTACTGTTGTAGTTAGCTCCTATATCTGATGCATAGCCTGTTTTTGATGAACTGCTACTTTCAGTCCTGTACCTTTAATATGCTTAGTATAGGTGGAGCAGTCATCCCCTCTGACCCCGTAGATCAGTTGCCCCGCTTGTTTTCAAATATCGATCTCTGATCGACGAGCCGGACCCGGCACCGCACATTCACCCCCTTCCTTGCACGAGGCTACAGAGATACTATCGGGTACCGAGGGTGACACCTCGCTAAGTACTCCTGATGATATCTCTGTAGTATAGCTAGTCGGTCGTGGTTATCGAGGGTGATTCCTCTTTCACCATTCCCGATGACGCCTCTGTCGTGCAACCCCGCGAGTGTGGAACCCCCGAGGGTGATTCCTCTAAGCCCACCTTGACGGGTACATCGTTCGGAATCCAACGAGGGTGATACCTCGGATTCCCCCCGATGTTACAACCACACAGTTACTCGACCATGTTACTGGGATCTTCGGTGATTAGTTGTAAGACCGGTGGATTCCCGTGAGACTATGTTGCTGGCCTAATTAAAATGCTAATGGATTTGGGTATTTGATCTGGGTTGGTCGGAGACCTTTTCGCACTAACCGGCTACGCGGGAAGAATTATGGGTACTCGGCGTCGCGGTATCAGCCAAAGCTTTTCAGATGCCAGCAATGTAGCGGCGCGCGCCCGAGTGGTCCCGAGATGCATCGCGCTTGTGATTAAGGGATGCTAGGACTGACGTCGGCCGCCCACGCCACGTGCAGGAGCGTGAAGGGGAACTGGGCCCACGAACCCTTTGTGCTTAGGACTTTAGACCGGCGGGCTGGCCTCTCTGATTAGTCTTACGTGGGGCTGCGACGTGTCGATATTCCGAGGCCGGGCAGGACCCAGAAAAGTATGTCCGGCCAGAGTGTTATCGAGCGTGACGGGACATGTGGTGCACCCCTGCAGGGATGAAAATTAACTATTCGGATAGCCTTGTCCACGGTTACAGGACGACTTGGAGTTGTGCCCCGATCTTATACAACTACAATTGTTACTTAACTGGATCTTTGGTTTGCCTCGGGATTGCTTCCACGCAGGGAGTCGAGGGAGGATCTTTAGGCGTGACCTCACTTTAATATTGTTGCAACAATATGACTATTAATGTTACCCCTGTTCTACTCTCGTCTATTGCCGCAAGACCCTGAAGATGCTAGTCTTCGATAGGACTAGGCCTTCTCTCTCTATTTCTCGCATTGCTGCAGTCAGTCCACATATAACCCCCTTCTTTGATACTGATGCATATTTAGGATAGTTCTGATGTAAGACTTGCGAGTACTTTGGATGAGTACTCACCGCTGCTTTGCTCCCCCCTTGTCCCCTTGATCTATTTGCTCCGACCAGATGATGGAGCCCAGGAGATGGAGGTCCCCGCCGCCGACGACTGCTACCCCGACGGTGCCTACTACTACGTGGAGGCCCTGATGATCAGGAGTAGTTAGGAGGTTCCCAGGCAGGAGGCCTCGCCTCATTCGATCGTTGTATCTTTTGTGCTAGCCTTCTCTAAGGCACCCCATGTTTTATGTCTGTACTCAGATATTTGTTGCTTCCGCTGACTCGTGTGTTTATCGAGCTTTCGTTTTCTAGCCCTCGAGGCCCCTGGCTTGTAATATGAAGCTGATGTTATTTTATTTGTGTCTAGAGTTGTGTTGTGATATCTCCCCGTGAGTCCTTGGGTTTGATCGTACGCATTTGCATGTATGATTAGCGTACGATTAAATCGAGGGCGTCACAAGTTGGTATCAGAGCCAACTGCCTGTAGGTAGCCCCCTTTCCAACTCCTTGGCCGAAGTTGAGTCTAGTGTTTGAAAAACTTTACTAAGACTGATGATGTGGCTTACGGGCCCACATCTCAATTGGGTGGTATTAGTATCTTTTACTCCTTTCTTATACTCTGGGCTCTACTTTCTCTTCTCTTTCGGGTCAAAGATTTTACTAACTCTAACATTAGGTTCTCGAATCACATCGATCCGGAGCGCTGGACTATCTACTCTTTTTCTCCTGAATATGTATTACACACACTGTCATTGACATCCGTCAATCTTATTTTCAGATGCGTCCCGCAAGACAGCACGTGCGCCTGACACAGGCCACTGAGACGACTGGGTTCCCGGCCATTTTGGTCGATCTCCTGACCAGGCTGGGATATCGCTGGTACCCCGAGTACACTGGGTTCGAGGATTTCCGCGAGTACAACCAGTACCAGTACCAGGCTGAGGTTCGCATCTTCGACCAGAGGGGCGGAGAGACCCTCGAGCGCCACGTGTTCTGTGGTATTGGAGTGTCGGTCGAGATGGCCGTCCATGATGCGGCCTACATCGCCATCACCCGTCTCCGTGGAGCGTACCCTCACCTGGAGGAGAGCCCTTTCAGATACATCCCGCATGCTCCTGCTGGGGATGAGACTGGATCTGATCTCACTGCCTACGCTTCTGACGTTCGGGAGCGCAACGACAGTTCCTACGTCGCTGTCTACGCCCCCTACGTGATGCGTCGCTACGACGCGCGGGTTCTGGTGCAGTACACTGAGGCAATGGATCGTGCTTTCCGAGCTCTGACTGTGGAGTTGTATGCTACGCGTGCTCGTCTTTACGACGCGTTGACAGAGCTACAGCCATCACACTGTCCGAGGGTTCCACCTATGCGCATACGCGAGCCGAGCAGGACAGAGCTACCATCAGCTCTCGAGTGGACTGATGTTGGGGGTAGAACCCCTACACTTGGACCTCAGCTGCTCGACTGGATGCGGTACCATCACCAGAGTCACAACGGGACACAGGGTCCTGTCCCTACCTTCTATCACCGTGAGCTACCAGGATTCGATCGTCCTCTCCGACGTTGATGTAGCCTTATCGCTACATCTCGTTGTGGTACTCTTCCACCGCGTGCCTGCGCGCCGCCTAGTGAGTCCAGGGTATCGTCAAATGCGTCCGGGCTATCACCAAATTTCGAATTTGTAATCGTTAGTCTGTAATCGAACTTATGTATGGGTCTGTATGTCGAATTCAACTACTATGGAGTATCTATCGCATTTCCCTTTCATTATGCTTGATTACTTCATGAATGCGTGCGATGCCTTTCAATTACTTTAAGCTAAACTACCCCTGCTAAATATTTAACAGGATGGTTAGACCAGCTGGCCGCCCGCGTGGCCCTGCCAACGATGCACCACCCCCGCCTCCTGAGTATATGGCGGGGATGATCCAACAGTTTGAGCTGAACCGCTAGTTTATGCAAGGGCTCATGGATCAGTTCCAAAGGCCGAACATGAACCAACCACAAGGCGTGACACTCCAAGACTTCTGCCATCTCAACCCTGCGATCTACCGTAGCTCAACTCAGCCTCTAGATGCTGATGACTGGCTCCGTGACATTTCCTATGAGCTAGAGTCTGCCAATGTGCCCCTGGCGAGCTATGTCAACTTTGCCGCCTACTTTCTGAAGGGTCCCGCTGCCCAATGGTGGGACAGTCACAGGCGCTCTCAGTCCGATGCGACTATCATCACTTGGGCAGAGTTCAAGGCTGCTTTTCGTGCTTGATACATTCCCCAGGGAATCATGGACCGGAAGAAGCGTGAGTTCCGCAACTTGGTCCAGGGCAACAAGACTGTGGATGCTTATCAGCGGGAATTTCTGGAATTATCTCGCTATGCTGAAGAAGACATTGCGACTGATGCACGCAGGCAGGAGAAGTTCCGTGAAGGCCTCCACCCTGATATCAAGCTGACACTCCTCGTTCAGGACTATGCTGACTTCGCCACCCTGGTGAACAAGGCTATTCAGGTTGAGACTGGTCTGCAGGAATACAAAGATAGCAGCAAGCGCAACCGTGACATGGGCTCATCTTCGGGCTCATCTGCACAGAAGCGGAAGATCTGGATTCCCTACAACATGTACCATGCACCTGCTCCTACTCCGCGGCCGTCCTATGCTGCACCTCGCCTGCCTCCTCCACCACCTAGGCAGCCGAGGCTCCCAGCTCCACCGCCTCGAGTTCCTCCTTCCTGTCCTGAGGACGGGCTGTGCTTCAAGTGTGGTCGTCCAGGTCACCGTGCTAGAGACTGCAGGCAGAATCCGAATCAGCTGGCACTTCCCGCAACTGGCAGTGGCAACAACCAGAACCGCAACTTCAACACTAAGCCTGCATATGTTCGTGGTCAGGCCAACAACATTGATATGGGTCAAGCTCAAGACTAGCCTGCTACCGTGATGGGTACACTTCTCGTTAACTCAGTACCTACTTCTGTATTGTTTGATACAGGAGCATCGCATTCCTTTATGTCGGAAAATTTTGCATACATGCATGACATTAGGAGCGAAGAGATGAACATCCCGATAGTGGTAAACACCCCTGGGGGCGAATGCCGAACCTCTGTGGTTTGCCCCCATGTTCCAGTTGAAATTGAAGGATTGGAATTCCTTGCCAACCCCATCCTACTAAAGTCATCCAACATTGATCTCATATTGGGGATGGACTGGTTGAAAGCTCATACGGCATCGATCATTTGTGCCACCAAGACCGTCCACCTCCTACACCCTTCAGATGAAGTAATAAGCTACCATGCGCATCTCGTCCGTAATGCTGAGGCACGACTGTATGCTTTCAATGCATTAAATGCGTCGCCTATGGAAGGGATTGAAAACATACGAGTGGTCCGAGAGTTCCAGGATGTCTTTCCAGAAGAACTTTCGGGGATTCCCCCTGCTCGAGCTGTCGAGTTTGTCATTGACTTGGTACCCGGTACCACTCCTATTGCCAAGCGTCCTTATAAAATGCCGCCACATGAACTCCTTGAACTTAAGCAAGAAATTGACAACTCGCTCCGTCTGGGTTTCATCCGTCCGAGTTCCTCTGCTTGGGGAGCACCTTCTCTCTTTGTTAAGAAGAAGGATGGGACAAATCGATTGGTTCAAGACTATCGTCCTATCAACCAGGCCACTATTCAAAACAAATATCCTCTCCCTCGGATAAATGATTTGTATGATCAACTTGCTGGTTCCACCGTTTTCTCTAAGCTCGACTTGAGATTGGGATACCACCAGATCCGTGTTCGCAAGGAGGATATTCCAAAGACCGCCTTTGCTACTCGATATGGATCATACGAGTACACCGTCATGTCCTTCGGCTTAACCAATGCACCGGCAACTTTCTCTCGATTGATGAATTATATATTCATGGACTACCTCGACAAATTTGTCGTGGTATATCTGGATGATATTCTGGTGTTTTCGAAGAACAAAGAAGAGCATGCTGAACATCTTCGTCTTGTACTGGATAAGCTTCGGGAGCATAAACTCTATGTGAAGTATTCCAAACGTGAGTTTTGGCTAGACGAAGTGACTTACCTTGGTCATGTGATTTCCAAGGATGGTATTGCGGTCAACCCCGAATGAATTCAAGCTATTCTTGACTGGACTCCCCTGAAGAATGTCAAGCAAGTCAGAAGTTTTCTCGGACTCGCCAGCTATTGCCGTCGATTCGTCGAGAACTTATCCAAGATTGCGAAGCCCTTTACCAACCTGCTTCACAAAGGTGTTAAGTATGAATGGACTGATAAATGTCAGGAAATTTCCAAGCGCTCAAGGACAAACTGACGTCCGCTCCAGTACTTGCTCCTCCAGATACGAAAAGGGATTTTGTCATATACTGTGATGCTTCTCGTCAAGGAATAGGTTGTGTCCTAATGCAGGATCGCAAGGTGATCGCTTATGCTTCACGTCAACTACGTGCTCATGAAGAGAACTACCCAGTTCATGATCTCGAGCTTGCCGCAGTCATTCATGCATTGAAGGAATGGCGACAATACCTTGTCGGTAATCGCTGTGAAATCTACACCGACCATCAAAGTCTGAAGTACTTGTTCACTCAACCGGAGCTGAACCTGCGTCAACAAAGATGGATGGAGCATATAGCAGATTTTGACTGTAGTATATCATATACCCCTGGAAAGGCTAATGTAATGGCTGATGCCTTAAGTCGCAAGTCATACTGCAACCACCTCCAGGTTCATCAGGTTCACGATCGTCTGCAAGAGGAATTCCGTAAGCTGAACCTCCACATTGTTCCTCAGGGTTACCTTGTTCCCCCTCCTGAAGATTGTCAAAAGATGAACCTTCGTGTTGTTAATCAGGGTTCCCTCAGTAACCTAGTGGTTGAACTATATCTTGTGAGCTCCATAAAGAATATACAAGACTTTGACGATGATGTCGACAGGATTAAGAGCTATATTGCGAAGGGTAAACCCTCCTTTTTCACTGTTGATGAAGGTGGCGCCTTGTATTTCAAGGGTCGCCTATTCGTCCCAAATAAGAAGGAAAATCTCAGGATGACTGGGAAGGTGATGGAAGAAGCTCATGACACACCATTGTCTATTCACCCGGGTAGTACCAAGATGTACCAAGACATCCGGCAAAGATTCTGGTTGCCCAATATGAAACAAGACATTGCATGCTATCTGGCAGAATGTGATATATGCCGGCGTATCAAAGCAGAACACCAAAAGCCTGCTGGAACTCTGCAACCTATCTCTATTCCCGAGTGGAAATGGGACCACGTTGAAATGGACTCCGTCACTGGTTTTCCCAGATCTCAGAAAGGTAATGATGCTATTCTTGTCGTCATTGATCGACTGTCCAAAGTTGCACATTTCCTGGCCGTCAAAGAAACGATTAATGCTAGTCAGCTGGCAGATCTTTATATGTCAAGAGTTGTTTCACTTCACGGTATTCCGTTGGTAATCAGTTCGGACCGTGGCAGCTTGTTCACTTCAAAATTCTGGGAAAGTTTTCAGAAGGCTATGGGGACTCATCTGTCCTTCAGCACTGCATTTCATCCTCAATCCCAGGGACAAGTTGAACGAGTCAACCAAATTCTCGAGGACATGCTTCGAGATTGTGTCATTTCTTTCGGTAAAAATGGGAGGAATCTCTCCCGTATGCCGAGTTCTCTTACAACAATAGCTATCAAGCTAGTCTGAAGATGGCGCCTTTCGAAGTATTGTATGGGCGAAGGTGACGAACTCCTCTGAATTGGTCAGAAACTGGGGAACGATCACTCTTCGGTCCGGATATTATTCAACATGCCGAGGATCAAGTCTGCATTATTCATGAGAATCTGAAGGCTGCTCAGTCTTGTCAGAAGAGTCAGTATGACCGTCATCATCAAGATATGGTCTATCAACCTGGCGAAAAGGCTTATCTTCGTGTCACACCAATGAGAGGTGCACACCGTTTCGGAATCAAGGGCAAATTAGCTCCTCGTTATATTGGTCCTTTCACTGTTCTCGAAAGGCGTGGAAGAGTGGCTTATCAATTGGAACTGCCGGCGAACCTTTCTCAGGTTCACGATGTCTTCCATGTTTCTCAGCTCCGTCGCTGCTTCAAGGACCCTATTCGAGCAGTGGATCACGATATGCTTGAGCTACAACAAGACCTCTCTTATAAAGAGCATCCGGTCCGCATTCTCGACCAAGCTGAACGTAAAACTCGTCGCCAGGTCACCAAGTTCCTTAAGGTGCAGTGGTCAAATCACTATGAAGATGAAGCCACTTGGGAACGCGAGGATCATCTTCGTGATGAATACCCCGGGCTTTTTCCCTCTACCTCTTAATTCTCGGGACGAGAATTCTTGTTAGTAGGGGAGAATTGTGACATCCTCGACTTTTGCAACAGTAATTATTCTAATTAAGCTACAGTGATCACCCTCGGTAATGATGCCACATCATCGAGAATTCCCATCTCAGACCCGCGTTGATTCAAGTCTATCCGGATTAAAAATTTGGAAACAAAAGAAAAGTACTTTATGAGTTCATTACAAATATTAAAAGAATATATATATAAAAGGAAAGTATTAAAAATAATAATAATAAAAAAAAGTATAAAAAAAAGTATTTAAAAAGAAAAATCAAATAGTAAAATAAATAATGAAAGAAACAAAAAAACAAAAAAACAAAAAGAAAAAAAAAGCAACCCCCACCCCCCTGGCCAAGCTGGGCCAAAAGGCCCAACTGGCCAGGCCCCCGCGCCCCCTCCCGCTCAAACCCTAGCCGCCACCTCTCCCTCCCCTCCCACCAGCGCCGCCAGCCTCCCCCTCGTGGGGGGCCCCACCCCCCCACCGACAGCGCCTCCATCTCTCTCTCTCTCGTGACCCCTCTCGGTTCCCCCACCCCCACCGACACAACCCCCCACCAACCGTCGCCCCATCCCCACGAGAGAGCCCTCCTCTCTTCCCACGTCGCCTCCTCCCTCCCAGATCCCTCCTCCTCCTCCCTCCCGTCGGCCCTCCCGCCGGCGGCCTCTCCCCCGTCGCCCCTCCCCTCGGATCCCCACTCCACCGCCCAATCCCCCCTGCCCTCTCCCTCGGTTCCCCTCCCGTCGCCCCCCCTAATCCCGGCCGGCAATCCCCTCGGCCTCCTCCTTCCCGTCGGCGAGCCGCCCCCCCCCTCGGCCTCCACCCCGCCGGCAGGGGCCCCGGCCTCCTCGAGGTCCCTCTTGCCGGCCTCACCCACTCCGGCCGGCTCCATCTCCGGGGGCCCATCCTCACCGGGGCCCCTCTCGGCGAACCTCCGGCCGGCTCCTCCTCGCCGGCACGACCGTCACCGTCCTCACCGGAAGAACGCCATCATCATCACCGCCTCGTCCTCCTCCTCGCCGTCACCGCCGCTTCCCGCGAACTCCGGCTTCACCGGCCCCTCCCGTCAACGTCGGTAAGCCCCTCCTCGGGCTCCTCCCACCATGTCGTTCTCCTCGCCGTCCCGGTTCCGTTCCGGCAAACGGGACCCCGATCCGTCGACGGTAGACTCCGGTAGGGAGGATTGAACTTTTGGTTCTTCTAGATTGAGTTAGCAAAGAACCTCTCTGTTTATTTGTTAACGGAGAGAGGGAGATGAGAGTTTTGAGAGAAATAAAGAAAAACAAATGTTGTATTCCGTATGTATGTATGTATGTATTCGATACCCGTATTTATGTATGTATTTGCGTATATAGGCATGTGGAGAAATACGACATGTGCATGGTTATGTATTTGTGATTAATGAAATGAGTAAATGGCCTTAGGTCACTTACCGGTGGGGCCAATGCACCCGCTGTCTATGAAAGGGAGGCCCCACGCATTAGTTAAGATAAAAATAAAAATAATGTTTTTATTAAATAAATAAATAAATAGATATAATAATTAATTAATGAGTTAATGAATTAGTTAAATAAATATATATGTTAATCTGTTAATTAGAATAATTAATTAACATAATGAGAGAATGCCACGTGGGTCCCCCACAAAATTTAATCTGATTAATTAATATTTAATTTTAAATAAAACTTGTGCCTATGACGTTGGGGACCTGCTGGTCAGTTGACCGGTCAAATGTTGATGTCAGCCTGACATCGCGATATGTCATAATGGGATTTTATTAAATCATTTAAATCTGTTTTTAATTCCTAAATAATTAATAAAACTTTGAAAATTAATATTAAATAATCCGTAAGTCAAATCAAAATAATTTCAACATGAAAGTTGATCAGCAGAACGAGACGAACCCGGATACACGGCCCGTTCGTCTGTCACGCGTCCCTAGCATAGCAAACATGGAACTTTTCCATTGTTTCCAGTATAACCGGTAGTAGCCCGAGACCCGGAAAATATCGTCAGATATTCTTCCGACCCGTCTATGACGGATGTTGCTACGTTAGCTCATGTCTAGCCTGCATCTTGCCATGTCATGCTTTGTGTTGCATCGGTGCTATTATTTATTGTTTCTTCCCCCTCTTCTTACCGGTAGACCCCGAGACTGACGCTGCTGCCGGGTACATCTACGACTCTGCCGATCAGTCCTTTGCCGCAGAGCAGCAAGGCAAGCAACCCCCCCCCTTGATCATTCCTATATCGCCTATGTCTTTCTTCCTACTGCTTGCATTAGTATTTTGCTACTGTTGTAGTTAGCTCCTATATCTGATGCATAGCCTGTTTTTGATGAACTGCTACTTTCAGTCATGTACCTTTAATATGCTTAGTATAGGTGGAGCAGTCATCCCCTCTGACCCCGTAGATCAGTTGCCCCGCTTGTTTTCAAATCTCGATCTCTGATCGACGAGCCAGACCCGGCACCACACATTCACCCCCTGCCTTGCACGACGCTACAGAGATACTATCGGGTACCGAGGGTGACACCTCGCTAAGTACTCCTGATGATATCTCTGTAGTATAGCTAGTCGGTCGTGGTTATCGAGGGTGATTCCTCTTTCACCATTCCCGATGACGCCTCTGTCGTGCAACCCCGCGAGTGTGGGACCCCCGAGGGTGATTCCTCTAAGCCCACCTTGACGGGTACATCGTTCGGAATCCAACGAGGGTGATACCTCGGATTCCCCCCGATGTTACAACCACACAGTTACTCGACCATGTTACTGGGATCTTCGGTGATTAGTTGTAAGACCGGTGGATTCCCGTGAGACTATGTTGCTGGCCTAATTAAAATGCTAATGGATTTGGGTATTTGATCTGGGTTGGTCGGAGACCTTTTCGCACTAACCGGCTACGCGGGAAGAATTATGGGTACTCGGCGTCGCGGTATCAGCCAAAGCTTTTCAGATGCCAGCAATGTAGCGGCGCGCGCCCGAGTGGTCCCGAGATGCATCGCGCTTGTGATTAAGGGATGCTAGGACTGACGTCGGCCGCCCACGCCACGTGCAGGAGCGTGAAGGGGAACTGGGCCCACGAACCCTTTGTGCTTAGGACTTTAGACCGGCGGGCTGGCCTCTCTGATTAGTCTTACGTGGGGCTGCGACGTGTCGATATTCCGAGGCCGGGCAGGACCCAGAAAAGTATGTCTGGCCAGAGTGTTATCGAGCGTGACGGGACATGTGGTGCACCCCTGCAGGGATGAAAATTAACTATTCTGATAGCCGTCTCCACGGTTACAGGACGACTTGGAGTTGTGCCCCGATCTTATACAACTACAATTGTTACTTAACTGGATCTTTAGTTTGCCTCGGGATTGCTTCCTCGCAGGGAGTCGAGGGAGGATCTTTAGGCGTGACCTCACTTTAATATTGCTGCAACAATATGACTATTAATGTTACCCCTGTTCTACTCTCGTCTATTGCTGCAAGACCCTGAAGATGCTAGTCTTCGATAGGACTAGGCCTTCTCTCTCTATTTCTCGCATTGCTGCAGTGAGTCCACATATAACCCCCTTCTTTGATACTGATGCATATTTAGGATAGTTCTGATGTAAGACTTGCGAGTACTTTGGATGAGTACTCACCGCTGCTTTGCTCCTCCCCTTGTCCCCTTGATCCGTTTGCTGCGACCAGATGATGGAACCCAGGAGATGGAGGTCCCCGCCGCTGACGACTGCTACCCCGACGGTGCCTACTACTACGTGGAGGCCACTGATGATCACGAGTAGTTAGGAGGTTCCGAGGCAGGAGGCCTCGCCTCGTTCGATCGTTGTATCTTTTGTGCTAGCCTTCTCTAAGGCACCCTATGTTTTATGTCTGTACTCAGATATTTGTTGCTTCCGCTGACTCGTGTGTTTATCGAGCTTTCGTATTCTAGCCCTCGAGGCCCCTGGCTTGTAATATGAAGCTGATGTTATTTTATTTGTGTCTAGAGTTGTGTTGTGATATCTCCCCGTGAGTCCTTGGGTTTGATCGTACGCATTTGCGTGTATGATTAGCGTACGATTAAATCGAGGGCGTCACAATGACATAACTTGCTTATTAGCCTCACTTATGGCATAATTAGCTTATTTATGTCAAAAATATCAAAGGAACCTTGGTTACCTCATAAATTACCGTATCTCCCTACAAATTGACGTAATAAGCTCAAAAGAAGATAAGTAATCATCTTCACCTTCTTTTCCTCCTCCTTCTTCTTCTCCTCCTTCTTCTTCTTCTCCTCCTTCTTGTTCTTCTCCTCCTCCCTCATCTTCTCGTTCTACTTTTATTCTCCAAAATTACATACTTAGCTAATTATCCTCCAAAATGACATAATTAGCTTATTTAGCTCACTTATGACATAATTATCTTAGGTAGGTCAAAAATAGCACAAGAACCTTGGTTAGCTTATAACTTAGCGTATCTCCCTCCAAAATGACATAATAAGCTCAAAACAAGATAAGTAATCATGTTCACCTACTTCTTCTCGTCCTCTTCTTCTTCTCCTCCTCCTTCTACTCTTCTCCTCCTCCTCGTTCTTCCCCTTCTAGTTTCATTCTCCAAAATGACATACTTAACTAATTATCCTCCAAAAAGATATAATTAGCTTAGTTAGCTCACTTATGACATAATTATCTTAGTTAGGCAAAAATTGCCCAAGAGACTTGGTTAGCTCATAACTTACCATATCTCCCAACAAAATGACATAATAATCTCAAAACAATATAAATAATCATCTTCACCATCTTATTCTCCTCCTTCTTGTTCTTTACATCCATCTTCTACGCTTCTCCTCCTCCTTCTTCTCCTTCTAGTTTTATTCTCCAAAATGACATACTTAGCTAATTATCCTCCAAAATGACATAACTAGATTATTTAGCTCACTTATGACATATTTAGCTTAGTTAGGTCAAAAATAACACAAGAAGCTTCGTTAGCTCATAACGTAGCGTATGTCCATCCAAAGTGACATAATAAGCTCAACACAAGATAAGTAATCATCTTCACCTTCTTCTTCTCCTCCTTCTTATTCTTCTGCTCCATCTTCTAGTCTTCTCCTCCTCCTCCTTCTTGGCCTTCTAGTTTTTTCTCCAAAATGACATAGTTAGCTAATTGTCCTCCAAAATGACACAATTAGCTTATTTAGCTCACTTATGAAATAATTAGCTTAGTTAGGTAAAAAATAACACACGAACCTTGGTTAGCTCATAACTTAGCGTATCTCCCTCCAATATCATATAATAAGCTCAATACAAGATAAGTAATCATCTTGACGTTCTTCTTCTCCTCATTCTTCTTCTTCTCCTCCTTCTTCTAGTCTTCTCCTCCTATTCCTTCTCCTTCTAGTTTTATTCTCCAAAATGTCATATATAATAATTATCCTACAAAATGACATAATTAGTTTATTTAGCTCACTTATGACATAATTAGCTTAGTTAGGTCAAAAATAGCGCAAGAAACATGGTTAGCTCGTAACTTATCGTACCTCCATCCAAAATGACATAATAAGCTCAAAAAGAGATAAGTAATCATCTTCACCTTCTTCTTCTCCTCCTCCTCCTTCTTGTCCTTCTAGTTTTATTCTCCAAAATGACATAATTAGCTAATTATCCTCCAAAATGACATAATTAGCTTATTTAGCGCACTTATTACATAATTAGCTTAGTTAGGTCCAAAATAGCACAAAAACCTTGGTTAGCTCATAACTTAGTGTATATCTTTCCAAAATAACGTAATAATCTCAAAACAAGATAAGTAGTCATCTTCACCTTCTTCTTGTCCAACTTCTTCCTCTCCTCCATCTTCTAGACTTCTCATCCTACTCCTTCTTCCCCTTCAAGTTTCAATCTCGAATTTGACATGCTTAGCTAATTATCCTCCAAAATAGTATAAATAGCTTATTTACCTCACTTATGACATAATTATCTTTGTTAGGTCAAAAATAGTACAAGAACCTTGGTTAGCTCATAACTTAGCGTATCTCCCTCCAAAATGACATAATAAGTCAAAACAAGATAAGTAATCATCTTCACCTTCTTCTTCTCCTCCTTTTTCTTGTTCTCCTCCATCTTCTGGACTTCTCCTCCTCCTCCTTCTCCTTCCAGTTTCATTCTCCAAAATGACATGCATAGTTATTTATCCTCCAAAATGACATAATTAGCTTATTTAGCTCACTTATGACGTAATTACCTTAGTTAGGTCAAAAATAGAAGAAGAACCTTGGTTAGCTCATAATTTAGCGTATCTCCCTCCAAAATGATATAATAAGCTCAAAACAAGATATGCAATCATGTTCACATTGTTCTTCTCCTCCTCCTTGTTCTTCTCCTCTTTCTTCTAGTCTTATCGTCCTCCTCCTCCTTCTCCTTCTAGTTTTATTCTCCAAAATGGCATACTTATCTAATTATCCTCCAAAATAACATAATTAGCTTATTTAGCTCACTTACGATATAATTAGCTTAGTTAGCTAAAAATAGCACAGGAACCTTGGTTAGCTCATAAATTAGTGTATCTCCCTCCAAAATGACATAATAAGCTCAAAACAAGATAAGTAATCATCTTCACCTTCTTCTTCTTCTCCTCCATGTTCTAGTCTTCTCCTTCTAGTTTCATTCTCCAAAATGAAATAATTACCTAATTATCCTCCAAAATGACATAATTAGCTTCTTTAGATCATTTACCACATAATTAGCTTAGTTAGGTCAAAATAGCATAACGACCTTGGTTAGCTCATAACTTAGCGTATATCCCTCCAAAATGACATAATAAGATGAAAACTAGATAAGTAAGCACCTTCACCTTCTTCTCCTCCTCATTCTTGTTCTTCTCCTCCTCATTCTCCTTCTTATCCTTCTAGTTTCATTCTCCAAAATGACAAAATTAGCTTAATTAGGTTTAAAATAGCACAAGAAAGTTTGTTAGCTCATAACTTAGTGCATCTACCTACAAAATGACATAATAAGAAGAAAACAAGATAAGTAATCATCTTCACCTTCTTCTTCTCCTCATTCTTGTTCTTCTCCTCCTTGCTCTAGTCTTCTAGTCCTCCTCCTTCTCCTTCTAGTTTCATTCTCCAAAATGACATACTTAGCTAATTATCCTCAAAAATGACATAATTTTCTTATTTGCCTCACTTATGACATAATTAGCTTAGTTATGTCAAAAATATCACAAGAACCTTGGTTAGCTCATAAATTAGCCTACCTGCCTCCAAATTTACGCGATAAGCTCAAAACAAGATAAGTAATCGTCTTCACCTTCTTCTTCTCCTCCTTCTTCTTCTCCTCCTCCGCCTTCTTCTCCTTCTCGTTTTATTCTCCAAAATTACATACTTAGCTAATTATACTCCAAAATGACATAATTAGCTTATTTAGCTCAATTATGACATATAACTTAGTTTGGTCAAAAAAAGCATAAGAACCTTGGTTAGCTCATAACTTAGTGTATCCCCTCCAAAATGACATAATAAGCTCAAAACAAGATAAGTAATCATGTTCACCTCCTTCTTCTCGTCCTCTTCTACTTCTCCCACTTCTTCTAGTCTTCTCCTCCTCCTCCTTCTTCCCCTTCTAGTTTCATTCTCCAAAATGACATACTTAGCTAATTATCCTCCAAAAAGATATAATTAGCTTAGTTAGCTCACTTATGACATAATTAGCTTAGTTAGGTCAAAAATAGCACAAGAACCTTGGTTAGCTCATAACTTACCATATCTCCCTCCAAAATGACATAATAATTTCAAAATAATATAAGTAATCATCTTCACCATCTTATTCTCCTCCTTCTTGTTCTTTACATCCATCTTCTAGGCTTCTCCTCCTCCTCCTTCTTCTCTTTCTAGTTTTATTCTTCAAAATGACAAACTTAGCTAATTATCCTGCAAAATGACATAATTAGCTTATTTAGCTCACTTATGACATAATAAGCTTAGTTAGGTCACAAATAACATAAGAACCTTGGTTTGCTCATAACTTAGCGTATTCTCGTGAAAAATGACATAATAAGCTCAAAACAAGATAAGTAATCATCTTCACCTTCGTCTTCTCCTCCTTATTCTTCTCCTCCATCTTCTAGTCTTCTCCTCCTCCTCCTTCTTGTCCTTCTATTTTCATTCTCAAAAATGACATACTTAGCTAATTGTCCTCCAAAATGACATAATTAGCTTATTTAGCTGACTTATGACATAATTATCTTAGTTAGGTAAAAAATAGCACACGAACCTTGGTTATCTCATAACTTACCGTATCTCCCTCCAATATCACATAATAAGCTCAACACAAGATAAGTAATCATCTTGACCTTCTTCTTGTCCTCATTCTTTGCCTTCTGCTTCTTCTTCTAGTCTTTTCCTCCTCCTGCTTCTCCTTCTAGTTTAATTATCGAAAATGACATATATGCTAATTATCCTCCAAAATGACATAATTAGCTTATTTAGCTCACTTATGACATAATTAGCTTAGCTAGGTCAAAAATAGTACAAGAACCTTGGTTAGGTCATAACTTAGCATATCTTCCTCCAAAATGACATAATAATCTCAAACAAGATAAGTAACCATCTTCACCTTCTTCTTCTCCTCCTTCTTCTTGTTCTCCACCATCTTCTAGTCTTCTCCTCCTCCTCCTTCTTCTCCTTATAGTTTTATTCTATAAAATGACATACTTAGCTAATTATCCTCCAAAATGACACAATTAGCTTATTTAGCGCACTTATGACATAATTAGCTTAGTTAGGTGAAATATGGCACAAAAACCTTGGTTAGCTTTTAACTTAGCGTATCTCTCTCCAAAATGACATAATAAGCTCAAAATAAGATAAGTAGTCATCTTCACCTTCTTCTTCTCCTCCATCTTCTTCTTCTCCTGTGTCTTCTAGACTTCTCCTCCTCCTCCTTATCCTTCCAGTTTCATTCTCCAAAATGACATCCTTAGCTAATTATTCTCCAAAATGACATAATTAGCTTACTTAGCTCACTTATGACGTAATTAACTTAGTTGGGTCAAAAATAGAAGAAGAACATTAGTTAGCTCATAACTTAGCGTATCTCCCGCCAAAATGATATAATAAGCTCAAACACAAGATATGTAATCGTCTTCACCTTCTTCTTATCCTCCTCCTCAATAAGCAGGCTTGATTCCACTGATCACAATTGGCGCCTATGTTTGGACAGTCTATCATGGAAACTCGTCCTTTTTGCTTTATGGCACCCATGTTTTAATAGTCGCATCCTGGCAGCTCTTCCTGTTGGGCGACTTAGGTTGATAATAAAGACGCGTGCTCATTTTATAGGGAGAAACGACATAGACCCCGAGTTTCGGGGCTGCCGGCTTATTGTATTTAAACATATAAAGGTATGTACAAAAGTTGGGGGAGGTACATAAGTGAGGAGCGAATGGCTCTATGTATAATAAGGCCAAAGGTGAGCGATGTTCCACGGCCGGGTTGTCTACTCTTCAGAGGTGTATTTATCTGGTCGAAGGTCTATCAGGTAATATGAGCCATTGTTGAGGCTTTTTCTGATGACGAAAGGACCCTTCCAGGGTGGTGAAAGCTTGTAAATGCCTATGTGATCTTGAATCAATCGAAGCACTAAGTCGCCCTCCTGAAAAGTCCGACCCTTAACTCTATGGCTATGATCGTGATGTAGGTCTTGCTGATATATAGCTGATCTCGCTCCTGTCAAGTCACGCTCTTCCTCCAAGGCGTCTAGGGAATATTGATTTGCTTGTTCGTTGTCTGCTTCAACATAAGCGGCAACTCGAGGAGAGTCATGCCGTATATCACTTGGTAGTACCGCCTCGGCTCCATAAACGAGAAAAAAGGGGTGTAACTAGTGGATCTACTTGCAGTTGTCCTCATACTCCAAAGTACTATGGGGAGTTCCTCATCCCAATAGCCTGGGGTACGCTGCAATGGAACCATGAGTCGGGGCTTAATCTCTCTCAAAATTTCTTGATTAGCTCGTTCGGCCTGCCCATTGGACTGTGGGTGCGCTATTGCTAACACGTCAAGCCGGATATGCTCATGCTGACAAAACTATTTTCTAGCTCCGTTGGACAAATTGGTACCATTGTCACTGATAATGTTGTGAGGATAGCCAAAATAAAAAATAAGCTTTTTCAAAAAATTGACTGTTGTCTCTGCTTCGCAATTTCTGACAGGTTCTGCCTCAACCCACTTGGTAAACTTTTTAACAGCAACGAGTAGGTCAGTCTTCTTGTGAGAAGGCATCTTGAACAGACCAACCATATCAATCCCCTAGACTGCAAACGGCCAATTGATAGGGATCATGCGCAATTATTAAGCCGACACATGGTCTTGTCGAGTGAACTTTTGACATCCATCGTACTTGCACACTATATCATCTGCATCTGCATGAGCTGTTAACCAGTAAAATCCATGACGGAAAGTTGTTTCCACCAAAGATCGTGAACTGGCATGGTGCCCATAGTAGCCATTGTGGATCTCATTGAGAATTTCCCATCCTTCTTCAGGGGAAACACAACATTGAAAAATGCCGCTAATACTTCTCTTGTGCAACTCGCCCTTATGAATAATCATAGACTTGCACCATCGTATTATCTGTCGGGCGATTATTTGTTCGGTCGGGAGCTCTCCTTGAGAGAGGTAAGCCAAGTATGGTACTATCCAATCAGGAATTGCCTGGAGAGCTGCCACCAACTGTGATTCCGGGTCAGGGATGGCTATATCCTCCTCAGACGATAATTTCACGAAGGGGTTGTGGAGGTCGTCCAAGAACACATTGGGAGAGATCGGCTTTCATTGAGATCGGAGTGATGACAACACATTTGCTGCCTCATTATGCCGGCGATCAATGTGGTCGACCTGGTAGCCATGGAAGTGACATGCCACGTCGGTTACTGCACGTCGATAAGCCGCCATCAGGGGGTCCTTTGAGTCCCAAGTCCTAGAGACCTGTTAAGCCACCAAATCTGAGTCACCCAAGCATCTGACCCGGCTAAGGTTCATCTCCTTAGCTATCCTGAGCCCATGTAAGAGAGCTTCATACTCAGATGCATTGTTAGTATAGGGGAATATGAGCCATAAAACATAACAGAATTTGTCACCCCGTGGAGAGGATAACACAACACCAGCCCCAGAGCCTTCCAATTGTGTGGAGCCATGAAAATGTATAGTCCAATACATGTTATCTAGCGTATCCTACGGGATTTGGAGCTCGGTACAATCGTTGATAAAATCCACCAGTGCTTGGGACTAGATGACCGTATGAGACGTGTACTTCACGTGGTGGGGAGCAAGCTCAATTGCCCATTTAGCAATTCGATGATGGCCTGACGGTTTTGTATGATGTCCCCAAGTGGTGTTGAACTGACCACACTAATTGAATGTTCCTAAAAGTAGTTCTTCAGCTTCCGGCTTGCCATAAAAATTCCAAAGACCAGCTTTTGCCAATCTGGGTATCACTGTTTGGAAAACGTCAACACTTCGCCGACGAAATACAATGGCTGTTGAACCGGATACTATTTTCCTGCTTCCTTGCGTTCAACGACAACTTCAACACTCACTGCTTTAGAATTCGCAACAATGTAGAGGAGCATGGGCGCTTTGTCGATTGGGCAGCTAAAATGGGCGGCTAGGCCAACTGCTTCTTGAGGGCTTCGAAGGATTCATCAGTTGCGTCAGTCCAAACGAAATTATATGTCTTTTTGAGAAATTGATAAAGAGGGATTACCTTTTCACCAAGGCGGCTTATGAACTGGCTTACCACCATGATGCGACCCACCATGCGCTGAACCTGGTTGATATTGGTCGGCTTACCTAGCAAAGTTATCCCCTTGATCTTATCCGGGTTAGCTTCAATGCCTTGTTTGAACACGAGGAAACCTAGTAACTTGCCTACAAGAACACCAAAAACACACTTGGTCGAGTTAAGCTTCATCTGGTAAACTCGAAGATTATCAAACATCTCTTTGAGATCCTCCAAGAGCGTTTACTTCTTCTGAGACTTCACCATGATATTATCAACATGGGCGTGAACGTTGTGCCCAATCTGAATGTGGAAGCAATTATGGATACAACACTGATAAGTCGCCCCCGTGCTCTTAAGTCCAAAAGGCATAGAGACATAGCAGAAAGCGCCAGAAGGGGTTATGGAAGTCATCTTCTCTTGATCCTCCTTAGCCATCTCGATCTGGTGGTAACCTGAGTATGCGTCCAGGAACTCAGGAACTAACAACCCGCCGTAGATTCAATAATCTGATAGATACGGGGAAGAGAAAAGGGATCCTTCGGACAAGCTTTGTTGAGATTGGTGTAACCAATAAACATACAAAGGTGTCATTCTTCTTCAAAACAAGCACCTGGTTAGCCGGTCACTCAGGATGAAAAACTTCGATGATAAACCCGGCTGCTAAGAGTCGGGCGACTTCTTACCCAATGGCTTTGTGCCTCTCCTCGTTAAAACAACAAAGGTGTTTCTGTACTGGTTTCATCTTTGGATCCACATTAAGGTGGTGCTCAATGAATTCTCTCAAAACTCCAGGCATGTCACATGGTTTCCATGTCAAGATGTCCTGATTCCTATGGATGAATTCGATGAGCGCGCTTTCCTATTTGGGATCCAGGCTTGTCCCAATAGTGAACTACTTAGAAGAGGTGCCTAGGGTGAAATTGACTTGTTTGTTATCATCAGTCGACTGGAAGTTGAGAGGCGTCTCACACTCAGTGGTGGGTTTCTTGAGGGGGTCATGTCTGCCGACTCAACATTGGCTGCATAGAACTTCAACTCCTCAATTGCGCACGCTGACTCTGCATAAGCCGCATCCCCTTCCTCGCACTCTGTGAGCTATCTTTCGGCTTCCATTTACAGTAATGGTGCCAATCAGACCCGGCATTTTGAGTTTAAGGTAAACATAGTAGGGTCGAGCCATAAAGCGAGTGTAAGCCGTCTGTCTAAAAAGGAATGATAAGGACTCTTGATCTTGACCAACTCAAACGTCAAGACCTCACATTTGTAGTTAAATTCGTCACCAAAAGCGACGCTTAACTTCATCCGTCCAACCGGGTATGTTGATTTCCCCGGAACGATACCATGAAAGACCATTGTCGACGGTAATAGGATGTCATCAAAAAGGTTCATCCGCCGGAAGGTGTCATGGTACAAGATATTGATGTTGCTCTCCCCATCCATGAGAACCTTTGTGAGGGTGTATCCACCAACCTGAGGCACCACTAATGACGAGATGATGTATATACCTCTCGTACCTTGTTGGTTACCCCAAGTGGAAGGTTGAGATGTAGTCAGCAGGAAGTTTTCCCTCACACAAAAACCGGAAGGTTTATCGAACCAGTAGGACTCCTAGGATCAAGAAGTAGGTGTCTCCCACCCTGAAGCTAGCAGAAGACGTGGACCCGCACACACAACAAATAAGTTTGCTCCCAATGAGTACAGAGAGGTTGTAAATCTCTCCAGCCTTGTAGTTTGCAAAGGATCAAAACACAAGTGGGAAAAGTAATAGTGATTGCAACGGAAAAGTAAATGAAAACGGTAAATAATGGAGGTGTAAACAATGATGGTGATATGGACCGGAGTCACAAGATGTTCATTAGTGATGTCTCTCTCACAAAAGATGATAAACAATTATGCTTGGGTAAACAAATTACAGTTGGGCAATTGACAAAATTATGAACGGACCGCAATGCTAATTATGCTACTTCATAGTTAGAAGTTCAATAGTAATGGGAAGTACGCCAGGACAAGTAGACCGTTTATTCATCAGCATCTACTTACTAATCATCCACCTTGAGATATCTAACTGGATCATCTCGGTGGTATTAAGTTGGGAGCCCCACCCAAAGTGTAAACTCAAAGCAACGGACAACTGCATTAACGAACTATGCGTCAGGTAAACGATCCTTGCAACTGTCGCCACAAGCACCGTTGTTTTCTCCCTGGTGGCAACAACACATCCCCTAGTCTCATGTTTCTCTCACTCAAGCAAGACATCGAGGGGCATGAACCCACAATCATGCCTAACGCTCCCTCTTGGAGTTATAATCTACTACTCGGCAAAAGAAATAAATAGTAACGGAGAACATGCATGAATCACTAAGGAACATAATATGAAAGGATAATCAAATATATAACTCATAGCAATCTGAACATAATCTCATAATCCATCGGATCCCAACAAACCGAGCATCGCAATAGCAAGAGAATTACATAGATACCTTGATCATGTAGGGCAGGTCACAAGGACTAACCATTGAAGCACGAGATTGGAGAGAAGACATCACATAGCTACTGGTCATGGACTCACGGTCCAACGAGGACTACTCACGGCACGTCCGGGAAGCATCCATGGTGGTGGAGCAGCTCCCAAAGTCAATCCTCCCTCCGGCAGGGTGCCGGGAAGAGGTGTCCTGACGCTCCCGATCTTGGAAGCGCTGCCGCGACGGAATGATGGAGAAATTGGCAATTCTGGATATGATGGAAGGGTTTTCTCTCAGAGGAGTAAATATAGGTCGAAGGAGGGCACCGGAAGAGCTGGGACCCACTCAGGCGGCCTCTTGGCGCGGCCAGGTGGTAGGTCGCGCCACAGGTCGCCTGGGAGGCCCCTCGCCCCCCTCTGGCCCATCTTCGGTAATGTGGAAACTTCCTTTACGCTGATTTTTTATATATTTTTCTCGGGATTTTTCGGGCTTCAGAAAATTGGGTAAAATCTCGTGCAATATAGACATCAGCAGACAGAAACTGACACTGGGTGCACTGAGTTAGTAGGTTAGTCCAAATATGTGTAAAATGATATAAAAGTGTAGCAAAACATATAACAATGTCACCCAAAAGATCATGGAACATGCAGAAATTATAGATACATTTTGGACGTATCAACATCCCCAAGCTTAATTTTTGCTAGTCCTCGAGTAGATAAATGATAACACAATAATTTTTGTGGCGACATACTAACACACATATAAGAACTTCAAAGTAAAGCAAGTAAGATATGCAATTCAAGTTAACACAATAACAAGCAAGAGACTATATATAGTATTGGATTTAGCAAAGTAAGAACATAAAGGTTCAAGCGCTCTCGTTGTCCGTAAATCGAATGTCTCCAAATGGTGTTTGTGAGCAAGAAGTGGGAGATGGGTTGAGATCATCAAATATTTTAATTGAGAACTCAATCTACTAAACCTCACACTTGGTCTCCTTCGGAATCTTATTTTGACTCATCCCCAGACCACTAGTTAGGCACAAGTCAAAATGATCCTCTCCCTTTCGACTTTGAGCACTCATGCAATGGATGAGAGTAAGCAAGATATGTTGGCACTTAGGATGGCAAAGAGAATAATAACGGGGAAGGAAGACAAAAAAGTTGTGAAAGGCTCACATCAATGAGGACAACCATAGGCGATAGAAAGCCAAATGATAGATATGATGTGAGGAGTAGGGATTGCCATGTAACGCATGCACATATGAGCTAAGGTAAGCTCTCCAATGGAACTAGTGGGGGTGCATCCAACTTGTTTTCTCATGAAGACCTAGAGCTCATATGAGGTGGCTCATCATTAGAATATGCAAACGAAGTTCTATAGTGTAAGGGTCCCCACGTAGTTATGCATGAATGATAATCTCTATGTAGTGCCAATATAGCAATGGGGTACGAGTGTTGATCTTTCAAAAGGAATAGTAGTGTTGCCCCCTTCTCTCTTTCTTTTTTTTCTCTTTTTTTTATTTTTTTGTGTCTTCTTTGGCTCTTTCTATTTATCTCTCATTTGCCCTCTTTGGGATCTTTTGTTTTGTCCTCTTTGGGATATTTTCCTCACTTAAGGGCAAAACTCTATGTTTTACATGAATAAAAAGAAGATCATCACACTTTATAAGAAGTACTCAACATAAAGACAAGTGAAAACTATCATGATGTATGCAAATGTATGCCTCTGCCAGTGTAGCAGGATAGGCAATGATACTAGCGCGTCGTGTAGTGGTAATAAGGGCAAGTCCCAACTAGCACGCGGCTCTACGATCAAGCAAAAGCATGTACGACATAAAGATCAAGTCATGAGATGGTGGATGTTGCATGGCAATGTATCTCGGAAAGGCTATGGAAATGCCTTAATAGGTAGGTATTGTGGCTGTTTTGAGGAAAGATATAATGAGGCTTATGTATGACAGAGCGTATCATGTCATGGGTTTGGATGCACCGGCGGAGTTTGCACCAACTCTCAATGTGAGAAAGGGAAATGCACGGTACCGAAGAGGCTAGAAAAATATGGATGGTGGAAGTGCCAACAATCGAATACTCACACTAGTCCGAAGAATTCATACACTTATTATAGATAACTCTCCATCTAGCTAGGAAATTCACAAAGAGACAAGTACCCCGAGGAGGAGTGCTTGGTGGTTTGGTTATCCTTGCACATCCTCAACTCATGGTAACGTGAGGGTACTCTATATATTCCAACCCCTTGAGATGTTAGCGATCAATTTAGTAGCTAGAGTTCTCAACTAATTTTTAATTTTTGAAAAACACACGAATTTCCCAAAATACGACACCTATCACTAATAGGCTCAAGCTCTTGGCACCAATAGTCCAAACATTACTCAAATCAATACCTCAAAACTATTGCAAGTTACTACTATACTTAAATAGCAACCTCAATTACCTACTCATGCAAGACACACAACTCAGTGCAACGAGCCAACTCTCTAAACAAGATAAGCATCATAACTCAAGAGAGTTCCAAAAACAACCTAACTAAAATCTCTTCAAAAGATAAGCATGAAAACTAAGAGCTAAGCATGACAGTAGCTATGTAGAGATAGAGAAAACACATAAAAGATAAGCATGAAAACCTATGTTGTGTTCTAGAGTGGAATGGAGCGTGTTCCTCTCCCAAACAAGGTAGGATAGGTTCCGACTTGTTATGAACAGAAAGCAAAACAAAAACAAACTAAAAAGTAAAGAGCGAGACGCTCCAAGCATAGCACATAACATATGATGTGATAAAAATATAGCATGGAGATGGACGAACTCATGATTGTTGACAAAGAAGGGGATGCGGGGGGGCATCCCCAAGCTTAGACGCTTGAGTCTCCTTGAATATTTCTTGGGGTGCATGGGGGCATCCCAAAGCTTGAGCTCTTTACACTCATGTATCTTCTTTCATCATCTCCCATCGCATACTTGAAAACTCCCTTCATACGAAACTCATAATAAGCTGATTAGAGTGGTTAGTACCCATGATAAAATAATTCAATACCTACTGGAAATAAAGATTTTCATGAAAAGCTACTATTTCTCATGATTGCTAAAACGTTTTTGCAAAGGAAAAGTAAGATTAAAATTTGCAAAATGATGAAAACGCAAAACGTGGCAGAATCTTTGAAAAACAGAACAGGAGGTAGTAATTAATTTATTCGGGGCACTTCTGCAACCCAAATCAAAAAACTCAGAACATATGCTAGAAATACAATTATACATAGCATGCTGTGAAAAACACTAAGATCAAAAAGATCATATGGTGAGTTTTGACGAATTTTTTCATCAAGCAGACAGAATCTGTTTCTGGACAGCATGTCACAATTTTTGAACTTTCTTGAAATCGGATGCTATAACTTGGCGCAAAGCTTAAAAATAAAGATACAATGATGTTGCTACATTAGCCACAAGCATAAAGAATACTAAAACATAAAGTAAAAACAAATTGGGTTGCCTCCCAACAAGCGCTTTCTTTTATGCCTTTTGAGCTAGGCATAATGCATGAAGGTCAAGTATTATCAACTCCAAAAGAATAACTTGCCTGAATAACGGACTCATAAGGTAACTTAATATTCTTTCTAGGTAAGTGTTCCATTCCCTTTTTATGGGGGAATTGGAATTTAATAATTCCCTCTTTCATGTCAATGATAGCACCAACGGTGCACAGAAAAGGATGTCCCAAAATAATTGGACATGGGGGATCACACTCAATGTCCATAATAAGAAAATCAACGGGCACATAATTATCATTGACAATAATAAGCACATAATAAATTCTCCCTAAAGTTTTATTTATGGAAGAATCAACAAGACGAACACCAAAAGAACAAGGATCATAAGATTTCAAATCAGGCATGTCATACATTCTTTTGGGCATAACGGAAGCACTATGTGGGGACCCCGACTTATGAGTCGAGATCGCCGTGCACAGTGATCCCAGAGAACAATGGTCACCAGACACAGATACCGAATAAAAGAGTCTTACATCCATACATACCATTTGATACAGTTAATGACCACCTCGGTCGAGTCTTACAAATATAGGGCCTTAAAGGCCTACACTCCAAACTGGACCAATAGCGGAATTATTGATTGAAAGCGTGAACCCATGCCATCAGCCTTAACCTACAAGCATTATGACTGGGAAGCGTCCTAGCTCGCAAGAACGACACCGAGTTAATCTTCACCATATCATGTTCTTTCATACCTGGTCAATGAAATAACCAGTGGCAAGCCAATGAGTATTTTGAATGTACTCGCAAACAGCCCATGATATAATCAACGAAAGTGAAGGATAACAATATTATGCATCTTCAGTGTAACTCATCTGGGTGGAATGATCATGAATATGCATCAAGTTAAAGAACTAATCTTGAAGAACAAGTTACAGATATCAGTATATCTGTCGAGGGCTGAACCATCTGGGTTCACCCTATATGCCAAGTCACCGAACTTGGTCATACCATTGCTATCATAGCAACACCTTTATTAACACCACACACACAAACACACACTTGGTTTATGCGGAAACAACTGGACGTAGTTTAAGCAGGATTACCCAACTGTCCTTGACCGTGGACACGGCTATCCGAATAGTTTACACTCTGCAGAGGTAGTACGCTGGACCCACGAGATCCGGGAAACTTCCGTGTCATCCACGACTCGCGGTATATCACATACCCGAGGTAAGTACCCGATCAATGCCTTTCCCCTGACGATACTAGACAAAGAGGTCCACTCAATTGGTACCCAGCCCAAATGTGGTACGTCTTACGAGCACCAACTTTGGACTGTACCAACCATGCGGGGACCAACAGTGTGACTGGAACTCATAAAAATGGCATAGTCCTCCTACCTGGCACGACCCCATCACGAGAGTGACCACACATCACTCCCGCCACTAGTAATGTGGCTCTTTTCTAGCACCGACCAGACTAATTAACATAGCCCCATCCCATAAGGGGTAACGTGGTCGTACTGGTAAGGTTGGGATGGTCGACACATCATAAATCTATTCCCATTTCCGAAACGATACTCACACAAATACTGGGTGTATCACTTCACCAAAAGTGACAACCTAACTCATCATGACCCTCGGGCATTAGTGGCACCCGACGGGGTTTCAGTAAACTCTTACTTTGTGTCAACATCATGCTCATGATAATACTACTGCTATCTCTACTTGTCAACATGTTATTAGCAGCACCCTCAAGGGGTAGGGTCAAGCTCAATGCTTGTGGTCCGGGGGAGCCTTCGGTAAAATCATATCAAATGATTACCGGCACTTATGATCATATGCAACGGGAATACTTTCTATTTTAACATGCGAAGTAACATATGCTCAGTCATGGTCAAGGGGCTGCTTGCCTTGCTCACGTAAGTCCTCGGGGTCTTCGAGGTCTTCCGCTCCAACTCCGGATACTCCGTCTAACCATCAACTATCGTCGGAAACAACCACGGTAAGCCACACAACAATCAGAAATAAAAGTGTCCTATAAATAGAAGTTTTATTTTTCTTGGACCCCTCTGGTCATAAGAAAAATACCTGAAGCTTTCCATAGGAGATTTGAATCATCAAGGATTTTTGAATGGATGGAAAGAGCAATAGGTGATTATTGAAGAAGCCTGCAGAAATCATTCTCTTAAAAATGAGTGGAGGCACTCAATAAATAGAGCATGATTTTAGAAATATATAGGAAGTTGTCTCACTCGATTTGGAGTTTATAAGAATATTCTAGGAGTTTTCTAACATGGCATAAATAGCAATAGGAAGCTATTTATTTATTGCAACAGAAGTAAGTCACACAAAAATGTTGACCAGGGTTCTAAAAATAGGGAATGATTTTAGAATGCCCTAGGAATTGGAATCACTCCATTTGGAGTTGATTTGAATCTGCTAGGAATTTTGAAAGTTGGGGCATTTATATCCAGATTTGGATTTTGAGTAATAACACTACAGAGAATCTTCTTGGAAAAATGTGCAAAGCACATATGTGGATAGAGCTTGAATTTAGGAAACTGTAGAAATTTGAATCAAGCAATTTGGAGTTAGTATTATTTTATAATGGAATTTATAAGTTAAGAGAAAAATAAAAATGAGAAAGCTCAGCCTCTGGGGGTTATCTTGGGCCATCGGCGCCAGATAGGCCTTCGGGTCGGCCCAGTGGCTCGTGCCACCAGCGAGGGGGCCACGCAGGAGGCGGAGTGGTGGAAAGGCGTCTTCGGCCTTGGGGAGACGGAGTTCTGAGGTGCGCTTCCACTTGAAAGGGGCGGGTCCGACCGGAGAGTGGCTGACGAGGAGCCCCGCCTGTCAGCTTCGTCTCCCTCCTCCAGCTCGCGCAGAGGAGAGACACGAGATCGAGGGCACGCCGACACCTGCTCCTCTGGCCATCCCCGGCGAGATCCGGCACACTGGCCGGTTAGGGCGGCCGCGCCGCGCCCGACCAGTGCCCACGTGCTAGCAGGGAGGGGCGGTAGCGACGCCGGCAGGGTGGCCCCGAGGGAGGCCGACGGCCCCCATGTCCTCGGGCGCGTGGCGTCGAAGGAGGAGAGGGGCGCAGAGGGAGGGATGTGCGGCAGTGCGGAGGCTCAAAAGAGAGCCCAGGGGCGGAAACCCCTGGGTTGGCTAGGCTTGCGCGGGGATCTTCGGGAGCTTCGGCCATGCCGGCCATACAGAAGGGGAAGAGGGCTTAGGAGAGAATGGGGAGCTAGAGGGCTTCCAGGGTGGTTCCAGGGAGAGAGGGAGAGGGTCCTGGAGGCTTAGGGCACTCGGGGGGGAGCCATATGGAGAGGGGAAGAGGAGAGAGAGCTTAGGAGCTCTTGGAGCTCCCTGGTGCATGGATGCCACGTGTGCCTGAGGAAGCTTGGAATCTTGCTAGTGGAGGGAAATGGTTTGAGCGGTCAACATGAGGCTCTGAGACATACTAAGACATGGTGGTTTGACTACAAGTGGTCTGGAGAAAGGAGACAAGGTGCAGAGCACACATACTGCAGGCCAGAGTGGTGGTCACCACGGCCACCTGTGCCTACAGGGTCCAAATGACCAGTCAAGCATGTCTGGGAGGTGGGGCATGCTACCTGGAAGGTGAGTAAGGAGTTTGGCTCCAAGTGGAGTTGGTTTCAACGGCTGTTGACTGAGGTAAACATTTCAAGAGGAAACTAGAGGCTGATACAAGTGGTTTTTACAGGCAGAGATGGGAGGTGAAGCCATGTCCTGGAGCATGTGGTATGGAAGGACTACACATGTGCAAAAATTCAGCTCAAGCAAAGAAGTGTAGCTAGCACTTGTTGTACAAAGCTACCTTTCAGCCAGAAATGGAGTTGTAGTTGTGCTGCTTATTTTCTCCACATGAGCATGCCATTTCATGGTTTGAACTGAAGCATTGGCATACTAGAGATGCTCTGGAAAGAATTGGGAGCCTTGGGTTAAGCAGAAGTATGGGAAAAGTGGTAAAACAGTGCTGCCAAGGGTGAAAATGAGAAGTAGTTACATAAGGTCCTTCTCCAATAATTGACCAGTGGCCATGGGGATGTTACTCGAGGTAAAATGTAACTATGTGAGGTTGTGGTAAAAGTTGAGCTCATGGGTAAAAGGGGAAGGGGTCAAAGAAGCCAATTTAGTGAGTGCACACAAGGTGTTTGATCTGTGGTAGGCTACCAAATGGATTCCAATGGCTATGAAACTTAACAGGATCAAATAATATAAGAAAATAAGCTTGCACACCAAATTTGGGATTTGCTGGAGAAGTTTTCCAATGTAGACTTGGAAAACCCTTGAAATAGGCAGAAATGGCTTTCTGCTTACAACCCTATTCAAATCATTTCCCACAAATCCAATATTTTGTGTAGGGGCATTATTCGAGCATTAAGGCATGCACAAAAAGTTTTAGGTCAATTGGAGAAACTTTATAATGTAAAGTTTACCAAATGCAGAAATCAACAGAGAGAGTTTTGAGGGTCTTAGGACAAGTTCTTTTATTCTCCTTGATGCACCACTTGGTGTGGATGCATTATTGGATCATTAGAACATGTCGACCAAATTTGAGCATAATTGGAGACACTTCACCATGTAGAGTTTCTCAAATTTTAATCTCGACAGATATGGTTTTACAATGATTAGGGGAGACAAATCAACTTTGATTGACTTGAAACTTGGCAAGATCTTCAAGAATATCATAGATGACATGCTGAAATTTTACTCGAATTTATTGAGAATATTTTTAACAGAAATATTTCAAAACCTTGAAATAGGGAGGAATGGTTTTGGAGGGGTTTGACCAATATTTTGAACAAGACCATGTGTTGAAACTCGTATATATGGAATAAATATATCCACTGAGTTTCCCTAAATTTTCTTAAGTAATTTGAAAGCAATAAAAATAACTTTCCTTCATAAGAGACCATTTCTGGCCTCATAGAAAGGCATTTAACTAAAATAATAAAATAACTTTTAAAATAATAATATTGTGGGTTTTGGAAGACATTTTGATAATAGGTTTTAATTAAATAATTGCTGCCAAATAAATTCCCTAATTTGAGGACTTGTAGTACAAATCTCATCTCAAGGGTTTGGAAGTTTTAATTCAAAGGAATGCTTTTGGTGAAAATAGATATTTGTCCTAAACACATGGCATGATCATTAGGGAGGAGAACATGGGATGAGGAGGTGAGTTGGAAGATGGCAAGAATTATTGGGGAGCAATCACATGCATTCAAGCAAGCAGGCAAACAATAGTCAGTTCAAGCATCACAAGCATTCACAACAAAATTTAATTTGTCCCAATTTTTGAAATAAGTTAATTAGTCAGGAAAGTCAAAAACTAGGTGTGACAGATCTTACCCCCTTAAGAAAATCTCGTCCCCGAGATTTGTTAAGGCGGAAACAAGGGTCTGCTCCTGCTATGTTGCAAGACTCATTAGCAGCAATATTCCAATACGCGGTCTGGTGGGGTCACCTCAAGAGTGCCACTCATTGGTGCATCTGCGTTCTACAAGGATGTTGGAGAAAGGGAAAGTTGCCATACCTTGTTTCTAGTCGTACACATTGCTCGATACCTACCCTAGCTGACAAGTGGGCCCAGGGTCCGCCGTCGGTCTGTTCTTCTTCCTCTGATTATTCTTTCTTGGGTGAGTCCCGTGTGCTGCCTCCACTTGCGGTGCCTAGGGCGTACGGTGTTCGGGGCCGCCCTACGGTGATGTGCGGTGAGCCATCTGCCGGCACAGCGAGCACTCACCTCACGGGCCTGGGCATGTCGGCACTGCTCTGGGATTCCCAGCGAGCACCGACGGCCGAGCGGCAAACGGGGCTGGTGGCCTGGCTAGTGGCTCTCCGAGCATGGCTATAAATTTGGCCAGGGAATACTTCTCGTTCTCCCACCCGGCCTCGCTACTTGATGTTGCTCCGGTCCTCTTCTTCTTCTTCTCTTCTTCTTCTTCAGGTGCTCGAGGAGGGATGCCAATGGCGGACGAGACCCCGGGATGGCTCATCATCTTCCTGTCCGGGAGGGTGGCGTTGCTGGTCGGGGTCTCGACGCTGTACTGCGCGATCGTCCATGATGATCGCCATGATGCTGCCGCCCGCACGGCAGCTCTCCGCGGCGGCAGGGTTCATGATGATTAGGCATCTGCTCAGCGCACGTGTGGTGTTAGTATGCTAGTGGTGTCCGTGCGGTTTCTTCTCATGAAGGAACCGAGGTGTGCCCTAGTGGCAAGTGGTTAGGCGTTGATGTGATGTGTGGCCATGAACGCAGTCGTGGTCCGGGTGGAGGTTGCTCCCGGTGTGTCTGTCCTTGCTGGCCTTACTGTCTTGCATGTCGTGGTCGGCGTAGTCGATGTTGGAGTTGCAATAAAATGTGTCGTTCTTCTGTGTCGTCGAGGCCCCTTGGTCATGTGGATGCTTCACCATGCTCGAGGAGACTGCCTTCGGTTGCCGGAGGTTGCAGTCTGTGGTGTCTGTGGCACATCTAAATAGCATTGAGGCACTCGTCCTCTTATTGGGCGAATAAGTATGTCACGAGTGAGGATGACAACATACTTTCCCTGGACATGACATAAGCACAATGCTCATGAGTCCGGTGAGGAAAACAGGGACCTGCTATGGGCGGTATTGGCCATACTCCAACGACTTAGAGTTGTTCTCTATGGTCGTAATCCGACCACCTTATGGCTGGGTGAAGCTTTAGGGCTTCCTGGAACTAGGATGTCGGCAAATAGCTATCATTTCATCTCTAAGCACATTCCTTAGATGCCAATAGTTCGACCTCTAATCTCGGGATGATATCACCTCATCTCATCAAAGATACCATCCCACGTGGGTCAACTCCACACCGCTCATGCTAGTCAACTCCGGGTTGAGGGAAGAACTAAACCCAAACACTACAAGCATGGTGTAGCAACGATGCACATGCATTACTATGCAAGAACCTCGGGGAGGCATACAAGCTTCTAAGCTTGAATTTAAGACACAACAAATCCAAATGTCCATCTAAGTCATCCAATGGACAGGGTACTGCATTACTATATTAAGAAAACACATAGTATGGCAATCCAATATCTTGTTTTCTTCCTACGAATCCGATCAAGTGATCCATCAATCCGATCAATCATCACTGGACCTATCACTCCTATGAATCCACTATTGACGGGGTACTACATAATCTCTTAGAGTCCTCATAATTCACATATTCCTGCAAGGATTACGTCGTAGTATATCCACCAACTTCAATAATCATGGCCATCTAATCTCCAAGGCCGGACCACATAGGTTGTAAACCAATCTGACAACTCCAAGTACACGCACTCTATATCCACCGAGAAACATGGTATTGTGATCGAGATTATCGGGCTAAATCCAATTTACTCTGAACCATGTGGTCTCTGCGATCCTCGATACTCTATTAAGAATACCTATTTAAATCCAGGCTCAAACCCACTAAGAAGTCTACTTGATACTCCAAGTCATTATGGTGAAAGCATCAAATCCTGCCAACTACTTGCTAAAGTCATGTATACCACCAAAATATTGCTGATCGCGATTATGATCATCCTACTAAATCCAATCTTACTCCAAGGATATGTATGTTATGCTACTATACCAACTTGTTCCACTAAGTTCACCTACCATTATAAGTGTCTCATGATCCACTAAAATAGTCTGGCTATATCTTCACGACAACTACCATCATCACAACAATCTTAGTCTAATACTCCTATATCCAAAAACGGTCCTACTTATGGCATCAGGGTTGTGGTGCTATCTTAGGATCGAAGGATACTTGTTCACTACGATCACTCATTCCATAAGGAACCCGATGCTAAGCGAGGTTCATCGGGTACCTACACGTGTTCTGGCAAGTCCGTGTACTAGACATGTGACCAGAAAATTTGAGCTAGAAAGGCTTGTGGAGGTTAGTCTGGTCTAGTGTGGTTCTCCAATCTTGAAGGAAAAGCACACTCCTACGAGTTCCGTGTGGTTAAGCATAGCACAGTGATTGTCTACAGTGTCAGTCGTCCTTCGAAGTGGATCCTTGGTGCATCTTGCCTTGCCGTCTTCAGTTGCCGAGAGGGGTGAGAGAGAGAGCACAGAGGGGAGTGTCTAAGGGTCTTAGTGCAATCAAAAAAGCGTTGGAAAGTCAACTCAAACATGTGCCAAAATCATTTTGAACATCAAAATAAGACGAGTGATATGACCGCATGCTTGTTGCCTAAGCATAAGTGCGACTTATATCAAAGCACAACAACAAAAATAAGCAACACATACCATGGTCCATACGAACCATTTCACGGACTCGACTTCGCATAGGGGTTACGACTCATCCTATCCTAGGTTCTTGGACTCGACGGTCGTGCTTGCCTCGTGCCTCGGGGAGGAGTCCGCTAAGTCTTCTGGACCTTCTCGTGGTGTTATCACGCCTCTTGTTGTCGCTTGTCGAAGCAATTCGCTTGAGTTGTAAAGAACTCTTGATGTCTTCTCGTGTGGGGAGTTGCTAACGAAGGTGGTCCTTCATGGCTGTCATTGACAGGATCTCCTTGTCTTCCTGACCTTGTCATTGTCTTCTTGTCTTCTGAGGCTTCGAGAGTCTCAAGTGGACATCTTCATGCACCAATATTTGCAAGACATGATAGAGTTCTGATCTGTCAATCATACTAATTGCAATATCGACACCTAGAGCGGGGGATGAAGAGAACCGTTTTCCTGCTCACTAAGGTGAGGCGGACCAAATGGCGAGGTTCTCATCCACCGGTGGTGGTCGACACAATTCCTTATAACTGACAGGGTCGCTCTATTAGTGATGCAGATCAAGGTTTGCATATATTATGTCCATATTATCGTACGCAAAAGTGGCATCACTCTGGAACAGTGCCCAGGGTTTCACCATCTTCTAAGCCTCGATGTCCTTGTTCCTCATGGAGGTACTTCTGTTGGTGTCGTCTAGTCGTAGAGTTGTCTTCTCTGTCCTTCAGCACGGGTGTTTTCCTGGAGAGGTTACTTCCTTCCAGGATGCCCACGAGGATTTCAATTTATCCCGTGGTTAGAGGGCATAAGGTACTAGCAACCATTTGCAAGTTTTGAAAAAGTAGACGAGGACTGTCAAGGAAATAAGAGTGGAAGGCTAGAGCATAACCTTCACTTTCTTTGAAGATTTAGGAGAGTCAAGAAAATATATTGGTTTTGTAAGTATTTTTGAAGGATCTGAAAAGCAGTTTTATCCTAACTAACGTCCGTGCTAACTAAGGGTTTCCTACAGTGAGGATGGCTCTGATACCAGCTCTGTGGGGACCCCGACTTACGAGTCGAGATCGTCGTGCTCAGTGATCCTAGAGATCAATGCTCACCGAACACAGATACCGAATAAAAGAGTCTTGCATCCACACATACCGTTTGATACAGTAAATGACCACCTCGGTCGAGTCTTACAAATATAGGGCCTTAAAGGCCTACACTCCAAACTAGACCAATAGCGGAATTATTGGTTGAAAGCATGAACCCATGCCATCAGCCTTAACCTATAGGTATTCTGACTAGGAAGCGTCCTAGCTCGCAAGAACGTCACCGAGTTAATCTTCACCATATCCTGTTCTTTCATACCTGGTCAATGAAATAACTAGTGGCAAGCCAATGAGTACTTTGAATGTACTCGCAAATAGCCCATGATATAATCAACGAAAGTGAAGGATAACAATATCATGCATCTTTAGTGTAACTCATCAGGGTGAAATGATCATGAATATGCATCAAGTTAAAGAACTACTCTTGAAGAACAGGTTACAGATATCAGTATATCTATCAGGGCTGAACCATCCGGGTTCACCCTATATGCCAAGTCACCGGACTTGGTTATACCATTGCTATCATAGAAACACCTTTCTTAACACCACACGCGCACACACTTGGTTTATGCGGAAACAACTAGACGTAGTTTAAGCAGGATTACCCAACCGTCCTTGACCCTGGACACGGCTATTCGAATAGTTTACACTCTACAGAGGTAGTACGCTGGACCCACGAGATCCGGGAAACTTCTGTTTCATCCACGACTCGCGGTATATCACATACCCGAGGTAAGTACCCGATCAATGCCTTTCCCCTGACGATACTAGATAAACAGGTCCACTCGATTGGTACCCAGCCCACATGTTGTGCGTCTTACGAGCACCAACTCTGGACTGTACCAACCATGCGGGGACCAACGGTGTGGCTGGAACTCATAAAAATGGCATAGTCGTCCTACACGGCACGACCCCATCATGAGAGTTACCACACATCACTCCCGCCACTAGTAATGTGGCTCTTTGCTAGCACCGACCAGAGTAATAAACATAGCCCCGTCCCATAAGGGGTAACATGGTCGTACTGGTAAGGTTGGGACGGTCGACACATCATAAATCTATTAACATTTCCGAAACCATACTCACACAAATACCGGATGCATCACTTCCCCAAAAGTGACCACCTAACTCATCATCACCCTCGGGCATTAGTGGCACCCAACGGGGTTTTAGTAAACTCTTACATGGTGTCAACATCATGCTCATGATAATACTACTTCTATCTCTACTTGTCAACATGTTATTACCAGGACCCTCAAGAGGTAGGGTCAAGCTCAATGCATGTGCTCCGGGGGAGCCTTCGGTAAAATCATATCAAATGATTACCGACACTTATGATCATATGCAACGGGAATACTTGATATTTTAACATGCAAAGTAACATATGCTCAGTCGTGGTCAAAGGGCTGCTTGCCTTGCCAACGTAAGTCCTCGGGGTCTTCGAGGTCTTCCGCTCCAACTCCGAATACTCCGTCTACCCATCAACTATCGTCGGAAACAACCACGGTAAGCCACACAGCAAGCAGAAATAAAAGTGTCCTATAAATAGAAGTTCTATTTTTCTTGGACCTCTCTATTCATAAGAAAAATACGTGAAGCTTTCCATAGGAGATTTGAATCATCAAGGATTTTTGAATGGATGGAAAGAGAAATAGGTGATTATTGAAGAAGCTTACAGAAATCATTCTCTTAAAAATGAGTGGAGGCACTCAATAAACAGAGCATGATTTTAGAAATATTTGGGAAGTTGTCTCACTGGATTTGGAGTTGATAAGAATATTCTAGGAGTTTTCTAATATGGAATAAATAGCAATAGGAAGCTATTTATTTATTTCAACGGAAGTAAGTCACACAAAAATGTTGACCATGGTTCTAAAAATAGGGAATGATTTTAGAAGGCCCTAGGAATTGGAATCACTTCATTTGGAGTTGATTTGAATCTGCTAGGAATTTTGAAAGTTGGGACATTTATATCCAGATTTGGATTTTGAGTAATAACACTACAGAGAATCTTCTTGGAAAAATGTGCAAAGAACATGTGTGGATAGAGATTGAATTTAGGAACCTGTAGAAATTTGAATCAAGCAATTTGGAGTTAGTATAATTTTATAATGGAATTTTAAGTTATGAGAAAAATAAAAATGAGAAAGCTCAGCCTCTAGGGTTATCTTGCGCCATCGGCGCAAGATAGGCCTTCGGGCCGGCCCAGTGGCTCGGGCCACCAGCAAGGGGGCCACACAGGAGGCGCAGAGGTGGAACGGCGTCTTCGGCCTTGGGGAGAGGGAGTTCCGAGGTGCACTTCCACTTAAAAGGGGTGGGTCCGACCAGAGAGTGGTTGACGAGGGGCCCCGCCCGTCAGCTTCGTCTCCCTCCTCCAGCTCGCGCAGAGGAGAGACAGGAGATCGAGGGTGCGCCGGCACCTGCTCCTCGGGCCATCCCCGGCGAGACCCGGCACATTGGCGGGTTCGGGCGGCCGCGGCGCGCCCGACCAGTGCCCACGCGCTAGCGGGAAGGGGCGGTAGTGACGCCGGCTGGGTGGCCCCGAGGGAGGCCAACGGCCCCCATGGCCTCGGGCGCGTGGCGCCGAAGGAGAAGAGGGGCGCAGAGGGAGGGATGCGCGGCAGTGGGGAGGCTCACCGGAGAGCCCAGGGGCGAGAGGAAACCCCCTGGGTTGGCTAGGCTTGCGCAGGGATCTTCGGGAGCTTCGGCCTTGCCGACCATGGAGAAGGGGAAGAGGGCTTAGGAGAGAATGGGGAGCTCGAGGGGTTCCAGGGTGGTTCCAGGGAGAGAGGGAGAGGGTCCCGGAGGCTTAGGGCGCTCGGAGAGGAGCCATATGGAGAGGGGAAGAGGAGAGAGAGCTCAAGAGCTCTTGGAGCTCCCTGGTGCATGGATGCCACGCGTGCCTGAGGGAGCTTGGAAGCTTGCTAGTGGAGGGAAATGGTTTGAACGGTCAACATGAGGCTGTGATACATACTAAGACATGTTGGTTCGGCTACAAGTGGTCTGGAGGAAGGAGATAAAGTGCATAGCACACATACTGCAGGCCAGCGTGGTGGTCACCACGGCCACCTGTGCCTACAGGGTCCAAATGACCAGTCAAGCACGTCTGGGAGGTGGGGCATGCTACCTGGAAGGTGAGTGAGGAGTTTGGCTCCAAGTGTAGTTGGTTTGAATGGCTGTTGACTGAGGTAAACATAACAGCAGGAATCTACAGGCTGATACAAGTGGTTTTTACACGCAGAGATGGGAGGTGAAGCCATATCCTCGAGCATGTGGAATGGAAAAACTACACATCTGCAAAAATTCAGCTTAAGCAAAGAAGTGTAGCTAGCACTTGTTGTACAGAGCTACCTTTCAGCCAGAAATGTAGTTGTAGATGTGCTTCTTATTTTCTCCATATGAGCATGCCATTTCATGGTTTTAAATGAAGCATTGGCATACTAGAGATGCTCTGGAAAGAATTGGGATCCTTGGGTTAAGCATAAGTATGGGAAAAGAGCTAAAACAGTGTTGCCAAGGGTGAAAATGAGAAGTAGTTACATAGGGTCCTTCTCCAATAATTGACCACTCTCCATGGGGATGTTACTCGAGGTAAAATGTAACTATGTGAGGCCGTGGTAGAAAGTTGAGCTCATGGGTAAAAGGAGAAGGGGTCAAAGAAGCCAATTTAGTGAGTGCACACAAGGTGTTTGATCTGTCGTTAGGCTACCAGATGGATTCCAATGGCTATGAAACTTAACAGGATCAAATAATATATGAAAATAAGCTTGCACACCAAATTTGGGATTTGCTCGAGAAGTTTTCCAATGTAGACTTGGAAAACCCTTGAAATAGGCAGATATGGCTTTGTTCTTACAACCCTATTCAAATCATTTCCAACAAATCCAATATTTGGTGTAGGGGCATTATTTGAGCATTAAGGCATGCACAAAAAGTGTGAGGTCAATTGGAGAAACTTTATAATGTAAAGTTTACCAAAGTCGGAAATCAACAAAGAGGGTTTTGAGGGTCTTAGGACAAGTTCTTTTATTCTCCTTGATGCACCACTTGGTGTGGATGCATTATTGGATCATTCGAACATGTCCACCAAATTTGAGCATAATTGGAGACACTTCACCATGTGGAGTTGCTCAAATTTGAATCTGTACAAATAGGGTTTTACAATGATTAGGGGAGCCAAATCAACTTTGATTGAGTTGAAACTTGGCAAGATCTTCAAGAATATCATAGATGACATTCTGAAATTTTACTAGAATTTATTGAGAATATTTCTAATAGAAATATTTCAAAAGCTTCAAATAGGCAGGAATGGTTTTGGAGGGGTTTGCCCAATATTTTGAACATGACCATGTGTTGAAACTCATATATATGGAATAAATATATCCACTGAGTTTCCCTAAATTTTCTTAAATAATTTGAAAGCAATAAAAATAACTTTCGTTCATAACAAACCATTTCTGGCCTCACGGAAAGGCATTTAACTAAAATAATAAAATAACTTTTAAAATAATAATATTGTGGGTTTTGGAAGACATTTTGATAATAGACTTTAAATAAATAATTGGTGCCAAATGAATTCCCTAATTTGAGGACTTGTAGTACAAATCTCATCTCAGGGGTTTGGAAGTTTAATTCAAAGAAATGCTTTTGGTGAAAATAATGTTTGGTGAAAATAGATATTTGTCCTAAACACAGGGCATGATCATTAGGGAGGAGAACATGGGATGAGGAGGTGAGTTGGAGGATGGCAAGAATTATTGGGGAGAAAACACATGCATTCAAGCAAGCAGGCAAACAATAGTCAGTTCAAGCATCACAAGCATTCACACAAAAAATTAATTGGTCCCAATTTTTGAAATAAGTTAATTAGTTAGGAAAGTAAAAAACTGGGTTTGGCACACTAGCTCAAACACCACACAAAGCAAAGAAAGAGATATCATTCAATTTTATTTTGACCATAGGATCCCAACCATCTTCTAGTTTCCTAGGATTATAAGTCTCTAGCTTGATCTTCTCCTCCCTAGCTATAATAAGAGCATTGGTAATATGCTCGGTGACGGCAATATTGAGTGTACTAGTGTGGGGGTCTTTAGCCATTCTTTGCAAAAAGGAGATCACTTCGGAAAGATTACAATTGTCAAAATCAAGATTACTACCATTAATTAAAGTGGTAGTGATGTCATCTAAGCTCATTCTTTTAGTAGTCTCTAAATTCAAAGGACCTTCTTGTCCTATATTTGAGGTATTAGCATCACCATTAATAGGTCCATTTGGACAAGGGGTGTGATGGGTGCTAAAAGTTTTGAGGTCCTCAACAACTTGTATAGTAGCAATGGTAGTGTGTGTAGGAAGGCTCTTAATTCTCTCTTCCTCTTCTTTTTCTCTAGCCCATCTCTCTTTAAGTTTGGCTAGCATTCTTATGTTCTCATTAATTTGGACTTGGGTAGCATTCATGTGTGTGGTGTTCCTTTCCTCAAGGGGGGAATTTCTAATTTTAAGCAACTCTACATGATGAGCTATGTTCTCCACCTTCAAAGAGAGATTATATAATTTTTCTAGTTTCTCTTCTACACTCTGGTTGAAGGCCTTTTGAGAAGTGATAAAGTTTTTAAGCATGCTCTCTAATTCAGAAGTGGAGTTTTTGGTGCTAGGATAATTGTTGTTGTTCCCATAGTTGTTGGATGGAAACGGTCTAGGATTGCTACCAAAATTACTGCAATAGGCATTATTATTGAAGTTGTTCCTAGAGATAAAATTAACATGAACTTGCTCTCTTTCTTGAGCAAACAAAGAATTTAAAGGAACATCATGAGGATCAATAGAAGCTTGCTTAGTAGGTAGAGTCATGATCATGTCAACCTTATCATTAAGGGAGGAGATTTCCTCAACAGAGTTTACCTTCCTACCTGTTGGAGCTCTCTCAACAAAGAATATTTTTTCATCGTCTCATCCAATAGCTTTGTGGCAGCACCAAGTGTAGTTGACATAAAGGTTCCTCCGGTGGTCGAGTCTAACAGATTCCGCGAGATAAAGTTCAATCATGCATAGAAACTTTGGATAACCATCCAAGTAGTCAAACCATGTGTAGGGCAATTCTTAACAAGAGATTTCATACGGTCCCAAGCTTCAGCAACATGTTCATTATCCAATTGTCTAAAATTCATAACGTTACTCCTCAACTAGATAATCTTTGCAGGAGGCTAATACTTCCCAATAAAAGCATCTTTGCACTTATCCCAAGAATCTATGCTATTCCTAGGAAAAGATTGATGCCACACTTTAGCTCCTCCTCTCAAGGAGAAAGGAAAAAAGCTTAAGTTTAACAATATCACCTTCTACTTCTTTATATTTTTGCATATCACAAAGCTCAACAAAATTGTTCCAGTGCAAAGCAGCATCATCTCCAGCACCGGAGAATTGATCTTTCATAACAAGGTTCAATAAAGCAGGTTTAATCTCATAGGACGTGGCTCGAGTGGCGGGAGCAGCAATAGGAGTGCAGATAAAGTCATTGTTGTTGTGACTAGTGAAGTCCCACAACTTGGTGTTCTTGGTGGAACCCATAGCAGCAGCAACAAGCAAGAACAAAGCAACTAATTTTTTTGTGGTTTTTGGTATAAGACTCTAAAGAAAAAACTAGAAAGCAATCTGACAAGACTAAAAAGCAAAGGTAAAAGATAGCATGCAACTCCCCTATCTTGAACACTGGAATCCCCGGCAACTTTGCCAGAAATTTTTCTTGATGACGAGATGATGTATATACCTCTCACACCTCGTTGGTTACCCCAAGTGGAAGGTTGAGATATAGTCAGCAGCAAGTTTTCCCTCACACAGAAACTGTAAGGTTTATCGAACCAGTAGGACTCCTAGGATCAACAAGTACGTGTCTCCCACCCTGCCGCTAGCAGAAGACGTGGACCTGCACACACAACAAATAAATTTGCTCCCAACGATTATAGAGAGGTTGTCAAACTCTCCGGCCTTGTAGTTTGCAAAGGATCAAAACACAAGCGGGAAAAGTAATAGTGATTGCAACGGAAAAGTAAATGAAAACGGTAAATGATGGAGGTGTAAACAATGATGGTGATATGGACCGAAGTCACATGATGTTCACAAGTGGTGTCTCTCTCCCAAAAGACGATAAACAACTATGCTTGGGTAAACAAATTATAGTTCGGCAATTGACAAAATTATGAACGCACCGCAATGTTAATTATGTTACTTGATAATTAGAGGTCCAATAGTAATGGGCAGTACGCCAAGACAAGTAGACCGTTTATTCATCAGCATCTACTTACTAATCATACACCTAGAGATATCTATCCAGAACATCTCGCCGGTATTAAGTTGCGAGCCCCACCCAAAGTGTAAACTCAAAGCAACGGACAACTGCATTAACGAACTATGCGTAAGGTAAACAATCCTTGCAACCGTGGTCACAAGCACCGTTGTTTTCTCCCTGGTGGCAACAGCACATCCCCTAGTCCCATGTTTCAGGCACTCAAGCTAGACATCGAGGGGCATGAACCCACAATCATGCATAACGCTCCCTCTTGGAGTTACAATCTACTACTCAGCCAAAGAAACAAATAGCAACGGAGAACATGCATGAATCACTAAGGAACATAATATAAAAAGGATAATCAAATATATAATTCATAACAATCTGAACATAATCTCATAATCCATCGGATCCCAACAAACCGAGCATAGCAATAGCAGGAAAATTACATAGATGCCTTAATCATGTAGGGCAGCTCACAAGGACTAACCATTGAAGCACAAGATTGGTGAGAAGACATCACATAGCTACTGGTCATGGACTCATGGTCCAAGGAGGACTACTCACGGCAGGTCCGGGAAGCGTCCATGGCGGTGGAGAAGCTCACGGAGGTCAATGCTCCCTCCGGCGGGGTGCTGGGAAGCGGCCTCCTCCCGCTCCCGATCTCGGAAGCGCTGCGGCGGCGGAACGTTGGAGAAATTCACGATTTTGGATATGATGGAAGGGTTTTCTCTTGGAGGAGTAAATATAGGCTGAAGGAGGGCACCGGAGGATGTGGGACTCACCCAGGCGGCCTTTTGGCGGGACCAGGGGTAGGTCGCGCACACAGGTCGCCTGGGCGGCCTCTAGGCCCCCTCTGGCCCAGCTTCAGTGATCTGGAAGCTTTCGTTACACTGATTTTTTATATATTTTTCACAGGAATTTTTGGGCTTCGGAAAATTGGGTAAAAGCCCCTACAAAATAGATATCAGTAGACAGAAACTGTCACTTGGTGCATTGAGTTAGTAGGTTAGTCCAAATATGTGTAAAATGATATAAAAGTGTAGCAAAACATATAACAATGCCACCCAAAAGTTCATGGAACAAGCAAAAATTATAGATACGCTTTACGTATCAACAACCACCACAGCTAAACCTGCGGGGTTATCGACCTAGAAGGGTGATCATCCCTACTCCAAATGATTGGTTGTTCGGACTAATTGAGATATCTGGGAACCGCCGGTTCAACCACATTGATGGCTCTCTATTTCAGTTTGTTGTTCCGTCTGCACGTGCTGGTGGTGAAGACGTGATACTGACCACTATTCAACTAATAAGGGTTGTTGTGAAACCCACCCTCACCATTATGTTGTTGATTATTCTGACCAGAGTGATGTCCATTGCCATTACTCGAGCCGCCCTGACCTTGAAAACTAGATCCTGAGAAACCTTCAGATGAGCCCCCATGTGACCCGCGAGGACCATGTTTGCCCGGATGTCCACCACCATTGCCTCATTGTTGGTCCCTAGAGCCCTGGATACGAAATTCCTGCATAACATAGCAATTTCCCGAGAAATGGGTAGTCGGGGTATCTGGGGTACTATGCTTGGGACAAGGTGCCTTGAGCATCTCGTCGTAATTGGATGGTTTTGTCCCATTGTAAGCCGAAACGAGTTTTCTGACGCTGGTTCCTGAAATCGGTGTTGGTGTTGGCTACAAAGTGTGACCCGTCCTCGTGATGCCTTCGCTTTCCTTGACCTGTCAGGTTCCCATTGTGTCCAGGGTTTTGATAATGACCCTTGGAACCGTCGCCTTTCTTGCTCTTGCTGGCTTTGTCCTCATCTAAGATGGCATCCTTCGTGCCATCTGACTCGGAGTATCTAGTGAGAGTGTCCATTAACTCACCCATGTCCTGCACCTTTCGCTTCAAATGGCCAAGCTTCAGGACCAGGGGCTGAAAATGGCAATTATTCTCCAAAATCAGGACAGTCTAAGCAACTGTGAAGCCATATAATGAGTGAATTATTTCAGCAACCCGGCGCGTCCAGTGGTGCGCCGACTCGTCGGAGCATTGAACACAATGGTGCAGATCCACAATCATCATTGGCCGTTTGCAGGTGCCGTGGAAATTTTTGATAAATCGTTCCTCCAACTCTGCCCCAGTGATGATGGAATTGGGCGGCGGTTTTTCAGCCATGTTCGAGCAGGCCCTTCCAGCATCATCGTAAGGTACTTGTCACACACTGCATCGCTGGCATCAAGCATGTCCATGGCAAGCTTGTAACTCTCGATCCAAGCCGCCAGCTCAAGATTTGATGTCTAATTGGGCACCTTGCGAGGGCCCTTGAAGTCCTTGGGCATGCGTTTATTGTGGAGGTCCAGAGATAAGCACGGGACCCCCGGTCCTGCCGCTTGACCCGCCAGGCATGGGCACCGGCTAGGGGTGGGACGGAGCCACCTGTCCGCCAGTGTTGTTGCTGCTTCTGCTTTTGCTTGACGGGCGGCTCGGCCGCATCCAGAAGTGCTTGGGCATTTGATAGTGGAGGATGGGTTGGGTCGACCTAAGGTTGCTGTCGGCGAACGCTGCTGGAGACTGCTGGGGACTCCTCGTGGAGGCTCCTGCTGCGGCTGGCATACAACATGGAGTGCACCCGATCACGACTGTAAGAAAATTACGCATGTTGTACCACTGCAGTTTAAACATCTTGATGGCATTCCTAGCCTCGACCTCGACCTAGGAGTTACCATGGATGGGGAGCGACTCCAGGTTACGTGTTGTAGCTAGCATATTATCAACGGGGTTGGAGAAGTGGCCCTGTGGCTTATCGAAATGTTGAGTTGGCGAACGCGTCGGTGGAGGCTGAGCCGGCTCAATCTGTCAATTTGTGTGACGAGGGGTTCCCGCTCCGCCTCCGGCGTGTGTAGGCTGGTGAATAAGTGAGACAGCTCGATATCTATCGGAAGCCGAGTCCGATGTCTCCTCTGGTGTACCGCGTCAGAGGCGTTCCGGTGGCGCTCCAACTACCAAGCCTCGGCCTTCAAACGCTCCGACTCATTATTTATTTCAGCCTGCAGTTCTGCCATTCGGATGCTTTCAACGTCCATCTCTTGTTGTACCTTATCCATATCCTCATGAAGCTTGATCAGTTCCGCATTGCGGTCCCCTTGATTTTCCGCAATGACAAAGGGTGCCATGAGTTTTGCCATCTCCCCCATTAGATCCATCATGGCTTGAGCTGGCGTCTTGCCTGGCCCACAAGCTCTGTTTGCGGCGGCTGTTCTCGGCAGGTCCTGAGCCGTCGCCGCTCCCGCCAAGTAGATGGTGACTTGGCGAGGCGGTTCTCCTGAATCCTTGAAACTTTCTGCCTCAGGGAAACCCCCAAGCCTCCCATTATAGACGGGGCAGATCAATCTCGTGTCCCCCATGGATGACTCGCCGTTGGAGTTAACATGGGTATCCCCGCGAGCTGTCGGCTCATCCAAGAGGTCGATCCCTTGTGTGAAGCTAATGAAGACGTGACGTTGGCCGGGTTGGGCGTGGCGAGCAGGCTCGACGATGTCGGTGCCGGTGCCCGTCTCGGTACTGGCTCGCAGGCTTTGTCGATGAAGACATGGATCTTGCCGAAGGGGACCCAGTATCCATACTCGATTGAATCGGCCTCGGGTCCCTAGCTCGAGTTGTCGATGTAGTGCTTTCCACGGGGGCTCTTGGTCATTAGACCAACTATGTAGCTCCTGAACCCTGGAAGGGCTCCCTTTGAGAACTCAACTCCACCTTGCGAGGCCCCATGATGGGCGCCAAGGATGTCCTCATGAAAGGACTTAGTGGTGAGGCCATCGCAGCTATGTGGCAACTCCAAGGTGTTGATTGGGAACGAGAGACGAGTTTACCCACGTTTGGCCCCTCCGATGGAGGTAAAAGCATATGTCCTGCTCTGTGTATATTGATGAGGATATCGATTACAAGGGAGCGGATTCGCTTGACCTAGCTATCGATGGATTGTAACTTAACCTTATCGACCTCACGGGCTCGCCTTTATATACAGGTCAAGACCCAGGGTTTATAGGAGTCCGGGTCATGCTATGATCCGTGACCCGATATGTCTCTAACTCACCTTGCCTCCTAAGCAAGAAAACTACTGGCGACTCTCCACCTCATGGGCCATCAGTCGCCGTCTTCATGTCTTGGGCCACCTCGCGGCTTACTCTGTAAGCCGCCTTGTAACTCTGTTCTAAGAACGCTAAGGCCATCTTGAGTGTAAACTTTAAGCCGCCACTATATGACCCGGCCCAGTAGGGCGGGTTATATCCCCAACATCATGCAAGTTGCCAAAAGTGGAGAAGGCATCCTCAAGGCCCCACTTACGGAGGAACGGCTAGGAACATCGCGTGAAACTTATTCTCAAAAAATCAAAGGAAGAGCTCTTCGAGAATTCCATCAAATCTACCATGTAATGACGGCAAACCCATGGTCGGACACACCAATTACTTTCGACAAGGACGACCAACCAATAACCACCACAAGCCGAGCATCTGCCGCCCTAGTATTAAAACCCATAGTCAATGGTTTTAGACTAAATAAGGTTTTAATGGATGCGGGCAGCGGTCTAAACCTCATTTACGAGGACACACTTGGAAAAATGCAGTTCAATATTTATCGAATTGAACAAAGCAATACCACCTTCCGACGTATCGTTCCCGGGAAAGAAGCACGATGTACCGGATGAGTAACTCTCGATGCCGACACGCCCGAGAACTACCGATCTGAAGAACTTATTTTTCATATCGTACCCTTTCACAGTGGTTACCATGCCCAGTTAGGATGCGAAACCTTCACAAGATTTCAGGCCATACTACATTATGGATACATGAAGCTCAAAATGTCGAGGACAAACGGTGTGATCATGGTCATAAGTGACCCCAACAGAGCCCTCCGAGCTGAAAATAAAAAGTCATCCCTAGCCCTGGAGGTACTAGCAGATACCCTAGCCGCAGAAGAACTCACTATACTCCGTTCCATAGTGGACAAGGAAGACGTGACCTCGGTAAGCACCCCAAGTCCACGTCCTTCAAACCTACGGATGAGATCATCAAATTTCACGTGCACCCAACGGACCACAATAAAATAGCGTCCGTTGGAGCCCATCTGGACCCCACAATCGACGAACTATTGCGTACCTTTTTGCACGAAAATTGGGACATATTCACCTAGCACCCCTCAGACATGATGGGAATCCCTTGGGGGCTGGTGGAACACAGCCTGAATATAATAGCAGGCTTTAAGTCTCTCAAACAGGGCTTGCGCCAATTTCCGAACCAAAGCGTCAAGCTATGGTTGAAGAACTTGCCAAACTACTAGAAGCTGGGTTCATCATATAAATTAAACATCCCAACTACCTGGCAAACATGGTCATGGTACCAAAGAAGGACAAATCTTGGCGGCTATGCATCAATTTCAAAGACCTCAATAAGGCCTGCCCTAAGGGTCATTTTCCCTTACCCCAAATAGACCAAATTATCGATGCAACTACCAGACACAACTCTCTATGTTTCCTCGATGCTTACTCCGGATGCCATCAGATTAAAATGAAGGAACCCGATCAGGCTACAAGTGCCTTCATAACCACCTATGGGTCATTCTGCTTTAACACAATGCCTTTCGGGTTAAAGAACGCGGGCTCCACTTACAAGCGCATGATCTAGACATGCTTGGAGAAACAAATTTGTAAAACACTAGAGGCATACGTGGACGACGTGGCCGTCAGGACAAAGCACGTCGGCCAGCTGGTAGATGACCTCAAGCATACACTTGCCAGCATACGAGAATACAACATATGGCTTAACCCGGACAAGTGTGTGTTCGGAGTCCTAGCCGGCGAACTTCTCGGATTCATTATGTCACAAGGAGGAATAGAGTCCAATCCGGCAAAGATCCAAGCCCTGTCACAACTCGCGGTCCCTACAAAACTGAAGCATCTCAAAAAATTGGCAAGCTGTGTGGCGGCCTTAAGCCGGTTTGTCTCTTGCATCGGCGAGGAAGTCCTCCCGCTTTACAGGTTGCATAAGAAGACCAATAACTTCGAGTAGACCGACGAGGCTACGATAGCTCTAGAGGAAATCAAAACACTGCTCGCCAGCAACCCCATTCTAGCAGCACCATGCGTGGGGGAACCGATGTTGCTATACATCTTGGCCACCAATCAAGTGGTTAGCGCGGTCTTCGTCATAGAACGAGAGGCCGAGGGTCACCAACTGCAGATACAAAGGCTGGTGTACTATGTATCCGAGGTGCTTACCACATGCAAAACTAGATACCCACACTATTAGAAGATTGCGTACATAGTGTTTATGGCATCACGTAAGCTCACACACTATTTCCAAGAATGTGCGGTCATGGTAACATCCGAGGTACCCGTGAACGACATCATTAACAACAAGGATGCCACCGGCCGAATAGGTAAATGGGCCATCGAGCTCCTGCCATTTGAGATCACTTACAAGCCATGACGAGCCATCAAATATCAAGTGTTGTCTGACTTCGTCGATGAATGGGCGGAGGCAAAGCTCCCCAGAGAGTATAGCACTTACGCTCATTGGACCATGTACTTCGATGGGTCCAAAACGCTCGGTGGACTAGGGGCTAGGGTGGTCCTCACATCCCCTACCGGGGATAATGCTCGATACTTGCTACAAATCATGTACGTCGATTCGAATAACGCGACACAATACGAGGAACTACTACACGGTCTTCGGATGGCAACTTCAATGGGGATACAATGGCTCGAGGTATGGGGGGATTCCAACCTCGCCATCTCACAAATAAACGGCAAATTTGATGCAAACGATCCAAAAATGGCAGCATATAGAAACGTCATCCTCAAGATATCAGCATGGTTTGAGGGATTGGAACCCCATCACATCTTGGGAGATAACAACCAAGCTGCGGACATCCTCGCCCACTTAGGTGCAAAGCGTGACCCCATCCCCAGTAACACATTCCTAGATAGGCTTTTCAAGCCATCCGTGGTATGGAAAGACGAGGTTAATAGCACAGAAGATGATGGTGTAGAATAGGTTGTAACCCCCATAGCCGAGCGAGACGATCAAATCATCGGCGGACCTAAAATTGAAGAGACACCTTCGGCTCACGAGGTCATGGTAGTGATCGCGACATGGACCGAGCCTTTCCTTGCTTTCCTTCTGCGCAAAGAGCTCCCAGACGACCAGACTGAGGCGAGACGTATCATCCACTGATCAAAGGCCTACAAGGTCCATGAGGGTGAGCTATATAATAAAACCACCACAGGAGTCCTCCAGTGGTAAATCTCTGATGAAGAAGGGAGACAGCTTTTGGCCAAAGTACACGCAGGTATGGGCGGTCACCATGCAACGGCACGGGCCGTGGTCAGAAAGGCTTTCCGAACTGGTTTCTTCTGGCCCACAGCCCGAGCGGACGCCCCGAACGGCTCTTCGGACAATTCTGATCACCCGGACCTTTGCGGTCTAGGGGATGGACATGGTCGGACCACTTAAAGGGGGTCCAAGAAAAAGAAATACCTCCTGGTTATGGTTGACAAGTTCACCAAATGGATCGAAGCAAAGCTTGTGAGCTCCGCCAAAGTCGGGCCGGTCATTGACTTCATATCCGACGTTGTACACCATTATGGTGTCTCGCACTACATAATAACGGATAATGGATCCAATTTTACCGCCCAGGATGTAAAAGATTGGTGCGCAAAGTTGGGTATCAAGCTCAACTACGCCTCGGTATATCACCCCCAGACCAATGGACAAGTGGAATGAGGCAATGGGCTCATTATGAGTGGTATCAAACCTCGGATGGTCCGATCTCTTAAAGAATACGACTCCCTATGGGTCGAGGAGCTCGACTACGTGCTATGGAGCATGCTTACCACCCCGAATCGTTCAATAGGGTACACACCGTTTTTCATGGTGTACGGGGCCGAAGCGGTCCTCCCTTGCGATATCATCCACGACACGCCTCGAGTGCGCATGTATGAGGAATGAGAGACCGAGTTAGATCGGCAAGACGACTTAGACACATTGGAAGGCGAGCATGATATAGCTTGGGCCCCAATGTACTTTCTACCAATAGAAGGCTCGACGCTATCAGAGCAGAGAAGCTCAGGCAAAGGCATACAAAGTGGGAGAACTCATTCTATGCATCCCAGAGAAAAAGAAGCATAAAATTAACCCCAAGTGGGAAGGCCCTTTCATAACTGATGAAGTCTTGACAGGAGAAGCTTATCGCCTGCGCAACCCAGAGGACAACCGCCTCGAGCCAAACATCCGGGAACATAGGGGGTAAGCATAGGAGAAGGGCAACCCAGAGGACAACCGCCTCGAGCCAAACATCCGGGAACAATAACAGAGGCACATAGGTCGTAACAATCACAGAGGTGCTCCCTTTACCCCCTATGTGATTGTTACGACCGGTTCACCCGGATACGTACCTCTGTGATTGTTACGACCAGTTCACCCGGATACGTACCTCAGGCGGGTGAAGCCAAAAGCTAGCATTTCTTAAGAGATAACTTGGCCAACTATGAATGAGGTTCATATAATCGGCAATCTTCGCAACAAAAAGGGGATCATTCCTCCCAAAATAACAACTATCCGCACTGCACGGATACATAGCTATAACATCTACATTTTATGTAGTTGCCCGAAGAAAGGAACCCATCGAGAAACTATTTTCTTTGGCAGATGTTTCTTATGTCCCATCGTAATATAACATAATCCCCGCGTGGACTCTCTGTCTGTTTGAACCTCAGGGCCAAATTGCCTGGTTCTCGGAAATTAGCTTCGGTTACCACAGGATACACAATACGGAACACTGCCGAGGTATTAACATGGGAGGTAGAAGCCGATGGCCGGTTAAAGACAGAGTTTTTAAGCAAGAAAGGAACTATCTTGATACACGAATACAAAATTGCATATAATCATGCGTTAGGCAATTGTCGAGATGATCTATTATGATACCTAAGGTACGGCCTTCTTGTGAAAGGCGGGCGGCGGGCATCACCTAGCCATAAACCAGGTAGAGAGGAATCTCTTTACCATTCGGCCCTGCCGGCCCAACCCGGGTCATGTGCTCCGGATTAAGTTGGGTAAAACGAGTCTTCACCATAGCCGACGCCTCCCAAGCTCCTTATCGGTAGGCCGAAGTCTTCCATACCTCAAAGCGACTCCGGGCTACTTTGAACGCTCGGCAAGCTCGGCCATACCTTGCGTGGGATTTTTCATTTGGCCATAATGCTTTGATCATGTTCCTCATCGCCTTTCGAGCTTGATCATGCACAATGGATAACTCCTTCAGTGACCCCCTGAAAGAGCTAACTTTTTCCTTAGGACGTCCAGTCAAGAGACCTGATAAAACGGAATTGCACGTTTGTACGATCAACGCAATAAAAAGTGATTTATCACATTCCAAGTTGGGATTTTGCTTACAGAATATGCTGCCGTTTAATTCTGATTATCTTCATGGTTTTGCACCAATTGAGCTTTCAAATTCTCAATTTTTTCGGCTTGTCATTTATTCTCCTCCTTGAGTTGGTTATTTTTGTCACGCCATCGCTTTAATACATGATGACCAGCTTCAAGCTGGGATTCGCCATATCTCTGAGAATATTGGAATGCATCTAAATATTTTTGCAATTGGCCTATAGATTCGCCTACTATGACAAAGTTCTTTGTTATAAAGGAAATCCCATTAAAATTCAGCACATTTCAAATAATTTTACACACTTTGTGCTTCTCCGGTGAATTCCTTCACCTCCTCAAGTTCGGCCTTGCTGGCTTGCAATTCAGCCTGGCTTAACTCGAATTCCTTGGCTAATTTTTTGTTCTCCTACTTTAGAGCAGCATGCTGGCCAATTATCATCTTGACCCTAACTTGGTTGTCCCGACCAAATTAAGGCATGGGGATACTCGGTTGGAACCTATGTTTGGTTTTCAAAAACTGATCACTTACGTGTAGATTGGAAGATATCAGCCTCGCAGCTTCCTCGAGTCTGGCTCGTGCAGCCGCAAGGCACGCATCTGCTAAGCTAATAGCGTTAAACTCTTGTTCAAAAAACAGGCTAACCCAATGACTTTTTTCGCCCCCGATAATTCGTCGCGCTTTCAAATTCGGAATTAGTTGCCGAAAACTCCTCGGGGTCGTCAGGGAATGGATCCATATTTGGGACCCTTGCGTTGGCCGAAGACTACGGGTTTTGATGACTCGCTCACACTTCGGCAGCATCTTTGGATGAAAAAGGTTGCACACGTCTCCTGAGTATTTTGGCTAAGGGTCATGAACAATTAAGGCAATCATTACAGTAAAGGGCAGCGATTGATATGTATACCTCTTGGTTGAATGGACGACCGACATATTTTTGGACGTTGCCCATTGTCCAGGAATCTTGTTCTCGTTCGATGCGGCCCCGGATGGTATAGCTCAGGACGGAGTTCGGCACATGGACTGACGACCCTTGGGGGTGGAGACAGGAATATTTGGGATGACAGGAGGTATGTATTGGAAATATGCCCTAGAGGCAATAATAAATTAGTTAGTATTATATTTATTTTTTTGTGATAATCGTTTATTATCCATGCTATAATTGTATTGATTGGAAACTCAAATACATGTGTGGATCCATAGACAAAACACTGTCCCTAGTAAGCCTCTAGTTGACTAGCTCGTTCATCAAAGATGGTCAAGGTTTCCTAACAATCGACAAGTGTTGTCACTTGATAACGGGATCACATCATTAGGAGAATCATGTGATGGACAAGACTCAAACTATGAACGTAGCATATTGATCATGTCGTTTTATTGCTATTGTTTTCTGCGTGTCAAGTATTTGTTCCTATGACCATGAGATCATATAACTCACTGGCACCAGAGGAATACCTTGGGTGCATCAAACGTTGCAACGTAACTGGGTGACTATAAAGGTGCTCTACAGGTATCTCCGAAGGTGTCCGTTGAGTTAGTATGGATCAAGACTGGGATTTGTCACTCCGTGTGACAAAGAGGTATCTCGGAGCCCACTCGGTAATACAACATCACACACAAGCCTTGCAAGCAATGTGACTAAGTGTAAGTCATGGGATTTTGTATTACGGAATGAGTAAAGAGACTTGCCAGTAACGAGATTGAGATAGGTATGCGGATACCGACGATCAAATCTCGGGAAGTAACAAACCGAAGGACAAAGGGAGTGACATACGGTATTATATGAATCCTTGACACAGAGGTTCAACTGATAAGATCTTCGGAGAATATGTAGGATCCAATATGGGCATCCAGGTCCCGCTATTGGATATTGATCGAGGAGTGCCTCGGGTCATGTCTACATAGTTCTCGAACCCACAGGGTCTGCGCACTTAAGGTTCGACGATGTTTTAGTATTGTTGAGTTATATGTGTGGTTACCGAATGTTGTTCGGACTCCCGGATGAGATCACAAGGGTTTCCGAACTGGTCCGGAAACGAAGATTGATATATAGGATGGTTTCATTTTGTCACCAGAAAGTTTCGGGCAATTTCGGCAGTGTACCGGGAGTGAAGAATGGGTTCCGGGAGTTCACCGGGAGGGGCCCACCCACCCGGGAGTGATCCCAAGGCACTAGGGTGGCGCCACAAGTCCTTATTGTGCTAGTGGAGTCAGCCCAAGAGGGATATGGCGCCACATAAGAAAATACCAAAAGAAAAGGAAAGAGGGAGGTGGGAAGGAAGGAGTGGACTCCTTCCCCACCAAACCGAATTGGGGTTGGAGTCCAACTCCTCCCCCTTGGCCGGCGCACCTTGAGGCCTTGTGCGTCAAGTCTAGCCCCTCCCCCTTCCTCCTATATATAGTGGTTGTTTAGGGCTTTTTGAGACACAACTTTGCCACGTGCAACTCTAGCCTAAACCACACAGTTTCACCTCTAGATCGGATTTCTGCGGAGCTTGGGCGGATCCCTGCAGGAGTAGATCATCACCACCACTGGAGCGCCGTCACGCTGCCGGAGAACTCATCTACTTCTCCGTCTTGCTTGCTGGATCAAGAATGCCGAGATCATCGTCGAGTTGCACGTGTGCTGAACGCGGAGGTGCCGTCCGTTCAGCACTAGATCGAAACGGATCGTGGGACGGATCGCGGGACGGTTCGTGGGACGGTTCGAGGGACGTGAAGACGTTCCACTACATCAACCGCGTTTCTTAACGCTTCCCGTTGTGCGATCTACAAGGGTACGTAGATCCAATCTCCTCTCGTAGATGGACATCACCATGATAGGTCTTCGTGTGCGTAGGAAAATTTTCGTTTCCCATGCAACGTTCCCCAACAGTTGCATCAGAGCTAGGTTCATGCGTACATGTTATCTCGAGTAGAACACAAAAGGTTTTGTGGACGGTGATGTTCGATTTGCTGCCCTCCTTAGTCTTTTACCGATTCGGCGGTATTGTTGGATTGAAGCGGCCCGGACCGACATAACTCGTACGCTTACGAGAGAATGGTTTCATCGACTGACATGCAACCTCGTTGTATAAAGATGACTGACGGGTGTCGGTTTCTTCAACTTTAGTTGAATTGATTTTGATCGAGGCGGTCCTTGGAGAGAGGTTAAATAGCAATTTGCACATCTCCGTTGTGGTTTTTGCGTAAGTAAGATGCGATCATACTAGATACCCATAGCAGCCACGTAAAACATGCAACAACAAATTAGAGGACGTATAACTTGTTTTTGCAGGGTATGCGTGTGATATGATATGGCCAATGACGTGATGTGATATATTGGATGTATGAGACAATCATGTTGTAATAGTTAATATCGACTTGCACGTCGATGCTACGGCAACCGGCAGGAGCCATAGGGTTGTCTTTAAACTAACGTTTGTGTTTGCAGATGTGTTTACTATATTGCTAGGTCGTAGCTTTAGTAGTAATATCATAGATAGCACAACAACCTCGATGGCGACACATTGATGGAGATCATGGTGTGGCGCCTGTGACAAGAAGATCATGCCGGTGCTTAAGTGATGGAGATCAAGAAGCACAAGATGATGGCCATATCATGTCACTTATTAAGTGCATGTGATGTTAATCCTTTTATGCACCTTATTTTTCTTAGAACGACGATAGCATTATAAGGTGATCTCTCACTTTAATTTCAAGACGAAATTGTGTTCTCCTGACTGTGCACCGTTGCAACGGTTCATCGTTTCGACACACCACGTGATGATCGGGTGTGATAGACTCAACATTCACATACAAAGGGTGCAAAACAGTTGCACACGCAGAACACTCGGGTTAAACTTGACGAGCCTAGCATATACAGACATGGCCTCAGAACACATGAGACCAAAAGGTTGAGCATGAATCGTATAGTTGATATGATTGGCATAGAGATGCTTACCACTAAAACTATTCTCAACTCACGTGATGATTGAACATTAGTTAATGAATTTGGATCGTGTACCACTCAAATGACTAGAGAGATGTACTTTTTGAGTGGGAGTTCTTAAGTAATATGATTAATTGAATTAATTATCACGAACATAGTCAAAAGGTCTTTGCGAATTATGATCTAGCTTGCGCTATAGCTCTACTGTTTTTATATGTTCCTAGAGAAAATTTAGTTGAAAGATGATAGTAGTAACTTTGCGGACTGAGTTCGTAAAACTGAGGATTGTCCTCATTGTTGCGCAGAAGGCTTATGTCCTTAATGCACCACTCGGTGTGCTGCACCTCGAGCGTCGTCTGTGGATGTTGTGAACATCTGACATACACGTTTTTTATGACTACGTGATAGTTCAGTGCGTAATACTTAAAGGCGTAGAAGCAAGGCGCCGAAGACGTTTTGAAAACGTTGCGGAATATAAGAGATGTTCTAAGAGATGAAATTGAGATTTCATGCTCGTGCCCTTGTTGAGAGGTATGAGACCTCCAACAAGATTCTTTGTCTACAAAGTAAAGGAGAAAAGCTCAATCGTTGAGCATGTGCTCAGAACGTCTGAGTACAACAATCGCTTGAATCAAGTGGGAGTTAATCTTCCAGTTGAGACAGTGATGGTTCTCCAAAGTCACTGCCACCAAGCTGTTAGAGCTTCGTTATGAGTTGTAAACATATCAAGGATAGATATGATGATCCTTGAGCGGTACGCAATGTTTGACACTATGAAAGTAGAAATCAAGAAGGAGCATCAATTGTTGATGGTTAGTAAAACCACTAGTTTCAAGAAGGGCAAGGTCTAGAAGGGATACTTCATGAAATAGCAAACCAGTTGTTGCTCTAATGAAGAAACCCAAGATTTTAGCCAAACCCGAGACTAAGTGCTTCTGTTATGAGGGGAACGGTCACTGAGGCGAAGCTACCCTAGATACTTGGTAGATAAGAAGGCTGGCAAAGTCGACAAAAGTATATTTGATGTACATGATATTGATGTGTACTTTACTAGTACTCCTAGTAGCACGAGGGTATTGGATACAGGTTCGGTTGCTAAGTGATTAGTAACATGAAATGAAAGCTACGGAATAAACGGAGACTGGCTAAAGGCGAGGTGACGATAAGTGTTGGAAGTGTTTCCAAGGTTGATGTGATCAAACATCGCACGCTCCCTCTACCATCGGGATTTGTGTTAAAACTAAATAATTGTTATTTGGTGTTTGCGTTGAGCATGAACATGATCGGACCGTGTTTATTGCAACACGATTATTCATTTAAAGAGATTAATGGTTATTCTATTTGCTTGAATAACTACCTTCAATAGTTTATTGAATCTCGATCGTAGTGTTACACATGTTCATAATATTGGTGCCAAAAGATACAGAGTAATAATGATAGTACCACTTACTTGTGGCACTGCCACTTGAGTCATGTTGGTGTGAAATGCATGAAGAAGCTCCATGCTGATGGATCTTTGTACTCACTCAGTTTTGAAACGTTTGAGACATGCAGACCATAACTGTTGGTATAAATGCATGAAGAAACTCCATGCGGAAGGATCGTTTGGATTCACTTGATTTTGAATCACTTGAGACATGCAAAATCATACCACATGGAACAAGAAATTAACTTGTTGGAAGTAATACATTTTTGATGTGTGCAGTCCAATGAGTGCTGAGGCGCGGAGTGGATATCGTTATGTTCTTACTTCAGTGACGATTTGAGTAGATAGAGGAGTATTTACTTGATGAATCACAAGTCTGAAATATTGAAAAGTTCAAAGCTATTTCAGAGTGAAGATCGTCGTGACAAGAAGATAAACTGTCTACGATATGATCATAGAGATGAATATCTGAGTTGCGAGTTTTTGGTACACACTTAAGACAATGTGGAAATTGTTTCGCAATTCATGCCACCTAGAACACCATAGTGTGATGGTGTGTCCGAACGTCATAGCCGTGCCCTATTTGATATGGTGCATACTATGATGTCTCTTATCAAATTACCACTATCGTTTATGGGTTATGCATTAAAGACAACCGCATTCACTTTAATAGGGCACCGCGTATTTCTATTGAGATGACACAGTATAGACTATGGTTTGGAGAAACCTAAGCTGTCGTTTCTTAAAATTTTGGGGCTGCGACGCTTATGTGAAAAAGTTTCAGTCTGATAAGCTCGAACCCAAAGTGGATAAATGCATCTTCATAGGATATCCAAAATAGTTGGATACATCTCCTATCTCAGATCCGGAAGCAAAGTGTTTGTTTCTAGAAATGGGTCCTTTCTCAAGGAAATGCTTCTCTTGAAAGAATTGAGTGGGAGGGTGGTGGAACTTGATGAGGTTATTGAACCGTCACTTCAACCAGTGTGTAGCAGGGCGCAGGAAGTTGTTCCTGTGGCGCCTACACCAATTGAAGTGGAAAACTGATGATGGTGGTCATTGAGCTTCGGATCAAGTTACTACAATCCTCGTAGGTCGGAAAGGTCGCGTACTACTATAGAGTGGTACGGTAACCCTGTCTTGGACGTCATGTTGTTGAACAACAATGAACTTACGAGCTATGGAGAAGCGATGGTTGGCCCGGTTTCTGACAAATGGCTTGATGCCATGAAATCCGAGAGAGGATCCATGTATGAAGACAAAGTGTAGACTTTGGAAGAACTACTTGATGGTCGTAGGACTATTAAGTAAAGATGGATCTTTAAAATAAAGACACGCAATGATTGTGAAAACTCACCATTAAGAAAAGCTCGACTTGTCGCAAAGATGTTTCCGGCAAAGTTCAAAGAGTTGACTATGATGAGACTTTCTCACTCGTAGCGATGCTAAAAGTCTGTTGGAATTATGTTAGCAGTTGATGCATTATTTATGAAAATATTGCACATAGGATGTCAAAACATTGTTTCCTCGACGGTTTACTTGAGGAAAGGTTGTATGTGATACAACTAGAAGGTTTTGTCGATCCTAAGGATACTAACAAGTATGCAAGCTCCAATGATCCTTCAATGGACTGGTGCAAGCATCTCGGAGTTGGAATATACACTTTTATGAGATGATCAAAGCTTTTGGGTTTGTACAAGGTTTGTGAGAAACTTGTATTTCCAAAGAAGTGAGTGGGAGCACTATAGAATTTCTGATAAGTATATGTGGTTGACATATTGTAGATCGGAAGTAATGTAGAATTTCTAAGCATAAAGGGTTGTTTGAAAGGAGTTTTTCAAAGGAAAACTGGGATAGAGCTACTTGAACGTTGATCATCAAGATCTATAGAGATAGATCAAAACGCTTAATAGAACTTTCAATGAAATACATGCCTAGACAAGTTTTTGAAGGAGTTCAAAATAGATCAGCAAAGAAGGAGTTCTTGGGTGTGTTGTTAGGTGTGAATTTGAGTAAAGACACAAAGCCGACCACGGCAGAAGAAAGAGAAATAACAAAGGTCGTCTCCTATGCCTTAGATATACACTCTAAAGTATGCCATGTTGCGTGCCACACCTACCGTGTGCCTTGCCACTAGTCTGTTAAGAGGTACAGAGAGTGATGCAGGATTGAATCACTGAAACGCGGTCAAAGTTATCCTTAGTAACTAATGGACTAAGGAATTTTTCTCGATTATGGATGTGGTTAAAGAGTTCGTCGTAAAGGGTTAAGTCGATGCAAGCTTTGACACTAATCCGAATAACTATGAGTAGTAAAACGGATTAGTATAGTAGAGTAGATATTTGGAGTATTTCCGAATAGAACGTAGTAGCAGCATCTATAAGATGACATAAAGATTTGTAGAGCACACATGGATCTGAAAGATTCAGAACCATTGACTAAAACCTCTCTCACGAGCAAGACATGATCAAATCATAGAACTATATGGGTGTTGGATTCGTTAAAATGACATGGTGATGTGAACTAGATTATTGACTCTAGTGCAAGTGGGAGTCTGTTGGAAATATGCCCTAGAGGCAATAATAAATTATTTATTATTATATATTTCTTTGGTCGTGATAATTGCTTATTATCCATGCTATAATTGTATTGATTGGAAACTCAAATACATGTGTGGATACATAGACAAAACACTGTCCTTAGTAAGCCTCTAGTTGACTAGCTCGTTGATCAAAGATGGTCAAGGTTTCCTAACCATGGACAAGTGTTGTCACTTGATAACGGGATCACATCATTAGGAGAATCTTGTGATGGACAAGACCCAAACTATGAACGTAGCATATTGATCGTGTCTTTTTATTGCTATTGTTTTCTGCGTGTCAAGTATTTGTTCCTATGACCATGAGATCATATAATTCACTGGCACCAGGGGAATACCTTGTGTGCATCAAACGTCGCAACGTAACTGGGTGACTATAAAGGTGCTCTATAGGTATCTCCGAAGGTGTCCGTTGAGTTACTATGGATCAAGACTGGGATTTGTCACTCCGTGTGACGAAGAGGTATCTAGGGGCCCACTCGGTAATACAACATCACACACAAGCCTTGCAAGCAATGTGACTAAGTGTAAGTCACGGAATCTTGTATTACAGAATGAGTAAAGAGACTTGCCAGTAACGATATTCAAATAGGAATGCGGATACCGACGATCAAATCTCGGGCAAGTAACATACCGAAGGACAAAGGGAATGACATACGGGATTATATGAATCCGTGACACTGAGGTTCGACCGATAAGATCTTAGGAGAATATGTAGGATCCAATATGGGCATCCAGGTCCTGCTATTGGATATTGACCGAGCAGTGCCTCGGGTCATGTCTACATAGTTCTCGAATCCGCAGGGTCTGCACACTTAAGGTTCGATGATGTTTTAGTATAGTTGAGTTATATCTGTGGTTACCGAATGTTGTTTGGACTCCCGGATGAGATCACGAGGGTTTCCGGAATGGTCCAGAAACGAAGATTGATATATAGGATGGTTTCATTTGGTCACCGGAAAGTTTCGAGCAATTCTGGTAGTGTACCGGGAGTGACGAATGGGTTCCGGGAGTTCACCGGGAGGGGCCCACCAACCCGGGAGTGAGCCCAAGGCCCTAGGGTGGCGCCACAAGTCCTTATTGAGCTAGTGGAGTCAGCCCAAGAGGGATATGGCGCCACATAAGAAAATACCAAAAGAAAAGAAAAGAAAAAGGAAAGAGGGAGGTGGGAAGGAAGGAGTGGACTCCTTCCCGCCAAACCGAATTGGGGTTGGAGTCCAACTCCTTCCCCTTGGCCGGTGCACCGTGAGGCCTTGTGCCTCAAGGCTAGCCCCTCCCCCTTCCTCCTATATATAATGGTTGTTTAGGGCTTTTAGAGACACAACTTTGCCATGTGCAACTCTAGCCTAAACCACACAGTTTCACCTCTAGATCGGATTTCTGCGGAGCTCGGGCGGAGCCCTGTAGGAGTAGATCATCACCACCACCGGAGCACCGTCATGCTGCCGGAGAACTCATCTACTTCTCCATCTTGCTTGCTGTATCAAGAAGGCCGAGATCATCGTCGAGTTGCACGTGTGCTAAACGCGGAGGTGCCGTCCGTTCGGCACTATATTGGAGCGGATCATGGGACGGATTGCGGGACGGTTCGTGGGACGGTTCTTGGGACGGTTCAAGGCACGTGAAGATATTCCACTACATCAACTGTGTTTCTTAACGCTTCCCGTTGTGCGATCTACAAGGGTACGTAGATCCAATCTCCTCTCGTAGATGGACATCACCATGATAGGTCTTCGTGTGCGTAGGAAAAAAAATCCCATGCAACGTTCCCCAATAGTATGGCCCCTCTTCGAGTGTTGGCTTTCCTTTTGTTCCTTACAGAAGATAGGAGAGACCTAGGGTTGTCAGCCTGAAGGGTCATCTTGAGTTTGTCGATCGTTTCCTGATAAAATACTCCGTCCTCGAAGCAGATTGAAATCTCCTGATCCTCATGGAATATGGGGTCATCGTCACGGGAGTAATTCTCGGGCTGGGGGTGGGACAGTTGACCGTCTAGATCCAACGCCTCCTTAAAGAGGTCATTGATCGATAAAATCAAGCATACGCATCTGAGCTATGAGAACAAGAGTGGACTTATCCATTCGATTGATATATATGCCGAGAAGCCGTCCCTGATGGTGAGGCGGGCCAAATATTCTTCCCCCCCTCCTTAAAGAGGTCTGCCAGGATAACTGCTAAGGTGTGACGCCCTCGATTTGATCGTACGCTAATCATACACACAAATGCGTATGATCAAACTCAAGGACTCACGGGAAGATATCACAACACAACTCAAGACACAAATAAAACATACAAGCTTCATATTACAAGCCAAGGGCCTCGAGGGCTAGAATACGGAAGCTCGATAAACACACGAGTCAGCGGAAGCAACAATATCTGAGTACAGACATAAACATGGGGTGCCTTAGAGAAGGCTAGCACAAAAGATACAACGATCGAACGAGGCGAGGCCTCCTACCTAGGAACCTCCTAACTACTCCTGGTCTTTAGCGTCCTCCACGTAGTAGTAGGCACCGTCGGGGTAGCAGTCGTCGTCAGCAGGATACTCCATCTCTTGGGCTCCATCCTCTGGTCGCAGCAACGGATCAAGGGAAAAGGGGGGGAAAGCAACGGTGAGTACTCATCCAAAGTACTCGCAAGTCTTACATCAGAACTATGCTAAGTATGCAACAGTATCAAAGAAGGGGTTTATATGTGGACTGAGTGCAGCAAAGCAAGAATAGAGAGAAGGCCTAGTCCTATCGAAGACTAGCATCTTCAGGGGTCTTGCAGCAATAGACGAGAGTAGAGCAAGGTAACACAAGTAATAGTCATATTGTTGCAGCAAAATTTAATATGAGGTCACGCCCAGAGATCCTCCCTCGACTCCCGGGGCAACTAATTCCAGTTAAGTAACAGTTGTAGTTGTATAAGATCAGGGCACAACTCCAAGTCGTCCTGTAACCGTGGACACGGCTATTCGAATAGATAAGTTCTTCCCTGAAGGGGTGCAAAACATATGCCCCAACGCGCTCGATAACACTCTGGCCGGACACACTTTTCTAGGTCATGCCCGGCCTCGGAATGTCGACACGTTGCAGCCACCTAAGCTCAACAGAGAGGCCAGCCCACCGTCTAACTCCTAAGCACAAAGGGGTCATGAGCCCACTTACCTTCTACGCTCCTGCATGATGCAAGGGCGGCCGATGTTAGTCCTAGCACCCCTTAATACAAGAGCGATGCATCTTGGGACCACTCGGGCGCGCGCCGCTCCATTGCTGACGTCTAAAGAGCTTCGGCTGATACCACGATGTCGAGTACCCACAATTCATCCCACGCAGACGGTTAGTGCGTAATAAGGCCTTCCGACCAACCCAGATCAAATACCCAAATGCATTATCATTTTAATTAAGCCATCGATACATCCACGCGGGAATCCACCCGCCTAACATCTAATCATCAAAGATCCCAGTAACAAGGTCAAGTAACTGTGTGGTTGTACCATCGGGGGAATCCGAGGTATCACCCTCGTTGGATTCCGAACGATGTACCCGTCAAGGTGGGCTTAGAGGAATCACCCTCGAGGGTCCCACACTTGAGGGGTTGCACGACACAGACATCGTCGGGAGTGGTGAAGGAGGAATCACCCTCGATAACCACGAACGACTAACTACACTACAGAGATATCATCCTGAGTACTTCGCGAGGTGTCACCCTCGGTAACCGATAGTAGCTCTGTAGCGTCGTACAACTAAGGTGGGGTGAGCGATGTGTCGGATCTGGCTCGTCGATCAGGGATCGAGACTCAACAATTAAGCGGGGCAACTAGATTAAGGGGTCAGAGGGGATGACTGCTCGACCTATACTAAGCATATTAAAGATAACAGTACTAAAAGTAGCAATTCATCAAAATTAGGCTATGCATCAGATATAGGAGCTAACTACAACAGTAGCAAAATTCTAATGCAAACGGGAGGAAGAAACAATAGGCGATATATGAATGATGAAGGGGGTTTGCTTGCCTTGTTGCTCTGCGGCAAAGGGTTGGTCGTCGGGAGGGTACATGTACCTGGCAGCACCGTCAGTCTTGGGGTGTACCGATAAGAAGAGGGGGAAAAACAATAAATAACAGCAATAGGTGCAACACTAAGCATGACATGTCAAAGCAGGGTTAGGCATGAGCTAACGCAGTAACATCCGTCATAGACGGTTCGAAATATCAAATGATATTTCCCCGGTCTCTGGCTACTACCGGACAGATGAAAAACGATGGAAAAGTTTCATGTTTGCTATGGTAGGGACGCGTGACACACGAAAGGATGGCGTATCCGGGCTCGTCTCGTTCTCGAGATCAACTTTCATGTTGAAATTATTTTCATGTGAGCTGGGGTTTATTTTATATTAATTTTGAAAGTTTTATTCAATAATTAGGAATTAAAAACACATTTAATTAATATAATTAAATGCTTTAATGACATCAGCACGATGTCATGCTCACATCAGCAGTTGACCGGTCAAAATGACCAGTGGGTCCTACGTGTCATTGACACAGTTATTAATTAGGGTTGAAAATTAATTAATCAAATTAATTTAGTGGGGGGCCACGTGTCATATTCTAATAGGACAATTATTTATTTATATTAACATATTACTAATTTATCTATTTAGTTAATTAACTAATTAATTAAATAATATATCTAATTATTTATTTATATATTTTATTAATAAAAACATATTTTTTATAATTATTTTTATTTTTTGGGGGGGACCCCACCTGTCATTTGGTGGGAGTGGTGGGGCCCTATTGTCATTGGGACAGCGAGCCCACACATACGCTACACGCACACACATCCATACCACTAATTTCATACATACCACATATACACATATTCCATATACATACACACATATATCATACATAAATCCATACAAATATCTGCATACATACACATATATCCTTTCAATTTTATTTTCCTAACATCTTTTCTTCCTCTTTGTCATCTCTCTGTTCAACTCACTGTCATCTCTCTCAACAGAGAGGGAGGAGGCAACCTCCACCTCCTCCTCTTACAGGAGAACAACGGTGTCGGGACAAGGCGATGAACGCCGGAACGGAACCAAAGGGTGAAGGAGAGGGAGAGGGGGCGTTCTCACCCACGTTGTAGGGGGGTGTTGTCTCCAAGGCTCGATGGATCCGTCGGGGACGAGATGAGGAGGCCGGCGACGAGGTGAAGGTCGAGGTGGATCCAGTGTGGGGCTGGTGGCACCGTCGTGGGGCTCCGGGATGGCGGAGGAGGTCAGTGGCTGCCGGTGCTGGAGGAGGGGCCTCCCGTGGATGGCCGGTGAGGCGGTCCGATGCGAGATGGACAACGGTGGGAGGAGGCCGACGCGAGGTGGTGAGGGGAGGCGCCGGCGTTCCTGGCGATGGGAAGGAGCGACGGGGCCAGGGAGATGGGGTTCGGTCCTGGGGGCCATGCAAGCGAGGGATGGGGAGGGAGCACTGGGTGACGGGGGTGAAGGTGGCTGGCGCTCGAGCACCAGGGGGGTCGTGAGGCAGAGGGAGGGGTGATGAGGGGGAGTTGGTGGGGAGCGAGGGTGACTCCCTCGGCTCGTGGCGGCGGGGCAGGGAACTGGGAGCGAGGGGCTGGCGCTAGGGTTCCCCCCTGGGGGTCTTATACCCCCAGGTGGGTGGGCCGGTGGGGGTGTGGCCGGCTGGGCCATTTGGCCGAGTTGGGCCGGGGCCTTTTTGGGGTTTTTCTTTTCTTTTTTTCTTTTTTTTTGTTATTATTTTTTTATAGTTTATGTTTTAAATATATAGGGGTTTTAAATAATTTCAAAATTACCCGATTCCATTATATAAATTATTAAGGAATATTTGTAACTCATCTGACATTTTTATTTTAACATTCGAAAACTTTTCTCGTTCGACTTATTTTTAAATTCTGAATTTGACTTGGTTTCGTCTAACATGAGATCAACGATAGAAATCACTGGTGACGTGGTACCGTTAGCGTGGGATCACTGTAGCTTAACTACATACATTACTGTAGCAAAAGCTAAGGATGTCACAACTCTCCCCTATTAATAGGAATTCTCGTCCCGAGAATTAAGAGGTAGAGGGAAAATGCTCGGGGTATTCATCACGAAGATGATCCTCGCGTTCCCAAGTGGCTTCATCTTTAGAATGATTTGACCACTGCACTTTAAGGAACTTGGTGACTTTGTGACGAGTTTGACGTTCAACTTGGTCAAGAATGCAGACCGGATGCTACTTATAAGAGAGGTCTTGTTGCAGGTCAAGCATATCATGATCCATTGCTCAAATAGGATCCTTGTAGCAGCGGCAGAGCTGAGACACATGAAAGACATCATGAACCTGAGAAAGGTTTGCCGACAGTTCCAATTGATAAGCCACTCTTCCACGCCTTTCGAGAACAGTGAAAGGACCAATATAGTGAGGAGCTAACTTGCCCTTGATCCCGAAACGGTGTGCACCTCTCATTGGTGTGACACAAAGATAAGCCTTTTCTTCAGGTTGATAGACCATATCTTGATGATGACGGTCATACTGACTCTTCTGACGAGACTGAGCAGCCTTCAGATTCTCTTGGATAATGCGGACTAGATCTTCGGCATGTTGGATAATATCCGGACCGAAGAGTGATCGTTCCCCAGTTTTTGACAAATTCAGAGGAGTTCGACACCTTCGTCCATACAATACTTCGAAAGGGGCCATCTTCACACTAGCTTGATAGTTATTGTTGTAGGAGAACTCAGCATACGGGAGTGATTCCTCCCATTTCTTACCGAAAGAAATGACACAAGCTCGAAGCATGTCCTCGAGAATTTGGTTGACTCATTCAACTTGTCCCTGGGATTGTGGATGAAATGCAGTGCTGAAGGACAAATGAATCCCATAGCTTTCTGAAGACTTTCCCAGAATTTTCAAGTGAACAAGTTGCCACGGTCCGAGCTGATTATCAATGGAATATAGTGAAGTGAAACAATCCTTGACATATAAAGATCTGCCAGTTGACTAGAATTAATTGTTTCTTTGATGGCCAGAAAAAGTGCAACTTTGGACAGTCGGTCAATGACGACAAGAATAGCATCATTACCTTTCTGAGATTTGGGAAAACTAGTGACAAAGTCCATTTCAACATGGTCCCATTTCCACTCAGGAATAGAGATAGGTTGCAGAGTTTCAGCGGGCTTTTGATGTTCTTCTTTGATACGCCGACAAATATCACATTCTGCCACATAGCGTGCAATGTCTTGTTTCATATTGGGCCACCAGATTCTTTGACGGATGTCTTGGTACATCTTGGTACTACCCGGGTGAATAGACAATGGTGTGTCATGAGCTTCTTTCGTCACCCTTCCGGTCATTCTGAGATTTTCCTTCTTATTTGGGACGAATATGTGACCCTTGAGGTATAAGGCGCCATCTGCACCAATAGTGAAAAAGGAGGGTTTACCCTTCGCAATATAGCTTTTAATCCTGTCGACATCATCGTCAAAGCCTTGCAGATTCTTGATGGTGCCCACAAGATATGGTTCAACAACCAGGTTACTAAGGGAACCCTAATTAACAACACGAAGGTTCATCTTTCGATACTCTTCAGGAGGGTGAACAAGGTAACCCTGAGGAACAATATGGAGGTTCAGCTTGCGAAATTCCTCTTGCAGACGATTGTGAACCTTATGAACCTGGAGGTGGTTGCAGTATGACTTGCGACTCAAGGCATCAGCCATTACGTTAGCCTTGCTGGGGGTATATGATATACTACAGTCAAAATATGCTATACGCTCCATCCATCTTTGTTGACGTAGATTCAGCTCCGGTTGAGTGAACAGATACTTCAGACTTTGATGGTCGGTGTAGATTTCACAGCTATTACCGACAATGTATTGTCGCCATTCTTTCAGTGCATGAATAACTGCGGCAAGTTCGATATCATGAACTGGGTAGTTCTCTTCATGAGCACGCAGCTGACGTGAGGCATAAGCAATCACCTTGCGATCCTGCATCAGGATACAGCCTATTCCTTGACGAGAAGCGTCACAATATATGATGAAATCCCTTTTCGTATCTGGAGGAGCGACTACTAGAGCGGATATCAGTTTGTCCTTGAGTTCCTGGAAAATTTCCTAACATTTATCAGTCCACTCATACTTAACACTTTTGTGAAGCAGATTGGTTAAGGGATTCGCAATCTTGGAGAATTTCTCGACGAATCGACGGCAATAGCTGGCGAGTCCGAGAAAACTTCTGACATGCTTGACATTCTTCGGGGGAGTTCGGTCAAGAATAGCTTGAATTCGTTCGGGTTGACTGCAATACCATCCTTGGAAATCACATGACCAAGGTATGTCACTTCGTCCAGCCCGAATTCACATTTGGAATACTTCGCATAGAGTTTATGCTCCCGAAGCTTATCCAACACAAGACGAAGATGTTCAGCGTGCTCTTCTTTATTCTTCAAAAATACCAGAATATCATCGAGATATACCAGGACAAATTTGTCGAGGTAGTCCATGAATATATAATTCGTCAATCGAGAGAAGGTTGCTGGTGCATTGGTTAAGCCAAAAGGACATGACGGTGTACTCGTATGATCCATAACGAGTAACAAAGGCGGTCTTTGGAATATCCTCTTTCCGAACATGGAGCTGGTGGTATCCCAACCTCAAGTCGAGCTTAGAGAAGACTATGGAACCAGCAAGTTGATCATACAAATCATTTATCCGAGGGAGAGGATATTTGTTTTGAATAGTGGCCTGGTTGATAGGACGATAGTCTTGGACCAATCGATTTGTACCATCCTTCTTCTTAACAAAGAGAGAAGGTGCTCCCCAAGTAGAGGAACTCGGACGAATGAAACCGAAACGAAGCGAATTGTCAATTTCTTGCTTAAGTTCAAGAAGTTCATGTGGTGGCATTTTATAAGGACACTTGGCGATAGGAGTAGTACCGGGTACCAAGTCAATGACTAACTCGACAGCTCGAGCAGGGGGAATCCCCGGAAGTTCTTCCCGAAATACATCTTGGAATTCCCGAACAACTGGAATGTTTTCAATCCCTTCAAGAGGGGACACATTTAATGCATTCAAGGCACATAGCCGTGCCTCAGCATCTCGGACGAGATGAGCATGGTAGCTTATTAATTCATCTGAAGGGTGTAGGAGCTGGATGGTCTTTGTGGCACAAACGATTGAAGCCGTAGGAGCTTTCAACCAGTCCATTCCCCGTATGAGACCAATGTTGGAAGAACTCAATAAAATGGGAGCGGCAAGGAATTCCAATCCTTCAATTTCAATGGTGACATTGGGGTAGACCATGGAGGGTCGGCATTGGCCCGTGGGTGTGTTTACCACTATTTGGACGTTCATCTCTTCGTACTTAATGCAAAATTTTCTGACATGAAGGAATGCGATGCTCATGTATCAAACAATACAGAAGCACGTACTGAGCTAACAAGGAGTGTACCCATCACGGTAGCAGGCTGGTCTTGAGCTTGACCCATATCAATGTTGTTGGCCTGACCACAAACATAAGCAGGCTTGGCATTGTTGTTGTGATTCTCGTTGTTGCCACTGCCAGTTGAGGGAAGTGCCAGCAGAATCGGATTCTGCATGCAGTCTCTAGCACGGTGACCTGCACAGCCACACTTGAAGCACAGCCCGTCCTCAGGACGGGAAGGAGGAACTCGAGGCGGTGGAGCTGGAAGCCTCGGCTGCCTAGGTGGTGGAGGAGGCAGGCGAGGTGCAGCATAGGACGGCCTCAGAGCAGGAGCAGGTGCATGGTACATATTGTTGGGAATCCAGATCTTCCGCTTCTGTGCAGATGAGCCCGAAGATGAGCCCATGTCACGGTTGCGCTTGCTGCTATCCTTGTATTCCTACAGACCAGTCTCAACCTGAATAGCCTTGTTCACCAGGGTGGCGAATTCAGTATAGTCCTGAACGAGGAGTGTCAGCTTGATATCAGGGTGGAGGCCCTCACGGAACTTCTCATGTCTGCGTGCATCAGTTGCAATGTCTTCTTCAGCATAGCGAGATAAGTCCATAAATTCCCGTTGATAAGCATCCACGGTCTTGTTGCCCTGGACCAGGTTGCGGAACTCACGCTTCTTCCAGTCCATGATTCCCTGAGGAATGTAGCGAGCACAGAAAGCAGCCTTGAACTCCGTCCAAGTGATGACAGTTACAATAGGCTGAGAGCGCATGTGACTGTCCCACCATTGAGCAGCGGGACCCTTCAGAAAGTAGGCGGCAAAGTTGACATAGCTCGCTGATGTCAGTTGTGTATCCCCGGCAACGGCGCCAGAAATACTTTTGCTACTGCAACAAAAGACCTTCCAACGGCGCCAGAAATAGGCACGTCGGCGGGAGAATACTTGGCTTGATCTTTCTGCTGCGGCTACGCCTTAGGGACTTCCTAGGCAAGTATGCAAAGGATTTCCCCCGTGGCCTTGGAGCCTTGCGTTGGTGTTCCCTCGAAGCGCAAAGGGTGATGTAGCATAGCGGTGGTAAGTATTTCCCTCAGTTTGAGAACCAAGGTATCAATCCAGTGGAGGAGTATCTCAAGATCCTGCACAAACAGAAAAACTTGCTCCCAACGCTATGAAGGGGTTGTCAATCCCTTATAGATTGTTTTCCAAGTGAGAACTGAAAGCAACAAAGTAACAAAGCAAAGTAAAAGCGGAGATGTAAACGATGGATGTGAATAGACCCGGGGGCCGTAGTGTTTACTAGTGGCTTCTCTCATGAAAGCAAGTAGACGGTGGGTGAACGAATTACTATCGAGCAATTGATAGAACCGCGCAAAGTCGTGACAATATCTATGCCATGATTATTTCCATAGACATCACGTACAAAACAAGTAGACCGGTACTGTCTGCATCTACTACTATTACTCCACACGTCGACCGCAATCCAGCATGCATCTAGTGTATTAAGTCCATAAGAACATAGTAATGCCTTAAGCAAGATGACATGATGTAGAGGGATAATATCAAACCAATGATAAAAACCCCATCTTTTTACCCTTGATGGAAACTACTTGATGTCTGCCTTGCTGCCCCTACTGTCACTGGGAAAGGTCACCACATGGCAGAACCCAAGACCAAGCACTTCTCCCATTGCAAGAATCATAGATCTAGTTGGCCAAACAAAACCCAAGACTCGGAGAGACTTCCAAGGATATAAAATCATGCATATAAGAAATCAGCAAAGACTCAAATATATATCATAGATAATCTGATCACAAATCCACAATTCATCGGATCTCGACAAACACACCGCCAAAGAAGATTACATCGGATAGATATCCATGAAGATCATGGAGAACTTTGTATTGAAGATCCAAGAGAGAGAAGAAGCCATCTAGCTACTAACTACGGACCCGTAGGTCTGAAGTGAACTACTCATGAGTCATTGGAGGGGCAATGATGATGAAGAAGAAGCCCTCCAACTCCAAAGTCCCCTCCGGCACGGCGCCGGGAAGGGTCTCCAGATGAGATCTCACGGAAACGGAAGCTTGCGGCGGCGGAAAAGTATTTTCGAGGCTCCCCTGATTTTTTGCGGAATATTTGGGAATTTATAGGCCAAAGATCTAGGTCAGGGGGCGGCCAGGGAGGCCACAAGCCTGCCCACCGCCGCCTCCCCCTGGTGGCGGAGTGGGGGCTTGTGGGCTCCCTGGAGCCCACCTGGCTTGGCCCAAAGGCCCCCTGATCTTCTTCCATTCGGGAAAAAATCATTTCGGGGTTTTTCTTCCGTTTGGACTCCGTTCCAAAATCAGATATGAAAAGAGTCAAAAACACGGAAAAAAACAGGAGCTGGCACTTGGCACTGAATTAATAAGTTATTCCCAAAAAAGATATAAAAGGTACATAAAACAACCAAAGAAGACAAGATAACAACGTGAAAGCATCAAAAAATATAGATACGTTTGAGACGTATCAAGCATCCCCAAGCTTAACTCCTGCTCGTCCTCGAGTAGGGAAGTGATAAGAATGAATTTTTGATGCTTTCATGCTACCTAGCATAGGTGTCCTTTGTAATTCCTCTTATGTGACGTGAATGTTCAGATCCATTACATTCAAAACAATAGTTTGCTATTGACGTGGAAACAATAATAGTTCCAGCAAACTAGCAAAGTAATCATGAACTTTCAAAATAACAAGGCCAAAAGAAAGTTATCCCTACAAAAGCATATAGTCTGGCTATGCTCTATCATCATTGCACAATGAATTTAAATCATGCACAACCCCGGTATTGGCCAAGTAATTGTTTCACACCTTTACTTTCTCAAACCTTTTCAACTCTCACGCAATACATGAGCGTGAGCCATGGTTATAGCACTATAGATGGTGTGGAATGTAGTGGAGGTTGCAAGACAAAAAGGAGAAGACAGTCACATTAACTAGGCATATCAATGAGCTGTGGAGATGCTCGTCAATAGATATCAATGTGAATGAGTAGGGATTGCCATAGAATTGATGCACTAGAGCTAAGAGTATGTGAAAGCTCTTAAAGAAAACTAGTGGGTGTGCATCCAACTTGCTTGCTCACGAAGACCTAAGGCAATTTTGTGGAAGCCTATCATTGGAATATACAAGCCAAGTTATATAATGAAAATTTCCCACTAGCTATATGGTGGTGACAAAACGAGAGACTCTCAATCATGAAGATCATGGTGCTTAATATGCACAAGTGTGGAAAAAGTGGTAGCATTATCCCTTCTCTCATTTTTTTTTGGTGGGCATCTTTGGCCTCTTTTATTTCCTCACATGGGACAATGCTCCATTAATGATGATCATCACACTTTCAACTCAAAACTTAGAGTAATGACAACTCTATATGGAATGCCTTCGGTAGTGTACCATGGCAATGATCTAGCCTGGCATAGACATCAATGGAAACATCATGCTAGCTATCTTACGATCATGCAATGGCAATGTATACGTGGTGGCACATGTCATGGTGGTAGTTGCATGGAAATATATCTCGGAATGACTTAGAAAAGCCATAGTAGGTAGGTATGGTGGCTGTTTTGAGGGAGGCTAATGGTGGGTTCTGTGCACCGGCGAAAGTTGCACGGCACTAAGAAGATAGTGATTGTGGAAGGTGAAAGTGCATCTAAACCATGGACTCAACATTAGTCATGAAGAACTCATATACTTGTTGCAAAAGTTTTATTAGTAATTGAAACAAACCATTCAATGCATACTCCTAGGGGAAGGGTTGGTAGGTATAAACCATCGCGCGATCCCGACCGCCACGCAAAGGATGACAGTCAATAGACTAATCATGCTCAGATTTCATCACATAGCGGTTCACCATACGTGCATGCTACGGGAGTCACTAACTTCAACACAAGTATTTCTAGATCCACAACACCTTACTGGCATGACTTCAATATTACCATAACCACAACTCAAAACTAATTGAGATGAATCAAACTTCTCTAACTATTCAATGCACATGAAGGTGGAAGTTTTCGTATCCCTTTGGATAACTACCCCTTTTGAGACTACTTTCAAAGCATAGATCAACTACCAAGCCACGCACCGATGTGCTCTAAAAGATATAAGTGAAGCACATAGAGCAAAAGTATCTAGCTCAAAAGATATAAGTGAAGCACATGTGAGCTGAATTGTCTACCAAAAGATATAAGTGAAGCTCGACAAAATCACGGTGTGTGCATGTCTCTCTCTCTAGGTGTGCAGCAAGGATGATTGTGACATAACAAAAATAAAAGACTCCTATGATACAAGACCCTCCAAGAAAAAGCACATAATATGTGGTGAATAAAAATATATCCCCAAGTAACGTTACCGATGAATTGAAGACGTGAGAGGGGATGCCTTCCCGGGGCATCCCCAAGCTTAGGCTTTTACGGCATCCTTGAATCTCTTGGGGTGCCTTGGGAATCCCCAAGCTTGAGCTCTTGTCACTCTTTATCTCTTTGTCCATAAGAACTTCACCCAAAACTTGAAAACTTCACAACACGAAACTTAAACAGAAACTCGTGATAACATTAGTACAAGAAAGAAAACCACCACTTCCTTAGGTACTGTAGCAAACTTAAATTCTACTTGTGCTGATGTAGGGTTACTGTACTTTCAATCTTCCATGGCTAATACCCCCCCCCCGATACTATCCATAGTTTCATCAAAATAAGCAACCAACACAACAAAAACAGAATTTGTTAACAGCAGACCAGTCTGTAGCAGTCCGTATATTTCGTATACCTCTGGTACTTCACAAATTCTGAAAAATTACGCCAATCTGAAGAATTTGCTTAGAAATCAGCAGCAAAAAGAATAAACTCAAAAGCTCTTACAGTAAAAAAACGAAAATTATTTTCGTGAGCAGAAAGTTTTTGTCTTTTCCAGCATGTCCTAACGATCATCCCCAAGACTAATCATAACGGTTTTGCTTGGCACAAACGCAAAAAAGAAACACAAAAACACAATCATAACAGAATTATGAAAGTGTGGAAAACACAAAACAGAAAGAAAAATGATAGATTCGTTGGGTTGCCTCCCAACAAGCGCTTTTGTTTAACGCCCTTAGCTAGGCGAAAGTGATGGAATCATGTATAGTCATCTTTGGTGCTCAAACCGTAGGTAGCCCTCATCATAGATTCATAAGGCAATCTTATTTTCTTTCTAGGAAAGTGCTCCATGCCCTTCTTTAAAGTAAATTGAAATCTAATATTCCCTTCCTTCATATCGATGATAGCACCAATAGTCCTTAGGAAAGGTCTACCAAGAATAATGGGACATGAAGCATTGCAATCTATGTCAAGTACAATGAAATCCATGGGTACAGAGTTCTTATTTGCAACAATAAGAACATCATCGATCCTCCCCATGGGTTTCTTGACAGTAGAATCCGCAAGATGCAAATTAAGAGAACACTCTTCAATCTCATGAAAACCAAGAATATCACATAAAGACTTTGGAATCCCGGAAACACTAGCACCCAAATCACACAAAGCATTGGACTCATAGTTTTTCATCTTGATTTTGATAGCAGGTTCCCACTCATCATGAAGTTTTCTAGGTATAGAGACTTCTAGTTCAAGCTTCTCTTCAAGATATTTCATCATAGCATCTACGATATGCGCGGTAAAGGCTTTGCTTGGGCTATAAGCATGTGGAGAGTTTGCAATGGATTGCATCGAAGAAATGCATTCAAACAAGGAGCAATTATCATAATTGAATTCCTTGAAATCCAAAGTGGGAGTTTCATTACTACCCAAAATTTTGACTTCTTCTACTCCACTCTCCACACCTTTATGATCAAGATAGGTGGACTCCGAATCATTGGGGCATTTTTCAACCAAAGTGGATTCATATCCAGCCCCTCCATAAGTAGGTTTGACACGCGAAAACAAAGATTCAAGAGGAGACAAACCAAGCACTTTAAGATCTTCGTGATTTGCATCACTAGAACGCACCCTTTTAAACCGTTCATGTCTAGGGCGAATTTGGGCGGTTCTTTCTTTGCTCTCATTCATGGAGATACGCATAGCTTTCAAAGTTTCATCCAAGTTGACCTTGGGAGGAGCGCATCTAACTTTCAAAGCATCAAGATCACAAGACATCCTATCAACGCTCTTAGCCAAATTGTCTATTTTGCGTAGTTTTTCCTCTATGGACGCATTGAAAATCTTTTGAGAGTTGATGAACTCTTTGATATTACTCTCTAAATCAGAGGGTAATTTGTTGTGATTTCCATAAGTGTTGCCATAGGAATTGCCATAATTGTTAGAGGAGTTACTAGGAAAAGGCCTAGGAACATAGTTTCCTCTAAAAGCATTGTTGTTGCCAAAATTGTTCCTACCAACAAAATTCACGTCCAAACTAGCATTGCTACTCTCAATCAAATAAGATAGTGGCATGTCATTAGGATCTACGGTAGCGTTTCTACTAGCAACCAAATTCATTAACTCGTCCATCTTAGCACTAAGCGAGTTAATTTCTTCTATAGCGTGGCACCTTTTTGCTAGGAGGTGACCTTTCAGTGTGCCACTGAGAGTAGTTGGTCATGATATTGTCTAGGAGTTTTGTAGCGTCTCCTAACGTGATTTCCATGAACGTTCCACCTGAGGCGGAGTCCAAGATATTGCGAGAAGCAAAACTCAAGCCAGCATAAAAGATTTGTATAATCATCCACAAACTCAAGCCATGAGCGGGACAATTTCTAATCATAAGCTTCATCCTCTCCCAAGATTGTGCAACGTGTTCATGATCAAGTTGCTTGAAATTCATGATATCGTTACATAAGGAGATGATCTTAGCCGGCGGAAAATACTTGGATATGTAAGCATCTTTGCACTTATCCCAAGAATCGATACTATTTTTAGGCAAAGAAGAAAACCAAGTTTTTGCGCGATCTCGCAACGAGAAAGGAAAAAGTTTCAACTTAATCACGTCATTATACACATCTCTTTTATTTTGCATATCGCAAAGCTCAATGAAGGTATTGAGATGGTATGCGGCATCTTCACTAGGAAGGCCAGAGAATTGCTCTTTCATAACAACATTCAGCAAAGATGTGTTGATTTCATACGATTCCGCACTAGTGGCGGGAGCAATCGGAGGTACTAATAAAATCATTATTATTAGTGCTTGAGAAGTCGGAAAGTTTGGTGTTTTCAGCCATGATGACTTCAACAAACAAACAAGCACACAAGAAAGCTAGAAAACCTGCAAAGGCAAAAGAAAACGGCGAAGGCGAAAGGCGAATGAAAACGGCAAATGTGAAGTAGGGGCGAGGAAAACGAGAGGCAACTGGCAACAAAAGTAAATGCAAGAGAAGAGTTTGTGAGACCTACTTGGATAGATCTTGATTTCTCCTCCCTGGCAACGGCGCCAGAAATACTTCTGATGTCAGCTGTGTATCCCCGACAACGGCGCCAGAAATACTTCTGCTACTGCAACAAAAGACCTTCCAACGGCGCCAGAAATACGCACGTCAACGGGAGAATACTTCGCTTGATCTTTCTGCTGCGGCTACGCCTTAAGGGACTTCCTAGGCAAGTATGCAAAGGATTTCCCCCGTGGCCTTGGAGCCTTGCGTTGGTGTTCCCTCGAAGCGGAAAGGGTGATGTAGCGTAGCAGTGGTAAGTATTTCCCTCAGTTTGAGAACCAAGGTATCAATCCAGTGGAGGAGTATCTCAAGATCCTGCACAAACACAAAAACTTGCTCCCAACGCTATGAAGGGGTTGTCAATCCCTTATAGATTGTTTGCCAAGTGAGAACTGAAAGCAACAAAGTAACCAAGCAAAGTAAAAGCGGAGATGTAAACGATGGATGTGAATAGACCCGGGGGCCGTAGTGTTTACTAGTGGCTTCTCTCATGAAAGCAAGTAGACGGTGGGTGAACGAATTACTATCGAGCAATTGATAGAACCGCGCAAAGTCGTGACAATATCTATGCCATGATTATTTCTATAGACATCACGTACAAAACAAGTAGACCGGTACTGTCTCCATCTACTACTATTACTCCACACGTCGACCGCAATCCAGCATGCATCTAGTGTATTAAGTCCATAAGAACATAGTAATGCCTTAAGCAAGATGACATGATGTAGAGGGATAATATCAAACCAATGATAAAAACCCCATCTTTTTACCCTTGATGGAAACTACTTGATGTCTGCCTTGCTGCCCCTAGTGTCACTGGGAAAGGTCACCACATGGCAGAACCCAAAACCAAGCACTTCTCCCATTGCAAGAATCATAGATCTAGTTGGCCAAACAAAACCCAAGACTCGGAGAGACTTACAAGGATATCAAATCATGCATAAAAGAAATCAGCAAAGACTCAAATATATATCATAGATAATCTGATCATAAATCCACAATTCATCGGATCTCGACAAACACACCGCCAAAGAAGATTACATCGGATAGATCTCCATGAAGATCATGGAGAACTTTGTATTAAAGATCCAAGAGAGAGAAGAAGCCATCTAGCTACTAACTACGGACCCGTAGGTCTGAAGTGAACTACTCACGAGTCATTGGAGGGGCGATGATGATGATGAAGAAGCCCTCCAACTCCAAAGTCTCCTCCGGCTGGGCGCCGGGAAGGGTCTCCAGATGAGATCTCGCGGGAAAAAATCATTTCGGGGTTTTTCTTCCGTTTGGACTCCGTTCCAAAATCAGATCTGAAAAGAGTCAAAAACACGAAAAAGCAGGAACTGGCACTTGGCACTGAATTAATAAGTTTTCCCAAAAAAGATATAAAAGGTACATAAAACAACCAAATAAGACAAGATGACAGCGTGAAACCATCAAAAATTAAAGATACGTTTGAGACGTATCACTCGCCAGGGGCACGTTTGTAGACTCCAGCTCATTAGCAATGTCACGGAGCTAGTCATCAGCATCAAGTGGTTGAGTTGAGCTGCGGTAGATCGCATGGTTGAGGCGGCAGAAGTCTTCCAGTGTCACGCCTTGCTGCTGGTTCATGTTCAGCCTTTGAAACTGATCCATGAGCCCTTGCATAAACTAACGGTTTAGTTCAAACTATTGCATCATCCCCGTCATATACTCAGGAGGCGGGGGTGGTGCATCGTTGGCGGGGCCACGCGGGCGGCCAGCTGGTCTGACTATCCTGCTAAATATTTAACAAGGGTAGTTTAGCTTAAAGTAATTGCAAAGGCATCGTACGCATTCATGAAGTAATCAAGCATGATGAAAAGGGGAACGCGATAGATACTTCATAGTAGTTGAGTTCGACATACAGACCCATACATAAGTTTGATTACAGACCATCGATTACAAACCCGAAATTTGGCGATAACCTGGACGCATTAGACGGTACCCTAGACTAACAAGGCGGCACGCAGGCACGCGGTGGAAGAGTACCACAACGAGACATAGCGACAAGGCTACATCAACGTCGGAGAAGAGAACAAATTCTGGTAGCTGGCGGTGACAGAAGATAGGAACACGACCCTGCGTTCCATGGTGATTCTGGTGAGGCTATCGCATCCAGTAGGGGAGCAGAGGTCCAAGTGCAGGGGTACTACCCCCAACATCAGTCCACTCAAGACCTGATGGTAGCTCTGTCCTGCTCGGTTCGCGGACGTGCACAGGGGGGACCCTCGGGTGGTGTGCTGGCTGCAGCTCTTGCAATGCGTCGTAAAGACAAGCACGCGTAGCGTACAGCTCCACAGTCAGAGCTCGAAAAGCACGATCCAATGCCTCAGTGTACTATACGAGACCCCGCCCGTCGTAGCGTCACGTCACGTAGGGGGCGCAGACAGTGACGTAGGACCGGTCGTTGCGCTCCCGAACGCTAGTAGTGTAGGCAGTGAGATCAGACCCAGTCTCATCCCCAGCAGGAACATGCGGGATGTATTTGAAAGCCCTCTCCTACAGGGCAGGGTATGCCCCACGAAGACGGGTGATAGCGATGTAGGCCGCATCATGGACGGCCATCTCGATCGACAATCCAACACCGCAGAAGACGTGGCTCTCGAGGGTGGAGTTGCCCATCTGCTCGAAGATGCGAACCTCACCTGGTACTGGTACTGGTTGTACTCGCGGAAGTCCTTGTACACAGTGTACTCGGGGTACCAGCGATATCCCAGACTGGTCAAGAGGTCGACCAAAATGGCCAGGAACCCAGTCGTCTCAGTGGCCAGTGTCAGGCGCACGTGCTGTCTTGCGGGACGCATCTGAAAGAAAGATTCACGGATATCAAATGACAGTGTGTGTAATATATATTCAGAAGAACAGAGTAGATAGTCCAGCGCTCCAGGTCGATGTGATTACGAGAACCTAATGCTAGAGTTAGTAAATTCTTTAACCCGAAAGAGAAGAGAGAACAGAACCCAGAGTATAGAAAAGGAGTAAAAGATACTAATACCACCCAATTGAGATGTGGGCCCGTAAGCCACAGCATCAGTGTTAGTAAAGTTTTTCAAACACTAGACTCAACTTCGGCCAAGGAGTTGGAAAGTGGGCTACCTACAGGCAGTCGGCTTTGATACCAACTTGTGACTCCCTCGATTTAATCGTACGATAATCATACACGCAAATGCGTGCGATCAAACTCAATGACTCACGGGAAGATATCACAACACAACTCTCGACACAAATAAAACATACAAGCTTCATATTACAAGCCAGGGGCCTCAAGGGCTAGAATACGGAAGCCCTATAAACACACGAGTCAGGGGAAGCAACAATAGCTGAGTACAGACATAAACATGGCATGCCTTAGAGAAGGCTAGCACAAAAGATACAACGATCGAACGAGCCGAGGCCTCCTACCTGGGAACCTCCTAACTACTCCTCGTCCTCAGCAGCCTCCACATAGTAGTAGGCATCATCGGGGTAGCAGTCGTCGTCAGCAAGATACTCCATCTCCTGGGCTCCATCATATGGTTGCAGCAACGGATCAAGGGGCAAAGGGGGGCAAAGCAACGGTGAGTACTCATCCAAACTACTCGCAAGTCTTACATTAGAACTATGCTAAATATGCAAAAGTATCAAAGAAGGGGTTTATATGTGGACTGAGTGCAGCAAAGCAAGAATAGAGAGAAGGCCTAGTCCTATCGAAGACTAGCATCTTTAGGGGTCTTGCAGCAATAGACGAGAGTAGAGCAAGGTAACACAAGTAATAGTCATATTGTTGTAGCAAAATTTAATATGAGGTCATGCCCAGAGATCCTCCCCCGACTCCCTGCGAGGAAGCAATCCCGGGCAACTAATTCCAGTTAAGTAACAGTTGTAGTTCTGTAAGATCAGGGCACAACTCCAAGTCGTCCTATAAAGTGGACACGGCTATTCGAATAGATAAGTTCTTCCCTGCAGGGGTCCACAACATATTCCCCAATGCGCTCGATAACACTATGGCCGGACACACTTTTCTGGGTCATGCCCGGCCTTGGAATATCGACACGTCGCAGCCCCACCTAAGCTCAACAGAGAGGCCAGCCCGTCGGTATAACTCCTAAGCACAAAGGGGTCGGGGGCCCACTTGCCCTATGCGCTCCTGCATGATGCAAGGGCGGCCAATGTCAGTCCTAGAACCCCTTAATAAAAGAGCGATGCATCCCAGCACCACTCGGGCGCGCGCACCTTCATTGCTGACGTTTGAAGAGCTTCGGCTGATACCACGACGTCGAGTACCTATAATTCTTCCCATGTAGACGGTTAGTGCGTAATAATGCCTTCCGACCAACCCAGATCAAATACCCAAATCCATTATCATTTTAATTAAGCCATCGATACATCCACGCGGGAATCCACCCGCCTAACATATATTCATCAAAGATCCCAGTGACATGGTCAAGTAATTGTGTGGTTGTAACACCGGGGGAACCCGAGGTATCACCCTCATTGGATTCCGAATGATGTACCCGTCAAGGTAGGCTTAGAGGAATCACCCTCTAGGGTCCCACACTTGAGGGGTAATCGTCGGGAGTGGTGAAGGAGGAATCACCCTCGATAACCATGACCGACTAGCTACACTACAGAGATATCATCCTGAGTACTTCGCGAGGTGTCACCCTCGGTACCCGATAGTAGCTCTGTAGTGTCGTACAACTAAGGGGGTTGAGTGATGTGTCAGATCTGGCTCGTCGATCAGGGATCGAGACTTGACAATTAAGCGGGGCAACTGGACTAAGGGGTCAGAGGGGACGAGTGGTCCACCTATATTAAGCAGATTAAAAGATACAGTACTGGAAGTAAATGTTCATCAAAATTAGGCTATGCATCAGATATATGAGCTAACTACAACAGTAGCAAAATTCTAATGCAAACGGGAGGAAGAAAGAATAGGCGATATAGGAATGATCAAGGGGGTTTGCTTGCCTTATTGCTCTGCGGCAAAGGGCTGGTCGTCGAGAGGGTAGATATACCCGGTAGCAGTGTCAGTCTTGGGGTCCAGCGGTAAGAAGAGGGGGGAGAAACAATAAATAACAGCAACACGTGCAACACTAAGCATGACATGTGAAAGCAGAGTTAGGAATGAGCTAACACAGTAACATCCGTCATAGACGGGTCGGGAAAATATCAGATGATATTTCCCGGGTCTGTGGCTACTACCACACAGATGAAAATTGATGGAAAAGTTCCATGTTTGCTATGCTAGGGACGCGTGACAGACGAACGGATGGCGTATCCAGGTTCGTTTGGTTCTGCTCATCAACTTTCATGTTGAAAATATTTTCATGTGAGCTACGGTTTATTTTATATTAATTTTTAAAGTTGTATTCAATACTTAGAAATTAAAAATAGATTTAATTAATTTAATAAAATGCTTTAATGACTTCAGCATGATGTCATTGTGACATCAGCAGTTGACTGGTCAAACTGACCAGTGGGTCCTACGTGTCCTTGGCACAATTATTAATTAGGGTTAAATATTAATTAATCAGATTAATTTAGTGGGGAACCCATGTGTCATATTCTAATAGAACAATTATTTATTTATATTAACAGATTACTAATCTATCTATTTAATTAATTAAATAATATATCTAATTTTTTATTTATTTTATTAATAAAAACATATATATTTTTTTATAATTATTTTTATTTTTTAGGGGGACCCACGTGTCATTTAGTGGGAGTGGTGGAGCCCTACTCTCATTGGGACAGCGAGCCCACACATACGCTACACGCACACACATCCATACCACTAATTTCATACATATCACATATACACATATTCCATATACATACACACATATTTCATACATACATCCATACATATATTTGCATACATACACATATATCCTTTTATTTTTATTTTCCTAACATCTTTTCTTCCTGTGTGTCATCTCTCTGTTCAACTCAGTGTCATCTCTCTCAACTGAGAGAGAGAGAGAGGAGGCAACCTCCACCCCCTCCTCTTACAGGAGAACAACGGCGCCGGGACGAGGCGATGAACGCCGGAACGGAACCGAAGGGTGAAGGAGAGGGAGAAGGGGCGTTCTCACCCACGTTGTAGGGGGCGGGGGCGGCGAGTCTCGATGGAGCCGTCGGGGGCGAGATGAGGAGGCCGGCAACGAGGTGAAGGTCGAGGTGGATCCGGCGTGGGGCTGGTGGCGCCGCCAGGGGCTCTGGGACGACGGAAGAGGTCGGTGGCTGCCGGTGCTGGAGGAGGCCGGTGGTGGGCGAAGGCCGGTGCGAGGTGGTGAGGGGAGGCGTCGGCGTTCCTGGCGATGGGAAGGCGCGACGGGGCCAGGGAGATGGGGTTCGGTCCTGGGGGCTGAGCGAGCGAGGGATGGGGAGGGAGCACTGGGTGACGGGGGTGAAGGTGGCTGGCGCTCGAGCTCCAGGGGGGTCGCGAGGGAGAGGGAGGGTGACGAGGGGGAGTTGGTGGGGAGCGAGGGTGACTCCCTCGGCTCCTGGCGGTGGGGCAGGGAACTGGGAGCGAGTGGCTGGCGCAAGGGTTCCCCCGTGGGGGTCTTTTACCCCCACGTGGGTGGGCCGGTGGGGTGTGGTCGACTTGGCCATTTGGCACAGTTGGTCCGGGGCCTTTTCGGGTTTTTTTTGTTATTATTATTTTTTATAGTTTCTGTTTTAAATATATAGGGGTTTTAAATAATTTCAAAAATACCTAATTTCATTCTATAAATTATTAAGGAATATTTGTAACTCATCCGATATTTTTATTTTAACATTCGAAAACTTTTCTCATTCGGCTTATTTTTTAAATTCTGAATTTGACTTGGTTTCGTCTAACACGTGATCAACGATAGAAATCATTGGTGACGTGGCACCATTAGCGTGGGATCACTCTAGCTTAATTATATACATTACTATAGCAGAAGCTCAGGATGTCACATAAGGCTTCTCGATTGTCCGGTACCTATCGCCAGGAACGAGTAGTGTCGCTTGTCCCATTATAACGCCACAAGGGTGTGTGCGTTGTTGAAGTGGTTGGGCTGCAATTCGGCCCATGATTTTTTTCTTCTTCAATCTACTCCGATTAATCCAATTCTATATGTAAAAATTGTCATTAATTTGCTTTTCTCATAAATCATTAATCGTGCATCGGATTAAAATGAATTATATACAAAAAATGGTTAAACTTTAGTGTAGTTTCACAATATCCAACTTGCAATCATGTTTAAAATGTTTAACTTATTGTTTCATTTACTTTTGCACAAATGCAGTGTTAAAATGATTTATTCCATAACTAATTAATCGTGGCTCCGATTAAAATGTTCCACATATGTAACTTGGCTAGAAAAATCTGTAGAATAACCTCGTACCATTTACTTTGTGTTTAAAAACTCTAAAACTATATTATAGGCAGAATAGTACTGAATCTTAATTTGCATATGGGGTCTTTCCGGAATTGTTATTCGTTGTTCCGATCTCCTTTAAACTTGCGTAAAAGATCATGTAGTTTCATAATATCTTGTGCATCCATGTTTTAACATGTTGTGGCTGACATTTGCATAAGTTTTGCATTCATGGCATAATATCTTGTGTTGGTCATATCTTTTAAACCGTAGCTCCATGGTAAATGATCTATATATGTAAATCGACTAGAATGACGTGTAGAATCACATGGTCCACTTTATTTTTTTGTTTAACAAATATAAAATGTGTTTAGTTCATATCTGGATGGAATTTAAAATTAACTCATGGGGTCATTTCAGAAATGCTATATGTTGTTTCTGGCCTTTTTTTAAATGCCTAGATAGTGTAGTTTATTTATGCTTCACCTCTTGCCATGATTACACCATTTAACATTGTCGTGTACCTAAACGGGAGTGAACTAAATAATTCATATATGGAGTTTCAACAATATGCAACGACTTGCATATTGAGCTTCATTTAATGTGTAGTAATACATTGTTGTGATTAGTCGTGTCGTGCATAATTAATTGGACATGCATCATGTGTGTTTGTGCATCATATCATGCATATGTGCGGTGTTATTGTGTGTTGATTGTTCTTCCGGATTGTTTCTTATCGATAGAGTTCCGAACCGCTTCGGAGCGTGAGGATTCATTCGACTACGTTGGTTCGTGTGCTTCATGGATTCGTTCTTCTTCCAAGCGGGGTCACAAGAAAGATGACCATTTCCCTAGATACCATTACTATCATTGCCATGCTAGTTGTATTGTTTCTTTCGCTATGTCTCGGTGCCTACCACTTACATGCCAGCCTCCCAACATTTCCATGAAAAACCTCTAACCTTTCCACAACCCACCAAACCCTTGTTTGGCTATGTTACCACTCGCTCAGCCTTCTTATAGCATTGCTAGTTGCAGGTGCAGTTGATTCCATGTCAAAACATGGGTTCCTTGTTATATCACCATATTATTGCTATTTAATTTAATGCACCTATATACTTGGTAAAAGGTGGAAGGCTTGGCCTTCTGGCTGGGTGTTTTGTTCCATCTTTGCCACCTTAGTTTTGGCTACTAGTGTTAAGTTCCATATTGAGCACTCCTAACATGCTTGGGATTGTTATGGGGACTCCCTTGACTTTTGTTTTGGGATAAAACTCTTCTTGCAAGGCCCAACATTGGTACTATATTTCCCCAACATAATAATACTGAAAAACATAGGGTCTCATGAACCCGAGGGGTAATTCAACATAATATAGGGAGGTCCAGTGTTGATGGTGTTGGTCCTAAACAGAGTCGTGTGCGGGGCCAGCCCGGGGAAACTCGGGTGATGTCTATCAAGCCAATGTACATTGTGCTCATCTGATTGTGCTGTGAGAACGATATACGTGGCTCCTATCAGGATTATTCGCATGTCGGATGACCTTGTTGGATTTGTTTTACCTTTATCGAACGTCTTGAGCGAGGGATTCTGGGGATACTTTGGGCTATCTCGAGGTTGGGGTTTTCCACCACGAATTCGAGGAGATCACGGGTTTTTCCGTGCTCAAGGTTTTTGACGCAGTGTGTGGTAATTTGTGATGGACTAGTTGGAGCAGCCCCGCGGGGTTAAATCTTTCGGGAAGTCCTGCGAGTGGTTATGTGGCAAACTTGGAAACATTGTTTAACATTCGATTCTAGATAACTTGAAGGAAACTTAACTAAAACTTTCCATTTATGTGTGTAACTGTGATTGTCTCTTCTCGTGAGTTCTGCATCCGGAAGAGGACGCGGTGGGGGTATGTTTGACATAAGTAGGTGTTCAGGATCATTCATTTGATCATCATTAGTTCACATCCATTATGCGTAGATCATCCCTCCTTTTATTCTTGTACTAGTAAGTTAGCCACTCAAATAAATGCTTAGATGCTTGCTACAGCCTCACCACTTAACCATACCTCGCCCATTAAACTTTGCTAGTCTTGATACATTTGGAAATGAGATTGTTGAGTCCCTGTGGCTCACAGATTACTACAACAATAGTTGCAGGTACAGGTAAAGCGATACTTTGACGTGAGTGCGATGATTGTTCTATTTGGAGTTTATTCTTCTTCTTCATCATCGATCTAGGATGGGTTCCAGGCCGACAACGTGGGATAGCAAGGATGAACATTGTTCTTTTATCGTTTGTTTTCGTCCGTAGTCGGACCCTGCTCTTCTACATGGTGATTGAATATGTTGTTGTATTGATGTGATCCTCATGTAGCTTGTGGCGAGTGTAAGCCAATTCCATATACTCATCTCTTCTGTAAATGTACTTATAATGATATCCATTCTTGCGAAACGACAAGATGCGCTTCTATCCCTGTCGAGGCCCTTGTGCCAAAATAAGGATCGCATCTTGGGTGTTGCATGGATGCACCGGGTAATTACCACAGCCATCACCCCAACGATGGTTAGCCTGCTGTGAGCAAGTAACCACACCTTCGCGGCTAGGCGTTTTACTTCGGAGCTCTCTTCTTGGTAGGAACTCACCGGCCACCAGCTGAACCACTTCTTTAAGGGGCCCTCGGAATATTCGGGAAGACCCCTCTGAACTGGGTTGAATAAGGGAATGTCTATATTCCAAAGACCACTTGTTGGTTTCCTTCTTTCGGGCCCCGACCGGGTATCGTGTATCGGCTATACGCCACACTTCGGCTCTGCCAACTTCCTGAATTGACGTTCCCCTAGTTCTGGGAACGAGGCGGAAGTACTTTCTCCATAGGTCGAAGTGGGCCTCGCAGCCCAGGAACATCTCACACAGGGCTATGAAGCATGATATGTGAAGGATTGAGCCACGGGTGTGGTTGTGAAGATGTAGCCCGTAGAATTCCAATAATCCCCTCAAGAAGGGGTGGACCGGAAAGCCCATACCTTGCAGCAGGAAAGAGATGAAGCAAATCCTTTCACCCTTTTGAGGGGTAGGGAGATTCTCTGCGAAGGCCTCGCCATTTTTGCAAAGGTCAGTCCAACACAAGTGGGTGGAAGATCTGACATGGGAAGATACCCTTGTACTTTGAGGTTTCACAACTGGAACATGGACACAGAGCAGGTTGCCCAGTCTCCTAGGAGGGGGGCAACAGGTCGTGAGGAGGAACCCGCCATGGTTGTGGGTGCTAAAGCTTTAGGGTTTCTTGGTGGTGCTTGGAAGGTGATTGTCACTCAAGGACAGATTTGATCTGCTTATAAAGTGTGTTTTCCCCTCGGTTACGAAGAGCGGTTCTGTGAACGACTGCTTGATTACTTGTCTTTATTAATACACACAGGAGTCGAGTGCTGCTATCGATCTTCGAGCGGAAAAGTTAAAGGCCGTGGGCCCCATGATTCTTCGATAATCGAGAACTGGTCGATGATTAAATCATCATTATATGAATCAGAAGGGATAGAGGAACTCACCTCGCAAGCCGAACACTTTGGGTGTGAGGACCTACCAAAGATAATATACATCGGTGTTGGAGGCCAGTTCGGGGGCTATTTAGGGAGTCCGGGATTAAGGGGTCCTTAGGTGGTCGGATTTTATCTTATGGGCCGGACTAATGGGTTGCATTGTTGAAGACCGGACTAATAGGTTGCGTTGTTGAAAACCAGACTACGTGACGACCTCGTATTCAAGAAGGGAAACTCCGAAGACTGGCATGTCATCCAAGTTAAGTAGTCTAGGTCGGCGCATCCGTCCTCGGCTAGAGGTCGGTTATGTGTAACTCTAGGAACATGTGGTGTCTATATAAACCAGAGGGTTTCGTCCGTGTAGTGAAGTTGACTCATCTAGGGTTTTAGCTCATACGATCTCGAGGTAGACAACTTTGTAATCCTCATCCACATCAATACAATCAAGCAAGACGTAGGGTTTTACCTCCTCAAGAGGGCCTGAACCTAGGTAAACATTGTCTCCTTTGTAACTTCTAACCCATCGATCCAAGTTCCACAGCTTGGGAACCCTAGCCGAGAACCACCAATTTTGACACTGACAAAGGGCGGAGCCTAGCTACGATGCAGTGGTAACACCCGGATGTACAAGTTCAGGCCCCACTTGGGAGTGGTAAATACCATACGTCTCAAGCCCGGAAGATTAGTATTGCTTATGGGGGTGTGAGTACACGGAATGCTAAACCCATGTCACGGAGCTTAAGGACAGCTTATATAGAGTATGCCTAGGCCCGTTGAGTGTCATAACAAGGGCGAGTTAATGCTAATAAGTAAGGAAATTACTAGCAACAGCGGCACTAACTACATTTTTACTAGTAATGTCGGTCTTCACTGTGCTTTATGTGGTAGATTAAGTCTCTTGTCGTTGCAGTCTCTTCCTCGTCCACGCCTTGCTTCAGTCCCAGTGTTGGTGCACGTCTGACTGGTCAAAGATGGTCCGAGTGGCCCTGTATGTCCGAGTGTCATTCTACACGTCCGAGCGACACTAAGATTGCACTTGTAGCCCGTGGACTTTAGTGACTCTCTGGGGCCCTAGGTGGGCCCGGAAAGGAGGTCCATGGCCCTGCCCCTAGTGGAGAACCCCATCAACAGGCATATACAAAAGTCTCAAAGGGCATCAAACCCTTTGAGATGCGCCCAAAAAGTAGATTATGAACAGGAACCCTAGAAAAGAGGGTATTGCATTTGAGAGGAAATTGAATGGTGATGGATCCTACTGGAAACCTCAGCAGTATCCCAAAACCTCATGGGTTGCTGCAAAAGGACCTCCTGTAGACCCATCCAAACTATCTGGATTTACTTGTGAATCTTCGTATTCCTCTAATGAGTCATTTGACTCCAACTATAAACTGTTCGAAAATGAAAATGGTGAAGTATATTCTAGATATGTTGGAACTAACTGCAGGAACGAACCTCCTATGAGGAAAATCTCGGTTCCCAAGAGCTGCGTGGAAAATCATCACGTGAATGTCGTCATGACACCACATATGAATAATAGGAACCATGGATCAAATTCCTCAAATGGACCAAAGTATTCACATGGACCAAATTCCTCACATGTTCAAAATTCAAATAATGCTTCTCTCGTGCAGGGAAAAACTAAGGGTCATGAATATGTGCATTATTCTTCAAATCTTTATGTTCATAAATCCTCGAAGAATTTCTCTCCATATGCATTTGAGTACTCTAACCCCCTGTTGTGAATCAAAGTGCTTTGGCTTCAATGCCTAAATTCTCATATGGTGCTTGTAGAATGATGAACTCTTTGCCACCCCTCCAGATGTAGGTGGTGAAGAAAATGACTAATCACTTATGTAGATCAGGTCTCCAGACGAAATCAAAACGTCTGAAAAAGTTGTTGGAGACCTCAGGAAATGCATGAAAGGACGCAAGCTAATCACGCTGAAATGAATTCTTCATTTCACACGTCCTCATGTTACTTTACTACAGTGTTTGATGAAACTCAGTCTGATGAAATTGATGTCATATTCTTCACTCTGAAGTATATGAGTTCATAACTTGTACTAATTCATCTACATGATGAATCACTCAAAGCCACTGAGTGGGTCCTCGACAATGGATGCACTAATCACATGACTAGTGACAAGAATATATTGATGGACATTCCTTTAGCTCCATCTCTTCTGAATCATATCACCTACAGTCATAAAGTAAAAAAGACAAGGTATGGGGTCTGGGTAAGGTTGCAATCTCGAAGGACCAACACATGGACAAAGTCATGCTTGTCGAATCCGTCAGATTCAATCTCATGTGTGTCTCAATGCTTTGTGATCTTGATATGATTGTCATCTTTGGCAAATTTCGTTGCATTGTGCTTGTGGAATTTGACAAATCCAAATTCTTCCAAGGCTTTAGGAGAGGATACTTGTATATTGTTGATTTCTCCACATGTACTCAGCCTGCCACATGCGTACTTGCAAAAGCTTCGAAAGGTTGGCTATGGCATCGACGACTTGGACATGCTCGCATGAGGAATCTACACATACTCGTGAAGAAGAAGCACGTCATAGACATTGAAGGTGTAAAATTTCTCTAGGATCATATGTTTGGGGCTTGCGACTCTTGCAAGATGACTAGATCCAAGCATCGCTCGAAGACTATCATGCCTACCACTCATCCCTTTGAATTGCCTCACATGGACCACTTTGGCCCCACTCATTATGCCACACTAACCAATGTTGCATCTCTATATGTCTTTATCATTGTTGATGATTTCTCACATTACACTTGGGTGTAGATTATCTAGTACAAAACTGAAGTGCAGGAAGTCTTCAGACGATTTTCATCAAGGGTTGCGGCGAATTTAGACATCAAGATCAAGCACATCAGGAGTGGTAATGGGACAGAGTTCAAGAACACTGGTCTTGATGATCATCTTCATGATCTTGGTATTACTCATGAGCTAGCTGCCCCATATACTCCTCAACAGAATGGCATCATGGAGTGCAAGAGTATGACTCTTGTTGAAATGTCTCACACTTTGCTTGAAGAATATCAGACCCCTTGTCATTTCTGGTCTAAGGCAATCAATATTGCCTGCCATATCATCAAGAGGGTATATCTTCACAAATTCCTTAAGAAGACTTCATATGAACTCCTCACTGACAAGAACCCCAATGCGAGTTATTTCAAAGTCTTCGGTGCAAAATGTTGGATTAGAGATCCTCACCACAGTTGTAAATTTGCACCAAAAGTACATGAGGTTTTATGCTTGCTTATGGAAAGGACTAGCACCCCTACAAAGTCTTCAACACCTACCACAACAAGGTTGTTTAAACTATAGATGTGTGGTTCGATGAAACTAACGGCTCGCAAAGAGAGCACCTGTCTCCTGTGCTAGATGAAATACCTCCCGAGGAATCCATTAGGTTCAAGGCTACAGAAGATATCATACCCACTAAAGAATCACTACTAGCCGATGAAATAATCCAGAATAGTGAAGAAATTCATGATGGTGCTCCTGAGGAATATGGTGCTGATGAAAATCCTCATCCCCAACAAAGTCGCCAGCCGGCTCATCCATGAGTGGCCAATGAAGTACATATTGACAAAATGCTCGACGACATCAATGAAATAGGTCCCCTCACTCGCTCAAAAGCTTCACATTTGTGTAAATTTTGTGGGCACTTTGCTTTCGTGTCTATCATAGAGCCCAGCAGGGTTGATGAAGAATTTATGGAGTGCGAGTGGATTCAAGATATGCAAGACGAATTGCATCAATTCAAGCTCAACAACGTGTGGGAACTTGTCAAGTGGCCATATCCTCACAAGCACAACATCATCGGTACCAAATGGATCTACCGCAACAAGCAAGACGAAAATGGTCAAGTGGTGAGGAATAAGGCTCGTCTTGTAGCACACGGCTACACACAGGTTGAGGGAATTTACTTTGATGAAACTTTTGCACCTCTTGCTAGACTTGAAGCTATTCATATATTTGCTTGCTTATGCGAACCATCAGAATATCATCTTATATCAAATGGATGTGAAAAGTGCATTCCTCAATGGTACGCTTGAGGAAGAAGTATATGTTGCTTAGCCCCCAGGGTTTTTAGACCCTAAGCATCCTGACAAAGTCTTCAAACTCAACAAGGCCCTCTATGGCCTCAAACAGGCATCTCGGACGTGGTATGATACTCTGAAGGAATTCCTCATGAAGAAAGGCTTCAAACCGGTTCACTCGATCCAACTCTTTTCACAAAATACTGTGACAATGAACTATTTGTGTGTCAAATATATGTAGACAATATTATCTTTGGATTTACTGACAAATGTTATAGCGATGAATTTGGCTACATGATGAGTGAAGAATATCAAATGTCCATGATGGGGAATTGAAATTCTTCTTAGGTCTTCAAATTCGTCAACAACGCAACGACATCTTCATCTCTCAAGAGAAATGCCTCAAGGATGTCGTGAAGAAATTCGGCATGTAAAATTGCAAAGGCGTCAAGATTCCTATGCCCACAAACGACCACCTCTGCGCTGGCAAAAATGGTAAAGATTTCAATCAGAAGATATATCGCTCCATGATTGGCTCTTTATTGTACCTATGTGCATCTAGGCCAAATATCATGCGTAGTGTTTGCATGTGTGTCCATTTCCAAGAAACACCAAAGGAATCACACATTAAGACTATGAAGCATATTCTTCGATATCTAGCTCACACACCAACGCTTGGATCATGGTACCCAAAGGGCTCAAATCTTCATCTCGTTGGATATTTTCACCATGACTATGCTGGTGATCGCGTGGATTGCAAGTCAACATTAGGCACATGCCATTTCCTCGGAAGATCCATTGTTTGTTGGTCCTCGAAGAAGTAGAACTGTGTGTCACTATCTACTGCTGAAGTTGAGTACATTGCTGCTGGTTCGTATTGTGCTCAACTATTATGGATAAAGGAAGCCCTCAACGTCTATGGCATCAACGTGAATAATGTGTCTCTCTACTGCGATAATGAGGGCACCATCAATATTGCCCATAACCCAGTTCAACATTTGAAGACAAAACACATCCAGATCTCTCATCATTTTCTTTGTGATCATGTACTCAAGGGCGACATGTTTTATCAACCACGTGAAGATTGCAAAACAACTAGCTGATATCTTCATTAAGCCCTTGGATGAAAAGAGATTTCACAAGTTGCGATGTGAGCTAAATATATCTTAGAATCTTTGAATGTTCTGTAGGACACACATCCTAACACTTACGCAACACTATTGACTTAGATGTGCAACACATGAAGTAACGTTTTTCTTCAATCAATGAAGACTAATCCACTAAGTGTGAAGAATTTGGTTCACATAACCCTACGACAATTGTACGCGGTGTCTGAAATCTTCATTCTTATACGATGGGACAAGCCACCGGCCACAATCGAATTCTTGAAAATTGAGTTTTTCTTCATTTTGCAATTTCTTCAAATTTCCCAATTCCTCAAATTTGCAAATTCTTCAAAATGTTCAAATTCTTCAAAACTTTTCGACTAGTGTTCTTCATTGACTGTATATATAGGGATTGACTATTCGTTGGAGTGGGTGAAGAATAGTTACTCTTCATCCCCTCTATTTTCACATCAATGCATTGTAATTTTATATTTCAATATTTTTTCTTATTTCATACGTAAAAATGGACCATAAGAAAAAAATATAGTCACCATAAAAAATATTTTATATCACGTAAAATTACAAACATAAAAACATATGTAAAATATACATGAAATGTGATTTTTCTGTTCTTACGACCTACATTAATTTTTTTACTTCAAATTTTACATAATGGATCAATTATAATGTAACTATTGGTATTCCACATGTAATTTATTTATGAAACGGTTGTAAGATTACCTGGGTAAGAATAACTTATTTTACACACTGTGTGACGAATAGACTTTATATATATTCATCACCTTGGATGAAGAATATAGGGATTGACTATTCGTCACTGTGGGTGAAGAATAGTTATTCATCCCCCTTTATTTCACCTCAATGCATCATAATTTTATGTTTCATAATTTTTTTTATTTCATACGTAAAAAGAGACCGTAAGAAAATTTTACTCACCATAAGAAATAGTTTATGTCACGTAAAATTATAAACATAAAAACATAGTGTAAAATATACAGAAAATGTGATTTTTCTTGTCATATGACTTATAGTTGTAATTTTTTATATCAAATATTATGTATTAAATCAATATAAATGTAATTGGTATTCCAAATGTAATTTATTTATGGAATGGCCGTAAAATTATCAGGGTGAAGAATAACTTATTTTGCACCCTATGTGATGAATAGACTTTCTATGTGTGTGTGTACACATATACATAAACACTATTCTGATCCTAGGCTGACTCGTTCCAGGAGTAACACTTGAATTTCCCAAGGTGTTCGGTTGAACTTTCGCTAAAAGTGTCTGAATGGGGCTTGCGGTATACAGTTTAAAAGCTATGGACACCCTGGTAATGGCCTAGTTTGAATTTTTATCAAAATGTTCACGGCTTAAGAGCAGTTTTGAAAAATGTGTTTGTTCATACAAAAAACATGAATAGTATTTTCGATCATATTTCTAAACCATTTGTCGGAATAAGGCAAATGATATGGTGTTGAATAGCTTCTGCAAATCCCCTCATTTCATACGTTGAAAGTTTTTCCAAATTCTTTACTATTATAGAGAAATTTCAAAAATGGCATAATTTTTGAAACCGAACAGCCGGGTTAGTATTTCGGGGTTAATTTGAAAAAGGCTAGTCCGACTGATGCAAATGATATGGCGTTTGAAAGCTTATGAAAATGCGCAGTTTTTCATATAAAAAGTTTCTTCCATCTATTAAGGGTTTAAAAGTAATTTAGAAAACGGCAGAAGTTGTACCAACTTCGTATTTTTGTTTTAATTTATCAATGGTTTCTCGAAATGGAGAAAATGATATGGTGTTGGAAAGCTTGCGAAAATGTGAAACTTTTATATGTAGATTATTTTTTCCAATTCCTTACGGTTTCATGTCAGTTTTAAAAATGACTAAAAACGTTTTTGGTTGTAGTTTTTACAAACTTATTCAGAACTGGGCAAATAATATACCTTTCAAAAGCTAAGGAAAATGCGAAACTTTTTCATGTAGATAGTTTTCTGTGATTCCTAATGGTTTTTAAGAAATCTCGAAAACAGCAAGATCATGCGTTGTGCCTTTTTCGCGAAACACATCCTTCGAAAATGCACCGCGTGAAGAACTTGACCTTCTCGCCATGTTTCACTTGAAATTCACTCTATTTTCCACGTGCTGTTTTTGCTCGTAATACTCCATTCACTCACCCTGTTAATATTCTCCAAATGGGGCTTGCGAGATACCGTTTGAAATCTATGGACACCCTTGTAACAGCTAGGCTGAATTTTTGTTAAAATGTTCATGGTTTAAGAGCAGTTTTGGAAACCGTTTTGTTCATGCAAAAAAACTTGAATCGTATTTTCGATCCTATTTTTAAACCATTTGTCGGAATGAGGCAAATGAGATGGCGTTGAATAGCTGTTGCAAACCCCCTTATTTCATACGTTGAAAGTTTTTCCAAATTCTATACGGCTAAAGAGGAAATTCAAAAATGGAGGAATTTCTGAAACCGAACAGCCGGGTTTGTATTTCGGGGTTATTTTGAAAACAGCTAGTCTGATCGACGCAAATGATATAGCGTTGGAAGGCTTATGAAAATGCGCAGTTTTTCATATAAAAAGTTCCTTCCAACTATTAACAGTTAAAAGAAATTTAGAAAACGGCAGAAGTTGTACCGAGTTTGTATTTTCGCGTTAATTTCTCAATGGTTTCTTGAAAAGGAGCAAATGATATGGCGTTCAAAAGCTTGAACAAATGCAAAACTTTTATATGTAGATTGTTTTTCCCAATTCCTTACGGTTTTAAGTTAGTTTTGAAAATGAGAAAAATGTTATTTGCCCATAAGTTTTACGAACTTTATCGGAATGGGGCAAATAGTATACCGTTCAAAAGCTACAGCAAATGCGAAACTTCTCCATGTAGATAGTTTCCTTTGATTCCTAGCCGTTTTCAAGCAATTCTGAAAACAACGAGATAATGCGTTCTGCCTTTTTCGTGAAACAAATTCTTCGAAAATGCACCGCCTGAAGAACTTGAACTTCTTGGCATTTCTACCTAAACTTCACCCTGTTATTCACGTGTTGGATTTTTGCTCGTAACACTCCATCCATTAACCAAAATGGAACAAGTGGTATACCAATAAAGAGCTGTTGTAAACATGCAACTTTTCCGTGCTGATCCTTTTTTCATACTCGCGACGGTTTAAAAGATTTTCATGTGACATTCATGCAGTGTAGTAGTTGAACTTTTCGCTGATTTCATGTTGAATTTCTGTCGCGTATTTTCATTTGTAATTTCACACCCATTCGTCGGTGTGACACAAATGATATTCCTTTTGTACAAACTTCTCCCATGATAATTTTTTTTAACTTTCTCCGACCAAGGACTTGAATTTATAGCAACAAAAATTTTGGACCTTGCCTTTTTATTCATCTTTCTCACATTAAACACACATCATGTAGTACGTGAACTTTCTTCGTTTTTATAATTTCATTTTTTTTATATTTTTATTGAAATCAAATTTCTCCCAAATAATAACTGAACTTCTTTGTGGATTGAGATAATTATTTTAAAACACCAAAAACAACATGTTTTATACATTTTGAACAATGGAAATATAAGGTGAACCTCTCTCGCAAGAATTTGTTAACTTCCGCGGGTATAGCACTTGACCTTCTAGCAACAAACTTTTCATACTTTGTTTTTTTATTCTTTTTTATCAGATGGAAACACACACCGTGTAGTACGTGGACTTCTCGTTGTTTTTAATCTGAACTAATCTATACTTTTTTTTCCTAACTAGAAAAAAACTGAGTTTTTTATATAACTCGAACTTTTATGTTATTTTAATTTAAACTTCTTAGTCTTGTTCTTAGCAAGGAAATATGTTTTTAAATAAGCAGCAAGCATTTTAAAAAAATTGAACTTCATATTTTTATTTTTCCTACAAATGGAAATAATTGAAGTTTTCCGTATACACCGATCTACTCTTTTATTTTAATTTGAACTTCTTCATATTTATTCGTTAGTAACAAAGAAAATTTAAGTTCTTTATAAATATTGAACGTCTCTATTTTTATAATTTGGACTTCTTGGTTTATTCCTTTTAGCATCCAAATATCTTAGTTTTGTAGTAAATATTGGACCATTCGTTATATAAACTTGAACTTCTTGAGTGTTTCTAATTTTTAGAAACGATGGCAACCCTTTTTATGACTTTTGAACTTCTATATTTTTAAAATTCGAGCTTCCTGTTTTTTATTGTTGAACTTCTTCTTTTTCATTCTTTTAATACTGAGGAAAAACTGGATTTTATATAAACATTGAAGTGCTCCTTTTTATTTTGACTTCTTAGTGCTTTTTCATCTTTAAATCATGAGAGCTCAACCGATTACGGACGAGAAAAACTACAACAGAGGGATCTCATGAGAGCTCTACACAGTTTTATTGTGTGATAGAAGTTAAGTTTGTATCGCATGCTAACATTTCAACACACGGATCTCTGAACTTCTAGGTTTTTTAGAAATGAAGAAAATTCATTTTTATAGACTTCTTGAACTGGTTTCCTAATTTAATTTGAACTTAATTATTTTTGTTTTTTCCATGAATTTACTAATGTTAATACCACGGATTTCTCATATTTTCCCAAAGTGATGACCCCAATTTTATATATTTTGTTCGTATATTCAGTCTCTCGGGTCTCAACATTTTTTTCTTTTTTACAAAAAGTAAGCTGCTCTTTCTTTTAAAAAATTTGTTTTTCTGTTACTTTGTGTTTTTGATTTGGTAACTTAAGAAACAATTAGTACCCCTTCTATTTTCCTCAACTTTTCTGAACAAGAAACTATATCTAGTTATTGAACTATCTCGTGTGTTTTTTCTACAACACAACAAAGCTTTTGACCATGAACTTTAATTTTATTTTTGATTCACTGCATTTTTCTCATTTTTTTTAGTTTACACTAATTTTACTTCATTTACTATATATGAACTCTGTTCTTTTTTATATTTGGACTGCTCATGTGATCCCCATGTGAACTAAAGAAAGAACGATGCTTAATCACACACGCACACATATCTTGCTGGGTCGACAAAATTTGTGTTTCTGACGTCAGGAACTGTCATCTGTAGGTGCAAATTATTGTACACTTTAAGCATGTCTCTGAAACTCATGCATACCAAGTTACGGGGAAAAAAATGCAAACAAAGTTGACTAAACAAATAGCAGGACAAAATATTTCTCCAAAAGATAAATCACATGATGTAATTTGGCAACTGAACGATCAATTCTGGTAAACAAAATATTTCAGAAAATCTCCATGGTACAAAGAATGCATCGGTTCCGATCACTGATCTCTCATCATCTTTCTATACAAAAGGTAAACAAGATGGATCAAAGAAAACTATCGGGCGCATGATCAGAGTTCATGATCTGCGTTGCTGGCTACTGATTTCCTCTATGGGGTTGGGCAAGGCACTCTTCTCTGTTAGCAACCCCTCTGATGCAGCAAAGATTGGCACAACGGAGGAGTCAGTCATCGCGGTGGTCGGATCCACGGGCGCTGATGGAGCGACGGTCGGTTGGGGATGGGGCGACGACGGTTGGGGGCGGGGCGGAGGCTGCAACGACGGCTGTTGGGGGCCAAACGGAGCGCGACGACGGCGGTTGGGGGCGGGACGAAGGCCGCGACGTCGGCGGTTGGGGGCGAGGCGAAGCGCGACGACGGCGGTTGGGGCCGGGGCGGAGGCTGCGATGCCGGTTGGAAAAATTGGAGGAGGAGGCGACAACGGTTGTGGATGGGGTTGTGGCGTCACGCGAGATTGGAGCGGGGTGAGGGCGGCGGCGTCGGTTGGGTGCACGGTGGTGGAAGCAGGTGGAGAGAGGGCCGGCGGCTGGTTGGAAGTGGAGGGTTGGCAGCGATGCATTGAGGGAAAGGAGTCGGGCGGTTAGGGAAGTGGTGCGTGGTGAGGTTTTTTTTCTTTTCTTACCGGTTCGGACTTTGAGAGTTTGGGAGCATCCCGTCCGTTTGTGTCTATATATATATATATATATATATATATATATATATATATATATATATATATATATATATATATATATATATATATATATATATATATATATATATATATATATATATATATATATATAGCCCTTGCGTTGTAACAGGAGAAAAGAACACCACACGCTTTTAATCTTTTTATAATTATTTTGATTTATTAAAAAAATAAGCTAACAAACTAATGTAGTTAGTCCTATCCTTTTTTGTTGAAAAATCAACCCGTCCATTGTTAATTCCACCATAATGAGAAATTGAAGCGCGGGTTGAATAACAAAAATTACAGGTTTTTTTTATAAAAATGGCGTGGTGGGTTTTCCGTAAATAAGCTAACAAACTAATGTAGTTAGTCCTATCCTATTTTGTTGAAAAATCAACCCGTCCATTGTTAATCCCACCATAATGAGAAATTGAAGCGCGGGTTGAATAACAAAAATTATAGGGTTTTTTTTATAAAAATGACGTGGTGGGTTTTCCGACGGAAGCAATAGCCGCTTTATTATTAGGTATATATATATATATATATATATATATATATATATATATATATATATATATATATATATATATATATAAACTCTATTCATCATTCACGGTGCAGAATAGATTATTCTTCATCCGAGGTAATCTTACAAGCTTTTTATAAATAAATTACATTTAAAATAGAAATAGTTACATTCATATTGACCCATTATGTAAAATTTAGCATATTTTTTTTAAATATAGGCTGTAAGACAAAAAAATATGCATTTTATATACATTTTACACTATGTTTTTACGTTTGTAATTTTACGTAACAAAAATATTTTTTACGGTCTCTTTTTACGTATGGAATAAGAAGAAAAAAATACGTAACGTAAAATTACGATGCATTGATGTTAAATAGAGGGGGTGAAGAATAATTATTCTTTATCCAGGATGACGAATAGCGCGACCCTATATATATATATATATATATATATTTGGCCCCGATTATATTCATATATATATACTAGCAAAAGAGCCCGTGCGTTGCAACGGAAAAGAAAATAACACACGCTCTAAACGTAATATATCTTCACATGGCATCACATTTGTGTTGTCGATGATGGCTTTAGTGTTCACACAACGAAAACGCGTTTGAATGTACAGTCACTCGGAATAAGATAAGAAATATGTTGTTTCTCCCCATGAGGTTTTCCAAAGGTGTGCATGTGTTGTTAACGATGTTTTCTTTACTCTTAATTTGGTTTTAATTTAATGGATGTTTATTGCAATTCGTATCGTCGTCGGAAAAAGAAAAAAAAGGACTATGCACTACAGATTAAGTTTGCACCAAAAATAATATTTAAAAAGTATTCAACAGCTAAAAGTAACATCCTATTTAGATTCTACATATTTTGTTAATCAAATTTCATATATAACATGTTAAAATGGAGTTACAGTTTAAAAGATATGGATAATTTAGTTTTAGATAAAATGTGGATTGATTAACTGAAAAAAGTTAGGTTTTTTTGTTAAAATCCGGACTGCGGGTTGAATACTTGAAACATCAGGTTTTTTTTGGAAAAATGCAAAAAAAGATTCGTTTTCTCACTTAAATTCGGACTCCGGGTTGATTAGTGAAACATCAGGATGTTTTCTGAAAAATGCAAAAAACGATTCGTTTTCTAATTAAATCTGGACTGTGGGTTGATTTCAGAAAACGTTAGTTTATTTTTTACAAAAACGCCATTACGGACGACAAAAGGGTTGCGCGCTTTATTATTTGGGATATATATATAAACTCTATTCATCACCAAGGATGCAGAATACTTTATTCTTCACCCGAGATAATCTTACGATCAATTTACAAATAAATTACATTTAAAGTACAAATATTTACGTTTATATCGAACCGCTACGTAAAATTTGACAAAAGAAAAACAAAAATTTAGATCACAAGACAAAAAAAAATTGAGTTTATTGTATTTTTTGCACTATTTTTGTATGGCCGTAATTTTACGTGCCATAAAATATTTTTACATTGATTATACTTTTTTCCGGTCTCTTTTTACGTATAAAATAAGACAAAATTTACGGAACGTAAAATTACGGTGGATTGATGTTAAAATAAAGGAGGGTTAAAAATAACTATTCCTCATCCAGGGTGACGAATAGCGCGACCCTATATATATATATATATATATATATATATATATATATATATATATATGGAAAATAGATTCTACCATCTAGCGGTAGTTACCCCTATCTTAAACACCGTCGGTTGCATTGATCTGTGAGGTTTTTAAAAAAAGAGTCTAACCTGCTATCTTTCGTTTTTTGGGCGTCACACACTATCCTTATAAATCGCTATTGTCGCTCTCTCTCCTAAGCTCTCTCTCTTTCCTTGTTTCAGGAAACAAAAGAGCTTCGTTAGACAAATCCGATGCAACCAGGAGCAATAATTCATACGAAAAGGAGGTACGCACACCATGCATCTTTTTTGATTTCCACGGATGCATCGTGCAAAATGAGTGCTTCTTGTTACTAATCCCATGGGTAGTACTAATCAAGTAATATATGCGTTCTGAAGGCTGATCGTTGATGGATCCTTTCCTCTGTTTGCATACGACGGCGACGGCGGCCACGGCGATGACATGTATGGTTGCATATGTCTAACCGTATGACGTCCAGCCCGACATGACGACAACTACGTATGGCATCCTATAGGTGACATGCATCATGACCGGTTAACGAATCTGTCCGTTCTAATTCTTCTGGCTACTATATGCAATTGCTTGAAGGATGTGTACATAGATGTTTCATTATGCACCCCAAATGTATGCAATTTCGTTCAAAATATATTCTACCTCGTCATGTGGAGAGAACAAAACAATACCCTCTTTTAGTATCTGTATATAAATATCTATAGGTTATTTCTATATTTGGAGTATGTAGTCTTTCTTGCTAGAGATACTTGGTACGAGTAATATATTATTTATGAAATATTCCTATCAGATACTTCATTCTTTGTGAAATAACATATACTCCATACTACTGTCTCAATACCCCATACTACCTTTTTCATACATACTACATACTACTCTTTATAACTACATATTCTATATACTCCCGCAAGTCTAAAAAAAGACGTTCAAGACACCGCTTCATAGTATATTCATAAATACACACTCAGTATTTAGAATATTTAGTTTAACAGAAAAGTGTATATGAATGTTTCTTTTTCAGAACAAGAAAATCATATACTTCCGTTTAAAAGAGTACACACAGTCCTTACTAAAAAAAGTAAATATCATCCATACTATAACAAAGAATATGGATGCTTGATCCATACTTTAAAAGTATATATGCTCATATACACATACCAAACACTAATTTTTGATGAGCATGGCGTTGTACGCCAAAACATTTTCTTGAAAAATATGTGTATACTCCATACTTCAGTTTAATGCTAATAGTCCATACTCCATACTACAATTGTATGTTAACACTCCATATTCATATCATAATAATTATATGTTAATACACCATACTCCCACTATACAGGATTATACTCCGTGCGGTTTTAAAAAAGCAATATATTCTACCTATACTATTTTATATCCCAACTATATTTTATAAAATCTAAAAAGTTGTAACATTCACACTATATAACCTACTCTTTTTTGAGTGCATATTTCAAACGAAAATACATGCTTGGCTTTTTTATTTTTTTGAGAATCACCCTTCCAACTTTATTTAAGCTTCCCCCATTGGGATTTCGTCACAAATTACATGGAGAATACATTCAGGGGGGTCATTAGGCCAGAAACTACTACTATCCCTAGAAATACCCTCTTTAGCAAGTAGGTAAGCACCTTTATTTCCGGTACGCCTAATCGAGGACACTTTGAAGCCCTGTAAGGTTTGACCCAGCAACTTAATTCCCTCAACAATAGGACCAGGCAGACTTAAGTTCTTGGCCTGCTCGTTCACCATCGCCGCTACTGCTATACTGTCAACTTCGACATGCACCTTCGACGCTCCTATTTGGATTGCCAGATGCACCGCCTCACGACAAGCAAGTAACTCTGCCACCCCAGGATGAGAGACATCCCGGAACACATAGCAGGCGCCTCCTCTATAGGCACCATCATGATCACGAAGAACTACACCTCCACCTCCACGATTGTGCGATTTAGCTAATGCTCCATCAGAATTGGCCTTCAACCACCCTTGCTCAGGCGGATTCCATCTCACAACCCGTGTTGGAGTGGTATTTCTAGGCTGCTTCGTATGAATGGTTGTCCATTCCGTGATATGTTGGTAAACATTTTCTGCAACACTTCTAGGATCAGCAATCCTCTTGCCATCTCTTACCTCATTTCTAGCTAGCCAAAGGCCATACAATGCCTGGATTATTAGTTCCCTTTTGCTTTCTCCAGCCTGTGCTATCCAACTTAGCAGCCAAGAAGCAATAGCGTTGTGATCACCATCAGGCACCGGGGGAATAGCCACCGGGACACCTTTTTCAGAGTTTAACACCTTCCAAACCATGGCAGAATGTGGGCACATCCAAAAACGATGCATAATAGTTTCCTCCCGACCACAGACCGAACAGAAAACCCCCAGTTTGATCTTCTTGCGATTCAGCTCCGATCCGACCGCCAGCCCATTTTTGATCATCCGCCACATGTGTATCTTGGCTTTCCCAATAGCATTGGTGTTCCATAGCGCTAACCAACTTTGGTGTTTGGACACCGATGATGATGACTCCGGTCGTCCGGAGTTAGATCTTTTGTTCATCATGCACAAGTGATAGGCCGATCTGACAGTGAACTGGTCCGATCTGGTAAAGTTCCATGCTAGATGATCACTACAACCCGGGCCCCAATGGGGATTTGCTTTATATCGCATGCATCATCCGCCGAGAACATCGAGTGCAGCTTCTCATGATCCCATGAAGAACCATCGGTAGTGAGCAGGTCACTAACAAGCGTTATTCCATGTATATAGGTCTGCCCGAGAGGCCTTAAACTACCTGCTCGAGGAATCCAGTTCTCATGGTGAACATTGATCATCGCTCCATCACCAACCCGCCATACAACTCCTTCTCTCAGGAGTTCCCTGCCTTGAATGATGCTTTTAAAATTAACGAAGCCCCGCTTGGACAAGTAGCATTCATGATAGAGCAATCTTGGTAGTATCTGGCTTTGAGAACTCGGGCACATAGCGAGGAGGGAAATTGGAGTAACCGCCATGCTTGCTTGGCAAGTAAGGCCAGATTGAATTCTTCAAAGTTTCGGAAACCCATCCCTTCATCTCTCTTTGGCAAGCACATCTTGTCCCAAGCAATCCAATGCACCTTCCTCACGCCCTGAGCTGCTCTGAATAACATGAAGACCATCGGCACGTTTCATGTGCAATGAACAATTATTTATAGTTATCTTAGCCAGGAATTAAGGAGGGAGTTGAGCCAACTGAGCAGTTGCCGGATTATTTTATTTGAAAAAACAGATCGGTTGTTGTCTCTCGGATTCCGCATGCAGCGTCCGTTAGTTAGCCGAGATCCATATACTGCTAACAGGTGGGGGACACGTGGTGGACAAATAATTAGATGGTAACTACCACTGTTTGTAGATAAAATTTATCATATATATATATACATATATATATATGAGTTTTCAATGTCCTCAAACAACATTCACTTATTGTTAATTCTTTAAGTTGTTTTTTCTACTAAGTGAATGTGATCGGGCTTGTTCTCCCTCTATGCTAAGTTCAACCGAGTCTGTTCACAAATTCTTCATATGAATTCCACTTTAAAGTCATTCAAAGTCTTCACTGGGTTCTTGTCAGCTAAAGAATTTTTGAATGAAACTATAAAAATATCTTTTCGAATTTTTAGTGATTGCCGCTCAAATTGATCTCACTTTCCACGACTGAATAACCCACGATCCCCCACTATCACCACCTCTAAGTACATGGGTGACACATGTCGCTTGTATAACAAGGATCAGGAGTAAAAGAGACCAACTTTTTGGATAGAACAGTTTTCACTCCCACTATAAATAACTCCTCACCCTTTCAGTCTCATTTACTCTGCTCGATCTCACCGTCATCTTGCTCGAGCTCAGACCGAGCGTCGCTGCTACACTTCATTATCATCAAAGAGGAAGAGCTTCGCTGCTGCGACCTCCTCGTCGTCGTACTCGCGTCGGCCGCGAAAATCCTCACTCCACCACCGTCATAGTTTTCTTCTATCGCTAAGTTAGGGCGCAGGAGATTTGAACTGACGAACTTCTCCATTTCTACTTTGTGTTCGTCGTGTTCTTCAGAAAGGGTAATTAAAATATAATTTTACTTCCCAATTTGATCTTTATGATTCCACAAAATCCTCAAAAGGTCTTGGTTCCTCAATAGTTCATCATGTAAACACCTTAAAAGTTTCATTTCTCTTGTTTTGTTTTTCTAAGTCGTGATTTTCTTCAAAGATTCCTCAGTTGTATAAATTTTTAATATGCACAACTCTGGAACCTAAGAGAAGAACACTTAGCGAAATTCTTCAAGACATCCATGGTCAAATTCCTCAACTTGATATACTTTTGAAAAATTTCTAAGAACACATATGACATTTTCAAATTCTTCGCATCTATACTTTTTCGCAGGTACAAAATGTATGTTGATGAATCTCTACGTTTTCATCAACTTAACTCATTTGCATCATTCTTTGAAGAAAATTTGCACACATCTTCAGAATCTTCAAAAGTTCAAATTCGTCAAGTGAAGAAAATGGTTGAAGGGAAAAGACATCAGAAAGGAGGAAAGAAAAGAGAAACCAATGTTGCCTTTGAATTTTTCGAGAAAATATATGACGATTACTCCACCCTTGATGAGGAGATATATGGCAAAGAAACCAAGGAGAAGCGCAATACGCACATTCAGAAAATTGTGAGAAGATGGGCTAAGTAGTGGAAGGAATACACGTATGTCACTTCAAAATACATGAAGAAATTCGTCGCAACTCCTCCATGCCCAATACCTCCCCTTGTTGAAGGTCAAGTAGCGAATCCCATCGGTATCAAAAGTGCGAGGAATTTTCTAAGGAGTGGGCCAAGTGCCAAACCAAGCTAAAGAAGCTCTCTCTAGAAGTAGCGAGGAAGTTCAACCGTGATACTGCTGCTCCCGCTGCCACAGCCGCTCAGGCATGTGTGAGTGTGTAAGTGCACCTAGTGCCCTTAGTGATTTTGGTGGTTTGAATACTTATAGGTTAAGAGACTAATGTGTTTGTAAGTGTACACATGCTCTATAAGTCGTTGAGGAGTTTGAGTCATACGATGAATATTGACCTTTAAAAATGTATGTCTTTGGCTGAAAACTTTGGCTTACCTTCAAGATTTTGATCATGAAGAAATTGCGATGAAATTGATATTCCTCATGAAGATATTGAAGATGAGGAATTTGGTGTGTCCTGAAGAAAAACTGTCTGAAGACTTTGAAGCGTGAATATTTATTCCTTCTGTTTCATTTTATTTACTCTTGAGTCATAGGATGACCATACTGTTAAAGGGGGTCGAAGTAATACTACGGAATGAATTTCCTCATGATGCTCAACCCAAGCCTAAAACCTACTTAAGCCTCAAAGTGAGGAATAGGAGAGACATGAGGACTTTCACAGTTGAAAGTTCCGACCGTTGTCGCGACACGCGCCACCTCACTGATCTTATCCACCCAACGATCGCAGTATTTAAGGGCATTTATGTCAAATCATGTAGGGATGCTCTCAGGCTATAAATAGCCGCCCCCACAACCACTAACTAGTTGGCTGCTTCGAGAGAAATTGACACTTGTCATTTAGAGCAACCAAATTCCTGAGAGTCTTCGAGAGAAAATCATCAAGTGAGGAAATACCCCAAACACCAAACCCCAAACCAAAAACCAAGTGATTCAGCATCACTGAAGAATTGTTCCTGTGTGGAACTGAAGCCTTTTACCTTTGAGGACTGTGCATCCTCCAGACGGTTAGGCGTCATGGTCTAGAGCATCTAGTAGTTAATTGTGGATCGTCGGGTGACCGAGTTTGTGGCAGTTTGGAAGTCTTCCCTGAAGACTTACCACGAGTGTTGGCGAGGACTGTGTGTCCTTAGGTCAAGGAGAATACGGTAGGGATTGTGTGTCCCGGGACTATGTGTCCTTTGGTTTCAATACCAAGCCGCTCCAAACGAGACGTACAACTGTCACAACAGTTGGAACTGGGTCATCAACAATTGTCTTCATAGTGATATGGGTTCTATTTCTTCAAGTCTTTCATTTCCTCAAAATTGTATGTTGATGACTTTCAACTGTGTTGTTTGAAGAATTTGTCTGAAAACTTTCTCTGAAATTCCTCAACCTCAAATTCTTCACTCGAGTTAATCTTCACCTCCGTTCTTTGTATGTGCGTACTGTGCAAACTGATTCTCATAATCTTCACCAATTAATCTGTTGTAGTAGTCTTTGCACCTTTGATCCTGCACTATTTCCACCGCACTTAATTCATCATTGAGGAATTTCGTCACAAGGAATTTCCTGAGTGATGAAATTCTAAAAATCTCCTATTCACCCCCCCTCTAGTCGATATAACGCACTTTCAATTGGTATCAGAGCAAGGTACTCCCTTGTTCTATGTGATTTTGGTTTAACCACCTAGAGTTTAGTTATGTCGACTACAAGTATGATCAAGGTTACTTCACGATGTCCTACCTTCAAAGGAAAGGACATTCCCTACTGGAAGACCAAGATGCAGATGCATCTTGTAAGTGCATCTAGTGCCCCTTAGTGATTTTGGTGTTTTGAAGACTTATAGGTTAAATATCTAATGTGTTTATAAGTGTACACATGATCTATAAGTCGTTGAGGAGTTTGAGATATTTGAAGAATATCGACCCATAAAATTTTATATCTTCGGTTGAAGAAATTGGCCTGAAGCTGAAGAAATGAATCACAAGGAATCTGCGATGAAATTGATATGCCTCATGAAGATACTGAAATTGAGGAATCCGGTGTGTACTGAAGAAAATCACTCTGAAGAATTTGAAGCATGAAGATTTACTCTTTCTGTTTTATTTTCTTTGCATTTGAGTAATAGGAACACCGTACTGTTAAAGGGGGTCGTGTTGGAATTATGCCCTAGAGGCAATAATAAATGTATAGTTATTATTATAATTCCTGTATCAAGATAATAGTTTATTATCCATGCTATAATTGTATTGAATGAAGACTCATTTACATGTGTGGATACATAGACAAAACACCATCCCTAGCATGCCTCTAGCTGGCTAGCCAGTTGATCGATGATAGTCAGTGTCTTCTGATTATGAACAAGGTGTTGTTGCTTGATAACTGGATCACGTCATTGGGAGAATCACGTGATGGACTAGACCCAAACTAATAGACGTAGCATGTTGATCGTGTCATTTTGTTGCTACTGTTTTCTGTGTGTCAAGTATTTATTCCTATGACCATGAGATCATATAACTCACTGACACCGGAGGAATGCTTTATGTGTATCAAACGTCGCAACGTAACTGGGTGACTATAAAGATGCTCTACAGGTATCTCCGAAGGTGTTAGTTGAGTTAGTATGGATCAAGACTGGGATTTGTCACTCCGTGTGACAGAGAGGTATCTCGGGGCCCACTCGGTAATACAACATCACACACAAGCCTTGCAAGCAATGTAACTTAGTGTAAGTTGCGGGATCTTGTATTACGGAACGAGTAAAGAGACTTGCCGGTAAACGAGATTGAAATAGGTATGCGGATACTGACGATCGAATCTCGGGCAAGTAACATACCGAAGGACAAAGGGAATGACATACGGGATTATACGAATCCTTGGCACTGAGGTTCAAACGATAAGATCTTCGTAGAATATGTAGGATCCAATATGGGCATCCAGGTCCCGCTATTGGATATTGACCGAGGAGTCTCTCGGGTCATGTCTACATAGTTCTCGAACCCGCAGGGTCTGCACACTTAAGGTTCGACGTTGTTTTATGCGTATTTGAGTTATATGGTTGGTTACCGAATGTTGTTCGGAGTCCCGGATGAGATCACGGACGTCACGAGGGTTTCCGAAATGGTCCGGAAACGAAGATTGATATATAGGATTACCTCATTTGATTACCAGAAGGTTTTCGGAGTTACCGGGAATGTACCGGGAATGACGAATGGGTTCCGGGAGTTCACCGGAGGGGGGCAACCCACTCCGGGGAAGCCCATAGGCTTTTGGGGGACACACCAGCCCTTAGTGGGCTGGTGGGACAGCCCCAAGGGAGCCTATGCGCCAAGATAAGAAAATCAAAGGAAAAGAAAAAAAAGAGGGAAGAAGTGGGAAGGGAGGGGGACTCCTCCCACCAAACCAAGTCCAACTCGGTTTGGGGGGGGAGTCCTCCCCCCCTTGGCTCGGCCGACCCCTTGGGAGTCCCTTGGACCCCAAGGCAAGGTCCCCCTCCCTCCTCCTATATATATGGGGCTTTTAGGGCAGATTTGAGACGACTTTCTCACGGCTTCCCGACCACATACCTCCATAGTTTTTCCTCTAGATCGTGTTTCTGCGGAGCTCGGGCGGAGCCCTGCTGAGACAAGATCATCACCAACCTCCGGAGCGCCGTCACGCTGCCGGAGAACTCTTCTACCTCTCCGTCTCTCTTGCTGGATCAAGAAGGCCGAGATCATCGTCGAGCTGTACGTGTGCTGAACGCGGAGGTGCCGTCCGTTCGGTACTAGATCGTGGGACTGATCGCGGGATTGTTCGCTGGGCGGATCGAGGGACGTGAGGACGTTCCACTACATCAACCGCGTTCTCTAACGCTTCTGCTGTACGATCTACAAGGGTACGTAGATCACTCATCCCCTCTCGTAGATGGACATCACCATGATAGGTCTTCGTGCACGTAGGAAAATTTTTGTTTCCCATGCGACGTTCCCCAACAGTGGCATCATGAGCTAGGTTCATGCGTAGATGTCTTCTCGAGTAGAACACAAAAGGTTTTGTGGGCGGTGATGTGTGTTTTGCTGCCCTCCTTAGTCTTTTCTTGATTCCGAGGTATTGTTGGATTGAAGCGGCTTGGACCGACATTACTCGTACGCTTACGAGAGACTGGTTTCATCGTTACGAGTAACCCCCTTTGCTCAAAGATGACTGGCAAGTGACGGTTTCTCCAACTTTAGTTGAATCGGATTTGACCGAGGAGGTCCTTGGATGAGGTTAAATAGCAACTCATATATCTCCGTTGTGGTGTTTGCGTAAGTAAGATGCGATCCTACTAGATACCCTTGGTCACCACGTAAAACATGCAACAACAAAATTAGAGGACGTCTAACTTGTTTTTGCAGGGTATGATTGTGATGTGATATGGCCAATGATGTGATGTGATATATTGGATGTATGAGATGATCATGTTGTAATAGAAATATCGACTTGCATGTCGATGGTACGGCAACCGGCAGGAGCCATAGGGTTGTCTTTATACTAACATATTTGTGCTTGCAGATGCGTTTACTATTTTGCTAGGATGTAGCTTTAGTAGTAATAGCATAAGTAGCACGACAACCCCGATGGCAACACGTTGATGGATGATCATGGTGTGGCGCCGGTGACAAGAAGATCGTGCCGGTGCTTTGGTGATGGAGATCAAGAAGCACGTGATGATGGCCATATCATGTCACTTATGAATTGCATGTGATGTTAATCCTTTTATGCACCTTATTTTGCTTAGAACGACGGTAGCATTATGAGGTGATCTCTCACTAAAATTTCAAGACGAAATTGTGTTCTCCCCGACTGTGCACCGTTGCTACAGTTCGTCGTTTCGAGACACCACGTGATGATCGGGTGTGATAGACTCAACGCTCACATACAACGGGTGCAAAACAGTTGCGCACGCGGAACACTCGGGTTAAGCTTGACGAGCCTAGCATGTGCAGACATGGCCTCGGAACACATGAGACCGAAAGGTCGATCATGAATCATATAGTTGATATGACTAGCATAGGGATGCTTACCACTGAAACTACTCTCGACTCACGTGATGATCGGACTTGGGATAGTGTAAGTGGATCATGAACCACTCAAATGACTAGAGAGATGTACTTTTTGAGTGGGAGTTTAGCATATAATTTGATTAAGTTGAACTCTAATTATCTTGAACATAGTCTAAGCCCATTTTGAATATATTTGTGTTGTAGATCATGGCTCACGCAAGTGTCATCCTGAATTTTAATACGTTCCTAGAGAAAGCTAAGTTGAAAGATGATGGAAGCAACTTTGTAGACTGGGCTCGTAATCTTAAGCTAATCTTACAAGCTGGAAAGAAGGATTATGTCCTTAATGCTGCGCTAGGAGATGAACCACCCGCTACGGCTGATCAGGATGTTAAGAACGCTTGGTTAGCGCGTAAGGAGGACTACTCAATAGTTCAATGTGCAGTCTTGTATGGCTTGGAACCGGGACTTCAACGTCGCTTTGAGCGTCATGGAGCATTTGAGATGTTCCAGGAGTTGAAGTTTATCTTTCAGAAGAACGCCCAGATCGAGCGGTATGAGACCTCCGATAAATTCTATGCTTGCAAGATGGAGGAAAACTCGTCTGTCAGTGAACATGTGCTCAAAATGTCTGGGTACTCAAACCGTCTAGCTGAACTGGGGATTGAACTCCCGCAAGAAGCTATCACTGACAGAATCCTTCAATCACTGCCGCCAAGCTATAAAGGCTTTGTGTTGAACTACAACATGCAAGGGATGAACAAGTCTCCCGGCGAGTTGTTTGCGATGCTGAAAGTCGCAGAGTCTGAACTCCGTAAAGAGCATCAAGTGTTGATGGTGAGCAAGACCACTAGTTTCAAGAGAAACGGCAAAGGCAAGAAGGGAAATTCGAAGAAGAGCGGCAAGCCTGTTGCCAATCCGCCGAAGAAACCCAAGGCTGGACCTAAGCCTGAAACAGAGTACTTCTATTGCAAGGGTATGGGTCACTGGAAGCGCAATTGCCCCAAGTATCTGGCAGATAAGAAGGCGGGCAAAGAAAAATCAGGTATATTTGATATACATGTTATTGATGTGTACTTAACCGGCTCTCGTAGTAGTGCCTGGGTATTCGATACCGGTTCTGTTGCTCACATTTGCAACTCGAAGCAGGAACTGCGGAATAGACGAAGGCTGGCGAAAGACGAAGTGACGATGCGCGTAGGAAACGGTTCCAAGGTTGATGCAATCGCCGTCGGCACCGTGTCACTTCAACTACCATCGGTATTAGTGATGAACTTAAATCATTGTTATTTAGTGCCTGCGTTGAGCATGAACATTATATCTGGATCTTGTTTATTGCGAGACGGTTACTCTTTTAAGTCTGAGAATAATGGTTGTTCTATTTCTATGAGTAACATCTTTTATGGTCATGCACCGAATGTGAGAGGATTGTTCATATTGAATCTCGATAGCGATACGCATATACATAACATTGAGACCAAAAGAGTTAGAGTAAACAATGATAGCGCCATATTTTTGTGGCACTGCCGCTTGGGTCATATTGGTGTAAAGCGCATGAAGAAACTCCATGCTGATGGACTTTTGGAGTCACTTGACTTTGATTCACTTGACACGTGCGAACCATGCCTCATGGGCAAGATGACTAAGACTCCGTTCTCCAGAACAATGGAGTGTGCAAGTGACTTGTTGGAAATCATACATACCGATGTGTGTGGTCCAATGAGCGTGGAGGCACGCGGCGGATATCGTTATTTTCTCACCTTCACTGACGATTTGAGTAGATACTGTTATGTCTACTTGATGAAGCACAAGTCTGAAACATTTGAAAAGTTCAAGCAATTTCAGAGTGAAGTAGAAAATCATCGTAACAAGAAGATCAAGTTCCTACGGTCTGATCGTGGGGGTGAATATCTGAGTTTCGAATTTGGTACTCACTTAAGACAATGTGGAATTGTTTCACAGTTAACACCGCCTGGAAACACCACAGCGTAATGGTGTGTCCGAACGTCGTAATCGTACTTTGAGATGGTGCGATCTATGATGTCTCTTACTGATTTGCCGTTATCATTTTGGGGTTATGCATTAGAAACAGCTGCATTCACTTTAAATAGGGCACCATCAAAATCCGTTGAGACGATACCATACGAACTGTGGTATGGCAAAAGACCAAAGTTGTCGTTTCTTAAAGTTTGGGGATGTGATGCTTATGTCAAAAAGCTTCAGCCTGAAAAGATGGAACCCAAAGCGGAAAAATGCGTCTTCATAGGTTACCCAAAAGAGACAGTTGGGTACACCTTCTATCTCAAATCCGAAGGCAAAGTGTTTGTTGCTAAGAACGGAACTTTTCTCGAGAAGGAGTTTCTCTCGAGAGAATTGAGTGGGAGGAAGATAGAACTTGACGAGGTTGTCGAACCTCTCATCCCTCTGGATGGTGGCGCAGGGCAAGGGGAAACCTCTGTCGTTGCAACGCCGGTTGAGGAGGAAGTTAATGATGATGATCATGAAACTCCAGTTCAAGTTTCTGTTGAACCACGCAGGTCGACGAGATCACGCGCTGCTCCAGAGTGGTACGGTAATCCCGTCTTATCAATCATGTTGTTAGACAACAATGAACCTGCAAATTATGAAGAAGCAATGGTGGGCACAGATTCCAACAAATGGCTAGAAGCCATGAAATCCGAGATAGGATCCATGTATGAGAACAAAGTGTGGACTTTGGAGATACTACCTGAGGGCCGCAAGGCTATTCAGAACAAATGGATCTTTAAGAAGAAGACGGACGCTGACGGTAATGTGACCGTTTATAAAGCTCGACTTGTGGCAAAGGGTTTTTCACAAGTTCCAGGAATTGACTACGATGAGACTTTCTCTCGCGTAGCAATGCTTAAGTCCGTCAGAATCATGTTAGCAATAGCTGCATTTTTCGATTATGAAATCTGGCAGATGGATGTCAAAACGGCGTTCCTTAACGGTTTCCTTAAGGAAGAATTGTATATGATGCAACCCGAAGGTTTTGTCGATCCTAAAAATGCTGACAAGGTGTGCAAGCTCCAGCGATCCATTTATGGACTGGTGCAAGCATCTCGGAGTTGGAACAAACGCTTTGATGAGGTGATCAAAGCATTTGGGTTTATACAAGTGGTTGGAGAATCTTGTATTTACAAGAAAGTGAGTGGGAGCTCTGTGGCGTTTCTAATACTATATGTGGATGACATATTACTGATTGGAAACAACGTGGAGCTCTTGGAGAGCATAAAAGGTTACTTGAATAAAATTTTCTCTATGAAGGACCTAGGAGAAGCTGCTTACATTCTAGGCATTAAGATCTATAGGGATAGATCAAAACGTCTGATAGGACTTTCACAAAGCACATACCTTGATAAAGTTTTGAAGAGGTTCAAAATGGAACAGTCCAAGAAAGGGTTCTTGCCAGTGTTACAAGGTACAAGATTGAGTAAGACTCAGTGCCCAGCAACTGATGAAGATAGAGAGCATATGCGCTCCGTCCCCTATGCTTCAGCCATAGGCTCTATCATGTATGCAATGCTGTGCACTAGACCGGATGTTAGCCTGGCCATAAGTATGGCAGGCAGGTTCCAGAGTAATCCAGGAGTGGATCACTGGACAGCGGTCAAGAATATCCTGAAGTACCTGAAAAGGACTAAGGAGATGTTTCTCGTGTATGGAGGTGACGAAGAGCTCGCCGTAAAAGGTTACGTTGATGCAAGCTTTGACACAGATCCGGACGACTCTAAGTCGCAAACCGGATACGTATTTATTCTTAATGGGGGTGCAGTAAGCTGGTGCAGTTCCAAGCAAAGCGTCGTAGCAGATTCTACATGTGAAGCGGAGTACATGGCTGCCTCAGAGGCGGCTAAGGAGGGTGTCTGGATGAAGCAGTTCATGACGGATCTTGGAGTGGTGCCAAGTGCACTGGATCCAATAACCTTGTTCGGTGACAACACTGGTGCCATTGCCTTAGCAAAGGAACCAAGGTTTCACAAGAAGACCAGACACATCAAACGACGCTTCAACCTCATCCGCGACTACGTCGAGGAGGAGGACGTGAATATATGCAAAGTGCACACGGATCTGAATGTAGCAAACCCGCTGACTAAACCTCTTCCACGGCCAAAACATGATCGACACCAGAATTGTATGGGTGTTAGATTTATTACAATGTAAATCACATAGTGATGTGAGGGCTAGATTATTGACTCTAGTGCAAGTGGGAGACTGTTGGAATTATGCCCTAGAGGCAATAATAAATGTATAGTTATTATTATAATTCCTGTATCAAGATAATAGTTTATTATCCATGCTATAATTGTATTGAATGAAGACTCATTTACATGTGTGGATACATAGACAAAACACCATCCCTAGCATGCCTCTAGTTGGCTAGCCAGTTGATCGATGATAGTCAGTGTCTTCTGATTATGAACAAGGTGTTGTTGCTTGATAACTGGATCACGTCATTGGGAGAATCACGTGATGGACTAGACCCAAACTAATAGACGTAGCATGTTGATCGTGTCATTTTGTTGCTACTGTTTTCTGTGTGTCAAGTATTTATTCCTATGACCATGAGATCATATAACTCACTGACACCGGAGGAATGCTTTATGTGTATCAAACGTCGCAACGTAACTGGGTGACTATAAAGATGCTCTACAGGTATCTCCGAAGGTGTTAGTTGAGTTAGTATGGATCAAGACTGGGATTTGTCACTCCGTGTGACGGAGAGGTATCTCGGGGCCCACTCGGTAATACAACATCACACACAAGCCTTGCAAGCAATGTAACTTAGTGTAAGTTGCGGGATCTTGTATTACGGAACGAGTAAAGAGACTTGCCGGTAAACGAGATTGAAATAGGTATGCGGATACTGACGATCGAATCTCGGGCAAGTAACATACCGAAGGACAAAGGGAATGACATACGGGATTATACGAATCCTTGGCACTAAGGTTCAAATGATAAGATCTTCATAGAATATGTAGGATCCAATATGGGCATCCAGGTCCCGCTATTGGATATTGACCGAGGAGTCTCTCGGGTCATGTCTACATAGTTCTCGAACCCGCAGGGTCTGCACACTTAAGGTTCGACGTTGTTTTATGCGTATTTGAGTTATATGGTTGGTTACCGAATGTTGTTCGGAGTCCCGGATGAGATCACGGACGTCACGAGGGTTTCCGGAATGGTCCGGAAACGAAGATTGATATATAGGATGACCTCATTTGATTACCGGAAGGTTTTCGGAGTTACCGGGAATGTACCGGGAATGACGAATGGGTTCCGGGAGTTCACCGGAGGGGGGCAACCCACTCCGGGGAAGCCCATAGGCTTTTGGGGGACACACCAGCCCTTAGTGGGCTGGTGGGACATCCCCAAGGGAGCCTATGCGCCAAGATAAGAAAATCAAAGGAAAAGAAAAAAAAAGAGGGAAGAAGTGGGAAGGGAGGGGGACTCCTCCCACCAAACCAAGTCCAACTCGGTTTGGGGGGGGAGTCCTCCCCCCCTTGGCTCGGCCGACCCCTTGGGAGTCCCTTGGACCCCAAGGCAAGGTCCCCCTCCCTCCTCCTATATATATGGGGCTTTTAGGGCAGATTTGAGACGACTTTCTCACGGCTGCCCGACCACATACCTCCATAGTTTTTCCTCTAGATCGTGTTTCTGCAGAGCTCGGGCGGAGTCCTGCTGAGACAAGATCATCACCAACCTCCGGAGCGCCGTCACGCTGCCGGAGAACTCTTCTACCTCTCCGTCTCTCTTGCTGGATCAAGAAGGCCGAGATCATCGTCGAGCTGTACGTGTGCTGAACGCGGAGGTGCCGTCCGTTCGGTACTAGATCGTGGGACTGATCGCGGGATTGTTCGCGGGGCGGATCGAGGGACGTGAGGACGTTCCACTACATCAACCGCGTTCTCTAACGCTTCTGCTGTACGATCTACAAGGGTACATAGATCACTCATCCCCTCTTGTAGATGGACATCACCATGATAGGTCTTCGTGCGCGTAGGAAATTTTTTGTTTCCCATGCGACGTTCCCCAACAGGTTGAAGTTACACTTTGGAATGAATTTCCTCATGATGCTCAACCCAAGCCTAATCCTATCAAAAGCCTCAAGAAAGGAATAGGAGTGACATGAGGACTCTCACAGTTGAGGGTTCCGGCCGTTTCGATAGCCACGCCAAGTCATTGGTCTTATCCGCTCCAACGGTCACATTATTTAAGGGCATTAGTGTCAAATCATGTCGGTATGCTCCCAGGCTGTAAATAGCCACCCCCACTTCCATTAGCTGCTTGGCTGCTCCGTTAGAAACTGACACTTGTCATAAGAGCAACCCAATTCCTCAGAGTCTTCGAGAGTAATTCATCAGTGAGGAAATACCCCATACACCGAAACCACAAACCAAACCTAGTGATTGAGCATCACTGAAGAAGTTGTTCCTGTGTGGGACTGAAGCCTTTTACCTTTGAGGACTGTGCATCCTCCAGACGGTTAGGTGTCATGGTCTAGAGCTTTCCAGCAGTCAATTGTGGATCGCCGGGTGACCAAGTTTGTGAGGGTTTGGAAGCCTGCCCTGAAGACTAACCACGAGTGTTGGGCGAGGACTGTGTGTTCTTAGCCCAAGGAGAAAACGGTAGGGACTATGTGTCCCGGGACTGTGTGTCCTTTGGTTTCAATACCAAGCCGCTCCAAACCATATGTACGACTGTCACAGCAGTTGGAACTGGGTCATCAATGACTGTCTTCACTGAGAAACGGGTTCTAATTCCTCAACTCCTTACTTTCCTCGTATTATGTGTTGATGACTTTCACTGCTACTGTTTGAAGAATTTGCTGAAGACTTTCTCTGAATTTCCTCAACCCCAAATTCTTCACGTCAGTCAATCCTCATATGTATTATGCGTGCCTGCTCACAGTGCAATCTGTTTTCACATTCCTCACTCTGAAAAACTGTTGTTGTGAAACTTTGCACTTCTGATCCTTTACTGTTTCCGCTGTAAGTTAGTCATCAGTGAGGAATTTCCTCAAAAGGAATTTCCTCAGTGATGAAATTCTAAAAATCTCCTATTCACCCCCCTCTAGTCGATATAACGCACTTTCAATTGGTATCAGAGCAAGGTACTCCCTTGTTCTGTGTGATTTTGGTTTAACCACCTGGAGTTTTAGTTATGTCGACTGCAGGCATGTTTAAGGTGACTGTAGCATGTACTACCTTCGAAGGAAAGAACTTTCCCTTCTGGAAGAACAAAATGCAAATGCATCTACAAGCTACTTATAATGATCTCTAGTATATTGTGGAACATGGCGTCCCCATCATCTCTGCTAGTGTCTCTACTGCTGTTGTGAAGAAATTCAAGCAACTCGATTCTCAAGCGAAGAATATCATCTGTGGCCATCTGAGCCTAGGCCAGTTTGGAAGAGTAAGTGCTTTGGGCTCTGCAACACTGATCTGGGAGAGACTGTGCAAGGTAAATGAAGGAGTATCAAGCCAGCGTGACTCTCGTGTTAATATTCTTCGCAATCTCTTCAATCGTTTCAAGAGACATGACAATGAAAGCTGCGAAGACACCTTTGATCGCCTCAGTGACATATCAAATGAACTGCAAGCACTCGGAGCTCGAGACATCACTGATCACGAAGTTGTGAAGAAACTGCTGAGATCTTTGGATTCTTCATTTGATACTTTAGTTCTGATGATTCAAGAAAGACCAGACTACAAGATGCTTGATCCAGCTGATATACTTGAAAGGCTAAATACTCATGAATTCCAGCTAGAAGAAAAGAAAGATATATATGGACCAAGCTATTCCAGACCACGTGCACCGAAGGCTAGATCAATTTCCTCATCTGAAGAAGAAGACACAGATGACAGCATTGGTGACCCTGAAGAATTTGGACAGGAGCTTGCAATGCTCGTGAGGAAATTCCTAGAGATTTACACGACGTGGCCAGTTCGGTAAATCTTCAAGAAGAGACATGAGGAAATCAAAATCTTCATCTGAGGACTACAAATGAACCTGCCACAAGTGCAAGAAATCAGGTCATTACATTGCTGATTGTCCCCGTTGGGGAAAGGAATCAAGGAAGAAGAAATACAAGGATGACAGTTCTGATGACTTGAAGAAGATGATGAAATCTTCAAAATCCTCATCTTCAAAGCCCTCATCGCACAAGAAGACTAGTTTCAGAAAGGCTCGGGCACTTATTGGCAAGGAAATGGACTCAGAGGCAGAATCAGAGGAAGGTGATGAAGAAGAGGGTTCTGATGAAGACTCGTAATCCGGACAGGCTAGTCTTGCACTGGCAACCACTTTCGTCAGCAAGTCAATCTTCAATCTTGAAGGAAATGATTGCACCATCCACACTGATGACTATGCTGATGACTTCGCTCCAACCTCTTGCTTCATGGCAAAAGGTTCAAAGGTACCAAATAATGCCTCCTCCTCTGATTCAAGTGACTGTGAACCTGATGATTATAAGACACCCAGTTACAGTAAACTTGCTATCATTGCCACTAAACAACAAACTGCCGTGGAAAAGCTTCAGAAACTGCTAGATAAAAGTGATGATCTCTTGAATGATGAAATGAACCTTACCCAAATCCTCACTGAAGATGTGAAAAGTCTTCAGTCTAGATTTGATAATCTTCAGGATCGTTATGATACACTCCTCACTGATCATGAGAAGCTTTCCTATGAATTTCTTCAAAGGAAGCTTGATCTTGAGAAGCTGAGGATGTCTCATGATGATCTTCGCACGGAAAATGATTCATTACTAGCTCAACAGATCAGCGCTAGTCAAGTTGAATTTATTCCTCCATGTCTTAAATGCATTGAACGCGAAACTGCTAATTCCTCACCAGAATCATCCAATGCTAATATTGCTACAAATTCTTCAACTGCACCTGTTGTGTCTATTTCCTCACTTGAGGAAAACACAAATGTTACTGATGAAAATGCAGGGTTGAAGGAATTGTACGTGACAGGCATGTACAAAAGCCTCAAAGGACATCAAACCCTTTGTGATGTGCTCAAAAAGCAGATCTTGAACAGGAACCCGAGAAAGAAGGAATTGCCTTTGACAGGAAATTAAATGTTGATGGATCTTATTGGAAACCTGAGCAGTATCTCAAAACCTCATGGGTTGCTGCTACTGGGCCTCCTTTTGATCCATCTATTCTAACTGGATTTTTGTGTGAATTATCCTATTCCTCAGATGAGTCATTTGACTCCAACTATAAACAGTTCAAAAATCAATCTGGTGAAGTATTTGCTCGATATGTTGGAACTAACTGCAGGAATGGTCCTCCCCCGAGGAAAATCTGTTTTCCCAAAAGTTGTCTCGAAAATCTTCAGGTGAATGTCCTCATGACACCACCACTTAAGAATCTGAACCCCAGATCAAATTCCTCAGGAGGACCAACGTCTTCAAGAGGATCAAAATCCTCAACTGGTCAAAACTATGCTCGTACCCGTGCTAATGCGTCTAACATGCAGGGAAACTACAAGGAATATGAATATGAGCGTTACTCCTCAAATCATTATGTTCATAAATCCTCAAACCAGTTCTCTGCATACTCATATGAGTACTTTAACCCCCCTACTGTTAAGAGAAGTGCATTGGCTTCAATCTCACCTTTCTCATATGGTGCTCGCAGGATGATGAATGCTTTGCCACCCCTTCAGATGTGGGTGGTGAAGAAATCAAACTAATCACTTCTGCAGGTCAGGTATCCAGATGAAAATCATCATCTGAAGAATTTGCTGGAGACCTGAGGAAATGCTTGATAGGACGCAAGCTAATGATTGATGAAATAGAAATATTTCACACGTCCTTATATCTCTGTTATGATGAAATTCTTATCTGATGAAATTAATATCATATTCTTCAAATCTGAAGCATATGAGATGGTAAGCTGTACTAATTCATCTGCAGGATGACAAACCCAAGAATACTGAGTGGGTTCTTGATAGTGGCTGCTAACATCACATGACTGGTGATAAAAGCTTACTGATGAATATGCCACTAACTCCATCACCTCTGAAGCAAATCACATATGCTCACAAAGGTAAAAGCAAGGTATTGGGACTTGGCAAAGTGGATATTTCCAAGGATAGGCATATGGAAAAAGTGATGCTTGTTGAATCCCTTGGTTTTAACCTCATGTCAGTCTCGATTCTTTGTGATCTTGATATGATTGTTATCTTTGGTAGATATATATGTGTAGTCATCATGGAATCTGACAGATCCAAAGTCCTCCAAGGTGTAAGACGAGGGGATTTGTACATTGTTGATTTCTCTACAGGTCCTCAACCAGCCAGTTGCTTACTAGCAAAAACCTCAGAAGGATGGTTGTGGCACCAAAGACTAGGCCATGCAGGCATGAGGAATTTACACACGCTCACGAAGAAGAAACATGTCATCGGCATCGAATCAGTCAAATTCCTCAAGAATCATCTCTGCGCTGCTTGTGAATCTGGGAAAATGACCAGATCCAAGCATCCCTCGAAGACTATCATGACCACTACTCGTCCATTCGAATTGCTTCATATGGATCTATTTGGACCTACTCTCTATGCCACACTAACCAATGCAGCATCTTTATATGGCTTCGTCATAGTTGATGATTATTCCAGATATACTTGGGTGCATATCATAGTGTATAAAACTGAAGTGCAGGAAATCTTCAAACGATTTTCTTCAAGGGCCTCTACGAACTTTGGCATCAAGATCAAACATATCAAGAGTGATAATGGAACCGAGTTCAAAAACACTGGTCTTGATGATTATCTTGATGAACTTGGTATTACTCACGAATTATCTACTCCTTATACTCCTCAGCACAATGGTGTCGTCGAAAGGAAGAACAGGACTCTGGTTGAAATGGCAAGAACTATGCTTGAAGAATATCAGACTCCTCATCGCTTTTGGCCTGAAGCAATCAACACTGCATGCCATATCATCAACAGGGTATATCTTCACAAATTCCTCAAGAAAACCTCATACGAACTCCTCACTGACAAGAAACCCAATGTAAGTTATTTCAAAGTCTTCGGTGCAAAATGCTGGATTAGAGATCCTCACCAAGCTCAAAATTTGCACCTAAGGCACATGAAGGTTTTATGCTCGGTTATGGAAAGGACTCGCACACTTACAGAGTCTTCAACAACTATCACAACAAACTTGTTGAGACTGTAGATGTGCGGTTCGATGAAACTAATGGCTCGCAAAGAGAGCAATTGCCTTCTGATCCAGATAAGCTGTCTCCTGAGGAAGCAATAAAGCTCAAACCTACTGAAGACATTGTCCCCAGTGGGGAAATTGGTGAAGAAACGATCCCCATCACAAATGAAAATCAAGAAGATGCTCCTGAGGAAATTGCACCAGAACCACTTCCTCAGCCCACACGAAATCCTCAACCAGCTCATCCGAGGATTGCAAATGAAGTAGAACTTGACAAAATCCTCAATGACATCAATGCACCAGGTCCTCTCACTCGCTCAAAAGCTTCACACTTAGTTAACTTTTCTGGGCATTTTTCCTTTGTATCCATCACAGAACCCTCAAAAGTTGCTGAGGCTTTCCTGGAACCGGAGAGGATCCAAGCTATGCAAGACGAACTTCTTCAATTTAAGCCGAATGACGTATGGGAGCTCGTCAAAGGACCAGATCCTCGCAAGCACAACATAATCGGCACCAAGTGGATTTTCCGAAACAAGCAAGATGAGGACGGTCAAGTGGTGAGGAACAAGGAACGACTTGTAGCCCAAGGCTACACCCAGGTTGAAGGAATAGATTTCGATGAAACTTTTGCACCTGTTGCTAGACTTGAAGCTATTCGAATACTACTTGCTTATGCTAATCATCATAACATCATCTTATATCAAATGGATATGAAAAGTGCATTCCTCAATGGTAAGCTTGAGGAAGAAGTATATGTTGCTCAGCCCCCAGGTTTTGAGGATCCAAAGAATCCAAACAATGTCTTCAGACTCAAAAAGGCTCTTTATGGTCTCAAGCAAGCCCCTCGGGCATGGTATGATACATTGAAGGAATTCCTCATGAAGAAAGGCTTCAAACCTGGTTCACTCGATCCAACTCTTTTCACTAAATCCTATGATAATGAGCTATTTGTGTGTCAAATATATGTCGATGATATCATATTTGGCTGTACTGACAAACGATACAGTGATGAATTTGCTTACATGACGAGTGAGGAATATCAGATGTCCATGATGGGGGAGCTGAAATTCTTCTTAGGTCTTCAAATTCATCAAGAAAGCAATGGAATCTTCATATCACAGGAGAAATACCTCAAGGATGTTCTGAGGAAATTCGACATGCATGAATGCAAAGGTGCCAAGACTCCAATGCCTACCAACGGCCACCTCGGCACTGATGAAAATGGTAAAGGTTTCGATCAGCAGGTATATCGTTCTATGATTGGCTCTTTGTTGTATCTATGTGCATCTAGGCCAGATATAATGCTTAGTGTTTGCATGTGTGCGCGTTTTCAAGCAAAACCGAAGGAATCACACCATAAGGCTGTGAAGCATATTCTTCGATACTTAGCTCACACACCAACACTAGGATTATCGTATCCCAAGGGCTCAAATCTTCATCTGGTAGGGTATTCTGATTCTGACTATGCTGGTGACCGTGTGGATCGCAAGTCAACCTCTGGCACATGCCATTTCCTCGGAAGATCATTAGTTTGCTCGTCCTCAAAGAAGCAGAACTTTGTATCACTCTCCACTACCGAAGCTGAGTACATTTCTGTTGGTTCATGCTGTGCTCAATTACTATGGATGAAGCAAACCATCAAGGACTACGACATCAACATGAAGAATGTGCCTCTCTACTGTGACAATGAGAGTGCAATCAAGATTGCATACAACCCAGTACAGCACTTGAAGACCAAGCACATCCAGATTCGTCATCATTTTCTTCGGGACCATGTCCTCAAGGGCAATATCCTCATCGACCATGTGAAGACTGATGATCAACTGGCAGATATCTTCACTAAGCCCTTGGATGAGAAAAGGTTTTGCAAGTTGCGGTGTGAGCTAAATATCTTAGAATCTTCAAATGTTTTGTAAAAACATGCAGACATCCTAACACTTATGCAAAATTGATGACTTAGATGTGCAACACATGATGAATCGATTTTCTTCAACTGATGAAGAATGTCACTCTGAATGTGAAGAAATCAACGAAGAAATTGATTCTCAGGGCCCTACGACAATTGTACGCGGCGTCTGTAATCAACATTCTTATATGGTGGGTCACGCCACCGCCCAATGTGAAATTCCTCAAGTTGATTTTCTTCAAATGTTCCATTTCCTCAAAATGTGTTTTTCTTCAAAACAGTTGTTCTTCATTGTGACGAGTTATCACAAAATCTTCAAAAACACTTGATGACTTTTCATTTGACTAGATAGACTGAGATTTCAAAGTCCTCAACAGCATTCACTTATAGCTATTTCTTCAAGTTGATGTTTCTGCTAAGTGAATGTGATCGGACCCTACTTTCCCTCTATGCTATACTCATCCAGTCTATTCAATTCTGTAAGTGCATCTAGTGCCCCTTAGTGATTTTGGTGGTTTGAAGACTTATAGGTTAAGTATCTAATGTGTTTATAAGTGTACACAGGATCTATAAGTCATTGAGGAGTTTGAGATATTTGAAGAATATCGACCCCTAAAAATATATGTCTTCAGTTGAAGAAACTGGTCTGAAGCTGAAGAAAAGAATCACGAGGAATCTGCGATGAAATTGATATTCCTCATGAAGATATTGATATTGAGAAGATCGGTGGTTCCTGAAGAAAATCAGTTTGAAGAAATTGAAGCGTGAAGATTTACGTTTTCTGTTTTACTTTCCTCGCATTTGATGAATAGGAACACCGTACTATTAAAGGGGGTCAAAGTAACGCTATGGAATGAATTTCCTCATGATGCTCAACCCAAGCCAAATCCTACCAAAAGCCTCAAGTGAGGAATATGAGTGACATGAGGACTCTCACAGTTGAGGGTCCCGACCGTTTCGATAGCCACGCCAAGTCACTGGTCTTATCCACTCCAACGGTCATATTATTTAAGGGCATTAGTATCAAATCATGTCGGGATGCTCCCAGGCTATAAATAGCCGCCCCCCACAACCACTAGCTGGTTGGCTGCTCCATTAGAAATTGACACTTGTCATAAGAGCAACCCAATTCCTCAGAGCCTTCGAGAGTAAATCATCAGTGAGGAAATACACCACCGACCGAAACCACAAACCAAACCTAGTGATTGAGCATCACTGAAGAAGTTGTTCCTGTGAGGGACTGAAGCCTTTTACCTTTGAGGACTGTGCATCCTCCAAACGGTTAGGCGTCATGGTCTAGAGCAATCCAGCAGTCAATTTTGGATCGCCGGGTGACCGAGTTTGTGAGGGTTTGGAAGTCTGCCCTGAAGACTTACCACGAGTGTTGGGCGAGGACTGTGTGTCCTTAGCTCAAGGAGAATACGGTAGGGACTGTGTGTCCCGGAACTGGGTGTCCATTGGTTTAAATACCAAGCCGCTCCAAACCAGATGTACAACTGTCACAACAGTTGGAACTCGGTCATCAACAACAGTCTTCACCAAGAATCGGGTTCTAATTCCTCAACTCTTTACATTCTTTGTATTATGTGTTGATGACATTCACTGTGACTGTTTGAAGAATTTGCTGAAGACTTTCTCTGAATTTCCTTAACCCCAAATTCTTCACTTGAGTTAATCATCATCTGTATTCTCCGTGCCTGCTTACTGTGCAATCTGTTTTCATAATCTTCACTCTGTAATACTGTTGTTGAGAATGATTGCACGATTGATCCTTAACTGCTTCCGCTGTAAGTTAGTCATCAGTGAGGAATTTCCTCAAAAGGAATTTCCTCAGTGATGAAATTCTAAAAATCTCCTATTCACCCCCCTCTAGTCGATATAACGCACTTTCAATTGGTATCAGAGCAAGGTACTCCCTTGTTCTGTGTGATTTTGGTTTAACCACCTGGAGTTTTAGGTATGTCGACTGCAGGCATGTTTAAGGTGACTGCAGCATGTCCTACCTACGAGGGAAAGAACTTTCCCTTCTGGAAGAACAAAATGCAAATGCATCTACAAGCTATAGACAATGATCTCTGGTATATTGTGGAAAATGGTGTCCCCATCATTTCTGCTAGTGTCACTGCAGCTGATGTGAAGAAATTCAAGCAACTCGATTCCTCAGCGAAGAACATCATCTGTGGGCATCTGAGCCCTGGCCAGTTTGGAAGAGTAAGTGCCTTAGGCTCTGCAACACTGATCTGGGAGAGACTGTGCAAGGTAAATGAAGGAGTATCAACCCAACGTGACTCTCGTGTTGATATTCTTCGCAATCTCTTCAATCGCTTCAAGAGACATGACAATGAAAGCTGCCAAGACACGTTTGATCGCCTCACTGACATATCAAATGAACTGCAAGCACTGGGAGCTCGAGACATCACTGATCACGAAGTTCTGAAGAAACTGCTGAGATCTTTGGATTCTTCATTTGACACTTTAGTTCTGATGAATCAAGAAAGACCAGACTACAAGATGTTAGATCCTGCTGATATCCTCGAAAGGCTAAATACTCATGAATTTCAGCTAGAAGAAAAGAGAGATCTATATGGACAAAGCTATTCCAGACCACGTGCACTGAAGGCAAGAGAAATTTCCTCATCTGAAGAAGAAGACACAGATGACAGCAGTTGTGACCCTGAAGAATTTGGTCAGGAACTTGCAATGCTTGTGAGGAAATTCCATAGATTTACACGACGAGGACAGTTCGGTAAATCATCTAGAAGAGACATGAGGAAATCAGAATCTGCATCTGAGGACTACAAGAAACGGACCTGTCACAAGTGCAAGAAATCAGGTCATTACATTGCTGATTGTCCTCCCTGGGGAAAGGAATCAAAGAAGAAGAAATACAAGGATGACAGTTCTGATGACTCAAAGAAGAAGAAGAAATCTTCAAAATTCTCATCTTCAAAGTCCTCCTCACACAAGAAGACTAGCTTCAGAAAGGCTCGGGCACTCATTGGCAAGGAAATGGATTCTGAGGCAGAATCAGAAGAATGTGATGATGAAGAAGGCTCTGGAGAAGATTCAGAATCCGGATAGGCTAGTCTTGCACTAGCAACCAATTTCATCAGCAAGTCAATCTTCAATCTTGAAGAAAATGAGTGCACCATCCATACTGACGACTATGCTGATGACTTCGCTCCAACCTATTGCTTCATGGCAAAAGGTTCAAAGGTATCACATAATGCCTCCTCCTCTGATTCAAGTGACTGTGAACATGATGATTACAAAAAACCCAGTTACAGTAAACTTGCCATCATCGCCACTAAACAACAAACTGCTCTGGAAAAGCTTCAAAAACTGCTAGACAAAAGTGATGATCTGTTGAATGATGAAATGAATCTTAATCAAATCCTCGCTGATGACATGAAAAATCTTCAGTCTAGATTTGATATTCTTCAGGATCGTTATGATACACTCCTCACTGATCATGAGAAGCTTTCCTACGAATTTCTTCAAAGGAAGCTTGATCTTGAGAAGCTGAGGATGTCTCATGATGATCTTCGCACGGAAAATGATTCATTACTAGCTCAACAGATCAGCGCTAGTCAAGTTGAATTTATTCCTCCATGTCTTAAATGCATTGATCGTGAAACTGCCAATTCTTCACCAGAATCTTCAAATGCTACCATTGCTACAAATTCTTCAACTGCACCTGTTGTGTCTATTTCCTCACTTGAGGAAAACACAAATGTCACTGATGAAAATGCAGGGTTGAAGGAATTGTACGTGACAGGCATGTACAAAAGTCTCAAAGGACATCAAATCCTTTGTGATGTGCTCAAAAAGCAGATCTTGAACAGGAACCCGAGGAAAGAAGGAATTGCCTTTGAGAGGAAATTGAATGCTGATGGATCTTATTGGAAACCTGAGCAGTATCCCAAAATCTCATGGGTTGCTGCTACTGGGCCTCCTTTTGATCCATCTAATCTAACTGGCTTCTCATGTGAATTATCCTATTCCTCGGATGAGTCATTTAATTCCAACTATAAACTGTTCAAAAATCAATCTGGTGAAGTATTTGCTCGATATGTTGGAACTAACTGCAGGAATGGCCCTCCTCTGAGGAAAATCTGGGTTTCCAAAAGCTGTCTTGAAAATCTTCAAGTGAATGTCCTCATGACATCACCTCTGAAGAATCTGAACCCCAGATCAAATTCCTCAGGAGGACCAAAGTCTTCAAGAGGATCAAAATCCTCAACTGATCAAAACTATGCTCGTACCCATGCTTATGCGTCTAACATGCAGGGAAACTACAAGGAATATGATTATGAGTGCTACTCCTCAAATCATTATGATCATAAATCGTCAAACCAGTTCTCTGCATACTCATATGAGTACTTTAACCCCCTACTGTTAAGAGAAGTGCATTAGCTTCCATGCCACCTTTCTCATATGGTGCTCGTAGGATGATGAACGCTTTGCCACCCCTTCAGATGTGGGTGGTGAAGAAATCAAACTAATCACTTCTGCAGGTCAAGTCTCCAGATGAAAATCATCATCTGAAGAATTTGCTGGAGACCTGAGGAAATGCTTGATAGGACGCAAGCTAATGATTGATGAAATAGAAATATTTCACACGTCCTTACATTTCTGTTATGATGAAATCACGGAACTGATGAAATTAGTATCATATTCTTCAAATCTGAAGCATATGAGATGGTAAGCTATACTAATTCATCTGCAGGATGACAAACCCAAAAATACTGAGTGGGTTCTCGATAGTGGCTGCACACATCACATGACTGGTGATAAAAGCCTACTGATGAATATGCCACTAACTCCATCACCTCTGAAGCAAATCACATATGCTGATAAAGGTAAAAGCAAGGTATTGGGACTTGGCAAAGTAGCTATTTCCAAGGATAGGCATATGGACAAAGTGATGCTTGTTGAATCTCTTGGTTTTAACCTCATGTCAGTCTTGATGCTTTGTGATCTTGATATGATTGTTATCTTTGGTAGATATAGATGTGTAGTCATCATGGAATCTGACAGATCCAAAGTCTTCGAAGGTGTAAGAAGAGGGGATTTGTACATTGTTGACTTCTCTACAGGTCCTCAACCAGCCACTTGCTTACTAGCAAAAACCTCAGAAGGATGGTTGTGGCACCGAAGACTAGGTCATGCAGGCATGAGGAATTTGCACACACTTGCAAAGAAGAAGCATGTCATTGGCATCGAATTAGTCAAATTCCTCAAGGATCATCTCTGCGGTGCTTGTGAATCTGGGAAAATGACCAGATCCAAGCATCCCTCCAAAACCATCATGACCACTACACGTCCATTTGAATTGCTTCATATGGATTTATTTGGACCTACTCACTATGCAACACTAACCAATGCAGCATCTCTATATGGCTTTGTCATAGTTGATGATTATTCCAGATACACTTGGGTGCATATTATAGTGTATAAAACTGAAGTGCAGGAAATCTTCAAACGATTTTCTTCAAGGGCCTCGACGAACTTCGGCATCAAGATCAAACATATCAGGAGTGATAATGGAATCGAGTTCAAAAGCACTGGTCTTGATGATTATCTTGATGAACTTGGTATTACTCACGAATTGTCTGCTCCTTATACTCCTCAGCAGAATGGTGTCGTCGAAAGAAAGAATAGGACTCTGGTTGAAATGGCAAGAACTATGCTTGAAGAATATCAGACTCCTCGTCGCTTCCGGCCTGAAGCAATCAACACTGCATGTCATATCATCAACAGGGTATATCTTCACAAATTCCTCAAGAAAACCTCATATGAACTCCTCACTGACAAGAAACCCAATGTAAGTTATTTCAAAGTCTTCGGTGCAAAATGCTGGATTAGAGATCCTCATCATAGCTCGAAATTTGCACCTAAGGCACATGAAGGTTTTATGCTCGGTTATGGAAAGGACTCGCACACCTACAGAGTCTTCAACAACTATCTCAACAAAGTTGTTGAGACTGTAGATGTGCGGTTCGATGAAACTAATGGCTCGCAAAGAGAGCAATTGCCTTCTGATCCAGATAAGCTGTCTCCTGAGGAAGCAATAAAGCTTAAGCCTACTGAAGACATTGTCCCCACTAAGGAAATTGGTGAAGAAACAATCCCCATCGCTGATCAAAACCAAGAAGATGCTCCTGAGGAAATTGCAACAGCACCACTTCCTCAGCCCAGACAAAATCCTCAACCAGCTCATCCGAGGATTGCAAATGAAGTAGAACTTGACAAAATCCTCAACGACATCAACGCGCCAGGTCCTCTCACTCGCTCAAAAGCTTCACACTTAGTTAACTTTTGCGGGCATTTTTCTTTTGTATCTATCACAGAACCCTCAAAAGTAGCTGAGGCTTTTCTGGAACCGGAGTGGATCCAAGCCATGCAAGACGAACTTCTTCAATTCAAGCTGAATGACGTATGGGACCTCGTCAAACGACCAGATCCTCGCAAGCATAACATCATCGGCACCAAGTGGATTTTCCGAAACAAGCAAGATGAGGACGGTCAAGTGGTGAGGAACAAGGCACGACTTGTAGCCCAAGGCTACACCCAGGTTGAAGGAATAGATTTCGATGAAACTTTTGCACCTGTTGCCAGACTTGAATCTATTCGAATTCTATTTGCTTATGCTAATCATCATAACATCATCTTATATCAAATGGATGTGAAAAGTGCATTCCTCAATGGTAAGCTTGAGGAAGAAGTATATGTTGCTCAGCCCCCTGGTTTTGAGGATCCAAAGAATCCAGACAAAGTCTTTAGACTCAAAAAGGCTCTGTATGGCCTCAAGCAAGCCCCTCGGGCATGGTATGATACATTGAAGGAATTCCTCATGAAGAAAGGCTTCAAACCTGGTTCACTCGATCCAACTCTTTTCACAAAATCTTATGATAATGAGTTGTTTGTATGTCAAATATATGTTGATGACATCATATTTGGTTGTACTGACAAAAGATATAGTGATGAATTTGCCTATATGATGAGTGAAGAATATCAGATGTCCATGATGGGGGAGCTGAAATTCTTCTTAGGTCTTCAAATTCGTCAACAAAACAATGGAATCTTGATATCACAGGAGAAATACCTCAAGGATGTTCTGAGGTAATTCGACATGCATGAATGCAAAGGTGCCAAGACTCCAATGCCTACCAACGGTCACCTCGGCACTGATGAAAATGGTAAAGATTTCGATCAGCAGGTATGCCGTTCTATGATTGGCTCTTTATTGTATCTATGTGCATCTAGGCCAGACATAATGCTTAGTGTTTGCATGTGTGCACGTTTGCAAGCAAAACCGAAGGAATCACACCATAAGGCTGTGAAACATATTCTTCGATACTTAGCTCACACACCAACACTAGGATTATGGTATCCCAAGGGCTCCAGTCTTCATCTGGTAGGGTATTCTAATTCAGACTATGCTGGTGACCGTGTGGATCGCAAGTCAACATCTCGCACATGCCATTTCCTCGGAAGATCACTAGTTTGCTGGTCCTCAAAGAAGCAGAACTGCGTATCACTCTCCACTACCGAAGCTGAGTACATTGCTGCTGGTTCTTGCTGTGCTCGATTACTATGGATGAAGCAAACCCTCAAGGATTACGGCATCAACATGAAGAATGTGCCTCTCTACTGTGACAATGAGAGTGCTATCAAGATTGCCTACAACCCAGTGCAGCACTCGAAGACCAAGCACATCCAGATTCGTCATCATTTTCTTCGGGACCATGTCCTCAAGGGCAATATCCTCATCGACCATGTGAAGACTGATGATCAACTGGCTGATATCTTCACTAAGCCCTTGGATGAGAAAAGGTTTTGCAAGTTGCGGTGTGAGCTAAAGATCTTAGAATCTTCAAATGTTTTGTAAAAACATGCACACATCCTAACACTTATGCAAAGTTGATGACTTAGATGTGCAACACATGATGAAACGATTTTCTTCAACCAATGAAGAAAGTCACTCTGAATGTGAAGAAATTAACGAAGAAATTGATTCTCAGGGCCCTACGACAATTGTACGCGGCGTCTGTAATCAACATTCTTATATGGTGGGTAACGCCACCGCCCAATGTGAAATTCCTCAAGTTGATTTTCTTCAAATGATCAATTTCCTCACAATGCATTTTTCTTCAAAACAGCTCATCTTCATTGTGATGATCTATTGCAAAATCTTCACAACACTCGATGACTTTCATTTGACTAGGTAGACTGTGATTTCTAGTCCTCAACAGCATTCACTTATTGCTATTTCTTCAAGTTCATGTTTTTGCTACTGAATGTGATCGGACCCTACTTTCTCTCTATGCTATACTTACCCAGTCTATTCAATTCTTCATATGCGTTCTACTTGAAACTTTGTTCAAAATCCTCACTGCATCCTTGTCAGCTGATGATTTTGTAACAAAAATCCTCAAATCTTCAAAAATTGTTTTCTTCAAAGGAACAGTAACTGAACCCCCACTTCCCACGATCGGATAACCACGATCTCCACTATCTCCACCGCATCGTAAGGGAGCTACACGTGTCCTGCGGAGACGTAGAGGCAAGGGCTATTCGGTCCGAAACTTTCGCGCCAAACAGTAACTTTCAGGCTATAAATATGTCCTTATCCCCCTCGGTATCATCTTCATCGCCTCATCGCTCTCCCGACACAGCACATCGAACCCTAGCGCCACCGCTGGTAGTCTTGTCGCCGGCAAGAAAGAGCTTCACTGCCTCAACCTTCTCGCCGCCAGGATCACGCCGGAGTCGGAACATCTACGTCCGCCACCGCCGTAGACGTCCTCTGCTGCCAAGTTAGGGTGCATTGGACACTTGACCGAAGAGCCTCTCCAACACCACCTTTTTGTGTTCTTCGTTCGCACCTTCCAGGGTAAATATATCCCATTTTTACAGCAGATTAGATCTGAAATTTTACCTCTCCCATGTGAAATCTGTTTTTCCTCAAGATAGATGCGCACATGATTCCTCAAACACTATCCATCACCACAATCATTGATGAACTAGCTAAGCATCTAAGATTTTCACGAGATTCCTCAATTGTGCGAATTTTCGGATCTGTACAACTCTGGAACCCAAGAACAGTATGCTTAAGCAAATTCCTCAACCACTGGTTATATTCCTCAAACTGTCAAACTTTTTCATTTTCTTCAAATCTGAGAACGCATATGACCTCTCCAAATTCCTCGCAACTATACTCTGTTCACAGGTACACACATGTCAGCTGATGAATCTCTCGGTTCTCATCACATTAACTCATTTGCAGCATTTCTGGAAGAAACTCTTCAAGGCTCCTCAGAATCTTCAAGAGTTCAAAATCATCAGCAAATTCCTCGTCTGAAGAAAATGGAGGAAGAAAGGAAACAAAAGGGAGGAAAGAAACTGGAGCAGAACACAGCTGTTGATATTCCTGATGACATATACATGGACTATTGCACGCCTGATGATGAACCTGAGACAATGCCTAAAAGAAAGATTAGGCTGCAGAAAATTGAACGCAGATGGGCAAAGGAGTGGAAGGAGTACAGGTTTGTGACCCCAAAATATGCGAAGAAATTCGCTTTGAAGCCTCCTGGCAGAAGGGCTCCACTTGAGGATCATCAAGTAGCTCATCCCTCAAGTCTTATGACACTTGATGACTACCCAGATGAAAAAGAAAGGCATCTGGCCAAGCTCAAGAAGCAAGCCGAAACAGCAGTGAAGAAATTTAATGAATCCTCAGCTGCTGCCTCCGGTGCTGCTCATTCCTCAGCAGCAGAAACTTCAGGCTCAGAGATTCCTCAAAAGCAGTCTGCGCCATCAAAGCCAAAGGCTCCAAAGCCTCAAGATAAGTCTGGACAGGCTTCTGTCACAAAACCCTTAGGTGTAAAACCCTCAGCTCTAAAACCTCAGCTCCAAAACCCTCGGTTCCAAAACCGTCAACTCCAAAACCATGAGCGCCAAAACCCTCAGCACCCATCTCATCTACACCAAAGTCCTCAGCTCCACCTCCAAAGCCAGTACAGAAGAAAGTCGTGAAGACTACGACTGCCAGCTCCAGCTCCTCACTCCCAGCTGCAACTAGCTCGGAGACAAAGTCTTCAACTCCCCTTGTGAAGACTTTGACAACTACTGAACCTGCACCTCTGCCCAGCCCCAGCAAAATCATCGCAGTCCCGTCTGCATCAGAGGGAAGTGATGAGTATGATGACGAAACTTTGCAAGCCATCATCAGAAACAAGCAAGAACGGTAGCACAAGCATCAGGCAGTGCTATTCCTCTGGCCATGGACCCCAAGGTCCTCCTCGACTTCATCAATGTATGGTATGAAGACCCAAACACACCCATTGATGATTTGAAACTTCCTCCTGGCGTCAGCCACATGGTGGCTACCTTCATAAACGAAGCCAAGTGGAAGGAACAGAAGGCCAAGCAGGCAAAGATTGCAAAGGCCAGAAAGGAGAAATTCCTCAGGAAAATGTCCTCAAGCTGACGCCTGAAGCATTGGTGTCAACCCAGGCAGAGCTGCAAGTCTTGACTGACAAGTGTGAGAAACTGTCAGACCGCACAAGCATCAAACGCAATTTCATCAAGCTAGCCACTAGTGCTGTTGATGACTACAACAAGCGACACCCACAACCAGCACCAACTCCTCAGCCCCTGGTTGAACAGCCAGAAGATGCATCTCCTGATGAGGAGGAAATTCCTCAAAGTGAGGAACAACACCAAGAGCGCCGAGCTGATGAGCCGGCCATTGAAGAAATCATCACCAAGACCACCACAGATGAAACTGCAACCCCTGATGCAACTGCTCCTGATCCAGCTGCTTCACCAAAGCAGGCTGATGACTCTGTTCCAGCTAGTTCCTCACTGCCAGCTGAAGAATCTGTCGAGAAAACACCTTCACCAAAAGCTTCAAAGGTGAAGAAGTTAATCCCGTCTGCATCAGACGCAAAAAAGAAAAGAGCTGCTGAGAAGGAAGCGAAGAAGAGAAAAGCTTCCTCGGCAGAAGAAAAGATCGAGGCAAAACGCCTCAAAGAAACTGAAGAATCTGCCCCTCTGGACCCGGTGCCTCTAAATGTTGCACCTTCATATGAAATGGTCGTCATTGGTGACCAAACTACAAGGGCAGATGAGGAAATGAAGGATGCTGCCTCTGAGGAGCATACTGATGAGGAAATACAGATTGATGACAGTCCTCAACCTCATATTCCTCAGAAAGAGACTACTCAAGCTTCAGCTGCAGCAGTTGATGAATCTGCTTCTGCCACAAAGTCAGCTGATGAAAAACAAGCTGAAGAATATGTCCAGTCTGAGCAGGCTCCTCCCACTGAACAGGCTGACCAAACTCCTCAAGCTGAGGAGGAAGAAGAAATTCCTCAGCCTGAAGCTCAGCCAGAGCAAGAAACACCAGCTGATGGAATTCCTCAACCTGAGGAAACTGCTGAAGAAAATGTTCCTGCCCCTGACAATGAATTCATTGTGCTCAACCCAGAGACTGCCATGGTTGTTTCCCCACCCATTCCTCAGCACACTATCCAGCCAGTTCAGCGCCATCCATTCTCAAAGCGGCCCAAGTTTCAGAAAGAAAATTTCTTTGAGGAACGCATGTATTTCATCGGAGAGAATCCTTATGACAAGCCTCAAATGAGGCATCTGAAGTTTTGGACAAGGACTCATATGAACTACTATGCTTCTGTGCTTTGTGGACTCAACAAGATATTCCAGCACAGGCACATTCCTCATGATGAACTTGAAGAAATTCCCTGCATGGAACTAGTCCTCAGTGTACTCCATGATGCAGGTTTGCTCCCTATGTGCTCTGACATATCAGATTGGAATAGTGAGCTTATTCTTCAGTTCTATGCAACTCTACACATTTCAGGCAATGCTGATGACATCAATACTTGGGTGTTCGACTGGATGACCCAAAACACTCACTACAAGGCTCCAGCGTCTGAACTCCTCAGAGAACTGCCCGTACCAATTCCTTCAGAAGGGGCAGTGAAGCTTTATGGTGAGCATGAGCTACCAAATGGAATGATGGAAGTCCTCATGAAGCCTTTGGCTGCAGGAAAGCCCTCAAGAACCACATTCCTCGTCCATGAGCTCAAGTACACACCCCGGTCTGTCTACCGCATTCTGTGCAGTGTGCTCGCGCCCATCAAAGGCCATGACGATGAAGAAGATGTCGTCGACCTCATGAAGAATATCCTCTTCAACATCATTCACGGTATCCCGATGAATATCCATGATTTCTTCTTGAGGACTTTGGCTGACAATGCAATGTGCCCCTATGATCACAAAATTTATGCACCATGGATCATGAGATTCCTCAGGACAAGGACATGCATCAACTTCCACGCAGATTTCCAGAACCATGTTGGTTATATGCCTCCTATCCGGGTCAACAAGAAGACTTTTTATCCCATTGAGGGAAAAGGAAAGTCTGTGATTGATGAAGGCAACAGGCCTCTTGATGGTCAATTTAAAGAGCCAGATGCATATTCCTCATGGGACGATACTGAGACTCGTCCACCAAGCCATGTTCCTCCTCGCGTGCTAAACACCAGAGAGCTTCTCCTCAGTCTTCATCAGAAGGTGGATCACAACCACAAATGGGTCAAACGCCAGTTTGGTGCCATTGTCAAAACCCTCACTGAGACACAGAACTCTGTGAAACTTAATCATCACTATCTGCATGAGGTTTTTGATCGCACCTGGGCTACCCTTGCACATCTGAAGACCCAGACTGAGCTTGAAGAATTGAACTTTGAGCAGGACTTTGACTGGTCGTGGCCTCCCAAGAAGAAGTTCAGGCCCATTCCAGTGCCAGATCTTGAAGACAGCTCCTTCTCGTCATTCCGCACCGCCGAATCTGATGAGGAACAACTCGACACCGCAACAGGCCCAAGGAAGAAGACTACACCCAAGAAGCACCAAGGATCTTCATCAACCGCAAAGAAATGAAGTCTTCACGGGCGTTAGTCCTCAGTTTGTCCCTTTTTGTCACTTGATGACAAAGGGGGAGAAACTTGAGAGTTAGTCTTCAAACGGGATTTATTTTTGGGGCTTATGAACTATATTTAAGTTACAAACTCTTGGCTCTTCTGAAGTTTTTATGTAATGAGTTATAACTTAAGCCCGATGGTACTCTGACGCTTTTTGAACGTTTTTCTTCGCATGCTTATTCCTCAAGTTTTAATGCACGCATGCTGGAATTCGTCAGATACCATTTGCCATCATGCATCTTCATTTTCTTCATATGATATGTTATATGTATGCATGATTTACAAGATTCAGGGGGAAAACTCCATGATATAAATCATCAATGTGCATATGCTATAAAAGCAAAATCCTCAAGGTATGCACATCTTCAGGGGGAGTCTGTGTGAATGTTCTCTTCAAATTCCTCAATTGAGTATTTCCACCTCACATTTTTATTCCCTATTGAAGACTTAACCTAATTGTCATCAACCACCAAAAAGGGGGAGATTGTAAGTGCATCTAGTGCCCCTTAGTGATTTTGGTGGTTTGAAGACTTATAGGTTAAGTATCTAATGTGTTTATAAGTGTACACAGGATCTATAAGTCATTGAGGAGTTTGAGATATTTGAAGAGTATCGACCCCTAAAAATATATGTCTTCAGTTGAAGAAACTGGTCTGAAGCTGAAGAAATGAATCACGAGGAATCTGCGATGAAATTGATATTCCTCATGAAGATATTGATATTGAGAAGATCGGTGGTTCCTGAAGAAAATCAGTTTGAAGAAATTGAAGCGTGAAGATTTACGTTTTCTGTTTTACTTTCCTCGCATTTGATGAATAGGAACACCGTACTGTTAAAGGGGGTCAAAGTAACGCTATGGAATGAATTTCCTCATGATGCTCAACCCAAGCCAAATCCTACCAAAAGCCTCAAGTGAGGAATATGAGTGACATGAGGACTCTCACAGTTGAGGGTCCCGACCGTTTCGATAGCCACGCCAAGTCACTGGTCTTATCCACTCCAACAGTCATATTATTTAAGGGCATTAATGTCAAATCATGTCGGGATGCTCCCAGGCTATAAATAGCCGCCCCCCACAACCACTAGCTGGTTGGCTGCTCCATTAGAAACTGACACTTGTCATAAGAGCAACCCAATTCCTCAGAGCCTTCGAGAGTAAATAATCAGTGAGGAAATACACCACCCACCGAAATCACAAACCAAACCTAGTGATTGAGCATCACTGAAGAAGTTGTTCCTGTGTGGGACTGAAGCCTTTTACCTTTGAGGACTGTGCATCCTCCAGACGGTTAGGCGTCATGGTCTAGAGCAATCCAGCAGTCAATTGTGGATCGCCGGGTGATCGAGTTTGTGAGGGTTTGGAAGTCTGCCCTGAAGACTTACCACGAGTGTTGGGCGAGGACTGTGTGTCCTTAGCTCAAGGAGAATACGGTAGGGACTGTGTGTCCCGGGACTGGGTGTCCGTTGGTTTAAATACCAAGCCGATCCAAACCAGATGTACAACTGTCACAGCAGTTGGAACTGGGTCATCAACAACAGTCTTCACCAAGAATCGGGTTCTAATTCCTCAACTCTTTACATTCTCTGTATTATGTGTTGATGACATTCACTGTGACTGTTTGAAGAATTTGCTGAAGACTTTCTTTGAATTTCCTCAACCCCAAATTCTTCACTTGAGTTAATCATCATCTGTATTCTGCGTGCCTGCTTACTATGCAATCTGTTTTCATAATCTTCACTCTGTAATACTGCTGTTGAGAATGATTGCATGATTGATCCTTAACTGCTTCCGCTGTAAGTTAGTCATCAGTGAGGAATTTCCTCAAAAGGAATTTCCTCAGTGATGAAATTCTAAAAATCTCCTATTCACCCCCCTCTAGTCGATATAACGCACTTTCAATTGGTATCAGAGCAAGGTACTCCCTTGTTCTGTGTGATTTTGGTTTAACCACCTGGAGTTTTAGTTATGTCGACTGCAGGCATGTTTAAGGTGACTGCAGCATGTCCTACCTACGAGGGAAAGAACTTTCCCTTCTGGAAGAACAAAATGCAAATGCATCTACAAGCTATAGACAATGATCTCTGGTATATTGTGGAAAATGGTGTCCCCATCATTTCTGCTAGTGTCACTGCAGCTGATGTGAAGAAATTCAAGCAACTCGATTCCTCAGCGAAGAACATCATCTGTGGGCATCTGAGCCCTGGCCAGTTTGGAAGAGTAAGTGCCTTAGGCTCTGCAACACTGATCTGGGAGAGACTGTGCAAGGTAAATGAAGGAGTATCAACCCAACGTGACTCTCGTGTTGATATTCTTCGCAATCTCTTCAATCGCTTCAAGAGACATGACAATGAAAGCTGCCAAGACACCTTTGATCGCCTCACTGACATATCAAATGAACTGCAAGCACTGGGAGCTCGAGACATCACTGATCACGAAGTTGTGAAGAAACTGCTGAGATCTTTGGATTCTTCATTTGACACTTTAGTTCTGATGATTCAAGAAAGACCAGACTACAAGATGTTAGATCCTGCTGATATCCTCGAAAGGCTAAATACTCATGAATTTCAGCTAGAAGAAAAGAGAGATATATATGGACAAAGCTATTCCAGACCACGTGCACTGAAGGCAAGAGAAATTTCCTCATCTGAAGAAGAAGACACAGATGACAGCAGTTGTGACCCTGAAGAATTTGGTCAGGAACTTGCAATGCTTGTGAGGAAATTCCAGAGATTTACACGACGAGGCCAGTTCGGTAAATCATCAAGAAGAGACATGAGGAAATCAGAATCTGCATCTGAGGACTACAAGAAACGGACCTGTCACAAATGCAAGAAATCAGGTCATTACATTGCTGATTGTCCTCGCCGGGGAAAGGAATCAAAGAAGAAGAAATACAAGGATGACAGTTCTGATGACTCAAAGAAGAAGAAGAAATCTTCAAAATCCTCATCTTCAAAGTCCTCCTCACACAAGAAGACTAGCTTTAGAAAGGCTCGGGCACTCATTGGCAAGGAAATGGATTCCGAGGCAGAATTAGAAGAATGTGATGATGAAGAAGGCCTTGGAGAAGATTCAGAATCCGGACAGGCAAACACCACCAAACCCTAGTGCCATCACTGGTAGTCTCGTCGCCGGTGAGGAAGAACTTCACTGCCTCGACTTCTCCGTCGCCGGAACCAAGCCGGAGGTGGACCATCTTCGTCCGCCGCCGCCGTAGACGTCCTCTGTCACTGGGTTAGGGTGCATTGGACACGCGACCGAAGAGCATCTCTACACAACTTCTCTGTGTTCTTCGTGTGCTCCTTCAAGGGTAAATAAAATCCCATTTTTACCGCAAGTTAGATCTACAATTTTACATCTTCTATGTGAAATCTACTTTTTCCTCAAGAATCAATAAGCACATGATTCCTCAAACACTGCCTATCACCACATCATTGATGAACTATACTAAGCATCTAAGATTTTCACGAGATTCCTCAATTGTGCGAATTTTTGGATCTGTACAACTCTGGAACCCAAGAACAGTATGCTTAGGCAAAATCCTCAACCACTGGTTAAATTCCTCAACTGTCAAACTTTTTCATTTTCTTCAAATCTGAGAACGCATATGACCTCTCCAAATTCCTCGCAACTATACTCTGTTCACAGGTACACACATGTCAGCTGATGAATCTCTCGGTTCTCATCACATTAACTCATTTGCAGCGTTTCTGGAAGAAAATCTTCAAGTCTCATCAAAATCCTCAAGAGTTCAATCTCATCAGCAAAATCCTCAGCTGAAGAAAATGGAGGATGACAGAAAACAGAAGGGAGGAAAGAAACTTGAGCAAAACACAGCTGTGGATATCCCTGAGGATATTTACTTGGACTATTGCACACCTGATGAAAATGAGACAATGGCCAAGAGAAAGATACGGCTGGAGAAGATAGAACGCCGATGGGCGAAGGAATTGAAAGAATACATGTTTGTGACTGCCAAGTATGCGAAGAAATTCGCTCTGAAGCCCCCTGGCAAACGGGCCCCACTTGAGGCTCATCAAGTAGCACATCCCTCAAGCCTCAAGACCATTTATGACTATCCAGGTGAGAAGGAAAAGCATCTGGCTAAGCTCAAGAAGCAGGCAGAAGCTGCAGTGAGGAAATTCAATGAATCCTCAGCTGCTGCTACTTCCTCTGCCGCTGAGACCTCTGGTTCAGAAATTCCTCAACCACAGTCTGCGCCGTCAAAGCCAAGGGCTCCAAAGCCTCAAGAGAAGTCTGCTCAGGCACCAGTTACAAAACCCTCAGCACCAAAACCATCAGTGCCAAAACCCTCAGCGCCAATCTCCTCAGCTCTAAAATCCTCAGCACCACCACCAAAGCCTCAAGAGACACCAGTACAGAAGCAAGTCATGAAGCCTATGACCGCCAGCTCCAGCTCCTCACTCCCAGCTGCAACCAGCTCGGAGACAAAATCTTCACCACCTACTATGAAGACTCAGGTGTCTGCTGAACGAGCAACTCTGTCGAGCCCCAGCAAAATCATCACCGTCCCGTTTGCATCAGAGAAAAGTGATGAATATGATGATCAAACCCTGCAAGCCATCATCAGAAACAAGCAGGAACGAGTAGCTCAAGCATCAGGCAGTGCCATTCCTCTGGCCATGGACCCCAAGGTCCTCCTTGACTACATCAACATCTGGTATGAGGACCCAAACACTCCACTTGATGATTTGAAACTTCCCCCTAGCATCAGTCACATGGTGGCCACTTTCATCAATGAAGCCAAGTGGAAAGAACAGCAGGCCAAGCAGGCCAAGGTAGCAAAGCTTAAAAAGGAGAAATTCCTCAAGCAGAATCTCCTCAGCTTGATGCCTGATGCACTGGTATCAACACAGGTAGAGCTGAAGAATTTGACTGACAAGTACTCCAAGCTGTCAGATCGAAAGAGCCTCAAAAGCAATTTCATCAAGCTGGCCACTAAAGTTGTTGATGACTACAACAAGAAGGTTGCACCTCCAGCACCAACTTCTCAGCCCTTGATTGAGGAGCCAGCAGACGAGTCTCCTCATGATGAGGAAACTCCTCAGGCTGAGGAAATCCACCAAGAAAGCCGTGCAGATGTACCTGCTATTGAAGAAATCATCATGGAACCTCCAACTGATGAATCTGCTGCAGCTGATGAGACTGCCCCTGACCCAGCTGCTTCATCAAAGCAAGTTGATGACTCTGTTCCAGCTGGTTCCTCAATACCAGCTGAAGAATCTATCGAGAGAACCCCTTCACCAAAAGCTTCAAAGGTGAAGAAGATGACTCTGTCTGCATCAGACGTGAAGAAAACCAGGGCTGCTGAGAAGGAAGCCAAAAAGAGAAAGGCCTCCTCGGCAGAAGAAGAAACAGAGGCCAAGCGCCTCAAAGCACTTGAAGAAACTGCTCCTCTGGACCCTGTGCCCCTAAATGTCGCTCCTTCTTATGAAATGGTCATCCTTGATAATCAAGCGAAAGGGGCTGATGAGGAAATGAAGGATGCTGCCACTGAGGAACACGCCGACGAAGAAATTCGTATTGACGACAGTCCTCAGCCCTTCATTCCTCAGAAAGACACTGCTCAAGGATCAGCTGCACCAGCTGAAGAAACTACCTCTACCACCAAGCCAGCTGAGGAAGAACAAACTGAAAATCCTCAAGCTGATGAAATTCAAAGCTCTGAGCAAAATCTTCACGATGAGGAACAGGTTGACCCAACTCCTCCAACTGAGCAAGATGAAACTATTCCTCAGCCTGATGCACAGCCAGAGCAAGCCCCTCAGCCTGACGCCCAGCCAGAACCATCTCCTCAGCCTGAAGTACCAGCTGCTGAAATTCCTCAACCTGAGGAAAATGTTGAGGAAAATGCACCTGACCAAGACAATGCATTCGTCGTGCTCAACCCCGAGACTGCAATTGTTGTCTCCCCTCCTGTTCCTCAGCAAAATCTTCAGCCAGTTCAGCGTCAGCCATTCTCCAAGCGTCCAAAGTTTCAAAAGGAGAATTTCTTTGAAGAACGCATGTACTTCATTGGAGAGAACCCCTATGACAAGCCTCAAATGAGGCATCTAAAGTTTTGTACTAGGACACAAATGAATTACTATGCCTCTGTGCTATGTGGACGAAACAAGATATTCCAGCACAGGCATATTCCTGACGTTGAACTTGAAGCTATACCGTGCCTAGAGCCAGCCTCAATGTGCTCCATGATGCTGGTTCACTACCAATGTGCTCCGACATCTCTGACTGGAACAGCGAGCTAATTCTTCAGTTCTATGCCACTCTTCACATCTCTGACAACCCTGAAGACATTAACACTTGGGTGTTTGACTGGATGACACAAAACACTCACTACAAGGATCCTGCTACTGAGCTTCTCCGTGAACTGCCTGTACCAATTCCCTCAGATGAGGCTGTGAAGCTTTATGGTGAGCGTGAGCTGCCCAATGGGATGATGGAAGTCCTCATGAAGCCCTTGCCTGAAGGAAAACCTCCGAGAAAAACCTTCCTCGTCCACGAGCTCAAGTATACACCCAGGTCTGTCTACAGAATCCTCTGCAGTGTGCTCGCGCCGATCAAAGGCCATGATGATGAAGAAGATGTCGTAGGCCTCATGAAGAATATCCTCTTCAACATCATTCATGGTATTCCTATCAACATCCATGATTTCTTCTTGAGGACTTTGGCCGACAATGCTATGTGTCCTTTTGATCACAAGATATATGCCCCATGGATCATGAGATTCACCAGGACAAGGACAGGCATCAACTTTCTCGCTGAGTGCCAAAACCATGTTGGTTATATGCCTCCTATCCGGGTCAACAAGAAGACTTTCGAGCCCATTGAAGGAAAAGGCAAATCAGTGATTGAAGAAGGCAGTAGGCCCCTTGATGGCCAGTTTAGAGAGCCAGAAGCTTATTCTTCATGGGATGATACTGAGACTCGTCCGGCAAGCCCCGTTCCTCCTCGAGTGATGAATACAAGAGAGCTCCTCCTCAGTCTTCACCAGAACGTGGATCGCAATCACAAGTGGGTCAAACGCCAATTTGGCGCCATTGTGAAAACCCTCACTGAAACACAGAACTCTGTGAAGCTCAACCATCACTATCTGCATGAGGTTTTTGATCGCATCTGGGCTACACTTGCACATCTGAAGACTCAGACTGAGCTTGAAGAAATTGACTTTGAGCGAGACTTGGACTGGTCGTGGCCTCCCAAGAAGAAGTTCAGGCCTATTCCAGTTCCAGACCTTGAAGACAGCTCCTTTTCTTCATTCCGCATAGCTGAAACTGATGAAGAACAGCTCGACACAGCTACCGGTCCAAGGAAGAAGACTACTCCCAAGAAGCATCACGGCTCTTCCTCAACTGCCAAGAAGTGAAGTCTTCACGGGCGTTAGTCCTCAGTTTGTCCCTTTTTGTCACTTGATGACAAAGGGGGAGAAACTTGAGAGTTAGTCTTCAAACGGGATATTTTTGGGGCTTATGAACTATATTTAAGTTACAAACTCTTGTCTCTTCTGAAGTTTTTATGTAATGAGTTGTAACTTAAGCCCGATGGTACTCTGACGCTTTTGAACGTTTTTCTTCGCATGCTTATTCCTCAAGTTTTAATGCACGAATGCTAGAATTCTTCAGATACCTTTTGTCATCATGCATTTTCATTTTCTTCATATGATATGTTACATGTATGCATGATTTACAAGACTCACGGGGAGATCTCCATGATATAAATTATCAATGTGCATTTGCTGTGAAAAGCAAAATCCTCACGATATGCACATCTTCAGGGGGAGTCTCTCCGAATCTTGATTTCAAAATCCTCAAATGAGTATTTACACTTCATATTTTTTATCCCTGTTGAAGACTTAACCTAATTGTCATCAACCACCAAAAAGGGGGAGATTGTAAGTGCATCTAGTGCCCCTTAGTGATTTTGGTGGTTTGAAGACTTATAGGTTAAGTATCTAATGTGTTTATAAGTGTACACAGGATCTATAAGTCATTGAGGAGTTTGAGATATTTGAAGAATATCGACCCCTAAAAATATATATCTTCGGTTGAAGAAATTGGCCTGAAGCTGAAGAAATGAATCGCGAGGAATCTGCGATGAAATTGATATTCCTCATGAAGATACTGAAATTGAGGAATCCGCTGTGTCCTGAAGAAAATCACTCTGAAGAATTTGAAGCATGAAGATTTACTCTTTCTGTTTTATTTTCTACACATTTGAGTAATAGGAACACCGTACTGTTAAAGGGGGTCGAAGTTACACTTTGGAATGAATTTCCTCATGATGCTCAACCCAAGCCTAATCTTATCAAAAGCCTCAAGTGAGGAATACGAGTGACATGGGGACTCTCACAGTTGAGGGTTCCGACCGTTTCGATAGCCACGCCAAGTCATTGGTCTTATCCACTCCAACGGTCATATAATTTAAGGGCATTAGTGTCAAATCATGTCGGGATGCTCCGAGGCTATAAATAGCCACCCCCACTACCATTAGCTGGTTGGCTGCTCCGTTAGAAACTGTCACTTGTCATAAGAGCAACCCAATTCCTCAGAGTCTTCGAGAGTAATTCATCAGTGAGGAAATACCCCATACACCGAAACCACAAACCAAACCTAGTGATTGAGCATCACTGAAGAAGTTGTTCCCATGTGGGACTGAAGCCTTTTTATCTTTGACGACTGTGCATCCTCCAGACGGTTAGGGGTCATGGTCTAGAGCTTTCCAGCAGTCAATTGTGGATCGCCGGGTGACCAAGTTTGTGAGGGTTTGGAAGTCTGCCCTGAACACTTACCACGAGTGTTGGGCGAGGACTGTGTGTTCTTAGCCCAAGGAGAACACGGTAGGGACTGTGTGTCCCGGGACTGTGTGTCCTTTGGTTTCAATACCAAGCCGCTCCAAACCAGATGTACGACTATCACAGCAGTTGGAACTGGGTCATCAAGGACTGTCTTCACTGAGAAACGGGTTCTAATTCCTCAACTCCTTACTTTCCTCGTATTATGTGTTGATGACTTTCACTGCTACTGTTTGAAGAATTTGTTGAAGACTTTCTCTGAATTTCCTCAACCCCAAATTCTTCACGTCAGTCAATCCTCATCTGTATTCTGCGTGCCTGCTCACAGTGCAATCTGTGTTCACATTCCTCACTCTGAAAAACTGTTGTTGTGAAACTTTACACTTCTGATCCTTTACTGTTTCCGCTGTAATTTAGTCATCAGTGAGGAATTTCCTCAAAAGGAATTTCCTCAGTGATGAAATTCTAAAAATCTCCTATTCACCCCCTCTAGTCGATATAACGCACTTTCACATCTTCAGGGTATTGACAATGATCTCTGGTACATTGTGGAACATGGTATTCTTTCCATCACTGCTACTATCTCTGCCGCTGATGTGAAGAAATTCAAGCAACTTGATTCTCAAGCGAAGAATATCATCTGTGGCCATCTGAGCAAAGGTCAGTATGGCAGAGTGAGTGCTTTGGGCACATCCAAGCTTATCTGGGATATGCTGTGCAAAGTCAATGAAGGAATCTCAACTCAGCGTGACTCTCGTGTTGATGTTCTTCGCAATCTCTTCAATCGCTTCAAGAGGCTTGACAATGACAGCTGCCAAGATATCTTTGATCGCCTCACTGACATCTCAAATGAACTTCAAGCACTGGGAGCTCGAGACATCACTGGCCATGAAGTTGTGAAGAAACTGGTAAGGTCTCTTGATCCATCATTTGATACACTGGTTCTGATGATTCCAGAAAGAGGAGACTATAAGATGCTTGATCCTGCTGATATACTTGAAAGGCTCAATACTCATGAATTCCAACAGGAAGAAAAGAGAGATCTGTATGGACCAAGCTACTCAAGACCTTGTGCGCTAAAGGCTAAAGCAATTTCCTCATCTGAAGAAGATGACTCAGATTGCAGTATTGGTGATCCTGAAGAACTTGGAAATCAACTTGCAATGCTCGTGAGGAAATTCCGGAAGTTTACAAAGCGCGACCAGTTTGGTAAATCTTCAAGAAGAGATATGTGGAAATCAGAATCTTCATCTGAGGACTACAAGAAAAGAACCTGTCGCAAATGTAAGAAATCTGGTCACTACGTAGATGATTGTCCTTGCTGGGTGAAAGAATCAAAGAAGAAGAAATACAAGGATGAAAGTTCCAATGACTCAAAGAAAAAGAAGAAATCTTCAAAATCCTCATCCTTAAAGTCCTCGACGGACAAGAAGGCCAGTTTCAGAAAGGCTCGGACACTCATTGAGAAGGAAATGGATTCAGAGGAAGAATCTGAGGAATGTGATGAAGATGAAGGTTCTAAAGAAGATTCAGAGTCTGGTGTGGCAAGTCTTGCACTAGCCACCACATTTGTCAACAAGTCAATCTTCAATCTTGAAGAAAATGACAACGCTATCTACACTGATGACTGTGCTGATGACTTTGCTCCAACCTATTGCTTCATGGCAAAAGGATCGAAGGTACCGAATGACATTTCCTCCTGTGACTCAAGGGACTGTGAACCTAATGATTATAAAAAACCCAGTTACAGTAAACTTGCCAACATTGCAACTAAACACCAAATTGCCATTGAAAAGCTTCAAAAACTGCTAGATAGAAGCGATGATATGTTGAATGATGAAATGAATCGCACTCAAGTCGTCACCGAAGATATGAAAATTCTTCAGTCTAGATTTGAAAATCTTCAAGATCGTTATGGCACACTCTTGGCTAATCATGAGAAACTTTCCTATGAATTTCTTCAAAGGGAACTTGATCTTGAGAAGTTGAAGATGTCTGATGATAATCTTCGAATGGAAAATGATTCATTGCTTGCTCAACAGATCAGTGCCGCTCTGGTTGAATTTACTCCACCATGTCTCAAATGCGTTGAACGTGAAACTGCTAATTCTTCACCAGAATCATCAAATGCTTCTATCGCTACAAATTCTTCAACTGCTCCTATGGTATCAAATTCTTCACCTGAGGAAACCATAAATGCTACTGACGTAAATTGAGGGCTGAAGGAATTGTATGTGACATGCATATACAAAAGTCTCAAAGGGCATCAAACCCTTTGCGATGTGCTCAAAAAACAAATTTTGAACAGCAACCCGAGGAAAGAAGGAATTGCATTCGAGAGGAAATTGAATGTTGATGGATCATACTGGAAACCTGAGCAGTATCCCGAAACCTCATGGGTTGCTGCTAAAGGACCTCCCGTCAATCCATCCTCTCTACCATGCTTTGCATGTGAATTGTCCTATTCATGAAATAACTCATTTGACTCCAACTATAAACTGTTCAAAAGTCAATATGGTGAAGTATTTGCTCGATATGTTGGAACTAACTGCAGGAATGGACCACCCCTGAGGAAAATTTGGGTCTCCAAAAGTTGCTTGGAAAATCTTCAGGTGAATGTGCTCATGACCCCACGAGTGAAGAACCTGAACCCCAGATCAAATTCCTCAGGTGGACCAAAGTCTTCAAGAGGATCAAAATCCTCAAATGGTCAACACTATACTCGTACTCATGCTAATGCTTCTGATATGCAGGATAATTACAAGGGTGAATATGAGCATTATTCCTCAAATCATTATGTTCATAATTCCTCAAAGAACTTCTTTGCCTATTCATTTGAGTACTCTAACCCCCCTACTATGAAACGGAGTGCATTAGCTTCAATGCCCCCTTTCTCATATGGTGCTCGCAGGATGATGAACTCTTTGCCACCCCTTAAGATGTGGGTGCTGAAGAAATTGAACTAATCACTTCTGCAGGTCAGGTCTCCAGATGAAAATCATCATCTGAAGAATTTGCTGGGGACCTGAGGAAAATGCTTCATTGGACGCAAGCTAAAATTGATGAAATGATAACATTTCACTCGTCCTCAAATTCACTGTTTATGATGAAATTCCTATCTGATCAAATTGAAATCATATGCTTCAAATCTGAAGCATATGAGATGGTAAGCTGTACTAATTCATCTGTAGGATGACAAACCCAAGAACACTGAGTGGGTTCTTGACACTGGTTGCACAAACCACATGACTGGTGATAAAAGCTTACTGATGAATATGCCACTGACTCCATCACCATTGAAGCAAATCACTCATGCTGACTGATACGTCCATTTTGCATCATGCTTTCATGTTGATATTTATTCTTTATGGGTTGTTATATTACTTTGTGGTACCATATTTATGCCTTTTCTCTCTTATTTTGCAAGGTTTATTTGAAGAAGGAGAATTTAGGCAGTTGGAATTCTGGACTGGAAAAGGAGCAAATCTTAGTCCACTATTCTGCACATCTCCAAATGCCCTGAAAAGTTACGTGTATTTTTTTTGGATTATATAAAAAATACTGGGCGAAAGAAGTACCAGAGGGGAGCTACCAGGGCGCCACAAGCCTGGTAGCCGCCACCCCTGGTGGCGGCTAGCAAGCTTGTGGGCTCCCTGACGGCCCACTGGCCCCCCTCTTTTGCTATATGAAGGGTTTCGTTCCAAAAAAAATCAATCAGGAGCTTTTTCGTGGTTTCGCCGCCGCCACGAGGCGAAACTTGTGCAGATCCAATCTAGAGCTCCGGCAGGACGATTCTGCCGGGGAAACTTCCCTCCCGGAGGGGGAAGTCGTCCATCGTCATCACCAACACTCCTCTCGTCGGAGGGGAGGCATCTTCATCAACTTTTTCATCAGCACCATCTCCTCTCCAATCCCTAGTTCATCTCTTGTAACCAATCTCCATCTCACGACTCCGATTGGTACTTGTAAGGTTACTAGTAGTGTTGATTACTCTTTGTAGTTGATGCTAGTTGGATTACTTGGTGGAAGAGTTTATGTTCAGATCCTTGATGCTATTCATTACACCTCTGATCATGATTATGATTATGCTTTTTGAGTAGTTACTTTTGTTCCTGAGGACATGGGATAAGTCATGCTGATAATAGTCATGTGAATTTGATATTCGTTCGGTATTTTGATATGTTGTATGTTCTCTTTTCCTCTAGTGGTGTTATGTGAACATCGACTACATAACACTTTACCATATTTGGGCCTAGAGGAAGGCATTGGGGAGTAGTAAGTAGATGATGGGTTGCTGGAGTGACAGAAGCTTAAACCCCAGTCTATGCGTTGCTTTGTAAGGGGCTGATTTGGATCCACTAGTTTAATGCTATGGTTAGACGTTGTCTTAATTCTTCTTTCGTAGTTGTGGATGCTTGCGAGAGGGGTTAATCATAAGTGGGATGCTTGTCGAAGTAAGGGAAGTACCCAAGCGCCGGTCCACCCACATATCAAACTATCAAAGTAACGAACGCGGATCATATGAACATGATGAAACTAGCATGACAGAAATTCCCGTGTGTCCTCGGGAGCGTTTTTCCTCCTATAAGACTTTGTCCAGGCTTTTCCCTTGCTGCAAAAGGGATTGGGCCACTTGCTGCACCATTGCTACTACTTGTTACTTGTTACTTTTCGCTTGCTACGTTTCACCTCACTACACCATCACTTGTTACCGCTACTTTCAGTGCTTGCAGTTATTACCTTGCTGAAAACCATTTATTAGCGCCTTCTGCTCCTCGTTGGGTTCGACACTCTTACTTATCGAAAGGACTACGATTGATCCCCTATACTTGTGGGTCATCAAGACTCTTTTCTGGCGCCGTTGCCTGGGAGTGAAGCGCCTTTGGTAAGTGGATATTGGTAAGGAAACATCTATATACTGTGCTGAAATTTATTGTCACTTGTCACTATGGAAACTGTTCCTTTGAGGAGTTTGTTCGGGGTATCTTCACCAAGAACGGAAGCACGAGGAGTTGTTCCTCAACCTGAGGTACCTACTGAAAATATCTTTTATGAAATTCCTTCGGGTATGCTTGAGAAACTGCTGGCTAATCCTTTCGCACGAGATGGATCTTCACATCCAGACTTGCATCTGATCTATGTAGATGAAGTTTGTGGTTTATATAAGCTTGCAGGTTTGCCCGAGGATGAGTTAAAGAAGAAAGTCTGTCCTTTACCTTTGAAGGATAAGGCGTTGACATGGTATAGGCTATGTGATGATGCTGGATCATGGGACTACAATCGGTTGAAATTGGAATTTCATCAAAAGTTTTATCCTATGCATTTAGTACATCGTGATCGGAAGTTTATTTATAACTTTTGGCCTCGTGACAGGGAAAGCATAGCTCAAGCTTGGGGAGGCTTAAATCAATGCTATATTCATGCCCCAATCATGAGCTCTCGAGAGATATTATCACTCAAAACTTTTATGCTCAGCTTTCTCATGAAGATCGTACCATGCTTGACACTTCTTGTACCGGTTCTTTCATGAAGAAGGATATTGACCACAAGTGGAATTTATTGGAAAGAATCAAACGTAACTCTGAAGATTGGGAGCTGGAGGAAGGTAAGGAGTCAGGTATGAATTTCTAGTTTGATTGCGTTAAATCTTTTGTTGAGACAAACACTTCTAGATATTTTAGCGCTAAGTATGGACTTGACTCTGAGATAGTAGCTTCTCTAGGTGAATCTTTTGCTTCTCATGTTGATCTTCACAAAGAGAAGTAGTTTAAGTATCGTCCCCCTGTAGAAAGCAACATAGTCAAAACCAATCTAGTTGAGGAGAAAGTCATTGCTTTTAGTGATCCTGTTGTTCCTTGTGCCTACACTGAGAAACCACCATACCCTGCTAGGATAAAGGATTATTCTAAAGCTCCAACTGTGATGCGTAGGGGTTACATTAGACCACTTGCACCCCCTGAGGAGATTAGAGTTGAACCTAGTGGTGCTATTATCAAAGATCTCTTAGCCGAAGACGTAGACGGGCATGTTATCAAATTCTGTGAGGACTCCGCTAGAATTGCTAAACCTCACGTGAAATAAAAATATGGACCTGTAGTTGGCCTGCCCGTTGTTTCTGTCAAGATAGGAGATCACTGTTACCATGGTTTATGTGATATGGGAGCTAGTGTTAGTGCAATACCCCGTTCTCTATATGATGAAATCAAAGATGAGATTGCACCTGTTGTGTTAGAACCCGTTGATGTCGCTATTACGCTAGCTAATAGAGACACCATCTGCCCTCTGGGAATTGTGAGAGACGTAGAAGTCTTGTGTGGTAAGACGAAGTATCCTACTGATTTCCTCGTCTTTGGTACTGCACAAGACAGCTTTTGCCCCATCATATTCGGTAGACCCTTTCTCAACACTTTCAATGCTCACATTGATTGCATTAAGCAGACTGTCACTGTTAGTTTCGAGGGTGTGTCTCATGAATTTAACTTCTCCAAGTTTGGAAGACAACCCCATGAAAAAGAGTCGTCTGGTAGGGATAAAATCATTGCTCTTGCCTCTATTGTCGTACCTCCTACGGATCCTTTAGAGCAATATCTGCTTGAGCATGAAAATGATATGCATATGGAGGAGAGAGATGAGATATATAAAATTGTCTTAGAACAATACCCTATTCTCAAGAATAATCTGCGTGTTGAACTTCTTGGGGATCCTCCCCCACCAAAGGGTGATCATGTGTTCGAGCTTAAACAGTTGCCTGGTACTCTTAAGTATGCCTATCTTGATGAGAAGGAGATATATCCTGTTATTATTAGTGCTCTCCGCTCAGAGCACGAAGAGAAGAAGTTACTGAAAACTCTGAGGAAGCACCGTGCTGCTATTGGATATACTCTTGATGATCTTAAGGGTATTAGTCCCACTCTATGTCAGCAGAAGATTAAAACCGATCCTGACTTTAAACCAGTTGCTGATCATCAAAGGAGATTAAATCCTAAGATGGAAGAGGTCGTTAGAAAAGAAATATTAAAGCTTCTGGAAGCAGGAATCATTTATCATGTTGCTCATAGTGATTGGGTAAGTCCAGTACATTGCGTACCTAAGAAGGGAGGTATCACCGTCGTTCCTAATCATAAGGATGAACTAATCCGACATAGGATTATTACTGGCTATAGGATGGTGATAGACTTCCCGAACCTGAACAAGGCAACCAGGAAAGATCATTATCCTTTGCCGTTTATCGACCAAATGCTAGAAAGGCTATCCAAACACACACACTTCTGCTTTCTAGATGGTTATTCAGGTTTCTCGCAAATACCTGTTGCACAATCTGATCAGGAGAAAACCACTTTCACCTGCCCCTTCGGTACCTTTTCTTATAGACATATGGCTTTTGGCTTATGCAATGCACCTGCCACCTTTCAAAGGTGTATGATGGCTATATTCTCTGACTTTTGTGAAAAGATTGTAGAGGTTTTCATGGATGACTTCTCCGTTTACGGGTCTTCCTTTGATGATTGCCTCAGCAACCTTGATCAAGTCTTACAGAGATGCGAAGATACCAACCTCGTCTTGAATTGGGAGAAGTGCCACTTTATGGTTAATGAAGGCATCGTCTTAGGACACAAAATCTCTGAAAGAGGCATTGAAGTTGATAAGGCTAAGGTTGATGCAATTGAGAAAATGCCTTTCCCCACAGATAACAGAGGTATACGAAGTTTCCTAGGTCATGCTGGTTTCTATAGAAGGTTCATTAAAGACTTCTCTAAGATTTCTAGGCCTCTTACCAACCTCTTGCAGAAGGATGTTCCTTTTGTTTTTGATGAGGATTGTGAGGAAGCCTTCGAAATACTTAAGAAGGCTTTGATAACCGCACCTATTGTTCAACCACCTGACTGGAACTTGCCCTTTGAAATCATGTGCGACGCTAGTGATTATGTTGTTGGTGATGTTCTAGGACAAAGAGTTGACAAGAAGTTGAATGTTATTCACTATGCTAGTAAAACTCTAGACAGTGCCCAAAGAAACTATGCCACTACGGAAAAGGAGTTTTTAGCAGTCGTGTTTGCATGTGAAAAGTTCAGATCTTACATAGTTGACTCCAAAGTCACTATTCACTCTGATCATGCTGCTATTAAGTACCTTATGGAGAAGAAGGACGCTAAGCCTAGGCTGATCAGATGGGTTCTCCTGCTACAGGAATTTGATTTGCACGTCGTTGACTGAAAGGGTGCTGATAACCCTGTAGCAGATAACTTTTGTAGGCTAGAGAATGTCCTTGATGACCCACGACCTATTGATGACAGCTTTCCTAATGAGCAATTAAATGTCACCCGCACTTCACATAGTGCACCGTGGTATGCCGATTACGCAAACTATATCGTAGCCAAATACATACCACCCAGTTTCACCTATCAGCAAAAGAAGAAATTCTTCTTTGATTTGAGACACTACTTTTGGGATGATCCTCACCTTTATAAGGAAGGAGTAGATGGTGTTATTAGACGTTGTGTGCCTGAACATGAACAGGGACAGATCTTGCAGAAGTGTCATTCTGAATCCTACGGAGGACACCACGCTGGAGATAGAACTGCTCATAAGGTATTGCAATCAGGTTTCTATTGGCCCACTCTCTTCAAGGATGTCCGTAAGTTTGTCTTGTCTTGTGACGAATGCCAAAGAATAGGGAACATCCTTAACCATCAGGAAATGCCTATGAACTATTCACTTGTCATTGAACCATTTGATGTCTGGGGCTTTGATTATATGGGACCCTTCTCGAGTTCCAATGGGTATACCCACATCTTAGTTGCTGTGGATTACGTCACTAAGTGGGTAGAAGCTATCCCCACTAAAAATGTTGATCACCACACCTCTATTAAGATGCTTAAAGAAGTCATTTTCCCAAGATTTGGAGTCCCTAGATATTTGATGACTGATGGCGGTTCACACTTCAATCATGGTGTTTTCCGCAAGATGCTCGCTAAGTATGATGTCAACCATAGAGTTGCATCTCCTTATCATCCTCAGTCTAGTGGTCAAGTGGAGTTGAGTAATAGGGAGATCAAATTGATCCTACAAATGACCGTCAATAGATCTCGAAAGAATTGGTCTAGCAAACTTGACGGTGCACTATGGGCTTATAGGACTGCTTATAAGAATCCCATGGGCATGTCACCGTATAAAATGGTTTACGGTAAGGCCTGCCATTTACCTCTTGAGCTGGAACAAAAAGCTTATTGGGCAATCAAAGAGCTCAACTTCGATTTCAAACTTGCCGGTGAGAAGCGGTTGTTTGATATCAGCTCATTAGATGAATGGAGGGCACAGGCATATGAGAATGCCAAGTTGTTCAAGGAAAAGGTTAAGATATGGCACGACAAACGAATACAGAAACGAGAGTTCAATGTAGGTGATTATGTCCTGCTATACAATTCTCGTTTAAGATTCTTCGCAGGCAAGCTTCTCTCTAAATGGGAAGGTCCTTATGTTATCGAGGAAGTATAACGTTCCGGTGCCATCAAAATCAACAACACAGAAGGAAATTTTCCTAGAGTGGTAAATGGGCAAAGAATCAAGCATTACATCTCTGGTACTCCCATAAATGTTGAGACCAATATCATCAATGTCATAACTCCAGAGGAGTACATAAGGGATGTTTATCAGCCTATTTCAGACCCTGAAAACGAAGAGGTATCTGTTTCGGTAAGAAATTGGACTCCGATGCTTTTCCAATAGGAAATTTCCTCCGTTTTGGAATTCTTGGAAAATTAGAAAAATAAAAAGCAGTCCGAAGAGCGCACGAGGCGGCCACAAGCTTGGAAGCCGCCACCCCTGGTGGTGGCTAGGGGGCTTGTGGGCACCTCGTGTGCCTCCCAGACTCCGTTTTCTTGCGGAGCACTCCTTCTGGTCTAGAAAAAATCAATATATATACGCCCGAAGGTTTTGATCTCCGTATCGCACAGTCTTCCTGTGTTTTCGTTTCAAGCCTGTTGTCTGCCGCAGATTTAGGTCAAGATGTCTTCTCAAGATTCAGAAGAAGAGATCTATGTGGCCGATGATCGTGCTAACTCTAGGATTAATGGGGACTTGGAACCATATGGCTGGACCACTCATGAGGAAGAGGACTATGAGCCCAAAGGGAAAGAACAAACGAGTTCCGATGAAGAGGAGGCTCCTTTACCTCAACCTGCAAACACCCATGTGGAGTCCAAGAAGTCAAGCCTCCCCAACTCCAGGAAGAAGCCTAAGACCATATTTATCCCCTCTCGTTTCTTGCAGGAGAGTAAGCAGGAACTTTGCCATAGAGTGTTGAAACTTGAGGAGGAAAATGACGATCTAAGGGAGCAGAACTTTTTGCTCAAGTGGAAATTAGACAAGCTCAAGACTGCTTCAATAGCTCCACCACCATCACCACCAAAGGAAGACAACTAAGCATTGGTATGGGCAATCCCCTTGGCTTCTGCCAAGCTTGGGGGAGTTGCCCTGGTATCGTATCACCTTTATATCTTTTCCTTTTACCTTTGTTTTAGTTCTTTCCTTTTCAGTTTTTATTTCTTCTCTTAGAGGAATAAGTCTTTAGTGTTTAGTTTGAGTCTTTTGCTTTTGTCTCTCCCCCGATGTATTCGAGCTCGTGAGCTATATAATAAAGAGTATCTTAGTCAAGGGCTTTGCTTTGTACCATGATCAAAAGTATGAAAAGAACGATAGCATGAAATATCATGAGACGATCTTATGGAAAGTGATAGCTTCACATATGACACGTATGATGATTGAAACTTGTTGAGAATAAATCAGCATAGACCTCAGTCACTGTTGCAATTAATAAGAAGTAATAAGCAAAGAGAGGTTCACATATAAATATAACATCTTAGACACTTTTTACAATTGTGAGCACTCACCAAACTATTACATGCTTAGGAGTAGATGTTGGACAACGAAGACAACATAATGAATTGTGTTTGCTTGGTTCCAAACAATGTTATATGATTAGAGATCCCTTAGCATGTGACGATTGCTTCCACCTCATATTAGCCAAAACTCCCGCACCAAGTAGAGATACTACTTGTGCATCCACAAACCTTCAACCCAGTTTTGCCATGAGAGTCCACCATACCTACCTATGGATTGAATAAGATCCTTCAAGTGAGTTGTCATAGGTGCAAGCAATAAAAATTGCTCTCTAATATGTATGATCTATTAGTGTGTGGAAAATAAGCTTTGTACGAACCTCTGATGAGGAAGGCATAAAAGCGACAGACTGCATAATAAAGTTCTTTATCACAGGAGGCAATATAAAGTGACGTTCCTCGGCACTAAGAGGACACACATTTAAACCTCAAAAGCGCATGACAACCTCTGCTTCCCTCCGCGAAGGGCCTATCTTGTACCTTTACTTTTTGCCCTTGTAAAAGTCATGGTGATCTTCACCAATTCCCTATTTTTGCCTTTGTCTTGGCTACCGTCGCATGCTTGGGAAAGATCAATATTCATATATCAACTTGGAGTTGAGTACTTATGCTTTATTATTGTTGACTTTACCCTTGAGGTAAATCGTTGGGAGGCAAAACTATAAGCCCCTATCTTCCTCTGTGTCCAGCTGAAACTTTGATACCATGAGTACCACATGAGTTGTGACCATTGTGGAAAACAAAAGAGATGATTGAGTATGTGGGTTTGCCTTACAAGCTCTTATTTGACTCTTTCTGATGTTATGGTAAATTGCAATTGCTTCAATGACTATGGACTATTGTTGGTTATTTCTCGGTAAGGTTTTTGCTTCATACTTTGCTTTGTGAAGGAATTGTTACTTTCCCATAAGAATCTTTATGATGTATTGTTGTTCTATGTGTGATCATGATGCCCTCATGTCCGTATTATGTTTTATCGGCACCTTCGTCCCTCAACATGTAGACATGTTTATGGAACTTGGTTTTCGCTTGAGGACAAGCGAGGTCTAAGCTTGGGGGAGTTGATACGTCCATTTTGCATCATGCTTTCATGTTGATATTTATTGCTTTATGGGTTGTTATATTACTTTGTGGTACCATATTTATGCCTTTCTCTCTTATTTTGCAAGGTTTATTTGAAAAGGGAGAATTCAGGCAGCTGGAATTCTGGACTGGAAAAGGAGAAAATCTTAGTCCACTATTCTGCACATCTCCAAATGCCCTGAAAAGTTACGTGGATTTTTTTGGGATTATATAAAAAATACTGGGCGAAAGAAGTACCAGAGGGAGCTACCAGGGCGACACAAGCCTGGTAGCCGCCACCCCCTGGTGGCGGCTAGCAAGCTTGTGGGCTCCCTGACGGCCCACTGGCCCCCTCTTTTGCTATATGAAGGGTTTCATTCCAGAAAAAATCAATCGGGAGCTTTTTCGTGGTTTCGCCGCCGCCACGAGGCGGAACTTGAGCAGATCCAATCTAGAGCTCCAGCAGGACGATCCTGTCGGGGAAACTTCCCTCCCGGAGGGGGAAATCGTCGCCATCGTCATCACCAACACTCCTCTCGTCAGAGGGGAGGCATCTTCATCAACTTCTTCATCAGCACCATCTCCTCTCCAATCCCTAGTTCATCTCTTGTAACCAATCTCCGTCTCACGACTCCGATTGGTACTTGTAAGGTTACTAGTCGTGTTGAATACTCTTTGTAGTTTATGCTAGTTAGATTACTTGGTGGAAGAGTTTATGTTCAGATCCTTGATGCTATTCATTACACCTCTGATCATGATTATGATTATGCTTTGTGAGTAGTTACTTTTGTTCCTGAGGACATGGGATAAGTCATGCTGATAATAGTCATGTGAATTTGATATTCGTTCGATATTTTGATATGTGGTATGTTCTCTTTTCCTCTAGTGGTGTTATGTGAACATCGACTACATAACACTTCACCATATTTGGGCCTAGAGGAAGGCATTGGGGAGTAGTAAGTAGATGATAGGTTGCTGGAGTGACAGAAGCTTAAACCCCAGTCTATGTGTTGCTTCGTAAGGGGCTGATTTGGATCCACTAGTTTAATGCTATGGTTAGACGTTGTTTTAATTCTTCTTTCATAGTTGCGGATGCTTGCGAGAGGGGTTAATCATAAGTGGGATGCTTGTCCAAGTAAGGGCAGTACCCAAGCGCCGGTCCACCCACATATCAAACTATCAAAGTAATGAACGTGAATCATTTGAACATGATGAAACTAGCATGACAGAAATTCTCGTGTGTCTTCGGGAGCGTTTTTCCTCCTATAAGACTTTGTTCAGGCTTGTCCCTTGCTGCGAAAGGGATTGGGCCACTTGCTGCACCATTGCTACTACTTGTTACTTGTTACTTTTCGCTTGCTACGTTTCACCTCACTACACCATCACTTGTTACCGCTACTTTCAGTGCTTGCAGTTATTGCCTTGCTGAAAACTGTTTATCAGAGCCTTCTGCTCCTCGTTGGGTTCGACACTCTTACTTATCGAAAGGACTACGATTGATCCCCTATACTTGTGGGTCATCACTGACAAAGGTAAAAACAAGGTATTGGGACTTGGCAAAGTAGCTATTTCCAAGGACACGCACATGGACGAAGTCATGCTTGTCGAATCCCTTGGGATTAACCTCATGTCAGTCTCAATGCTTTGTGATCTTGATATGGTTGTTATCTTTGGAAAATAGAGATGTTTAGTCATCAAGGAATCTGATAGATCCAAAATCTTCGAAGGCTTTAGGAGAGGAAATTTGTACATTGTTGATTTTTCCACGCGTCCTCAACCAGCCACATGCTTACTAGAAAAAACCTGAGAAGGCTGGCTATGGCATCGAACACTTGGTCATGCAGGCATGAGGAATTTGCACACGCTGGCGAAGAAGAAGCATGTCATTGGCATCGAATCAGTCAAATTCCTCGAGGACCACCTCTGTGGTGCGTGTGAGTCTCGAAAAATGACCAGATCCAAACACCCCTCGAAAACTATCAAGACTACTACTCGTCCGTTTGAATTGCTTCACATGGATCTATTTGGACCTACTCATTATGCTACTCTAACCAATGCAACATCTTTATATGGCTTTATCGCCGATGATTTCTATTCTCGATATACTTGGGTACACATCATTCTGTATAAAACTGAAGTGCAGTAACTCTTCAAATGATTTTCCTCAAGGGCCTCGACGAACTTCGGCGTCAAGATCAAACACATCATAAGTGTTAACGGGACAGAATTCAAAAACACAAGTGTTGATGATTATCTTGATGAACTTGGTATTACTCACGAATTATCTGCTCCCTATAATCCTCAACAAAATGGCGTCGTTGAATGCAAGAACAGGACTCTTGTTGAAATGGCTCGGACCATGCTTGAAGAATATCAGACTCCTCGTCGTTTCTGGCCTCAAGTAATAAACACTGGTTGCCACATCATCAACATGGTATATCTTCACAAATTCCTCAAGAAAACCTCATATGAACTCTTCACTGACAAGAAACCCAATGTAAGTTATTTCAAAGTCTTCAGTGCAAAATTCTGGATTAGAGATCCTCAACATAGCTCAAAATTTGCACCTAAAGCATATGAGGGTTTTATGCTTGGTTTGGGAAAAGACTCGCACACCTACAGAGTCTTCAACACCTATCACAACAAGGTTGTTGAAATTGTAGATGTGTGGTTCGATGAAACTAATGGCTCGCAAAGAGAGCAATTGCCTCCTGTGCCAGACAAATTATCTCCTGAGGATGCTATCAAGTTCAAAGCGACTGAAGACATCGTTCCTACTAAGGAAATTGCTGAAGAAATCGTCCCCAGCACTGATGAAATTCAAGAAGGTACACCTGAGGAAATTGCTATAGATCAAATTCCTCAGCCCAGACAAAATCTTCAACCAGCCCATCCAAGAATAGCAAATGAAGTGGAACTTGACAAAATTCTCGATGACATCAATGTGCCAGGTCCTCTCACTCGCTCAAAAGCTTCACATTTAATTAAATTTTGTGGGCATTCCTCTTTTGTGTCTATCACATAACCCCCAAAAGTTGTTGAAGCCTTCAAGGAACCTGAGTGGATTCAAGCCATGCAAGATGAACTTCTTCAGTTCAAGCTAAATGATGTGTGGGAACTCGTGAAACGACCACATCCTCGCAAGCACAATATCATCAGCACCAAGTGGATTTTCCAAAGCAAGCAAGATGAGGATGGTTAAGTGGTGACGAATAAGGCACGGCTTGTAGCCCAAGGTTACACACAGGTTGAAGGAATTGATTTCAATGAAACTTTTGCACATGTTGCTAGACTTGAAGCTATTCGAATACTACTTTCTTATGCTAATCATCATAACATTACTCTATATCAAATGGATGTGAAAAGTGCAATCCTCAATGGTAAGCTTGAGGAAGAAGTATATGTTGCTGAGTGATACATCCGGAACTTATCTATAATTTCTGCTTGCTCCATGATCTTTTGGGTGACATTGTTATATGTTTTACTCCACTTTTATATCTTTTTACACATATTTGGACTAACCTACTAACTCAGTGCACCGAGTGCCAGTTTCCATCTGGTGATATATTTTTTGTAGGGGCTTTTATCCAAATTTCCAGAGCCCCAAAAACCCCGAGAAAAATATATATAAATCAGCATGACGAAAGCTTCCAGATCATGGAAGATGGGCCAGAGGGGAGCCAGGGGCTGCCCAGGCGGCCACCCTGCGCGGCCTGGCCCCTGGCCACACCCACAGGCCGCGTGGGTGGGTTCCACCTCTTCTGACACCCTCCTTTGGACTATACTTCCCCCTCCAATCCAAAACCCTTCCATCATATCCAGAATCGCAAATTTCTCCATCGTTCCGCCGCCGCAACGCTTCCGAGATCGGGAGCGTCAGGAGACCTCTTCCCAGCACCCTGCCGGAGGGAGGATTGACCTCCGGAAGCTTCTCCACCACCATGGACGCTTCTCGAACATGCCATGAGTAATCCTCCTTGGGCCATGAGTCATTGACGAGTAGCTATGTGATGTCTTCTCTCCAGTCTTGTGCTTCAGTGATTTGCCCTTGTGAGCTGCCCTACATGATCAAGGCACCTATGTAATTTTCATGCTATTGTTATGCTTGGTTTGTTGGGATCTGATGGATTATGAGATTATGTTCAAATTGTTATGAGCTATATATTTGATTATCCTTTTATATTATGTTCTTTAGTTATTCATGCATGTTCTCCATTGCTTTGTATTTCTTTGGCCAAGTAGTAGATTGTAACTCCAAGAGGAAGCGTTATGCGTGATTGTGGGTTCATGCCCCCTGATGTCTAGCTTGAGTGATAGAAACATGAGACTAGGGGATGTGATGTTGCCACCAGGGAGAAAACAACGGTGCTTGTGACCACGGTTGCAAGGATTGTTTACCTTATGCATAGTTCATTAATGCAGTTGTCCATTGCTTTGAGTTTACACTTTGGGTGGGGCTCGCAACTTAATACCAGCGAGATGTTCTGGATAGATATCTCAAGGTGGATGATTAGTAAGTAGATGGTGATGAATAAATGGTCTACTTGTCTTGGCGTACTTCCCATTACTATTGAGCCTCTAACTTTCAAGTAGCATAATTAGCATTACGGTGTGTTTATAATTCTGTCAATTGCCCAGCTGTAACTTGTTTACCCATGCATAGTTGTCTATCGTCTTTTGGGAGAGAGACATAACTAGTGAACATCATGTGACTCAGGTCCATATCACCACCGCTGCTTACACCTCCATGATTTAGTGCCTTCATTTACTTTTCCGTTGCAATCACTATCACTATTCCCGCTTGTGTTTTGATCCTTTCCAAACTACAAGGCCAGAGAGATTGACAACCTCTCTGTACTCGTTGGGAGCAAAGTTATTTGTTGTGTGTGCAGGTCCACGTCTTCTGCTAGCGCCAGGGCAGCGGACACCTACTTGTTGATCCTCGGAGTCCTCCTGGTTCGATAAACATTACAGTCTCCGTGTAAGGGAAACTTGCTACTGACTACATCTCCACCTTCCACTTGGGGTAGCCAACGAGGGGCGAGAAGTATATCCATCATCTCGTCATCAAGCAAGTTTCTGGCACCATTGTCGGGGACTCCAGTGTTCAAGATAGGGGAGTTTCACGCTATCTTTTACCTTTGCTTTTTAGTCTTGTTAGTTTGCTTTCTAGTCTTTGAGAAGATGACATTAACACCACTTTAATTAATGGTAGTAATCTTAATTTTGATACTGTAGTCTTTCTGAAGTTATCACTTTTTTGCAAAGAATGGCTAAAGACCCCCACACTAGTACATTCAATATTGCATTCACCGAGCATATTACCAATGCTCTTATCAAAGCTAGGGAGGAGAAGCTCAAGCTAGAGAGTTCTATTCCTAGAAAACTATAAGATGGTTGGGATCCTATGGTCAAGATTAAATTGAATAATATCTCTTGCTTTGCTTTATGTGATGTTGGACCTAGTTCCTCTGTTATGCCCAAAAGAATGTATGGTATGCTTGATTTGAAACCTTTTGATCAATGTTCTTTTGGTGTTCGTCTTGTTGATTCTTCCGTAAAGAAACCTTTAGGGAGAATTGACGATGTTCTTATTGTTGGCAATGATAATTATGTGCCCGTTGATCTTCTTATTATGGGCATTGAGTGTGATCCCTCATGTCCAATTATTTTAGGACGTCCTTTTCTCCGCATCAGTGGTGCTATCGTTGACATGAAAGAAGGGACCATTAGATTCCAATTTCCCCTTAAAAGGGAATGGGACACTTCCCTCCAAAGAAGATTAAGTTGCCTTATGAGTCCGATATTCGAGCAAGTTATTCTTATGGAGTTGATAATACTTGATATTTTTGCATCATGCCTAGCTCAAAGGCATAAAAGAAAGCGCTTGTTGGGAGGCAACCCAATTTCATTTTACTTTCAGTTTTAGTGGTCTTCATGTTTGTTACTACTGTAGCAACATCATTGTATCTTTATTTTCAAGGTTTGTGCCAACTTTTAGCCTCCGATTGCAAAAAAGTTCAAAAGTTGTGACATGTTGTCCAGAAACAGATTATGTCTGCTTGACGGAAACATTTGCCAAAAATCACCAGATCATCGTTTTTATCTCAATTGTTTTGACAACATGATCTATATAATTGTCTTTCTCGCGTCTGTTCTGAGTTTTTTTATTTGAGTTGCAGAACTGCCTCGAAAAAATTATTTACTACTCGTTGTTGTGTTTTTCACAGATTCTGCCACGTTTTGCATTTTCATCATTTTGCAAATCTTAAGCTTGCTTTTCCTTTGCAAAAACCTTTTTGCAATCATGAGAAACAGTATCTTTTCATGAAAATCTTTATTTCCAGTAGGTAATGAATTATTTTATCATGGGTACTAACCTCTTGGCAATCATGAGTTCCGTATGAAGGGAGTTTTCAAGTATGCGATGGAAGATGATGAAAGAAGATCCAGGAGTGTCAAGTGCTCAAGCTTGGGGATGCCCCATGCACCCCCAAGAAATATTCAAGGATACTCAAGTGTCTAAGCTTGGGGACGCCCTCGTGCATCCCCTTCTCTATCAACAATCATCAGTTCGTCCATCTCCATGCTATATTTTTATCACTTCATATGTTATGTGTTATGCTTGGAGCGTCCCGCTCTTTACTTTTTAGTTTGTTTTAGTTTTTCTTGCTTTTCATAACAAGTCGGAACCTAGCCTTCCTTGTTTGGGAGAGAAACACGCTCCATTCCACTCTAGAACACAACATAGGTTTTCATGCTTATCCTTTTTGTGTGTTATCTATCTTTACATAGTTGTTGTGCTTAGCTCTTAGTTTTCATGCTATATATTTTTAAGAGCTACTCCCTCCATACCTAAATATAAATCTTTTAAGATATTTCACTAGGTGTCTACATGCAGAGCAAAATGAATGAATCTATACTCTGAAGTATGTCTATATACATCCGTATGTAGTCCATTAGTTGAACGTCTAGAAAGACTTATATTTAGGAACGGAAGGTGTATTATTTAGGTTGCTTTTGGAACTATCTTGAGTTATCATGCTTATCTTGTTTAGAGAGTTGGCTTGTTGCATTGAGTTATGTGTCTTTCATGAGTAGGTAATTGAGGTTGCTATTTAAGTATAGCTGTGACTTGCATTAGTTTTGAGGTATTGATTTGAGTAATATTTGGACTATTGGTGCCAAGAGCTTGAGCCTATTAGTGATAGGTGTCACATCTTGGGAAATCCGTTTGTTTTTCAAAAACTAAAAAATTAGTTGAGAACTCTAGCTACTAGATTGATTGCTAACCTCTGGAGGGGTTGGAATATATAGAGTATCCTCACGTTACCATGGTTCGAGGATGCGCAAGGATAACCAAACCCCAAACACTCCTCCTCGGGGTACTTGTCTCTTTGTGAATCTCACTAGATAGAGAGTTACCGATAATAAGTGTATGAGTTCTTCAGGCTAATGTGAGTATTCGATTGTTGGCACTTCCACCATCCATATTTTGCTAGCCTCTTTAGTATCGTGCATTGCCCTTTCTCATCTTGAGAATTGGTGCAACCTTCGCCGGTGCATCCAAACCCTTGGCATGATACGTCTGTCATCATAAGCCACATTATATCCTTCCTCAAAATAGCCACCATACCTACCTATTAAGGCATTTCCATAGCCTTTTCGAGATACATTGCCATGCAACATCCACCATCTCATGACTTGGTCTTCATGTCATACATGCTTTTGCTTGATCAAGGAGCCGCATGCTAGTTGGGCCTTGCCCTTACTATTACTACATGACGCGCTAGTATCATTGCATATCCTGGTACACTGGCAGAGGCATATATTTGCATACATCATGATAGTTTTCATTTGTCTTTATGTGAGTACTTCTTATAAAGTGTGATGATCTTCTTTTTATTTAGGTAAAACATTAAGTGTTTCCCTTAAGTGAGGAAAAGATCCCAAAGAGGACAAATGAAAAGATCCCAAAGAGGACAAATGAGAGATAAATAGAAAGAGCCAAAGAGGCCACACAAAAAATAAAAAGAAAAAAAGAAAAAAGAAATAAAAAGAGAGAAGGGGGCAACACTACTATTCCTTTTGAAAGGTCCACACTCGTACTCCATTGCTATATTTGTACTACATAGAGATTATCATTCATGCATAACTATGTGGGGAACGTTACACTGTTGAACTTGGCTTGCATATTCCAATGATGAGCCTCCTCAAATGACCTCTAGGTCTTCATGAGCAAGCAAGTTGGATGCACCACCACTAGTTCCATTGGAGAGCTTACCTTAGCTCATATGTGCATCCGCTGCATGGCAATCCCTACTCCTCACATCATATCTATCATTTGGCTTTCTCTCGCCTATGGTTGTCCACATTGATGTGAGCCTTTCACACCTTTTTGTATTCATTCCCCATCATTATTCTATTTTCCATCCTAAGTGCCAACATATCTTGCTTGCGCTCATCCATTGCATGAGTGCTCAAAATCGAAAGGGAGAGCATCATTTTGACTTGTGCTTGACTAGTGGTCTGGGGATGAGTCAAAATAAGATTCCGAAGGAGACCAAGTGTGAATTTTAGTAGATTGAGTTCTCAATTAAAATAATTTTATGCTCTAAATGTTGGGGAACATTGCATGGGAAACAAAAAATTTCCTACGCACACGAAGACCTATCATGGTGATGTTCATTTACGAGAGGGAGATCGGATCCACATACCCTTGTAGATCGCTCTCCGGGAAGCGTTGAGAAACGCGGTTGATGTAGTGGTACAACTTCATGATTCAAATCACCATCGTCCCACGATCCGTCCCGATCTAGCACCGAACGGACAGCACCTCCGCATTCAGCACATGTATAGCTTGATGGAGATCTCCGCCTTCTTGATCCAGCAAGAGAGGCGGGGAAGTAGATGAGTTCCCCGGCAGCGTGACGGCGTGCCGGTGATGGTGATGATCTATTCGTATAGGTTTGAGTTGCACGTGGCAAAGTTGTGTATCAAAAACCCTAAAGCCTCTAGTATATATAGGAGGAGGCGAGGGGCTAGCCTTGGGGATCAAGGGAGCCCCTAGGGCACCGACCGAAGTGGAGAGGAGGACTCCAACTCCAATTCTATTTGGGAAGGAGGAGTCCTCCTCTCCCTTACCACCTCCCTCTCTCTTTTTTCTTTTCTCTTTGTTTTTTTTCTTCCTAGCGCCATAGCCCACTTGGGCTGGCCTCACCAGCCCACTAAGGGCTGGTGCACCACCCCTGGGCCACTAGGCTCACTCCCGGGTGGGTGGGCCCCTCCCGGTAAAGATTCGGAACCCATTCGCCACTCCCGGTACACTACGGGTAATGCCCGAAATCTTTCCGGAGACCAAATGAAACCATCCTATATATCAATCTTCCTTTCCGGACCATTCCGGAAACCCCCGTGACGTCTGTGATCTCATCCGGGACTCCAAACAACCTTCGGTCACCAACACCTATAACTCAACTATACCGAAACGTCACCGAACCTTAAGTGTGCAGACCCTGCGGGTTCGAGAACTATGCATACATGACCCGAGACACTTCGCGGTCAATATCCAATAGCGGGACCTGGATGTCCATATTGGCTTCTACATATTTGATACGTCTCCAACGTATCTATAATTTTTGATGGTTTCATGTTATTATCTTGTCAAACTTTGGATGTTTTGCATGCCTTTTATATATTTTTTGGGACTAACTTATTGACTCAGTGCCAAGTGCCAATTCCTATTTTTTCCATGTTTTTTTACCCCTTTTAGAGGAGATTTTGAAACGGAGTCCAAACGGAAGAAAATCCCCGAAAAGATTTTTTCCGTAACGGAAGAAGATCGGGAAGCTTGAGAGCCATGGCAGGGGAGCCTTAGGGGCCCCACAAGCCCCCACCCCGCGACCAAGGGGGTAGGCCGCGACCCACAGGCTTGTGGGCCCCCTTGGCGCTCTCTGTCCTAGGGGTTGCGCCTATATATTCCCTAAAAATCCCAAAAAAATCAGGAGATCATCTAAATCACTTTTCCGCCTCCGCAAGATCCCATCTAGGGCACGTTCTGGTGCCCTGCCGGAGGGGGATTCGGATATGGAGGGCTTCTTCATCAACACCATGACCTCTCCGATGATGCGTGAGTAGTTCACCATAGACCTACGGGTCCATGGTTAGTAACTAGATGGCTTCTTCTCTCTCTTGGATCTTCAATACAAAGTTCTCCATGATCTTCATGGAGATCTATCCGATGTAATCTTCTTTTGCAGTGTGTTTGTCGAGACCCGATGAATTGTGGATTTATGATCAGATTATCTATGAATCTTATTTGAGTTTCTTCTGATCTCTCATATGCATGATTTCATATCCTTGTAATTCTCTTCGAGTTGTGGGTTTTGTTTGGCCAACTAGATCTATGATTCTTGCAATGGGAGAAGTGCTTGGTTTTGGGTTCATACCGTGCGGTGACCTCACCCAGTGACAGAAGGGGTAGAGAGGCACGCATCGTGTTGTTGCCATCAAGGGTAAAAAGATGGGGTTTTCATCATTGGTTTGAGATTATCCCTCTACATCATGTCATCTTGCTTAAGGCGTTACTCTGCGTCGTGGGTATAAGTCTGACAGTAGATGTGTAGGGTACGAAAGGATGGCCAGAGCCTTAGCTACGGCGAGGTTGTATGAGTTCAGGCCCCTGTACGGTGGAGGTAAAAGCCCTACGTCTCAGTGCTCTTGGGAGCTTAGTGTCGAGTGGAATATAGGATTACAGTAAATGCCAACCCCTGCACCAGTGGGGAAGAGTGGCTTATATAGAGTGCGCTGCCCTCCACAACGGCCCCGTGGACAAGGGTGGAATAGTGGCCAATAAATGCCTACGTTACACGTAACGTATGCCTTAAATGCTAATAATGGTGTATGAAAACGTATGACCGTTGCCCTCCTAGGAGGTTACGATGTACAGAGTGGAATTCAGTCGGTACGATAAATACGCTCCGAATGCTCGTCACCGAATGGATGATGGGGGGTCCTTAGTTCAGTCGGAACTGTTTAAGGGCCTTGCCCTCTATGAAGGGTAGTCCTTGGGTAGGACCTATAGGGCAGGCCTATGACCCTACCCTGGGACTATAACCCCATCATTAGTCCCCGAATGGATCGGGGTTGGAATGGCGAAGTGATGCCTGGAGTACGGATCTGACTGGTATGGATGTGACTTTGGCGTTGTTTGCCTCGATCCATTTTATCCTTTCGACCAGTGATTCGAGTGAATATATCAGTGAAACAAACCGTCAGGGCCCGAGTGCTTCCGCGGAATCTTTCGATGTGACCGGTCAAACTAACAGCGGCGGATTTTCTGGGATCCTCAAATTTCTGTTGCCGCGCGCTCAGCGGGGATGTCGACATCGCCATCGAGTAGTTTCTGCCATCTCGATTACCGTGCTGTTATCTTCTCCACTAACATCGCAGCAGCCGGTCGGGGGATAAGATTTCGGGGCCACCTGTTAGTGACCCAGTCGGAAGCTTATTTAAGCCTCTCCGGCGGGGGTTTCTTGTTGCGCTGCCCTTGTTACTCGCATTCACCCCGCTCCTCCTGTAGCTCCCTGCGCGCTCCAAGCCTCCTCCTTCCTCTCCTCCTCGCCGGACCTGCCGCCCTCACCATGACGAAGGGGCAGACCAGCAAACTCGAGTCGCAAAAGAAGAAGAAGAAGGGGGCGGCTCCTGCTCAGCGGCGACAGCGAGCAGTGCCGGCGGGTTAGATCCGGGGGGATTTCCTCCCCTCCATGGTGACGGCGAACGATTTGCTGGAGCTAGTGGAGCACGGCATGATCGCCAACAAGTCATGGAGGCTGCCGGCGGAGGGCGAGACGGAGCCGGCGCTGCAGGAGGGGGAGCGCGTCCTGCTGCTCAGCCACGTGTTCCGGGGCTTCTCCTTGCCTCCCCACCCCTTTTTTAGAGGTATTATGAATCACTTCGGGGCGCAGCTCCATCATTTTCCTCCAAACGCGATAGCCCATCTTGCCACATTCGTCACCCTGTGCGAGTGCTTTATTGGATGTCCCCCCCCATTGGGGGCTCTTTAAGTACATCTTCTCCGCTAGATCCCAGACTGTCAAAAAGCTTAGCCAGTCGGACGATAAAACCCATCTCCTCCAGCTCTGCGGGGGCTTAGGCTTCCAGAAGAAAACGAAGAGTAGCTACCCTCCTCTGCAGTTGTCCGAGTCAGTTAGGAACTGGCAGTCGACCTGGTTCTATTGCCAGGACATCGCTTGTCCGAATGCCGCGACTGGGTTGCCACCCTTTAGCTTAGACCGTCTGGCCCCTCCCAGGCAGCTTGCGCTCTCAAAGTTGGAAAAGATCCAGATCCAACCTCTGGTCGACGCGCTGATAGCTGTCGTCCGCATGGGAGTCGCCGGCACAGATTTGCTGGAGACTTTTCTGGGTCGGTGCATCCAGCCGCTGCAAGCCCGACACCACGCCATGTGGCACTATGCAGGGCCTGGGGATTCCACTCGGACCCATCCAGAATGCGTGACCGGGGAGGTTGTGACAACGTGGGTCCGCGGCATCACAGGCGCATGCGACAACCCTAGAGGAGCCCGTCGGGTGAAGCCCTTCCGCGCCGATAATCCTCCTCTGAATGAGGTGAGCACCTCTTGTCGAGTGCTTTCAATCTTCTTAGATTTATCGCTTTTCTTGTGTCGCCGCCTGATGTCTGACGTTGTCGACTGTATTTTGCGCAGGAGTGGACCAACTGGCATTCTCCCGTCTCGAACGGGAACCCCGCTGAGGAAGAGTAGGGCAGCCAGGAGGGCAGCGTGGATAGCGCCGAGTACGTCTCCGATAGTGGGGAGATGGAGGAGGAGACTGAGGAGGAGGAGGGAGAGGTTGGGGAGCAGAGCTCGCCACCTCCACCATCAGAACCTCGAACTAAGCGCCGTCACGAACCTGCGGCTCCGCCGGCTCCTCTAGCGGCCCCGAGTGCTCCGCCAGCCTCTCCCGTGGCTCCGAGTGCTTGGAGCGTGAAGAGGACTAGGGACGCTGCTGCCGAGCCCACGGAACAGCCATCCAAGGTGGCAAAACCTAGCGGGTCCAAGCCTCAGAAAGCTTTGCCTCGGATGAGGATCGCTGTTCCAGTCGCCTCAGCGTAAGTCTCTTATTCTCCCATCTTGCTTCAGTATCTAGTTGAACTCATGCTTATCCGTCGAGTGGATTTCACTCGACAGAGCTGCTACCTCCGCCACCTGTCTGCCGTGCGAAGGCGATGATCCCATGGACATGGGTAACGCTGCCACATCCCAGCAAGGTACGCCATCACGACTCCGAGAGTTTGTATTATTGTTTCGCGAGCGTTGTCTTCAATCTTGCCCTTTTTCTGTAATTTCATGTTGTTCAGTCGGGGTTCCTTCGGAGGTGATTCACCTGGAGGACGACGACCAAAGAGGGTCAGGGCCAGCTTTGGCGCCTGTCCTTGAGGTTTTCCCATCTGCTGCTGCTCCCACCATGGACGCGCCGCCGACTTAGACGGTGTCCCTCGCGGCGGAACCGACTGGAGCGGAACTTGGGATGCCCAAGGAGTCTTCTGTCGTGCCGGGTCCGTCGACCGTCCAGTACGACGCCCGACACCTCCCGGAAGACCAAGTGGGGGCCGCCAAGGAGGCCATGGTGCAGGTGGAGCTGATGGTGGGTGACACCAAGGGAGCGTATGACTCCATCACGTCTTTGTACAAGAGAAGCTTGGAACTCCGGGACGATATCCGAGCAAGTGCGCTAGTAAGTGATTACTTTCCTCTTGTTACCCACTGGGGGTTTAAGTGATATACTCGGATACGGTAGGATTAGTTTGCAGTGGGTTCACTCCGAGTGAACCCAGTGGGTGTAGTCCCCAAGACTTCTGTCGAGTGCTTGCACCGGCAGTTGTCTTTATATGTATTTTCCGTTACCCGAGTGGATCAGAGCTGATCTGCCCGAATGTTTCCAGTGGGGGCACTCCGAGTGCACCCACTGGGTGTAGTCCTCGAGAGTAGTGTTACTCAGGTCGGGTGATAGTAGTGTCGTAGATTTGTCTGTTTGTCATGTCGCTCAATAGGGCCGGCCCGTTCGAGCTTCATGCCAGTGGGGTCACTCTTAGTGAACCCACTGGGTGTAGTCCCCGAGACCGCCGTCGAGTGCTTGCATCGGCAGGGGTCTGAAGAACTTTGAGCTTTGTTTGCTTTCCTTGTTGAATGTGTCTGATCTTCCCTTTGCGCTGATTTGGCAGAAGACTTGCGAAATGGGATCCGCGTACAATGCTCTGAAGGCTGAAAAGGTTCAGCTTGCTGCCGAATTGGAGTCGGCTGTGAATGACTTGGATGGTGTGAAGGGGGCTCTTGCTGACTGAGAGAAATCTTTGGAGGAGTCCCGGGAGACCAACAAGGCATTGGTGGACGAAATTGAGAAAATGGGCAAGCAAAGAACTGAATTGATGGGTCAGATGAAGGTGATGAACAATCGGTGCATGGCGCAGGAGAAGTACGTCAGCAACTGGGCAAGAAAGATGATTGCACTGCTTGGTGGTAAGTTTTTTGCCGAGTGCTTCTTGTCTTTGGAGTTTATTGTGCGCTTACTTTCTGCTTGTCTTTTCTTGGCAGATTTTTGTCTGGACGCTGAGGCTGAAGCAGCCGACATTGAACGGTCGGTTGTTTCGAACGTTCCACTCGGCGACGAAACCAACCGGGACATGCTCCGAGCGCATATTCGCCTTGGCAGAGTGGGACCTTTCATTGGCCGCTTGAGAGAGGTCATCGGCCGGATCGACAAGGAGTTGTGGCCCGAAGACGATTCCCGGCAAGAAATAGAAGGGTTGATGACTCGGCTGGAGGACGTCCTGAACTGAGTGCATGCATGGAAGAAGTCTGCTGCTCGTTGTGGTGCGGACGTGGCGCTATCTCTGGTCCGAGTGCACTGCAAAGAAGCTCGCGAAGAAAATCTGAAGGCGTTGCAGGTCACCAACACCAAGAAGCTTCGATTCGAAGATTTCATGGAGACCTTCATCGACACAGCCACTCGTATCGCAGACGGGGTCGACCTTGACACCTTTGTGGAGCCTGCCAATCCTGGTGACGCTTGAAAAACTTTATGGTGAATGCACTTTTGGCTCGGAATGCCGAGTGTTATCTGTATCAAACTTTGGCCACTGCTGTTGGCCGTCACATTTGTGGTTCGGTGTGGATAATCTTGATCCACACCGAGCCGATCCAACTTTGAATTCGAATCAAATATTTTGCTCTTCTTTCGCCAAGTTTTTTTGACACAATTTTGGCTCGTGATTTTTGTTTGGCGTTTCTTGGTGAAGCCAATGGCAAACATGCGGAGCATGTAATTGTCAGTTGTCTTCACATCCACATGAGCCTTAATGAGGGTCTGCTAAGCCTCCGAGTGGATCTCGAGGATACACTCGAAGGAAGCTTTTTACTTGCGATTCTGGATCGCAGCTAAGTCCCCGAGTGCGGCATCTCGCGCGCACTCGGAGTGAGTTGATACTCATGTAGTTGTCAGTTGTCTTCACATCCACATGAGTCTCAATGAGGGTCTGCTAAGCCTCCGAGTGGATCTCGAGGATACACTCGAAGGAAGCTTTTTACTTAGGCGATTCTGGATCGCAGCTAAGTCCCCGAATGTGACTTTTCGTGCGCACTCGGAGTGAGTTGATGCTCATGTAGTTGTCAGTTGTCTTCACAGCCACATGAGCCTCAATGAGGGTCTGCTAATCCTCCGTGCGGATCTCGAGGATACGCTCGAAGGAAGCTTTTTACTTAGGCGATTCTGAATCGCAGCTAAGTCTCCGAGTGCGGCTTTTAGTGCGCACTCGGAGCGAGTTTTGTACTTAGGCGATTCTGAATCGCACCTAAGTCCCCGAGTGCGGCTGTTAGTGCACACTCGGAGCGAGTTTGTACTTAGGCGATTCTGGATCGTAGCTAAGTCCCCGAGTGCGGCTTTTGGTGCGCACTCGGAGCGAGTTTGTACTTAGGCGATTCTGGGTCGCAGCTAAGTCCCCGAGTGTGGCTGTTAGTGCACACTCGGAGCGAGTTTGTACTTAGGCGATTCTGGATCACAGCTAAGTCCCCGAGTGCGGCTTTTGGTGCGCACTCGGAGCGAGTTTGTACTTAGGCGATTCTGGATCGCAGCTAAGTCCCCGAGTGCGGCTTTTGGTGCACACTAGGAGCGAGTTTGTACTTAGGCGATTCTGGGTCGCAGCTAAGTCCCCGAGTGCGGCTGTTAGTGCACACTCGGAGCGAGTTTGTACTTAGGCGATTCTGGATCGCAGCTAAGTCCCCGAGTGTGGCTTTTGGTGCGCACTCGGAGCGAGTTTGTACTAGGCGATTCTGGGTCACAGCTAAGTCCCCGAGTGCGGCTTTTGGTGCGCACTCGGAGCGAGTTTGTACTTAGGCGATTCTGGGTTGCAGCTAAGTCCCCGAGTGCGGCTTTTGGTGCGCACTCGGAGCGAGTTTGTACTTAGGCAATTCTGGGTCGCAGCTAAGTCTCCGAGTGCGGCTTTTAGTGCGCACTCGGAGCGAGTTTGTACTTAGGCGATTCTGGGTCGCAGCTAAGTCTCCGAGTGCGGCTTTTAGTGCGCACTCGGAGCGAGTTTGTACTTAGGCGATTCTGGGTCGCAGCTAAGTCCCCGAGTGCGGCTTTTGGTGCTCACTTGGAGCGAGTTTGTACTTAGGCGATTCTGGGTCGCAGCTAAGTCCCCGAGTGCGGCTGTTAGTGCACACTCGGAGCGAGTTTTTTAGACCGGAGTCTGTGAACGCGGAAGAATTTTGAACCTGCAAGAAATCAATCTACTTTGTATTAGTTCAATGATACTTGCTCTTTACATTGCCCCCGTCAGCGATCATGTGTAGAAGCGCTTCAGGAGATCTCCGTTCCATGCTTGCGGCTCGTCCATTTCTCTGTCGAGGTTGTAGAGTCGGTACGCTCCGTTGTTTGGCACCTTAGAGATGATGAAGGGTCCTTCCCAGGCGGGAGCCAACTTGTGAGGCCTCTGCTGGTCCACTCAGAGCACCAGGTCGCCTGCTTGGAATGTGCGACTCCTGACGTGCCGCGCGTAAAATCGCCGCAGATCTTGTTGATAAATTGTTGAGCGAGTCAGTGCCATCTCGCGCTCTTCTTCTAGTAGATCCAATCCGTCTTGCCTGGCTTGCTCTGCTTCGGCTTTGGAGAAGAGTTTGACTCGTGGAGAGTTGTGAAGCAACTCACTCGGAAGGACTGCCTCGGCTCCGTAAACAAGGAAGAACGGGGATCGCCCTGTAGATCTATTCGGAGTTGTGCGGAGGCCCCACAACACCGAAGGCAGCTCGGTGACCCATGCGTCGGCGGCATGTCCAACTTCTCGCAGGAGTCGAGGCTTCAACCCTTGAAGAATAAGTCCATTCGCCCGCTCCACTTGCCCATTTGTTTGGGGGTGCGCCATAGATGCAAAATCCACTCGGATACCTTGGCCTGCGCAAAAACCCTTGAATCTGTCCGAGTCAAAGTTTGTTCCATTGTCGGTGATTATGCTGTGCGGAACCCCAAATCTGGCGATGATGTCTTTGACAAACTTGATGGCCGTAAGGGCGTCGATCTTCTTGATGAGCTTGGCTTCAATCCACTTGGTGAACTTGTCGACTGCTACCAACAGATGAGTGAATCTCCCTTGGCCTGTTCTGAATGGACCGACTGTATCTAATCCCCACACTGCGAACGGCCAAACAAGAGGGATTGTCTTCAGCGCAGATGTTGGCTTGTGGGACTTATTCGAATAGAACTGACAGCCTTCGCATCGGTCGACCATATCCTTTGCCATTTCATTAGCCTCCAACCAGAAGAAACCAGCCCTGGATGCTTTGGCGACGATTGCTCTTGAGGAGGCATGATGGCCGCAGGTTCCCGAGTGAATTTCTTCCAGGATTAAATGTCCCTCCTCAGGGGAGATGCACCGCTGAAGGACGCCTGAAATACTTTCCTTGTACAACTCGCCACCAATGACGGTGAAGGACTTCGACCTGCGGACGATCTGCCTAGCTTGGACTTCATCTTCTGGTAATTCTTGCCTCAGGATGTACGCAATGAACGGCACAGTCCAATCGGGGATGAGAGCAAGAATCTCCATGATCAAATCAACCACAGCGGGGACCTCGACTTCAGTCGGATCTGTCGAGCTCTTCAGTTGTACTGGTTCCTCTGTGAAAGGATCTTCTTTTACTGAGGGAAGGTGTAGGTGCTCGAGGCAGACATCACTCGGGACCGGTCTCCGAGTGGATCCAAGTTTCGCCAATTCATCAGCTGCTTGGTTTTTCAGTCGCGGAACATGGTGGAGTTCCAGACCTTCAAACTTCTTCTCGAGCTTCCTTACTGCGTTGCAGTATGTAGTCATGGTAGGGTTCCTGACATCACACTCCTTCATCACTTGATTAACCACCAAATCTGAATCGCCATAGACCATCAGGCGACGGACGCCGAGTGTGATGGCCATGCGCAATCCATAAAGGAGAGCTTCATACTCTGCCTCATTGTTGGAAGAATCAAAATGTATCTGCAACACATACTTAAGTTTATCAACTTTTGGCGATATGATCACTACGCCAGCGTCGGAGCCATTCAACATCTTGGACCCATCGAAGAACATAGTCCAATGAGCCGAGTAGATGTGAGTCGGTTGCTGTTGTTCTACACATTCTGCTATGAAGTCAGCCAGAGCTTGAGACTTTATAGCCTTCTTGGCTTCGAACTTGATGTCGCAGTTTAACATCTCCATAGCCCACTTCGCCACTCGGCCTGATGCGTCTCGATTGTGGAGGATTTCCGACAACGGAGCATCAGAAACGACAGACACCGAGTGGTCTTGGAAATAATGAGCCACCTTCTTTGCAGTCATGTAGATCCCATAAATAAGCTTTTGATAATGGGGATACCTCTGCTTGGAAGGAGTCAGGACTTTGGAGACATAATATACTGGCCGCTGAACCTTGTATGCTTTGCCTTCTTCTTCGCGTTCGACTGTGAGAATAGTGCTGATGACTTGATTTGTAGCCGGGATGTACAAAAGAAGGGGTTCTTTACTAAGCAGGGCAGTAAGAACCGGCTGGGTGGAAAGCAGGGCTTTGAGGTCGTCGAATGCAATTTGGGCTTCGTCTGTCCACTCGAAAGTATCTGATTTCTTCATGAGTCGGTACAGAGGTAACGCCTTCTCGCCGAGTCGAGCGATAAACCTGCTCAAAGCTGCTAGGCAACCTGTGAGCCTTTGAACATCATGTATTCTGACCGGCCGCTCCATTCGAACGATGGTCCCGATCTTTTCGGGGTTGACATCGATCCCTCGTTCAGAAACGAAGAAACCGAGTAACTTTCCGCTGGGAACACCGAATGAACACTTGGCAGGGTTGAGCTTGATATCGTACCTACGAAGGTTGGCGAATGTTTTTGCCAAGTCAGTCAGCAGGTCGGAACCTTTGCGTGACTTGACTACGATATCGTCCATATATGCCTCCACATTTTGACCGATCTGGTCAAGGAGGCATTTTTGGATCATGCGCATAAAAGTTGCTCCTGCATTCTTCAAACCGAATGACATAGTGATGTAGTAGAAACACCCGAATGGGGTGATGAAGGCTGTTTTTAATTCATCCGGACCATACAGACGGATCTGATGATAGCCCGAATAGGCATCAAGGAATGATAAACGCTCGCAGCCCGCAGTCGAATCAACAATTTGATCAATGCGGGGGAGCGGGAAATGATCTTTCAGGCAGACCTTATTGAGATGCTTGAAGTCAATGCACATACGGAGAGACTTGTCCTTCTTGGGCACCATGACAACATTGGCGAGCCACTCGGAGTGGTGTACCTCGCGAATGAAGTTGGCTGCCAAAAGTTTAGCCACCTCCTCTCCGATTGCCTTCCTTTTATGCGCGGCGGACCGACGCATGCGTTCTCAAACGGGCCGAGTAGCAGGATCCACATGCAGTCGGTGCTCAGCCAACTCCCTGGGTACACCTGGCATGTTATGAAAGGATGGGCAGAGCCTTAGCTACGGCGAGGTTGTATGAGTTCAGGCCCCTCTACGGTGGTGGTAAAAGCCCTACGTCTCAGTGCTCTTGGGAGCTTAGTGTCGAGTTGAATATAGGATTACAGTAAATGCCAACCCCTGCACCAGTGGGGAAGAGCGGCTTATATAGAGTGCGCTGCCCTCCACAACGGCCCCGTGGACAGGGGTGGAATAGTGGCGAATAAATGCCTACGTTACACGTAACGTATGCCTTAAATGCTAATAATGGTGTATGAAAACGTATGACCGTTGCCCTCCTGGGAGGTTACGATGTACAGAGTGGAATTCAGTTGGTACGATAAATACGCTCCGAATGCTCGTCACCGACTGGATGATGGGGGGTCCTTAGTTCAGTCGGAACTGTTTAAGGGCCTTGCCCTCTATGAAGGGTAGTCCTTGGGTAGGACCTATACGGCAGGCCTATGACCCTACCCTGGGACTATAACCCCATCACTCTGTTCGTCATGAACTCAATACACTAGATGCATGTTAGATAGCGGTCGATGTGTGGAGTAATAGTAGTAGATGCAGAAAGTATCGGTCTACTTGTCTCGGACGTGATGCCTATATGTAGGATCATTGCCTTATATATCGTCATGACTTTGCGTGGTTCTATTAATTGCTCGACAGTAATTTGTTCACCCACCGTGATATTTGCTATTTTGAAAGAAGCCTCTAGTGAACACTATGGCCCCCGGGTCTACTCCACACCATATTTTCGGCCTTACACTTATTACTTCATTGCACTTTCCGCCTTCAGATCTCACTTTGCAAACAATATTGAAGGGATTGACAACCCCTTTGAAGCGTTGGGTGCAAGCTCTTTTGTGTTTGCGCAGGTACTCTCGACTTGACGAGACCCTCCTTCTGGATCGATACCTTGGTTCTCAAACTGAGGGAAATACTTACTGCTCCTGTGCTGCATCACCCTTTCCTCTTCAAGGGAAAAAACTAACGCAAGCCCAGTCTCCGTCAACGTGTCAATTTCTGGCGTTGTTGTTTCAGAAGTAGCAATATTCTACGAAGATCTTATCGGTTGAACCTCTGTGCCAAGGATTCCTATAATCCCGTATAACATTCCCTTTGTCTTTCGTTATGTTACTTGCCCGGGATTTGACCGTTGGTATCCCTATACCTATTTTGATCTCGTTACCGGCAAGTCTCTTTACTCGTTACGTAATACAAGATCCCGTGACTAACACTTTAGGCACATTGCTTGCAAGGCTTATATGTGATGTTGTATTACCGAGTGGGCCCCGAGATACCTCTCCGTCACACGAAGTGACAAATCCCAGTCTTGATCCATGCTAACTCAACGGACACCTTCGGAGATACCTGTAGATCACCTTTATAGTCACCCAGTAACATTGCGACGTTTGATACACACAAGGTATTCCTCCGATGTCAGTGAGTTACATGATCTCATGGTCATAGGAATGAATACTTGACACGCAGAAAACAATAGCAACAAAATGACACGATCACATCCTACGTTCATAGTTTGGGTCTTGTCCATCACATAATTCTCCTAAAGATGTGATCCAGTTATCAAGTGACAACACTTGCATATGGTCAGAAAACCTTAACCATCCTTGATAAACTGGCTAGTCAACTAGAGGCTTTCTAGGGACATTGTTTTGTCTATATATCCACACATGCATCAATGCTTTCATTCAATACAATTATAGCATGGACAATAAATGATTATCTTGAAACAGGAAATATAATAATAACTATTTTATCATTGCCTCTAGGGCATATTTCCAACAGTCTCCCACTTGCACTAGAGTCAATAATCTAGTCTCACATCGCTATGCGATTTACATTGGAATGAATCTAACACCCATACAGTTCTGGTGTTGATCATGCTTCGCTCGTGGAAGAGGTTTAGTCAATGGATCTGCAACATTCAGATCCGTGTGCACTTTGCAAATATTTACGTCCTCTCCTTCGATGTAGTCGCGGATGAGGTTGAAGCGTCATTTGGTGTGTCTGGTCTTCTTGTGAAACCTTGGTTCCTTTGCTAGAGCAATGGCACCAGTGTTGTCACAGAATAGAGTTATTGGATTTAGTGCGCTCGGCACAACTCCAAGATCCGTCATGAACTGCTTCATCCAGATACCCTCCTTAGCTGCTTCCGAGGTAGCCATGTACTCCGCTTCACATGTAGACTCAGCTACGACGCTTTGCTTGGAACTGCACCAGATTACAGCACCCCCATTAAGAATAAATATGTATCCGGTTTGAGACTTAGAGTCATCCGGATCAATGTCAAAGCTTGCATCGACGTAACCCTTTACGACGAGTTCTTCGTCACCTCCATAAACGAGAAACATTTCCTTAGTCCTTTTCAGGTACTTTAGAATATTCTTGACCGCCGTCCAGTGATCCACTCCTGGATTACTTTGAAACCTACCTACCATACTTATGGCCAGGCTGACGTCCGGTCTTGTGCACATCATTGCATACATGATAGACCCTATGGCTGAAGCATAGGGGACGGTACTCATCTTTTCTCTATCTTCCCCAGTTACTGGACACTGAGTCTTACTCAACTTTATACCTTGTAACACTGGAAGAATCCCTTCTTGGACTTCTCCATTTTGAACTTCTTCAAAACTTTATCAAGGTATGTGCTTTGTGAAAGTCATATTAGGCGCCTTGATCTATCCATGTAGATCTTAATGCCTAATATGTAAGCAGCTTCTCCTAGGTCTTTCATTGAAAAACATTTGTTCAAGTAATCTTTTACGCTCTCTAAAAACTCCACATTGTTTCCAATCAGCAATATGTCATCCACATATAATATTAGAAACTCTACAGATCTCCCACTCACTTTCTTGTAAATACAAGATTCTCCAACAACTTGTATAAACCCAAATGCTTTGATCACCTCATCATAGCGCTTATTCCAACTCCGAGATGCTTGCACTAGTCCATCAATGGATCCCTGGAGCTTGCATACTTTGTTAGCATTCTTCGGATCGACAAAACCTTAGGGTTGCATCATATACAACTCTTCCTTAAGAAAATCATGAAGGAACGCCGTTTTGACATCCATCTGCCAGATTTCATAATCGAAAAATGCAGCTATTGCTAACATGATTCGGATGGACTTAAGCATCGCTACGGGTGAGAACGTCTCATTGTAGTCAACTCCTTGAACTTGTGAAAAACCCTTTGCCACAAGTCGAGCTTTATAAACGGTCACAATATCGTCCGCGTCCGTCTTCTTCTTAAAGAACCATTTGTTTTGAATATCCTTGCGACCTTCAGGTAATACTTCCAAAGTCCACACTTAGTTTTCATACATAGATCCTATCTCGGACTTCATGGCTTCTAGCCATTTGTTGGAATCCAGGCCCACAATTGCTTCTTCATAATTCATAGGCTCATTGTTGTCTAACAACATGATAGATAAGACAAGATTATTGTACCACTCATGAGCAGTATGTGATCTTGTGTACCTGCGAGGTTCGACAGTAACTTTATTCGAAGCTTCATGATCATCATCATTAGCTTCCTCCTCAACTGGTGTTGCCTCGACAGGGGTTTCCCCATGCCCTGTGCCACCATCAAGTGGGACCAGAGGTTCTACAACCTCATCAAGTTCTATCTTCCTCCCACTCAATTCTTTCGAGAGAAACTCCTTCTCAAGAAAAGCTCCACTCTTAGCAACAAACACTTTGCCCTCGGATCTGAGATAGAAGGTGTACCCAAATGTCTCTTTTAGGTAACCTATGAAGACGCACTTTTCCGCTTTGGGTTCCAGCATTTCAGGCTGAAGCTTTTTGACATAAGCATCACATCCCCAAACTTTAAGAAACGACAACTTTGCCTCTTGCTATGCCATAGCTCATATGGTGTCGTCTCAACGGATTTTGATGGTGCTCTATTTAAAGTGAATGCATCTGTCTCTAATGCATAACCCCAAAACGATAATGGCAAATCGGTAAGAGACATCATAGATCACACCATATCTAACAAAGTACGATTACGACGTTCGGACACACAATTACATTGTGGTGTTCCAAACAGTGTCAACTATGAAACGATTCCGCATTGTCTTAAGTGAGCACCAAACTCGAAACTCATATATTCACCCCCTTGATCAGATCGTAGGAACTTGATCTTCTTGTTACGATTATTTTCAATTTCACTCTGAAATTGCTTGAACTTTTCAAACGTTTCAGACGTGTGCTTCATGAAGTAGATATATCCATACCTACTCAAATCATGAGTGAAGGTGAGAAAATAACGATATCCGCCGCGCGCCTCCACACTCATCGGACCACACACATCAGTATGTATGATCTCCAATAACTCACTTGCACACTCCATTGTTCCGGAGAACTGAGTCTTAGTCATCTTTCCCATGAGGTATGGTTCGCACGTGTCAAGTGATTCAAAATCAAGTGACTCCAAAAGCCCATCAGCATGGAGTTTCTTCGTGCGCTTTACACCAATATGACCTAAGCGGCAGTGCCACAAAAATGTGGCGTTATCATTGTTAACTCTACATCTTTTGGTCTCAATGTTATGTATATGTGTGTCATCACAATCAAGATTCAATATGAACAAACCCCTCACATTGGGTGCATGACCAAAAAAGATATTACTCATAAATATAGAACAACCATTATTCTCTGACTTAAATGAGTAACCGTCTAGCAATAAACAAGATCCAGATATAATGTTCATGCTTAATGTAGGCACTAAATAACAATTATTTAAGTTCATAACTAATCCTGATGGTAACGGAAGTGACACTGTGCCGACGGCGATTGCATCAACCTTGGAACCATTTCCCACGCGCATCGTCACTTTATCCTTCACCGGCCTTCGTTTATTCCGTAGTCCCTGATTCGAGTTGCAAATATGAGCAACATAACCGGTATCAAATACACAGGCACTACTACGAGAGCTGGTTAATTACACATCAATAATATGTATATCACATATACCTGGTTTGGCGTTGGCCGCCTTCTTATCAGCCAAATACTTGGGGCAGTTGCGCTTAGAGTGACCCATCCCCTTGCAATAATAGCACTCTGTTTCCGGCTTGGCTCGAGCCTTGGGTTTCTTCGTAGGATTGGCAACAGTCTTGCCGCTCTTCTTGGAGTTACCCTTCTTGCCTTTGCCGTTTTTCTTGAAACCATTGGTCTTATTGACCATCAACACTTGATTCTCTTTCCGGAGTTCTGACTCTGCGACTTTCAGCATCGCGAATAACTCGCCGGGTGACTTGTTCATCCCTTGCATGTTATAGTTCAAGACAAAGCTCTTGTAGCTAGGTGGCAGTGATTGAAGAATTCTGTCAGTGATAGCCTCTTACGGGAGTTCAATCCCCAGCTTAGCTAGACGGTTTGAGTACCCAGACATTTTGAGCACATGTTCACTGACAGATGAATTCTCCTCCATCTTGCAAGCATAGAATTTATCGAAGCTCTCATACCTCTCAATCCGGGCGTTCTTCTGAAAGATAAACTTCAACTCGTGGAACATCTCATATGCTCCATGACGTTCAAAGCATCGTTGAAGTCCCGGTTCCAAGCCATACAAGACTGCACATTGAACTACTGAGTAGTCCTCCTTACGTGATTGCCAAGCGTTCAAAATATCTTGGTCAGACGTAGCGGGTGGTTCATCTCCTAGCGCAACATCAAGGACATAATTATTTTTTCCACCATGTAGGATGAGCCTAAGATTACGAGCCCAGTCTACAAAGTTGCTACCATCATCTTTCAGCATAGCTTTCTCTAGGAATGTATTGAAATTCAGGGTTGCTACTGCGTGAGCCATTGATCTACAACATAAAATATTGCAAAGTGGACTTAGACTATGTTCAAGAAAATTAGAGTTTAACTAATCAAATTACTAATAAACTCCCACTCAAATAGACATCCCTCTAGTTACTTGAGTTGAGCGTAGTTTCAGTGGTAAACATCTCTATGCTAATCATATCAACTATATGATTCATGCTCGACCTTTCGGTCTCTCGTGTTCCGAGGCCATGTCTGCACATGCTAGGCTCGTCAAGTTTAACCCGAGTGTTCCGCATGTGCAACTGTTTTGCACCCGTTGTATGTGAACGTTGAGTCTATCAAACCCGATCATCACGTGGTGTCTCGAAACGACGAACTATCGCAATGGTACACAGTCGGGGAGAACACAATTTTATCTTGAAATTTAGTGATGGATCACCTTATAATGCTACCATCGTTCTAAGCATGATAAGGTGCATAAAAGGATTAACATCACATGCAATTCACAAGTGACATGATATGGCCATGATCTTGTGCTTCTTGATCTCCATAACCAAAGCACCAGCATGATCTTCATCGTCACCGGCGCCACACCATGATCTCCATCATTGTGCTGCCATCGAGGTTGTCGTGCTATCTATGCTATTCCTACTAAAGCTACAACCTAACAATATAGTAAACGCATCTGCAAACACAAACGTTAGTTTGAAGACAACCCTATGGCTCCTGTCGGTTGCTGTAGCATCGACGTGCAAGTCGATATTAACTATTACAACGTGATCATCTCATACATCCAATATATCACATCATGTCTTTGTCCATATCACATCAGAAGCATACCTTGCAAAAACATGTTAGACGTCCTCTAATTTGTTGTTGCATGTTTTACGTGGTTGATATGGGTATCTAGTATGATCGCATCTTACTCACGCAAAACTACAAGGGACATGTGCAAATTGCTATTTAACCTCTCTCCAAGGACCGCCTCAGTCAAATCCAATTCAACTGGTCTCTCGTAAGCGTACGAGTAATGTTGGTCCGGGCCGCTTCAATCCAACAATACCGTCTAATTGAGAAAAGACTAAGGGGGGCAGCAAATCGAACATCAATGCCCACAAAAAATTTTGTGTTCTACTCGAGATTACATCTAGGCATGAACCTAGCTCATGATGCCACTGTTGGGGAGCGTTGCATGGGAAACAAAAAATTTCCTACGCACACGAAGACCTATCATCGTGATGTTCATCTATGAGAAGGAGATCGGATCCACATACCCTTGTAGATCGCTCAGTGGGAAGCATTAAGAAACGTGGTTGATGTAGTGGTACAGCTTCGTGATTCAAATCACCATCGTCCCACGATCCGTCCCACGATCCATCCCGATCTAGCACCGAATGGACGGCACCTCCGCGTTCAACACACGTACAGCTCGATGACGATCTCTTCCTTCTTGATCCAGCAAGAGAGATGGGGAAGTAGATGAGTTCTCCAGCAGCATGACGGCGCGCCGGTGATGGTGATGATCTATTCCTGCAGGGCTCCGCCCGAGCTCCGTAGAAATCCGATCTAGAGGTAGAACTACGAGGTATATGTTTAAGTTGCACGTGGCAAAGTTGTGTCTCAAAAACCCTAAAACCTCTAGTATATATAGGAGGAGGGGCGGGTATAGCCTTGGGGATCAAGGGAGCCCCTAGGGCGCCGGCCTAAGTGGAGAGGAGGACTCCAACTCCCATTCGGTTTGGGAAGGAGGAGTCCTCCTCTCCCTTCCCACCTCCCTCTCTCTTTTTTTTCTTTTCTCTTTGGTTTTTTTTCTTCCTAGCGCCATAGCCCACTTGGGCTGGCCTCACTAGTCCACTAAGGGCTGGTGCGCCACTCCTGGGCCACCAGGCTCACTCCCGGGCGGGTAGGCCCTCCCGGTGAAGATCCGGAACCCATTCGCAACTCCCAGTACACTGCGTGTAATGCCAAAATCTTTTCGGAGACCAAATGCAACCATCCTATATATCAATCTTCGTTTCCAAACAATTCCAGAAACCCTCATGACGTTCGTGACCTCATCTGGGACTCCGAACAACCTTTGGTCACCAACACCTATAACTCAACTATACTAAAACATCACCGAACCTTAAGTGTGCAGACCCTGGGGGTTCGAGAACTATGCAGACATGACCCGAGAGACTTCCCGGTCAATATCCAATAGCGGGACCTGGATGTCCATATTGGATCCAACATATTCTACGAAGATCTTATCGGTTGAACCTCTGTGCCAAGGATTCATATAATCCCGTATAACATTCCCTTTGTCCTTCGGTATGTTACTTGCCCGAGATTTGATCATCGGTATCCCTATACCTATTTCGAACTCATTACCGGCAAGTCCCTTTACTCGTTCCATAATACAAGATCCCGTGACTAACACTTTAGGCACATTGCTTGCAACGCTTATATGTGATGTTGTATTACCGAGTGGGCCCTGAGATACCTCTCCGTCACATGGAGTGACAAATCCCAGTCTTGATCCATGCTAACTCAAAGGACACCTTCGGAGATACCTGTAGAGCACCTTTATAGTCACCCAATAACGTTGCGACGTTTGATACACACAAGGTATTCCTCCGGTGTCAGTGAGTTACATGATCTCATGGTCATAGGAATGAATACTTGACACGCAGAAATCAATAGCAACAAAATGATACGATGACATGCTACGTTCATAGTTTGGGTCTTGTCCATCACATCATTCTCCTAAAGATGTGATCCAGTTATCAAGTGACAACACTTGCATATGGTCAGAAAACCTTAACCATCCTTGAACGACTGGCTAGTCAACTAGAGGCTTACTAGAGATATTGTTTTGTCTATATATCCAGACATGTATATATGCTTTCATTCAATACAATTATAGCATGGATAATAAACAATTATCTTGTAATAGGAAATATAATAATATCTATTTTATCGTTGCCTCTAGGGCATATTTCCAACATTAAACCCATCTCCCACTTCTTGCATGCAGACACCATTTGGAGACATTCGAGTCACGCACAGCGAGATCTCTTGCACATTTATGTTCTTACTTTGCTAATTTCAATACTAAATATAGACTCTTGCTTGTTATTGTCTTGACTTGAATTGCATATCTTACTTGCTTTACTTTGAAGTTCTTATATGTGTGTTAGCATGTCACCACTGAAATTATTTGTGTTATCATTTACCTACTCGAGGACGAGCATGAATTAAGCTTGGGGATGTTGATACATCCCAAACGTATCTATAATTTATGCTTGCTCCATGATCTTTTGGGTGACATTGTTATATGTTTTGCTACACTTTTATATATTTTTACACATATTTGGACTAACCTACTAACGTAGTGCACCCAGTGCCAGTTTTTGCCTGCTTTTTGTAGGGGCTTTTATCCAAATTTCCAGAGCCCAAAAATCCCAAGAAAAATATATAAAAATCAGCATGACGGAAACTTCCAGATCACCGAAGATGGGCCAGAGGGGAGAGAGGGGCTGCCCAGGCGGCCACGCTGCGCGGCTTAGCCCTTGGCCGCGCCAACAGACCGCATGGGTGGGTATCACCTCTTCTGACACCCTCCTTTGGCCTATATTTACCCCTTCGATCGGAAACCCATCCATCATATCCAGAATCGTGAATTTCTCCATTGTCCCGCTCCCGGGGCGCTTCCGAGATCGGGAGCGTTAGGAGACCTCTTCCCGGCACCCTGCCGGAGGGAGGATTGACCTCCGGGAACTTCTCCACCACCATGGACGCTTGTCGGACATGCCGTGAGTAGTCCTCCTTGGACCATGAGTCCATGAGCAGTAGCTATGTGATGTCTTCTCTCCAATCTTGTGCTTCAATGATTAGCCCTTGTGAGCTGCCCTACATGATCAAGGCACCTATGTAGTTTTCATGCTATTGCTATGCTTGGTTTGTTGGGATCTGATGGATTATGAGAATATGTTCAGATTGTTATGAGTTATATATTTGATTATTCTTTTATATTATGTTCTTTAGTGATTCATGCATGTTCTCCGTTGCTTTGTATTGCTTTGGCCAGGTAGTAGATTGTAACTCCAAGAGGGAGCGTTATGCCTGATTGTGGGTTCATGCCCCCTGATGTCTAGCTTGAGTGATAGAAACATGAGACTAGGGATGTGTTGCTGCCACCAGGGAGAAAACAATGGTGCTTGTGACCATGGTTGCAAGGATTGTTTACCTTACGCATAGTTCGTTAATGCAGTTGTCCGTTGCTTTGAGTTTACACTTTGGGTGGGGCTCGCAACTTAATACCAGCGAGATGTTCTGGATAGATATCTCAAGGTCGATGATTAGTAAGTATATGTTGATGAATAAACGATCTACTTGTCTTGGCGTACTTACCATTACTATTGAGCCTCTAACTTTCAAGTAGCATAATTAGCATTGCGGTGCATTTATAATTCTGTCAATTGCCCAGTTGTAATTTGTTTACCCATGCATAGTCGTTTATCGTCTTTTGGGAGAGAGACATCACTAGTGAACATCATGTGACTCAGGTCCATATCACCACCATTGCTTACACCTCCATCATTTACTGCTTTCATTTACTTTTCCATTGCAATCACTATCACTATGCCCGCTTGTGTTTTGATCCTTTGCAAACTACAGGGCCGGAGAGATTGACAACCTCTCTGTAATCGTTGGGAGCAAAGTTATTTGTTGTGTGTGCAAGTCCACGTCTTCTGCTAGCGCCAGGGCAGCGGACACCTACTTGTTGATCCTCGGAGTCCTCCTGGTTCAATAAACATTACAGTCTTCGTGTAAGGGAAACTTGCTGCTGACTACATCTCCACCTTCCACTTGGGGTAACCAACGAGGGGCGAGAAGTATATCCATCATCTCGTCATCAAGCAAGTTTATGGCACCGTTGCCAGGGACTCCAGTGTTCAAGATAGGGGAGTTGCACGCTATCTTTTACCTTTGCTTTTTAGTCTTGTTAGTTTGCTTTCTAGTTTTTGCTTTAGAGTCTTATACCAAAAATCACAAAAAAATAGTTGCTTTGTTCTTGCTTGTTGTTGCTGCTATGGGCTCCACTGAAAACACCAAGTTGTGTGACTTCACTAGTCACAACAACAATGACTTTATCTGCACTGCTATTGCTCTTCCCGCCACCTGCTTTATTGAACCTTGTTATGAAAGATCAATTTTGTGGTTCTGGAGATGATGATGCCTTGCACTTGAACGATTTTGCTGAGCTTTGTGATCGTACCCGTCTCCCCTCTATGCTAAGCTCAACCCAGTCTATTCTCATTTCTTCATATGCCTTCCACTTGAATCTTGTTCAAAATCCTCACCGTGTTCTTGTCAGCTGAGGACTTTGCAACAAAATCCTCAAAAATTCAAATATTGTTTTTATAACGTTACACAGTAACTGGACCCACTTCTCATGATCGGATAACCACGAACTCCACCGCTTCAGTCGTGGGTCATGCGGAGACGAAGGGGCAAGGGTAGTTATGTCCGAAAGTTTCGGCCGAACAGTTTTTCACCTAAGCTATAAATAGGCCCTTACCCCCCTAAGTCAAAACTTTTCGTCCTCTCGTCTTCTTCGCTCGGGCTCAACCCTAGTGCCACCGCTAGCATCCTCGTCGCCGGTGAGGAAAAGCTTCACTGCCTTGCCGTCGCCGTCGCTGGACTCACGCCGACTGCGGAAAATTGTCTTCCACCACCGCCGTAGCTGATTCCAGTTACCAAGTTAGGGCGCTGAAGACATGAACCGAGGAACTTCTCTCTTTTACTGCTCCATATCTTCATGTTCTTTGCACAGGGTAAATAAAATCCTATTTTACTGCCTCTGTTGATCTATTAATTCACTTTAGACTCGCCAAATCTGTTTTTCCTCACAGAGTTTGTCAGCCATGCACACTCATTCCTCAAAGACTTGATGAATTTCACTAAGCCACTAAAATTCTTCATGAGATTCCTCAGTTGTGTAAATTCTTGAATCTGCACAACTCTGGAACCCAAGATCAGAATGTTTAGTCAAATTCCTCAACTCACTCGTCAAATTCCTCAACTTTTAAACTTTTTCAATTTCTTCAAATCTGAGAACGCATATGACCTCTTCAAATGTATCTAGTGCCCTTAGTGATTTTGGTGGTTAAGTAACTGCTACTGCAACAAAATACCTTCCAATGGTGCCAGAAACACGTGCTGTGGGGAGACTATTCTTGTCTTGATTCTCCTCAGCAACGGCACCAGGAATCCTTCTGCTACGGCTACGCCTTAAGGGACTTCCTAGGCAAATATGCAAAGGATTTCCCCCGTGGCCTTGGAGCCTTGCGTTGGTGTTCCCTCGACGTGGAAAGGGTGATGTAGCGCAGCGGTGGTAAATATTTCCCTCAGTTTTGAGAACCAAGGTATCGATCCAGTGAAGGAGTATCACAAGTGCATGCACAAACACAAAAACCTTGCTCCCAACTCTAAGAAGGGGTTATCAATCCATTACAGATTGTTCGCCAAGTGAGAACTGAAAGCAACAAATTAACAAAGCGAAGTAAAAGCGAGGTGTGAATAGACCCGGGGGCCGTAGTGTTTACTAGTGGCTTCTCTCATGAAAGCAAGTAGACGGTGGGTGAACAAATTACTGTCGAGCAATTGATAGAACCGCGCAAAGTCGTGACGTCATCTATGGCAATGATTATATCTATAGGCATCACGTCCATCTTTTTACCGTTCATGGCAACTACTTGATGTGTGCCTTGCTGCCCCTACTGTCACTGGGAAAGGTCACCACACGGTAGGAACCCAAAACCAAGCACTTCTCCCATTGCAAGAATCATAGATCTAGTTGGCCAAACAAAACCCAAGACTCGGAGAGACTTACAAGGATATCAAATCACGCATATAAGAAATCAGCAAAGACTCAAATATATATCATAGATAATCTGATCACAAATCCACAATTCATCGGATCTCGACAAACACACCGCCAAAGAGGATTACATCGGATAGATCTCCATGAAGATAATGGAGAACTTTGTATTGAAGATCAAAGAGAGTGAAGAAGCCATCTAGCTACTAACTACGGACCCGTAGGTCTGAAGTGAACTACTCACAAGTCATTGGAGGGGCGATGATGTTGACGTAGAAACCCTCCAACTCCAAAGTCCCCTCCGGCAGGGCACCGGGAAGGGTCTCTAGATGAGATCTCGCGGAAACGGAAGCTTGCGGCGGCGGAAAAGTGTTTTCGAGGATTCCCTGATTATTTTCTGTATTTTAGGGAATATATAGGCGAAGGAGCTAGGTCAGGGGGCGCCAGGGAGTCCACAAGCCTGCTGGCCGCCACCCCCTGGTGGCGGATAGGGGGCTTGTGGCCCCCCTGTAGCCCTCCTGGCTTGGCCCTCAAGCCCCCTGATCTTCTTCCGTTCGGGAAAAAATTATTTCAGGGATTTTATTCTGTTTGGACTCCGTTCCAAAATCAAAACTGAAAAGAGCCAAAAACACAGAAAAAACAGGAACTGGCACTTGGCACTGAATTAATAAGTTAGTCCAAAAAAAGATATAAAAGGTACATAAAACATCCAAAGATGACAAGATAATAGCATGAAACCATCAAAAATTATAGATACGGTTGAGACGTATCAAGCATCCCCAAGCTTAACTCTTGTTCGTCCTCGAGTAGGGAAGTGATAAAGAATGAATTTTTGATGGTTTCATGCTACCTAGCATAGATGTCCTTTGTAACTCCTCTTATGTGACGTGAATGTTCAGATCCATTAGATTCAAAACAATAGTTTGCTATTGACGTGGAAATAATTCAAGCAAACTAGCAAGGTGATCATGAACTTTCAAAATAACAAGGCCAAAAGACAGTTATCCCTACAAAAGCATATAGTATGGCTATGCTCTATCATCATTGCACAACGAATTTAAATCATGCACAACCCCGGTATTGGCCAAGTAATTGTTTTCACACCTTTACTTTCTCAAATCTTTTCAACTCTCACACAATACATGAGCGTGAGCCATGGTTTTAGCACTATAAGTGGTGTGGAGTGTGGTGGAGGTTGCAAGACAAAAAAGGAGAAGATGATCACATTAACTAGGCATATCAATGATCTGTGGAGATGCTCATCAATAGATATCAATGTGAATGAGTAGGGATTGCCATACAAATGATGCACTAGAGCTAAGAGTATGTGAAAGCTCTTAAAGAAAACTAGTGGGTGTGCATACAACTTGCTTGCTCACGAAGACCTAAGGCAATTTTGAGGAAGCCTATCATTGTAATATAGAAGCCAAGTTATATAATGAAAATTTCCCACTGGCTATATGGTGGTGACAAAACGAGAGACTCTCAATCATGAAGATCATGGTGCTTAATATGCACAAGTGTGGAAAGGTGGTAGCATTGTCCCTTCTCTCTTTTTCTCTCATTTTTTTTATTTTTTTTGGTGGGCTCTTTGGCCTCTTTTTTTATTATTATTATTTTGTTGGGCATATTTGGCCTCTTTTATTTCCTCACATGGGACAATGCTCCATCAATGATGATCATCACACTTTCAACTCAAAACTTAGAGCAACGATGACTCTATATGGAATGCCTTCGGTAATGTACCGTGACAATGATCTAGCATGGCATAGACATTAATGGAAACATCATGCTAGCTATCTTACGATCATGCAATGGCAATGTAGACGTGCTGGCACAAGTCATGGTGGTAGTTGCATGGCAATATATCTCGGAATGACTTTGAAAAAGCCATAGTAGGTAGGTATGGTGGCTGTTTTGAGGGAGGCTAATGGTGGGTTTTGTGCACCGGCGAAAGTTGCACGACACTAAGAAGTTAGTGATGGTGGAAGGTGAAAGTGCATCTAAACCATGGACTCAACATTAGTCATGAAGAACTCATATACTTGTTGCACAAGTTTTATTAGTAATCGAAACAAAGCATTCAGCGCATACTCCTAGGGGAAGGGTTGGTAGGTATAAACCATCGCGCGATCCTGACCGCCACACAAAGGATGACAATCAATAGACTAATCATGCTCAGACTTGATCACATAGCGGTTCACCATACGTGCATGCTACGGGAATCACTAACTTCAACACAAGTATTTCTAGATTCACAACACCTTACTAATATAACTTCAATATTACCAAAACCACAACTCAAAACTAATTGAGATGAATCAAACTTCTCTAACTATTCAATGCACATGAAGGTGGAAGTTTTTGTATCCCTTTGGATAACTACCCCTTTTGAGACTACTTTCAAAGCATAGATAAACTACCAAGCCACGCACCGCTATGCTCTAAAAGATATAAGTGAAGCACATAGAGCAAAAGTATCTAGCTCAAAAGATATAAGTGAAGCACATGTGAGCTGAATTGTCTACCAAAGGATATAACTGAAGCTCGACAAAATCACGGTGAGTGCATGTCTCTCTCTCTAGGTGTGCAGCAAGGATGATTGTGACACAACAAAAATAAAAGACTCCTATGATACAAGACGCTCCAAGCAAAAACACATAACATGTGGTGAATAAAAATATAGCCCCAAGTAACGTTATCGATGGATTGAAGACGAGAGAGGGGATGCCTTCCCGGGGCATCCCCAAGCTTAGGCTTTTACGGCATCCTTGAATCTCTTGGGGTGCCTTGGGCATCCCCAAGCTTGAGCTCTTGCCACTCTTTATCTCTTTGTCCATAAGAACTTCACCCAAATCTTGAAAACTTCACAACACGAAACTTAAACACAAACTCGTGATAACATTAGTATAAGAAAGCAAACCACCACTTCCTTAGGTATTGTAGCAAACTTAAATTCTACTTATGCTGATGTTGGGTTACTGTATTTTCAATCTTCCATGGCTAATACCCCCCGATACTATTCCTAGTTTCATTAAAATAAGCAACCAACACAACAAAAACATAATTTTTTAACAGCAGACCAGTCTGTAGCAATCTTATACTTCGTATACTTCTGGTACTTCAAAAATTCTGACAAATTACGACAGTCTGAAGAATTTGCGTAGCAATCAGCATAAAAAAGAATCAACTCAAAAGCTCTTACATAAAAAAAGAAAATTCTTTTGGTGAGCAGAAAGTTTCTGTCTTTTCTAGCATGACCAAACGATCATCCCCAAGACTAATCATAATGGTTTTGCTTGGCACAAACGCAAAAAGAAACACACAAAAAACACAATCATAACAGAATTATGAAAATGTGGAAAACACAAAACACAAAGAAAAAGGATAGATTCGTTGGGTTGCCTCCCAACAAGCGCTTTTGTTTAACGCCCTTAGCTAGGCGAAAGGTGATGGAATCATGTATAGTCATCTTTGGTGCTCAAACCATGAGTAGTGTGATCATTTATCATCTTAAGATCTTCATCTTTATTGGATGACTCACCACTAGCTTTAGGAACAAAAACAGACTTGACGGTCTTTTTGAGAGTGAGATTTGGAGCATTTTGCACAACGGCAAAAGCGGAACCCAAGTTGGTTATGACATCTTCTAGTTTGCCAATTCTAGAAGAATCGTTAACTATAAGTTTCTTCTCCCTTAAATTTTTCAAAAAATTTCCCACTTTGGATTCATACTAGGTAATTTGATTGTGGATCTTTCTATCCAAACCCTCAATAAGTTCAACTATGGCAATTTTGTTTTCAATAGCGTCAAGCCTTTGCATCATGTGTTCCAAGGTCAAGGTAGTTCCATTAACCATGAGCGGGGGTGAGCCTACCAAATTCATGATAGCTCCATAGGAGTCAACAGTATGGCTCCCCAAAAAATTCCCGCCTACAATGGTATCAAGGATATACCTATTCCAAGGAGAAATACCAACATAGAAACTGCGAAGAAGAACTTTAGTGGATTGCTTACGAGTAGATCTACTTTGAGCATTGCAAATCCTGTACCAAGCGTCCTTTAAATTTTCTTCCTCATTTTGCCTGAAATTGAGAACTTCATTCTCAGGGGTATCGTTTGGAGTGGTGGGCATAGCCATTGATGGACTATCTCACACACAAACGAGCAAGAAGAGAGTGTGAAACGGTCAAAAGAAAACGGCAAAGGAGAAAGGCAAAAGGAAAAATAAAACGGCAAAGGCAAAAGAAAACGGCAAATGTGAAGTGGGGAGAGGAAAACGAGAGGCAAGTCGCAAAAAAAGTAAATGCAAGAGATGAGTTTATGAGACCTACTTGGATAGATCTCTCCTTGCCCGGCAACGGCGCCAGAAATACTTCTGCTACTGCAACAAAAGACCTTCCAATGACGCCAGAAACACGTGCTGTCGGGAGACTATTCTTGTCTTGATTCTCCTTAGCAACGGCACCAGGAATCCATCTGCTATGGCTACGCCTCAAGGGAATTCCTAGGCAAATATACAAAGGATTTCCCCCGTGGCCTTGGAGCCTTGCGTTGGTGTTCCCTCGAAGCGGAAAGGGTCATCTAGCGCAGCGGTGGTAAGTATTTCCCTCAGTTTTGAGAACCAAGGTATCGATCCAGTGAAGGAGTATCACAAGTGCCTGCACAAACACAAAAAGCATGCTCCCAACGCTATGAAGGGGTTGTCAATCCCTTATAGATTGTTCGCCAAGTGAGAACTGAAAGCAACAAAGTAACAAAGCGAAGTGGAAACTATAGGTGTGAATAGACCCGGGGGCCGTAGGGATTACTAGTGGCTTCTCTCATGAAAGCAAGTAGACGGTGGGTGAACAAATTACTGTCGAGCAATTGATAGAACCGCGCAAAGTCGTGACGTCATCTATGGCAATGATTATATCTATAGGCATCACGTCCAAAACAAGTAGACCGATACTTTCTGCATCTACTACTATTACTCCACACGTCGACCGCTATCCAGCATGCATCTAGTGTATTAAGTCCAAAAGAACAGAGTAACGCCTTAAGCAAGATGACATGATGTAGATGGACAATCTCATATCTACGACAAAGCCCACCTTATTACCCTTGATGGCAACTACACGAAGTGTGTCTTGCTGCCCCTACTATCACTGGGAAAGGTCACCACACGGTAAGAACCCAAAACCAAGCACTTCTCCCATTGCAAGAATCATATATCTAGTTGGCCACACAAAACCCAAGACTCGTAGAGACTTACAAGGATATCAAATCATGCATATAAGAAATCAGCAAAGACTCAAATATATATCACAGATAATCTGATCACAAATCCACAATTCATCGTATCTCGACAAACACACCGCCAAAGAGGATTAAATTGGATAGATCTCCATGAAGATCATGGAGAACTTTGTATTGAAGATCCAAGAGAGAGAAGAAGCCATCTAGCTACTAACTACGGACCCGTAGGTCTGAAGTGAACTACTCACGAGTCATTGGAGGGGCAATGATGTTGATGTAGAAGCCCTCCAACTCCAAAGTCCCCTCCGGCAGGGCACTGGGAAGGGTCTCCAGATGAGATCTCACGGAAACGGAAGCTTGAGGCGACTGAAAAGTGTTTTCGAGGATTCTCTGATTTTTTTCTGTATTTTAGGGAATATATAGGCGAAGGAGCTAGGTTACGGGGGCGCCAGGGAGGCCACAAGCCTGATGGCCGCCGCCCCCTGATGGCGGATAGGGGGCTTATGGGCCCCCTGTAGCCCTCCTGGCTTGGACCTCAAGCCCCCTGACCTTCTTCCGTTCGGGGAAATTTTATTTCGGGGATTTTATTCCGTTTGGACTCCGTTCCAAAATCAGATCTGAAAAGAGCCAAAAACACAGAAAAAACAGGAACTGGCACTTGGCACTGAATTAATAAGTTAGTCCCAAAAAAGATATAAAAGGTACATAAAACATCCAAAGATGACAAGATAACAGCATGAAACCATCAAAAATTATAGATACGTTTGAGACGTATGAGTAACTAATGTGTTTGTAAGTGTACATAGGCTCTATAAGTCGCTGAGGAGTTTGAGTTATACAATGAATATCGACCCCTAAAAATGTATGTCTTTGGCTAAAGAAATTGGTCTAAGCTTGAAGACTTTGATCGCGAAGAAATTACGATGAAATTGATATTCCTCATGAAGATGAGGAATTCGGTGTGTCCTGAAGAAAATCAATCTCAAGACTTTCAAGCATGAAGATTTACTCTTTCTCTTTCATTTTCTTTACTCTTGAGTCATAGGAACACCGTATTGTTAAAGGGGGTCGAAGTAATACTACGAAATGAATTTCCTCATGATGCTCAACCCAAGCCTAAACCTACAAAAGCCTCAAGTGAGGAATATGAGAGACATGATGACTTTCACAGTTGAAAGTTCCGACCATTGCCGTGACACGCGCCACCTCACCGATCTTATCCACCCAACGGTCACATTATTTAAGGGCATTTATGTCAAATCATGTCGGGATGCTCCCGGGCTATAAATAATCGCCCACCCCCCACAACCACTAGTTGGTTGGCTTCTCCGCGAGGAACTGACACTTGTCATTTAGAGCAACCCAAATTCCTCAGAGTCTTCAATAGTAAATCATCAAGTGAGGAAATACCCCAAACACCAAACCACAAACCAAAAACCAAGTGATTGAGCATCACTGAAGAATTTGTTCCTGTGTGGAACTGAAGCCTTTTACCTTTGAGGACTGTGCATCCTCCAGACGGTTAGGCGTCATGGTCTAGAGCATCCAACAGTCAATTGTGGATCGTCGGGTGACCGATTTTGTGAGGGGTTGGAAGTCTGCCCTGAAGACTTACCACGAGTGTTGGGCGAGGACTGTGTGTCCTTAGCTCAAGGAGAATACGGTAGGGACTGTGTGTCCTCTGATTCTGATTCTGTGCAAGTAGTTTGCTGTTGTAATCTTTTCACCTCTGATTCTGCGCAATTTCAGTTGCATGTAATTCATCGGTGAGGAATTTCCTCAAAAGGAATTTCCTCGGCGATGAAATTCTAAAAAATCGCCTATTCACCCCCCCCCCCACTAGTCGATATAACGCACTTTCAATTGGTATCAGAGCGAGGTACTCCCTTGTTCTGTGTGATTTTGGTTTAACCACCTGGAGTTTCAGTTATGTCGACTACAGGTACGATCAAGGTTACTGCATGATGTCCTACCTTCAAAGGAAACGACTTTCCGTACTGAAAAACCAAGATGCAGGTGCATCTTCAGGCTATTGACAATGATCTCTGGTACATTATGGAACATGGTATTCCCTCCATCGCTGCTACTGTCTCTGCCGCTGATGTGAAGAAATTCAAGCAACTTGATTCTCAAGCGAAGAATATCATCTGTGGCCATCTGAATGAAGGTTAGTATAGCAGAGTGAGTGCTTTGGGCACAACTAAGCTTATCTGGGATAGGCTTATCTAGGATTTGGCACACTAGTTCTGATGATTCAAGAAAGAGGAGACTATAAGATGCTTGATACTGCTGATATACTTGAAAGACTCAATACTCATGAATTCCAACACGAAGAAAAGAGAGATATGTATGGACCAAGCTACTTAAGACCTCGTGCAGTGAAGGCCAAAGCAATTTCCTAATCTGAAGAAAAAGACTCAGATTGCAGCATTGGTGATCCTGAAGAACTCGGACAGGAGCTTGCAATGCTCGTGAGCAAATTGCATAAGGTTACAAGGCGTGGCCAGTTCGGTAAATCTTCAAGAAGAGATATTAGGAAATCAGAATCTTCATCTGAGGACTACAAGAAAAGAACCTGCCACAAATGCAAGAAATCTGGTAACTACATTGCTGATTGTCCTCGCTGGGTGAAGGAATCAAAGAAGAAGAAATACAAGGATGAAAGTTCTGATGACTTGAACAAAAATAAGAAATCTTCAAAATCCTCATCCTCAAAGTCCTCATCGCACAAGAAGACTAGTTTCAGAAATGCTCGGGCACTCATTGGCAAGGAAATAGATTCTGAGGAAGAATCTGAGGAATGTGATGAAGAGGAAGGTTCTGAAGAAGACTCGGAGTCTGGTGTGGCAAGTCTTGCACTGGCTACCACATTCGTCAGCAAGTAAATCTTCAACCTTGAAGAAAATGACAACGCTATCTACACTGATGACTATGCTGATGACTTCGCTCCAACCTATTGCTTCGTGGCAAAAGGTTCAAAGGTAACAAATGACACTTCCTCCTCTGACTCGAGTGATTGTGAACCTGATGATTATAAAAAACCTAGTTATAGTAAATTTCCAAACATCGCAACTAAACAACAAAGTGCCATTGAAAAGCTTCAAAAACTGCTAGACAAAAGCGGTGACATGTTGAATGATGAAATGAATCATACTCAAATCCTCACTGAAGATGTGAAAAGTCTTCATTCCAGATTTGATAGTCTTCAAGATCGTTATGGCACACTCTTGGCTGATCGTGAGAAACTTTCCTATGAATTTCTTCAAAGGAAACTTGATCTTGAGAAGTTGAAGATGTCTCGTGATGATCTTCGAATGGAAAACGGTTCATTACTTGCTCAAGAGATCAGTGTCGCTCAGGTTGAATTCACTCCACCATGTCTCGAATGCATCGAGCGTGAAACTGCCAATTCTTCACCAGAATCATCAAATGCTTCTATTGCTACAAAATCTTCAACTGCTCCTGTGGTATCAAATTCCTCACTTGAGGAAACCACAAATGTTACTGACAAAAATGCAGGGCTGAAGGAATTGTATGTGACAGGCATGTAGAAAAGTCTCAAAGGGCATCAAACCCTTTGCAATGTGCTCAGAAAGCAGATCTTGAACAGGAACCCGAGAAAAGAAGGAATTGCCTTTGAAAGGAAACTAAATGTTGATGGATCATATTGGAAACCTGAGCAGTAACCCAAAACCTCATGGGTTGCTGCTAAAGGACCTCCTATTGATTCATCCAATCTAAGAGGGTTTGCATGTGAATTCTCCTATTCCTCAGATGCGTCATTTGACTCCAATTATAAACTGTTCAAAAATCAATCTGGTGAAGTATTTGCTCGATATGTTGGAACTAACTGCAGGAATGGACCACCCCTGAGGAAAATTTGGGTCCCCAAAAGTTGCTTGGAAAATCTTCAGGTGAATGTCCTCATGACACCACCTGTGAAGAACCCGAACCCCAGATCAAATTCCTCAGGTAGACCAAAGTCTTCAAGAGGATCAAAATCCTCAACTCGTCAAAACTATGCTCGTACTCGTGCTAATGCTTCTAATATACAGGGAAATTACAAGGGATATGAATATGAGCATTATACCTCCCACCATTATGTTCATAAATCCTCAGAGAACTTCTCTGACTATTCATTTGAGTACTATAACCCCCTACTGTGAAGAGAAGTGCATTAGCTTTAATGCCCCCTTTCTCATATGGTGCTCGCAGGATGGTGAAATCTTTGCCACCCCTTTAGATGTGGGTGGTGAAGAAATTGAACTAATCACTTCTGCACGTTAGGTCTCCACATGAAAATCATCATATGAAGAATTTGCTGGAGACGTGACGAAAATGCTTGATTGGATGCAAGCTAAAATTGATGAAATGATAACATTTCACTCGTCCTCAAATTTACTGTTTATGATGAAATTCCTATCTGATGAAATTGATATCATATTCTTCAAGTCTGAAGCATATGAGATGGTAAGCTGTACTAATTCATCTGCAGGATGACAAACCCAAGAATACTGAGTGGGTTCTTGATAGTGGTTGCACAAACCACATGACTGGTGATAAAAGCTTGCAGATGAATATGCCACTGACTCCATCACCACTGAAGCAAATCACTTATGCTGACAAAGGTAAAAAACAAGGTATTGGGACTTGGCAAAGTGGCTATTTCCAAGGACAGGCACATGGACAAAGTGATGCTTGTCGAATCTTTTGGGTTTAACCTTATGTCAGTCTCAATGCTTTGTGATCTTGATATGGTTGTTATCTTTGGAAAATATAGATGTGTAGTCACCATGGAATCTGACAGATCCAAAGTCTCCGAAGGCTTTAGGAGAGGAGATTTGTACATTGTTGCCACAGGTCCTCAACCAGCGACATGCTTACTAGAAAAAACCTTAGAAGGCTGGCTATGGCATCGAAGACTTGGTCATGCAAGCATGAGGAATTTGCACACGCTGGCGAAGAAGAAGCATGTCATTGGCATCGAATCAGTCAAACTCCTCAAGGACCACATGTGCGGTTCTTGTGAGTCTGGAAAAATGACCGGATCCAAACACCCCTCGAAGACTATCATGACTACTACTCGTCCGTTTGAATTGCTTCACATGGATCTGTTTGGACCTACTCATTATGCTACTCTAACCAATGCAGCATGCTTATATGGCTTTGTCATTGTTCATGACTATTCTCGATATACTTGGGTACATATCATTCTGTATAAAACTGAAGTGCAGGAAGTCTTCAAACGATTTTCCTCGAGGGCCTCGACGAACTTCGGCGTCAAAATCAAACACATCAGGAGTGATAACGGGACAGAATTTAAAAATACTGGTCTTGATGATTATCTTGATGAACTTGGTATTCCTCACGAATTATCTTCTCCTTATACTCCTCAACAGAATGGCGTCGCTGAACACAAGAACACGACTCTGGTTGAAATGGCACTGACCATGCTTGAAGAATATTAGACTCCTCGTCGTTTCTGGCCTGAAGCAATCAACACTGCTTGCCACATCATCAATAGGGTATATCTTCACAAATTCCTCAAGAAAACCTCATATGAACTCCTCACTAACAAGAAACCCAATGTAAGTTATTTCAAAGTCTTCGGTGCAAAATGCTGGATTGGAGATCCTCACCATAGCTCAAAATTTGCACCTAAAGCACATGAGGGTTTTATGCTTGGTTATGGAAAGGACTCGCGTACCTACAGAGTCTTCAATACCTATCACAACAAGGTTGTTGAAACTGTAGATGTGCGGTTTGATGAAACTAATGGCTCGCAAAGAGAGCAATTGCCTCTTGTGCCAGACAAATTATCTCCTAAGGAAGCAATCAAGTTCAAAGCTACTGAAGACATTGTTCCTACTGAGGAAATTACTGAAGAAATCGTCCCCCACACTGATGAAATTCAAGAAGGTGCACCTAAGGAAATTGCTCCAGATCAAATTCCTCAACCCCGACAAAATCCTCAACCAGCTCATCCAAGGATTGCAAATGTAACGCCCAAGATGCGATCCTATCCTTATTTTGGCGCGAGGGCCTCGACGGGGATAGAAATGCATCTCGTCGTTTTGCAAGAGTGGATATCGTTACAAGTACATATACTGAAAAGAAGAGTATAAAGAGTTGGCTTAGACTCGCCACAAGCTATATCAGAGTCACATCAGTACAATACATACAATCACCATGAAGAAGAGTAGGGTCCGTCTACGGACAAAAACAAACGATAAAAGAACGACGTCCATCCTTGCTATCCTAGGTTGTCGGCCTGGAACCCATCCTAGATCGACGAAGAGGAAGAAGGAAACTCCAAACGAACAATCATCGCGCTCACGTCTAAATATCCTTTACCTGTACCTGCAACTGGTGTTGTAGTAATCTGTGAGCCACAAAGCACTCAGCAATCTCATTTCCAAAGGTATCAAGACTAGCAAAGCTTAATGGGTGAGGTATGGTTAAGTGGTGAGGCTGCAGCAAGGGACTAAGCATTTATTTGGTGGCTAACTTACGAGTACAAGAATAAAGATGCGGGTGATCTACGCACAATGGACGTGAACTACTAATGATCAAAAGAATGATCCTGAACACCTACTTACGTCAAACACAACCCCATCTTGTCCTCGATCGGAGAAGGAGCACGCGAAAGAGACAGTCACGGTTACGCACTCAGTTGGCAAGTTTTAATTAACTTTTAGTTATCTAGAACCAGATGTTAAACAAAGTTTCCACGTTGCCACATAACCGCTGGCGCGACTTTCCAAAAGATTTAACCCTGCAGGGGTGCTCCAAGTAGTCCATCACAAACAACCACACACTGCGACAGAATGACCTCGATCAAGGAAACTTCTGATCTCCTCGGGTTCCTATTGGAAAACCTCAACCTCGAGATTACCCAAAGCATCCTCGGAATCCCTTGCACAAGACGCTTGAGAAAGGTAAAACAAGTCCAGCAAGGCCACCCAGCATGTAGACGATCCCGATAGGAGCCGCGTATCTCGTTCTCAGGACACGACGAATAAGCACAGCGTAGGGTGGCCTGATAGACATCACCCGAGTTGCCCCGGGTTGGCCCCGCAAACGGCTCTGTTTTGGACCAGCACCATCAGCACTGGCCCTCCCTGTATTGTTTGAATTACTCCTCGGGTTGATGACACCCTAAGTTTTTCCGTATTAACAGAATTATTATGTTGGGCAAATATAGTACCAATGTTGGTCCTTGAGAGACGAGCTTTATCCCAAAACGAGAACCTAGGGGGTCCCCATAACAACCCCAAGCATGTTGGGAGCGCTCATTTATGGAACATAACACCGGTAGCCGAAACTAAGGGGCCAAAGTTGGAACAAAACACCAGGCTAGAAAGGCCAAGCCTGCCACCTTTTACCAAGTATATAGGTGCATTAAATTATTTAGCAATAATATGGTGATATGACAAGGAACCCATGTTATCACATGGAAGCAATTACACCTACAACTAGCAACGCTAACACATGATTAAGCAAGCGATAACATAGCCAATCAGTGGTTTGCTAAGTTGTGATCAGATTGAAGGTATTTCATGGCATTGTTGGGAGGCTGATATTTAACAGGTGGTAGGCAGCGAGACATAACGAAAGAATCGAGACAACTAGCATGGCAAAGATAGTAATGATATATGGGGAAATGTTCATCTTGCTAGAGATCCCGCTTGGATGAAGAATGACTCCGTGAAGCAGGCGAACCGACGTAGTCGAACGGACCCTCACACTCTGAAGCGGTCGAAACTCTATCGAGACGAAGCAACCCGAAACAAGAATCAACACACGTATTCACCAGGGCACATGCACGACACAATGCACTATCTAATATGACGCATGTCCATCCAAATATGCACGGCATAGCAATCACTACACAATAAGTGAAGCTCAATATGCAACGAGTTGCATATTGGCGAAACTAAACGTTTAATTATTTAATTCACTCCCGTTTATTTACATGGAAATATTAAATATTGTTATACATGGCAAGGGGTGAAGCGTAATTAATCTACCTAGCTAGGCATTTTAAATGAGGTCGGAAACGACATATAGCATCTCCGAAATGACCCCACGCGTTAAATTCTAATTCTGTCCAGAGTTGTCCTAATAACTTTTTATGTTTCTTAAACGAAAAAACAAAGTGGTTGACGTGATTCTACTCGTCGTTCTGGTCCATTTACATATATGGCTCATCTCCAACGGAGCTACGGTTAAATAACTACGACCTAAACCGTTTTCAACACATCGACACGCAAACCGATGCAAACAGCACACTAAACAGTTCTGATTATGCATAAGAGTTATAAAATATTAATCTACGCGAAATTCTAGTGAAGTTCCATATATAACTTGTCGCGATCCGACTCACGGATTAAAAGATACGAGCGTTGGAAAATCATGCTATTTTTGAAATATGCATGTGCTGGAAAATGCCCAAAGTCTACACAGTCGAAAAAAACACGCATGGGCCTGAAGCATAATAGTGCAGAGGCCCAAGGGTAGATCAGCCAATTGGACAGGCATATGGTGTGTAAAAAAAGATACAAAACATGGCAAAATGTTTGGGATTCCTGGGATTCGAACCAGGGACCTCATGGTTGCTAGAGCTGTGGGTTGACCAGCTCAGCCACTGCATGTTCATGTACAAAAAATAGTGCTAATGTGATCTTATCTATGCGTGACAGAATGGATCTAGGATAACATGCTCAAGTTTAGAACGGGGCTCACAACGGGGAAAATGGAGGTCGTAGCCATGCGATTCCAAGCAAGGAAGACGCCGCTTCGACGGGACTTGGGGGTTCCGGCGGGGCTGACGGACACCGAGAATGGGTTGATCCAGCAAGGGCCGACCGGATCCGCTGGGGAACGACGCCAGATGGCAAGTTGCAGGGCGGCAAAGGAATCCATCACGGGGCTGCGGCGCCTTCGTTCAGTCCTGGCAGGGGGAGAAATAACAGAGAGGGGAAGGATTAGAGGAGAGGGAAGGAGCGGTCACGAGGGAGGAGCGTTGGGCAGAGGTGCCGAGCCGGAATCATGCCGAATCAGGCTGTCGGTGTGATGAAGGACTCCCGGGCTGGCGCGGGCGAAGCTGCGGTTCTGTTGGTCTCCAACGTTCATTCCTGTCAGCTAGAAACAGAGGGAGGGAGAGATGAGAGAAATAGAGGGGGAGGAGGAGAGAACGACGCAGGGAAGGTGGGTAACACTGGGACCTGGTTTTGGCTCTGACGTGGTGGTGCACCGGTGATGGCCAGAGGCGGCGGGGCTGTGGCGCACTCGGGGCTCCCTGCCGACCAAATCGGATCGAGGGGGTTGGATGTTGGCGTTGGGTGGAGCTACAGGGCTGCAGGAGACTGTGGTCGTTGGATCCAAAATCTGACGGCCCATATCAGGTAGGTTGGCCGTGGGTTGGGTTAGATCGTTGACTGGTGGGATCAAGGTGGCTGGCTGACGGCGCAGGAGGTTGGAGGGCGCGAGGAACGAGGGGAATGTCTAGGTTAGCCAATTAGGAAGTGGAGGATGGCTTAAATAGGAAATGGGGCTAGGGTTAGGATTTCTTTGCCTCGATTTCGACCGTGCGATCGAAATCGGACGGTCTCGAACGCGGGGACGGGCTAAGTGGTTGTGTAGAGTAGGCTAGCCGGAGACGAGAGGGAAAACAGGCACCCCACAACGCGATTTAAAAATACCGAAAAACGTCCGACGAATATCCGAAGACGGTGCCGCTACGGTCGACCGTTCGGGTACCACACGAGCTAAGATTGTGACGAAAATTGGCAGGCGGCCTACCTATATTAAAATAAGACCGCACGCCAAGTTTCCTCCCAATCCAACAATATTTTATACACACTTTTAAAAACAAGGTTTTGATGATGTCGCGGTCGCGTGGGAGTGTGGTTGGTATCAAAACGGCCAACGACGAACACGGAGAGAACTGGCAACTAACAACGGATGCAAGTTTTGAAAACTGGTGGCAACGGAGTGTCGGTGCAATGCATATGATGTGCATGATGTGATGATGAACACGACAGAAAAACGAACCACACGACGAGAATGGAATAAAAGGGGAATCTTCTGGAGCATCGGTCTCGGGCTGTCACAACTCTCCTACACTACAAGAGGATCTCGACCCAAGATCGAAGAATGAAAAAGGAAGAGGAAGAGAAAAAAAAAGAGGTAAAACTTAGTTGCTTTTTGACAAACGAGTGAAACCAATGACTCTTGGGGGGGTTGCAAAGAGGTGAGGAATGATATGAGAAACAAGCAAGAATTCACACAAAATTTCAGCAGCACTTCGGTAGGAAAAGGGGACAAAAATTCAATAAGATGGAAAGATCTTGAGAAGATTCACAACAAACTAACTAAATTGAATAAGCAAGGAGAGAACATGATCTTGATAGAACAACATGATTGACCCAAAAGAGCAACATCACAATGCCTCCGGAACAAGAGAATATAAACTAGATCAGTGGGAAGAAAAATGAATAAGAGAATGACAACTACTATCACAATTGAATTGAAGAGCCTCCGGACAAGAAGAATTGACGTAGTTGTTGGAAAAACAACAACGAAAAGAACAAGCTTGTAGTGGACTTGTGAAAATCATCTCAACATTTATGAGGTGACAACCAGCCACTAAAAGAAACAAGGATACTTTGAGAGCAAAGATATCAAAACTTCTTACACCTAGAGGAAACATTGAGAGCTTGGATCAATGATAATCACCATAAGCAACAATCCTTAGGAAAGCTTTAGGTGAAATCTAAACCAAGATAACTCTATGAAGAAACCGTGGTTCAAAATATCTCATGATCAAAGGATTTGGTGGGTTTACATATTAATTCTTGAAACAAATTCTCTTCGAGACTCCTCCACTAACAAGAACGTATAACACCACCTCAAAGGATAAAGGAAAAGAAAAGATAGAATAGTTGGGAAAAATTGATATCATGAGCCACTCCGGAAGAAGAATTGAAATCACTATGAAACAAGAATAAGAATTATGTTATGTTTATCCTTCATCAAGTTAAATTGATGACAAGCAACGGATTTAGCAAAGCACTTATTCTTCTTGAAAAGATTAAAGAGAGGTATGAGCACAAACTTGAAGAAGTCTTGAAGGAGACACCGATAAGAATTGGAATGAATGGGGATACATGAGAATGAATGGAGATAAATGAGAATGAAGAGATCATAAGCCATCTGAGAGAAAAACTTGAACAAGGCACCAGAATAATTGAGAGACGAGCGAAGAGATAACAATTGAGAAAAATTGAGCATGAAAGTTGAAAGCTGAGAACAAAGAAATCTTCTGAAATGATGGCCTTCGGAGGATCAAGAAATGAAAACAACTCAAAAAAGCACCGGATAGCAAGAAAGGGATTACTCATGATCGAGAACAAATCAAGATGATGACACACAGCTGAAATGATGAATCTTCAAGAGAATTGACCAAGATTGAGAGAAATACTCCTTCGGTCTTCCCACCTGAAAATGATGAGAAGGGACACCACCAAAATTAAGTGAGACACTCCGGAATAATGGAAAAGGAAAAGTTGAGTCAACAAAAGAATTAATTCGAGAAGATCTTGGAGAAGGGATATGACTTATGAATTTCATGCTTACGTCATATTTGAAAAGAATTAGAGATCTCTGGGAAAAGATTAGAAGAGCCAGATAAGATCCTGGGAAAGAACCTATGGGTTATAGGCCCACTGAAAAGAAAACACTGTTGAAACAATTGACAAGAAGGTTTGATTGCACCGGTTATAATGAAAACTAGATGAGGTGAGACCCTCAAAATAATTGAAAGGATTGAGAACAAGAACTTTCTGAGATAACTTCAACACTCCGGATAGAATAAGGAGAGATGAAAAACAAGAAAGATTTGATAAGAATTTTCAACATGGGAAAGAATTTAAGGATGAAAAGGATATGATGAACACGGATAACTGAATTGAATTCACCGGAAAAGATAACAAGAATGAATAAAGATGAACACGAAGCTCCTGAGAATCTTCACACGAAGCACTGGAAACAATATGGAAGAAAACAGAACGGAAGCATAGATGAAAAGAAAGGCATTGGATGATCATTGAATCACTTAAGAAAAGGGCGGGAGGGTGGGGAAAAACAAAGACAAATTGGGACCGATGAGATGAACTCCGGAAAGAAATGAGAGATTGATCTTGCAAAACTTGAAAAGGATAGAATTGACTTGAAGAGAAGCACACCAGATGAAAATGAACTGATATGACGACTTGATTGAGCAAAAGAATTTGCACTCTCATATGGATATGAGAACACTGCTTAGGAAAGATTTGGACTCACCACTTGACATAAAAGCAACTTGAATTACCATACTCCAACAAAACAAAGGATGAGGCTTGCAAATTAGACAGAACAAACTCATGAGAGAGATTCCGCTTGATATTTTTGTGGATGAGACTCGCATGGGCTCTATCCTACAGTAGCCATCATGTACAAGGCAGTGCACACGACATACGAAGCGTCCCTGAGTCGTAGCAAGCTACAAGGCTCTTTAAGACACAACGAGAACCACTATAAAATGACCGTGAACAAACGAATCCACTAGATGTCAAACCCCAACCTCACATCATGCATCTGTTGGAAGATTGTCCTACAAGTGACTGCTTGAATTCCCATCTAAGAACTCCTGAAATTTCTGGTCATGTAATCTGGTCCACGGATACAAGGAGTAATATATCACTCAACTCCTATAGTAACCCGTCCAGTGTATCACATTCGTCAACACATAACCAGAGACATCGAAAACTCATCTATCTGAGACCCTCGTAATCACAATGATACTAAGTGTGCCGATACATCCGGATCTATCTGCACCAGTACTGGGGCAGCCGGACTCCTCTCGCCACTACTAGTATTGAAGCAATTTCAAACATCCTTCGTCCTGAGATACTAAGAAATCTGAATGATAGCGATGTGCTCGAGAATCCCCTGGAGCTCAACTCCCCGGAAGAAATCAAGTCAGACAGGAGGCACCAAGACAGAACTCCGTCACATCGACATCATATAGACTCCAAAAATATTCACATGATCCTAAAATTTTTGAGTGAGAAGAGGAGTATAATTAAATAATTACGTCAAGATTCCTCACCAGAGCATAGAAGAGGAGAAAAAACAATCCTACTCTCCAATGTATAACTAGACTCAAAGCAATTTTTTTCATTAGACTCGACTCGGCCAAGTTCGATCAATCAAGGGGGCTCCTAGGTCGGTGCTACTATGATACCAACTTGTAACTCCCAAGATGTGATACTATCCTTATTTTGGCGCGAGGGCCTCGATGGGGATATAAACGCATCTCATCGTTTCGCAAGAATGGATATCGTTACAAGTACATGTACTGAAAAGAAGAGTATAAAGAGTTGGCTTACACTCGCCACAAGCTATATCAAAGTCACATCAGTACAATACATACAATCACCATGAAGAAGAGCGGGGTCCATCTACAGACAAAAAAAAACGATAAAAGAATGACGTCCATCCTTGCTATCCGAGGCTGCCGGCCTTGAACCCATCCTAGATCGACGAAGAGGAAGAAGGAAACACCAAATGAACAATCATCGTGCTCACGTCTAAATATCCATTACCTGTACCTGCAACTGGTCTCGTGGTAATCTGTGAGCCACAGAGGACTCAACAATCTCATTTCCAAAGGTATCAAGACTAGCAAAGCTTAATTAGTGAGGTATGGTTAAGTGGTGAGGCTGCAGCAAGCGACTAAGCATTTATTTGGTGGCTAACTTACGAGTACAAGAACAAAGACGGGGATGATCTACGCACAATGGACGTGAACTACTGATGATCAGAAGAATGATCCTGAACACCTACTTACGTCAAACATAACCCCATCGTGTCCTCGATCGGAGAAGGAGCTCGCGAAAGAGATAGTCATGGTTACGCACTCAGTTGGCAAGTTTTAATTAATTTAACTTTAAGTTATCTAGCACCGGATGTTAAACAAAGTTTCCACGTTGCCACATAACCGCGGGCGCGGCTTTCCGAAAGATTTAACCATGCAGGGGTGCTCCAACTAGTCCATCACAAACTACCACACGCTGCGACGGAATGACCTCAATCAGGGAAACTCGTGATCTCCTCGGGTTCCTATTGGAAAACCTCAACCTCGAGATTACCCAAAGCATCCTCGGAATCCCTTGCACAAGACGCTCGAGAAAGATAAAACAAGTCCAGCAAGGCAGACGTGTCGACGATCCGGATAGGAGCCGTGTATCTCGTTCTCAGGACACGACGGATAAGCACAACGTACGGTGGCCTAATAGACATCTCCAGAGTTGCCCCCGGTTGGCCCCGCAAACGGCTCTATTTTGCACCAGCACCATCAGCACTGGCCCTCCCTGTATTATGTTGAATTACTCCTCGGGTTCATGACGCCCAATGTTTTTCAGTATTAACAGAATTATTATGTTGGGCAAATATAGTACCAATGTTGGGCCTTGCCAGACGAGCTTTATCCCAAAACGAGAATCTAGGGGGTCCCCATAGCAACCCCAAGCATGTTAGGAGTGCTCATTTATGGAACATAACACCAGTAGCCGAAACTAAGGGGGCAAAGGTGGAACAAAACACCAGGCTAGAAAGGCCGAGCCTTCCACCTTTTACCAATTATATAGGTGCATGAAATTATTCAGCAATAATATGGTGATATGACAAGGAACCCATGTTATCACATGGAAGCAATTACACCTGCAACTAGCAACGCTAACACATGGTTAAGCAAGCGGTAACATAGCCAATCAGTGGTTTGCTAAGTTGTGATCAGATTGAAAGTATTTCATGGCATTGTTGGGAGGCTAATATTTAACAGGTGGTAGGAAACAAGACATAACAAAAGAATCGAGACAACTAGCATGGCAATGATAGTAATGATATCTAGGGAAATGTTCATCTTGCCAGAGATCCCGCTTGGATGAAGAATGAATCCGTGGAGCACGCGAACTGACGTAGTCGAACGGACCCACACACTCCGAAGCGGTCGGAACTCTATCGAGACGAAGCAAACCGGAAACAAGAATCAACACATGATATTCACCATGGCACATGCACGACACAATGCACTATCTAATATGATGCATGTCCACCCAAATATGCACGGCATGGCAATCACCACAATCAAACACTACACATTAAGTGAAGCTAAATATGCAACGAGTTGCATATTGGCAAAACTCCATGTTTAATTATTTAATTCACTCCCGTTTATTTACAAGGCAATATTAAATGTTGTTAGACATGGAAAGGTGTGAAGCGTAATTAATCTACCTAGCTAGGCATTTTAAATGAGGTCGGAAACGACATATAGCATCTCCGAAATGATCCCACGCGTTAAATTCTAATTCTGTCCAGATTTTTCCTAATCACTTTTTATGTTTGTTAAACGACAAAACAAAGTGGTTGACGTGATTGTACTCATTGTTCTGGTCCATTTACATATATGGCTCATCTCCAACGGAGCTACGGTTAAATAACTACGACCTAAACTGTTTCCAACACGTCGACACGCAAACCGATGCAAATAGCACATTAAACAGTTCTAATTATGCATGATAGATGGAAAATATTAATCTATGCGAAATTCTAGTCAAGTTCCATATATAACTTGTCGCGATCCGACTCACGGATTAAAAGATACGGGCGTTGGAATATTATGCTATTTTTGAAATATGCATGTGCTGGAAAAATGCCCAAAGTCTACACAGTCAAAAAAACACGCATGGGCCTGAAGCATCATAGTGCAGAGGCCTAGGGGTAGATCAGCCCAATTGGACAGGAGTGTGGTGTGCAAAAAAAGATAAAAACATGGCTAAATGTTGGGATTCTTAGGATTCAAACCTGGGACCTCATGGTTGCTAGAGATGTGGGTTGACCAGCTCAGCTACTGCATGTTCGTGTACAAAAACTAGTGCTAATGTGATCTTATCTATGCGTGACAGAATGGATCCAGGATAACATGCTTAAGTTTAGAACGAGGCTCGCAGCAGGGAAAACAGAGGTCGTAGCCATGCGATTCCAAGCGAGGAAGACGCCGCTTCAACGGGACTTGGGGTTTCCAGTGGGGCTAACGAACGCCTGGACTGGGTTGATCAAGCAAGGGCCGACCGGATCCGTTGGGGAACGGCGCCAGACGGCGAGCTGCAGGGCGGCGAAGGCATCCATGACGGGGCTGCAACGCCTTCCTTCAGTCCTGACAGGGGGGAAAATAACAGAGAGGACAAGGATTAGAGGAGAGGGAAGGAGGGGTCACGAGGGAGGAGCACTGGGCCGAGGTGCCGAGCCGTTATCATGCCGGATCTGGTCGCCGGCGCGATGAAGGACTCCCGGGTTGGTGCGGGCCAAGCTCCGGTTCTGCTGGTCTCCAGCTTCCATTCTTGTCAGCCAAAAACAGAGGGAGGGAGAGATGAGAGAAAGAGAGGGGGAGGAGGAGAGAACGACGCAGGGAAGGAGGGTAACACTGGGACCTGGTTTTGGCTGTGACGTGGTGGTGCACCGACGATGGACAGAGGCGGTGGGGTTGGGGCATGCTCGGGGCTCCCTGCCGACCAGATGGGATTGAGGGGGTTGGATGTTGGCGGTGGGTGGAGGTGCAGGGCTGCAGGAGACTGTGGTCATTGGATCCAAAATCTGACGGCCCAGATCAGGTAGGTTGGTTGTGGGTTGGGTTAGATCGTTGACTGGTGGGATCTAGGAGGCTGGCGGCGGCGCAGGAGGTTGGAGGGGGCGGGGAACGAGGGGAATGTCTAAGTTAGCCAATTAGGCAGTGGAGGATGGCTTAAATAGGAAATGCTGCTAGGGTCAGGGATTTCTTTGCCTCGATTTCGACCATGCGATCGAAATCGGACGGTCTCGAATGCGGGGACGAGCTAAGTCGCTGTGTAGAGTAGGCTAGCCGGAGATGAGCGGGAAAATGGTCACCCGACAACGCGATTTAAAAATAGCAAAAAACGTGCGACGAATAAACGAAGACAGTGCCGCTACGGTCGACCGTTCGGGTACCAGACGAGCTACGATTGCGACGAAAATTGGCAGGCGGCCTGCCTATATTAAAATAAGACTACACGCCAAGTTTCGTCCCAATCCAAGAATATTTTATACACACTTTTAAAATCAAGGTTTTTACGATGCCGCGGGCGCGTGCGAGTGTGTTTGGTCTCAAAACGGTCAACGACGAACACGGAGAGAACCGGCAATTAACAACGGATGCAAGTTTTGAAAACTGGTGGGAACAGAGTGTCGATGCAATGCAGATGATGCACATGATGCGATGATGAATGCGACACACAAACGAACCACACGACGAGAAAGGTATAAAAGGGAAATCTTCTGGAGCGTCGGTCTCGGGCTGTCACAGCAAATGAAGTAGAACTTGACAAAATCCTCGATGATATCAACACGCCAGGTCCTCTCACTTGCTCAAAAGTTTCACATTTAGTTAACTTTTGTGGGCATTCCTATTTTGTGTCTATCATAGAACCCTCGAAAGTTTCTCAAGCTTTCATGGGACCTGAGTGGATTCAAGCCATGCAAGATGAACTTCTTCAATTCAAGCTAAATGATGTGTGGGAACTCGTCAAACGACCAGATCCTCCCAAGCACAATGTCATCGGCACCAAGTGTATTTTCCGAAACAAGCAAGATGAGGATTGTCAAGTGGTGAGGAATAAGGCACGACTTGTACCCCAAGGCTACACACAGGTTGAAGGAATTGATTTTGATGAAACTTTTGCACCTGTTGCTAGACTTGAAGCTATTCGAATACTACTTGCTTATGCTAATCATCATAACATTACTTTATATCAAATGGATGGGAAAATGCATTCCTCAGTGGTAAGCTTGAGGAAGAAGTATATGTTGCTCAACTCCTAGGTTTTGAGTATCCGAAGCATCCACACAAAGTCTTCAGACTCAAAAAGGCACTCTATGGCCTCAAGCAAGTCCCTCGGGTGTGGTATGATACATTGAAGGAATTCCTCATGAAGAAAGGCTTCAAACCTGGTTCACTCAATCCAATTCTTTTCACAAAATGCTATGATAATAAACTTTTTGTGTGCCAAATATATGTCGACGACATTATCTTTGTTTGTACTGACAAAAGTTACAGTGATGAATTTGCTTACATGATGAGTGAAGAATATCAAATGTCTATGATGGGGGAGCTCAAATTCTTCTTAGGTCTTCAAATTCGTCAACAATGCAATGGCATCTTCATATCACATGAGAAATACCTCAAGGATGTTCTGAGGAAATTCGACATGCATGAATGCAAGGGCGTCAAGACTCCTATTCCTACCAACAGCCACCTCTGCACTGACAAAAATGGTAAAGATTTCGAGCATCATGTATATCGCTCGATGATTGGCTCTTTATTTTATCTGTGTGCATCTAGGCCAGATATAATGCTTAGTGTTTGCATGTGTGCTCCTTTTCAAGCAAAACCGAAGGAATCACACCATAAGGCTGTGAAGCATATTCTTTGATACTTAGCTCACACACCAACACTAGGATTATCGTACCCCAAGGGCTCAAATCTTCATCTCGTTGGATATTCTGATTCTGATTATGCTGGTGACCGTGTGGATCGCAAGTCAACATCTGGCACTTGCCATTTCCTCGGAAGATCATTAGTCTGTTGGTCCTCAAAGAAGCAGAACTGTGTTTCTCTCTCCACTGCCGAAGCTGAGTACATTGTTGTTGGATCCTGTTGTGCTCAACTGCTATGGATGAAGCAAACCCTAAGGGACTATGGCATCAACATGAAGAATGTGCCTCTCTACTGCGACAATGAGAGTGCAATAAAGATCGCCTACAATCCAGTACAACACTCTAAGACTAAGCACATCCAGATTCGTCATCATTTTCTTTGGGACCATGTCCTCAAGGGCAATATCATCATTGTTCATGTCAAGACTGACAATCAACTAGCACATATTTTCACTAAGCCCTTGCATGAGAGAAGGTTTTGCAAGTTGTGGTATGAGTTAAATATCTTATAGTCTTCAAATGTTTTGTCAAAACATGCACATATACTAACACTTATGCAAAATTGATGACTTAGATGTGCAACACACGAAGAATCGATTTTCTTCAATCAATGAAGAATATCACTCTTAGTGTGAGGAAATTAATGAAGAATTTGATTCTGAGGGCCCTACGACAATTGTAAGCAGCGCGTGAAATCATCATTCTTATACGGTGGGTCACGCAACCACCCAACTTTGACATTCTTCAAGCTATTTTTCTTCAAAGTTGAAATTCATCAATCTAACACTTTGTCACAAAATCCTCAAGTTTCTCGAAATTTTCAAAATCTTCAAATTCTTCAAAATATTTGATGACTTTCATTTGGATATATATATATATATATGTGTGTGTGTGTGTGTGTGTGTGTGTACATATATATATATATATATATATATATATATATATATATATATATATATATATATATATATGTATAGACTGTGATTTCAAAGTCATCAACAACATTCACTTATAGCTCAGTCTTCAATTTGATATTTCATCTAAATGAATATGATCGGACCCGTCTCCCCTCTATGCTAAGCTCAACCCAGTCTATTCATTTCTTCATATGCATTCTGCTTGAAACTTGTTCAAAATCCTCACTGTGTCCTTGTCAACTGAGGACTTTGCAACCAAATCCTCAAAACTTCAAAAATCAATTTTTATAACTTACAAGTAACTGGACCCACTTCCCATGATGGGATAACCACGAACTCCACCGCTTGGGCAAGGGCAGTTCGGTCCGAGAGTTTCGGTCGAACAGTTTTCACCTCAGCTATAAATAGGCCCTTATCGCCCCCCCCCAGTCAAAACTCTTCGTCATCTCGTCTTCTCCGCTCGAGCTCAACCCTAGCGCCGCCGCTAGCAATCTCGTCGCCGGTGAGGAAAATCTTCACTTCCTCGCCCTCGTCGTCGCCAAACTCATGCCGGAAGAGAAATCTGTCCCTCCACCACCGTTGTAGCTGATCTCTATCGCCAAGTTAGGGCGTGGAAGATCTGAATCGAAGAGCTTCTTGTTGGGGAGCGTTGCATGGGAAACAAAAAATTTCCTACGCACACGAAAACCTATCATGGTGATGTCCATCTACGAGAGGAGATTTGGATCTACGTACCCTTGTAGATCGCACAGCAGGAAGCGTTTAAGAAACGCGGTTGATGTAGTGTCTTCACGTCCCTCGATCAGCCCCACAAACCGTCCCGCGATCCGTCTCACGATCCGTTCCGATCTAGTGCCGAACGGACGGCACCTCCGCGTTCAGCACACGTACAGCTCGACGATGATCTCGGCCTTCTTGATCTAGCAAGCAAGATGGAGAAGTAGATGAATTCTCCAGCAGTGTGACGGTGCTTCGGTGGTGGTGAGGATCTACTCCTGCAAGGCTGCGCCCGAGCTCCGCAAAAATACGATCTAGAGGTAAAACTATGGTGTCTAGATCTGAGTTGCACGTGGCAAAAGTTGTCTCAAATCAGCCCTAAATCACCACTATATATAGGAGGGAGGGGGAGGAAGCTTGCCTTGAGGGCCAAGCCCTCAAGGGTGCGCCGGCCAAGGGAGAGGAGGAGTCCTACTCCAATCCTACTCCAATTAGGATTGGAAAGTGGAGTCCTTCTCTTCCTTCCCACCTTTCTTTTTTTTCCTTTTTCTTCGGTTTTCTTTCCTTGGCGCCAAGGCCCTCTTGGGTTATCCCACCATCCCACTAAGGGCTGGTGCGCCACCCGTAGGTCCATTGGGCTTCCCCCGGGTGGGTTGCCCCCCTACCGGCGAACTTCCGGAACCCATTCGTCACTCCCAGTGCATTCCCGGTAATGCGTGAAAACCTTCCGGTAACCAAATGAAGCCATCCTATATATCAATCTTCGTTTTCGGACCATTCCGGAAACCCTCATGACGTCCGTGATCTCATCCGGAACTCTGAACAACATTCGGTAACCACACATATAACTCAACTATACTAAAACATCATCGGACCTTAAGTGTGCAGACCCTGCGGGTTCGAGAACTATGTAGACATGCCTCGAGGCACTCCTCGGTCAATATCCAATAGCGAGACCTGGATGCCCATATTGGATCCTACATATTCTTCGAAGATCTTATCGGTTGAACCTCAGTGTCAAGGATTCATATAATCCCATATGTCATTCCCTTTGTCCTTCGGTATGTTACTTGCCCGAGATCTGATCGTCGGTATCCGCATACCTATTTCAATCTCGTTACCGGCAAGTCTCTTTACTTGTTCCATAATACAAGATCCCGTGACTTACACTTAGTCACATTGCTTGCAAGGCTTGTGTGTGATGTTGTATTACCGAGTGGGCCCCGAGATACTTCTCCGTCACACGGAGTGACAAATCCTAGTCATGATCCATACTAACTCAACGGACACCTTCGGAGATATCTGTAGAGCACCTTTATACTCACCCAGTTACGTTGTGACGTTTGATGCACACAAGGTATTCCTCCGGTGCCAGTGAGTTATATGATCTCATGGTCATAAGAACAAATACTTGACATGCAGAAAACAATAGCAATAAAACGACACGATCAATATGCTATGTTCATAGTTTGGGTCTAGTCCATCACATGCTTCTCCTAATGATGTGATCTAGTTATCAAGTGACAACACTTGCACATAGTCAGAAAATCTTGACTATCATTGATCAACTGGCTACCAACTAGAGGCTTGCTAGGGACATTGTTTTGTCTATGTATCCACACATGTATTTATGTTTTCATTCAATACAATTATAGCATGGATAATAAACGATTATCTTTAAACAGGAAATATAATAATAACTATTTATCATTGCCTCTAGGGCATATTTCCAATACTTCTCTCTTTTACTGCTCCTGTTCTTCGTGTTCTTCGCTCACGATAATTAAAATCTTATTTTACTGCCTCTGTTGATCTATAATTTCACTCTAGACTCGCGAAATCTGTTTTTCCTCGGAGTGTTTGTCAGCCACGCACACTCATTCCTCAAACACTTGATGAATTTGACTAAGCCACTCAAATTCTTCATGAGATTCCTCAATTGTGTAAATTCTCAAATCTGCACAACTCTGGAACCCAAGATCAGAATGCTTAGTCAAATTCCTCAACCCATTGGTCAAGTTCCTCAACTTCTAAAATTTTCAATTTCTTCAAATCTGAGAACACATATGACCTCTCCAAATTCTTCGCACCTATACTCTGTTCACAGGTACAAAAATGTCAGCTGATGAATCACTAGGTTCTCATCAACTTAACTCATTTGCAGCATTCCTCAAAGAAACTTTACCGGTGTCATCAGAATCTTCAAGAGTGCATATTCCTGAACAAAAGCCTTAGTTGAAGAAAATGGAAGATGACAGGAAGCAGAAGGGATGAAAGAAGCTGAACAGAACACAACTTTTTCAGATTCATGAAGACATATACGCTGACTACTGCACTCCTGATAAGGAAATTCATGGCAAAGAAACCATGGCGAAGCGCAAGATAAGGCTTCGGAAAATTGAACGCAGGTGGGCTAAGGATTGGAAGGAGTACAAATATGTTACTCCTAAGTATGCGAAGAAATTCACCCACAAGCCACCTTGCAAGAGTCCTCCTCAGGGTGATCAACAAGCTGCTCATCCCTCAAGCGTTGAAACTATTGAGGATAACCGTGATGAAAAAGACAAATATTTGTCTAAGTTACAAAAGAAGGCAGAAGCAACCGTGAAGAAATTCAATGATGACTCTGCTGCTGCAGGCACTGCCGCCACCTCTTCAGCTGTTGAGGCCTGTGCTACAGCAATTCCTTAGAAGAAGACTGTGTTGAATAAACCAAAGGTCTCGGTGCCAAAAGAGCAATTGCCTCAAAAGGCTGCACCAGTGATAAAATCTTCAACAACACCAAAGTCCTCACAGCCTCAACAGAAGCAAATCATTAAGCATCAGCCTGCTCAATGAAGTTCCTCAGTGTTGTCTGCCACGAGCTCGGCTACAAAGTCTTCACCACCTCCGTTGAAGACTAAAATGACTGCTGGAAGAGGCACCAAGCCTAGTCCTAGCAAAGTCATCAACATTCCTTCTGCATCAGAGGGAAGTGAGGAATTTGATGAGGAGACTCTTCAAGCTATCATCAGAAACAAGCAGGAACGAGTTGCTCAAGCCTCGGGCAGCTCTATTCCTCTTGCCATGGACCTGAAAGTTTTGCTGGACTTCATCAACCTCCGGTATGAAGATCCAAACACTCCCATTGATGACTTGAAGCTTCCCCTGGTGTAAGACACATGGTAGCAACTTTTATTAATGAGGCAAAATGGAAAGAACAACAAGCCAAGCAAGCAAAGGCTGCTAAACTCAAGAAGGAGAAATTCCTCAAGCAGAATCTCCTCAAGTTGACGCCTGAACCTCTTGTATCTACTCATGCTGAACTTAAAACCTTGACAGATAAGTACACAAGTCTACCTGATCGTTAAAGTGTCAAGGTGAATTTCATCAAGGATGCAACAACTGCAGTTGATGAATACAAGAAGAAGGCTGCTCCTCCTATGCAGCAAAAGCCACCTCAGTCTAGCTACACTGTTCAGCTGACAGAGGAAGATGAAACTTTTGAACCTGCTGTTGAGGAAATTCCTCAAGATACTCCAGCTGAAGAAACTGCTCCAGCTAAAGACACTGCTCCAGCTAAGGAAACTGCCAGGACTGGATCTACAACAACTCCTGATGAAACTATTCCTTCACCTCCACCCTCAAAGGTCAAGAAGATGATTCCATCTGCATCAGGCATGAAGAAGACCAAAGCTGCTGAGAAAGAAGCAAAGAAGAGAAAAGCTTCAATGAACTCAGAATCCTCAGAGGCCAAGCACCAACAGGACACTCCGTCAGGGTCTTCAACTGCCCTGGTGGATGCTACTCCTCTGAATGTAGCTCCATCTTACTTGATCGTTCCCTTCGGAGTTGACTACGTCATTCCTGAAGATGATGAAGAAATGGAAGATGCGGAAGATGAAGAAATCATGGATGAGGAAATACTGATTGACGATATTCCTCAATCCACCATTCCTCAAAAGACCTCTGAAAAACGTGTGGGTGATGATGAAACTGGGTGCAGCACTCCAGTGATTCATGATGAATTCTGTGAAGAAACTCATGCTCACCAAGGTCAACTCAAATTCCTTCGACTCCCGCTGCAACAAAAATCCTCACAGGCTCTGATGGGAAGACCTTCCATGAGGAATCTGCTCAAGAATCAGCTGCATCAGCTGAAGACAATGCTGCAAGTGCCTCCTCCAACAAGCAAATTCCTCAAGCTGAGGAAAATCCTCAACCTGATGAAAATGCTCGGAATGAAGAAAATGCTCCTATCCCAAACACTGAAACTGCTATTGTTGTGGTAAAAACAGAAACATCAATGATAGTGGCTCCTTCTCAAGAACAGCAGCATAATCTTCAACCGCAACAGAATCTGCCTTTCTCCAAAAGGTCAAAGTTTCTAAAGGAGGCATTCTATGAAGAACGCATGTATTTTACTCGCGAGAATCCATATGATAAGCTTCGCATCAGGCACAGGAAGTTTTGGACAAGGAACCAACTCAACTACTATGCTTCAGTGCTCTGTGGGAGGAACAAGATATTTCAGCACAAACATATTCCTCACTGTGATATGGAGGAAATACATTGCTTCAATCCAGTCCTTAACGTTCTTCACAAAGCTGGATTACTGCCTCTCTGCACTGACATTGGTAACTGGAACCACGACATCATTCTTCAGTTCTACGCCACTCTGCACATCTCTAGCGATCCAAAGGATGTCAACACTTGGGTTTTGGATTGGATGACTCAGCACACACACTACAAAGCTCCTGCCACCGAATTGCTTCTAGCTCTTCCAGTCTCAATTCTCTTAGAGGATGCAGTGCTGATGTATGATGAACGTGAACTGCCTAATAGACTAATGGAAGTCCTCATGAAGCCTTTGGCCAAGGACCAACCTCCACAGACTCGCTTTCCGGTACAAGACTTGAGGTATGAACCACGAAAAGTCTACAGAATCCTTGCCAATGTCATTGCTCCTATCAAAGGGCACGACGATGAAGAAGATGTCATAGGCATCGTGAAGAATATCCTTTTCAATGTCATCCATGGCATACTAATGAATCTTCATGATTTCTTCCTGAGGACTTTGGCCGATAATGCACTGTCGCCTTTTGAAATGAAGATTTATGCTCCATGGATCATGAGATTCATCAGAAGTAGGTCAAGCATCAACTACCATGCTGATTTTCCTAATCACATCGGATATCTGCCGCCAATTAGAGTCATCAAGAAAACATTTGAGCATGTTGAAGGCAAAGGCAAATCTGTGATTGATGAAGGAAATCGGCCCCTTGATGGCCAGTTTCGTCAAGCAGAGTCATATTCTTCATATGATGACACTGCTACCCAAGATCCATCAAGCCCAACTGCCCCAAGAGTGATGAATAACACACAGCTACTCCTCAGTCTTCATCACAAGGTCGATCGCAATCACAAATGGGTCAAACGTCAATTCAGTGCCATTGTGAAAACCCTCAACGAGACTCAGAACATAGTGAGGAAAAATCACTATTATCTTCATGAGGTGTTTGATCATACCTGGGCCACCTTGGCTCATCAGAAGACTCAAGAGGAACTTGAGGAATTGGAGTTTACTCAAGACTTTGACTGGTTATTGCCTCCCAAGAAGAAATTCAAGCCACTTCTAGTTCCTGACCTTGAAGACAGTTCTTTTTCTTCATTCGCACTGCTGAGTCAGATGAAGAACCAGAAGACACTGCAACTGGTACAACGAAGAAGCCTATCGCCAAGAATCCTCACGCCTCTTCATCATCCAAGAAGTGAATTTCTTCAAAGGGCGTTAGTCCTCAGTTTGTCCCCTTTCATCACTTGATGACAAAGAGGGAGAAATCTGAGTTAGTCTTCAAACAGGGTCTATTTTGGGGCTTATAAACATTATTAAGTTACAAACTCTTGGTTCTTCTGAAGTGTTTTATGTAATGAGTTGTAACTTAAGCCCGATGGTGCACTAACTCTTCTGAACGTTTTTTCGCATGCTTATTCCTCAAAATATATTAATGCAGGCATGCTGAAATTCGTCAGACACCATTTCTCATCATGCATTCTCAAATTCCTCATTTTATATGTCAAATGTATGCATGATTTACAAGATACAAGGGGAGATATCCATGATATAAATCATCAATGTGCATCTGTAGTGAAAAGCAAATTCCTCAAAATATGCACGTCTTCACGTGGAGTCTCTCAGTATATTGATTTCAAATTCCTCAAACTCAGTATTTAGACTTCATATTTTTATCCACGTTGAAAACTTAACCTAATTGTCATCAACCACCAAAAAAGGGGAGATTGTAAGTGCATCTAGTGCCCTTAGTGATTTTGGTGGTTTGAAGACTTATAGGTTAAGTAACAAATGTATTTGTAAGTGTACACATGCTCTATAAGTCGCTGAAGAGTTTGAGTTATACGATGAATATGAATATCGACCCCTAAAAATGTATGTCTTCGGCTGAAGACTTTGGTCTTACCTTGAAGACTTTGACCGTGAAGAAATGCGATGGAATTGATATTCCTCATGAAGATATTGAAGATGAGGAATTCAGTGTGTCCTGAAGAAAAACTGTGTGAAGACTTTGAAGCGTGAAGATTTACTCCTTTTGTTTCATTTTATTTACTCTTGAGTCATAGGATCACCGTATTATTAAACGGGGTCGAAGTAATACTACGGAATGAATTTCCTCATGATGCTCAACCCAAGCCTAAACATACTTAAGACTCAAAGTGAGGAATAGGAGAGACATGAGGACTTTCACAGTTGAAAGTTCCGACCGTTGCCGCGACACGCGCCACCTCACTGATCTTATCCACCCAAGGGTCACAATATTTGAGGGCATTTATGTCAAATAATGTCGGGATGCTCCCAGGCTATAAAATTAAATAGCCACCCCCTACAACCACTAGTTGGTTGGCTGCTCCGCGAGAAACTCACACTTGTCATTTAGAGCAACCCAAATTCCTCAGAGTCTTCGATAGTAAATCATCAAGTGAGGAAATACCCCAAACACCAAACCACAAACCAAAAACCAAGTTATTGAGCATCACTGAAGAATTTGTTCCTGCGTGGAAGTGAAGCCTTTTACCTTTGAGGACTGTGCATCCTCTAGACGGTTAGGCATCATGGTCTAGAGCATCCAGCAGTCAATTGTCGATCCCCGGGTGACCGAGTTTTTGAGGGCTTGGAAGTCTGCCCTGAAGACTTACCACGAGTGTTGGGCAAGGACTGTGTGTCCTTAGCTCAAGGAGAATACGTTAGGGACTGTGTGTCCCGGGACTGTGTGTCCTTTGGTTTCAATACCAAGCTGCTCCAAACTAGACATACGACTGTCACAACAGTAGGAATTGGGTCATCAACAACCGTCTTCATCGTGATACGGGTTCTATTTCTTCAACACTTTCATTTCCTCAGAATTGTATGTTGAAGACTTTCATTTGTATTGTTTGAAGAATTTGTCTGAAGACTTTCTCTGAATTTCCTCAACCTCAAATTCTTCAGTATATTAATCTTCACCCGCGTTCTGCGTACCTGCGTACCGTGCAAACCGATTCTCATAATCTTCACCAAGTAATCTGTTGTTGTAATGTTTGCACCTCTGATCCTGCGCTATTTTCGCTGCACGTAATTCATCAGTGAGGAAATTCCTCAAATGGAATTTCCTCAGCGATGAAATTCTAAAAAATCGCCTATTCACCCCCCTCTAGTCGATATAACGCACTTTCAGTTCCTCGGTGCCATCTGCCACTAGCTTTGCTGCAAAGTCTTCACCCACTCTGTTGAAGACTAAAATGAGTGCTGGTAGAGGCATCAGGCTAAGTCCTAGCAAATTCATCAATGTTCCTTCTGCATCAGAAGGAAGTGACGAATTTGATGATGAAACACTCCAAGCAATCATCAGAAACAAACAGGGGCGTGTTGCACAAGCCTCGGGCAGCTCCATTCCTCTAGCTATGGATCCGAAAGTTTTGCTGGATTTCATCGACCTCTGGTATGAAGACCCAAACACACCGGTTGATGACTTAAAGCTTCCCCTGGTTTCAGCCATATGGTGACTACTTTCATAAATGAAGCAAAGTGGAAAGGGCAGCAAGCCAATCAAGCAAAGGTTGCTAAAATCAAAAAGGAGAAATTCCTCAACCAGAATCTCCTCAACCTGACGCCTGAAGCACTTGTATCAACTCAGGCTGAACTCAAAACCCTCACAGACAAGTATACAAGTCTTCACTCTAATCGTCATGGCGTCAAAGTGAAATTCATAAAGGATACAAACAACTGTTGTTGATGAATACAACACGAGAACTACCCCTCCAAAGCAGCAATCCCCACCTCAGCCAAGCTATACTGTTCAGCTACCTGAGGAAGATGAAATTGATGAATCAGCTAAGGAAATTCCTCAAAATATTCCAGCTGAAGAAACTGCGAGGCCTGACACTGAACTAGTGCCTCATGAAATTGTCCCTTCGCCGCAACCCTCAAAGGTGAAAAAAGTGACTCCGTCTGCATCAGACGTGAAGAAAAAAAAGTTGTTGAGGAAGAAGCCAAAAAGATAAAAGCTTCAATGGCTTCAGAATTCTCATAGGCCAAACGTCTGAAGATCACTCAGACATGATCTTCATCATCCCCGGTGGATGCCACTCCTCTCAATGTAGCACCATCATACATGGTCGTTCCCTTCGGAGTTGACTATGTCATTCCTGAAGAAGATGAAGAAATGAATGATGATGAAGTAATGGATGAGGAAATACAAATAGATGATATTCCTCGGTCCACCACTCCTCCAAAGACCACTGAAGAATAAGTGGGTGATGATGATGCCATTGGGTGTAGCACACCAGTAATCCATGATAATTTCTGGGAAGAAACTCATCCTCACTCACCAAGGTCAACTCAAATCCCTCCAACTCCTGTTGCGACTGAGATTCTCACCGGTTCTGACGGAAGAAGCATTCATGAGGAATCTTCTCAAGAATCAGCTGCATCAGCTGAAGACAATGCAGCGACAAATATTACAACTGCCTCCTACAACAAGCAAATTCCTCAAGCTAAAGAGAATCCTCAAACTAAGGAAAATGCTCAAACTGAAGAAAATGCTACTACACCCAACACTGAAACCGCTATTGTTGTGGTGAACACAAAAACAACAATGGTAGTAGCTACTCCTCAGGAACAGCAGCACAATCTTCAACTGCAGCAAAATGAGCCTTTCTCCAAAAGGCCAAAGTTTCAGAAAGAGGCATTCTATGAAGAACGTATGTACTTCACTGGCAAAAATCCATATGACAAGCTTCGCATCAGACACAGGAAGTTCTGGACAAGAAATAAGCTTAACTACTATGCTTCTGTGCTCTGTGGGAGAAACAAGATATTTCAGCATGCCCATATTCCTCACCGTGGTACGGAGGAAATACCTTGCTTTTCTCCAGTCCTCAACGTTATTCATGAAGCTGGGTTACTGCCTTTCTGTACAGACATCGGATATTGGAACACTGACATGATTCTTCAATTCTGCGCCACACTGCACATCTCTGGCGACCCAAAGGATGTCAGCACTTGGGTTTTGGATTGGATGACTCAGCACACGCACTACGAAGTTCCTGCCACTGAATTGCTTCGAGCTCTTCCAATTTCAATTCCCTCAGAGGTTGCAGTTCTAATGTATGATGAACGAGAACTGCCCAACAAGCTGATGGAAGTCCTCATGAAGCCTTTGGCCAAGGACCAACCCCCAAGGACTCGATTTCTGGTATAGGACTTGAAGTATGAACCTAGAACAGTTTACATAATCCTGTCTTATGCCATTGCTCCTATCAAAGGGCATGATGATGAAGAAGATGTCGTAGGCATCGTGAAGAATATCTTGTTCAATGTCATCCATGGCATACCTATGAATCTTCATGATTTCTTCTTGAGTACTTTGGCTGACAATGCCTTGTCACCATTTGAGTTGAAGATTTACGCGCCTTGGATTGTGAGATTCATCAGAAACACGTCAGGCATCAACTATCAAGCTGATTTTCAGAATCACCTCGAATATCTGCCGCCTATCAAAGTCATCAAGAAATCATTTGAACCTGTTGAAGGCAAAGGCAAGTCTGTAATTCATGAAGGAAATCGGCCCCTTGATGGCCAATTTTGCAAGGCAGATTCCTATTCTTCATATGATGACAGTGCTACTCAAGATCCTCCAAGCCCAGCTGCCCCTAGAGTGATGAATAATAGAGAGCTACTCCTCAGTCTTCATCAAAAGGTCGATCGCAATCACAAGTGGGTGAAACGCCAGTTTGATGCCATTGTGAAAACCCTCAACGAAACCTAGAATGCAGTGAAGAGAAATCACTATTATCTTGATGAGGTGTTTGATCGCACTTGGGCCACCTTGGCTCATTTGAAGATTCAATAGGAACTTGAGGAATTGGAGTTCACTCAAGACTTTGACTGGTCGTGGCCTCCAAAGAAGAAATTCAAGCCAATTCCAGTTCCTGACATGGAGGTTAGTTCATTTTCTTCCTTTTGCACTGCTCAATCAGATGAAGAACAAGAAGACACTGCAACTGGTCCAAGGAAGAAGCATGTCTCCAAGAATCCGCACGCCTCTACATCAACCAAGAAGTGAATCTCATCAAGGGCGTTAGTCCTCAGTTTTGTCCCTTTTCGTCACTTGATGACAAAGGGGGGGAAATTTGAGAGTTAGTCTTCAAGCGAGATCTATTTTGGGGGCTTATAAACTTTATTAAGTTACAAAATCTTGGCTCTTCTGAAGTGTTTGATGTAATGAGTTTTAACTTAAGCCCGATGGTGCTCTCACTCTTTTGAACGTTTTTCTTCGCATGCTTATTCCTCAAAGTCTATTAATGCAGGCATGCTGAAATTTGTCAGACACCATTTTCATCATGCAGTTTCAAATTCCTCATATTATATGACAAATGTACGCATGCTTTACAAGATACAAGGGGAGATCTCCATGATATAAATCATCAATGTGCATCTGTTGTGCAAAGCAAATTCCTCAAAATATGCACATCTTCACGGGGAGTCTCTCGGTATCTTGATTTCAAATTCCTCAAACTCAATACTTACATTTCATATTTTTATCCCCATTGAAAACTTAACCTAATTGTCATCAACCACCACAAAGGGGGAGATTGTACGTGCATCTAGTGCCCTTAGTGATTTTGGTGGTTTGAAGACCTATAGGTTAAGAGACCAATGTGTTAATAAGTGTACACATGCTCAATAAGTCGCTAAGGAGTCTGAGTTATACGATGAATATTGACCCGTAAAAATGTATGTCTTCGGCTGAAGACTTTGGTCTTACCTTGAAGACTTTGACCGTGAAGAAATTGCGATGAAATTGATATTCCTCGTGAAGATATTGAAGATGAGGAATTCGGTGTGTCCTGAAAAAAACTGTCTGAAGACTTTGAAGCGTGAAGATTTACTCCTTCTGTTTCATTTTATTTACTCTTGAGTCATAGGAACATCGTACTGTTAAAGGGGGTCGAAGGAATACTACGGAATGAATTTCCTCATGATGCTCAACCCAAGCCTAAACCTACTTTAGCCTCAAAGTGAGTAATAGGAGAGGCATGAGGACTTTCACAATTGAAAGTTCCGACCGTTGCCGCGACACGCGCCACCTCACTGATCTTATCCACCCATCGATCACAATATTTAAGGGCATTTATGTCAAATCATGTCGGGATGCTCCTAGGCTATAAATAGCCGCCCCCAGAACCACTAGCTGGTTGGCTGCTCCGAGAGAAACTAACACTTGTCATTTAGAGCAACCCAAATTCCTCAGAGTCTTCGAGAGAAAATCATTAAATGAGGAAATACCCCAAACACCAAACCCCAAACCAAAAACCAAGTGATTGAGCATCACTAAAGAATTTGTTCTTGTGTGGAACTGAAGCTTTTTACCTTTGAGGATTGTGCATCCTCTAGACGGTTAGGCGTCATCGTCTAGAGCATCCAGCAGTTAATTCCGGATCGCCGGGTGACCGAGTTTGTAAGGGTTTGGAAGTCTTCCCTGTAGACTTACCACGTTTGTTGGGCGAGGACTGTGTGTCCTTAGCTCAAGGAGAATACAGTAAGGACTGTGTGTTCCGGGACTGTGTGTCCTTGGTTTTAATACCAAGCCGCTCCAAACCAGACGTACAACTATCATAACAGTTGGAACTGGGTCATTAACAACTGTCTTCATCGTGATACGGGTTCTATTTCTTCAACTCTTTTATTTCCTCAAAATTGTATGTTGAAGACTTTCAACTGTGTTGTTTGAAGAATTTGTCTCAAGAGTTTCTCTGAAATTTCTCAACCTCAAATTCTTCGCTCGAGTTAATCTTCATTTGCGTACTTTGTACATGCGTACTGTTCAAACCGATTCTCGTAATCTTCACCAAGTAATATGTTGTAGTAGTCTTTGCATCTCTGATCCTGCGCTATTTCCGCTGCACTTAGTTCATCATTGAGGAATTTCTTCACAAGGAATTTCCTTAGTGATGAATTTCTAAAAATCGCCTATTCACCCCCCCCCCTCCAATCGATATAACGCATTGGAACAACACTAAAAAGGACTATACTTAAGAAATCTGCTATGAAGTCAAAATCCTCAAGCTCAAATCTCTCACAGCTAATTCTTGAACCTACTTCCTCTATGGGCGAAGCGAAGCGCACGTGGACGCGTCCGACATAAGTTTAACTGGGGCGCCGACGCACAAACAATTTCCTTACTAATAATAGATAAATATAGGTAAAAAGGATAGAGATAAAGATTAACCCCGTAAAAGGTCCGACCTCTACCGAATCGGTACCCCTCTCCCTCCACATCTCTCCCTCTCGAACCCTACGCATGGTTCAGCGCCGCCTTTCCCGGATCTCCCCGTAGCCGGGCCCACTCCTCCGCTGGAAGATCCGACCGTCCCAAACTCTTCCCCGCTAGAGCCCATCCCATTGATACCCAAGACCTAGTCGCCAGCCAGGAGCAACAATCCCATCGCCTTTGACACCCGAGAGACCTCGCCCGAGGCATTGGTGCCTCTTTGCCCTCGCCTCTGTATAGATTGCCGAATTGAGCTGGTTCCAGCCGGTCCAAGTTGGCGCTAAATAGGCCAACATCACCTGCCATCCAAGGTGGCGCTGAGAGAAGCTCCTCCCGTGCCGAACTGACAGGAGTCGCTGGGTGGAGCGAGAAGCAGAATTTACAAAGTTAGAGAAGGAGTCGGGAGTGTTAGATTGATCTCTTCCCCAATAGGCCCAACGGCCCATTGGAACCTTAACTCACCCCTGATCGGGGGCGTGCAACCCAAGCAAGGCTGGTGGGCCCCTGTTGCGCAGTGCTATATAGAGGAGGTGGGGACCATGGCACAAGATACGAGGTTCACCGCCGCCACTGGTTCCCCATTCATAACCCTAATCCGATCTGGAGGGTAGCGCTGAAGTGATGGGAAGCTCACCGCCGCTGCTACAACATCTCTCTCCTTCCCCACCGTAGTCACTGCTTGACGATGGACACCGGAGGGAACTCATCGAGCACGGGATAAAGTAATAAATAACTACTATTAACCGAACTCATCTAGCCTGTAAGATCCACGAGATCTATCAATGGTATCAGAGCCATGAGGCTTTAGATGTGTTTTGTGTTGAAAGACACAAGGCAAAGAAAATTCCTCCCCAATGAACCCAAAAGGGTAAAAGCTTCACCGGAGCCCTCTCCGGCAAAGAGCGCCGCCTCGGCCGCGCCTGTTCCTCTCGATCCCCACACGCATCGGCAAGCCGAGGTGTGGAGAAGAAGAACCTACCTCCTCGGAGGCAAAGAATGGATCTAGATCCAAAAGGAAAACAAAGAAAGGAATCGGATTGGATCCGAAAAAGGCAAACAAAAAAATGCAAAGAAAAGGGGAAAGCAAAGAAATCCACCCCTCCCGGGCTAAAGGGCGCCACCACCGAGTCGATTGACGGTGGCGCGTTCACCCTAGAGGTGCTCGCGCACACCGGCAAAGGGGACGGAGACGGCGCCGTTGCGTCGTAGATCCGGAGCCTCTATGGTCATGGTAGTGGAAAGCAACACGAAAAGGAAAAATGAGCCGCAACCCATCGCTCGACAGCGGCGCACCCACTGCAAGGAGTGTGCGCAGCAGGCAAGGGGAACGCCATGGCTCCGGGGGAGAGACAAGGAAGGCGCGGTGGCGCGGCTAGTAGGAGTGTGCGCTGCCGGTGGATGAAACGGCGAGAAGTGGAGGTGCGCGGTGCGCGCGGCCGGAAGGGCTCGGCCCAAGCGCCGGCGGGCGGCAACCCCTCCTGCCAAGAGGCAACGGACATACGGGAGCAGTGTCCCGCGCCGAGAGGGAAGGGGAGAAAGCTGTGCGGCGCTGGGGGAAAGGAAATGAGCGCCTAGGGTTTTGGCTCAGTGGTAGATGGTTTTTTATCCCAGCGAGAGTCGCGCCCAGCCATCGGATTAGATCCGACGGTCCAGGGCGAAAACCCAGGCGTCGGGCCACTGCCCATGCCGAAGGGAGCCCAAAGGCCGGCGGGAGCCAAGCCAGATAGGCTTCGGCCCAGCCGAAGCCGAAGGGGAAAGGTAGGCCGAAGGGAGGCAGCAGGCCGGCCCATGTCGGCCTTTTTTCTGTAAAGGAACTTTTTTAATTTTCTGTCTATGTTTTAGGCACACTTAAAATGATACTCTATGCATATTTTCCTACGAAAAATATGTTTAGAAAAGAGAAAATAAAAGGTTCACAGTTTGTGTAAAAATAGACACAATAGCAACATTATTTTTCTGCAAAGAAAAATAAAAGTTTTTGAAAATATAATATTTTTTCAAAAAAATAAAAGTTCATGGCCTTTATAAAAGTATTAATAAAGTTCATGAATTTTTTATTAAGTGACAGAATATTATTTTTTTCGTGTAAAGAGTTTGCAACATGAAGAGTGTTGATTTTTCTGAAAAGAAAAATAAAAGGTTCTGAAAATAAAAGAAGATTTTCAGAAAAAGAAAAGTTCGTGGATTTTATAAAAGGTATTATAAAGTTCATGAGTTTTAATTTTAACAGAATATTTTTCTATAAAGGTGATGGGGAAAATTTTAATTGGAAGAACTATTCTTAGCAATATTTTTTCCCCTGTGGGAAAAATAAGATTGAGATAGTTTCCGCTATGACAAAAGAAAGATGTTTGTTTTAAAGTTAAAATATGGTATTGTTGTTTTCTGACCAACGTTGATGATAACAATACTATAATTGTATGAGTCATCTTATGTTCAAAGCTTAAATCTCTGATAAATTTTGTATCAAAGTGATCAATTTTCACAGCATAGATAGAGAAATGTATATTTCTTTTTTCTGCTGCAATATGGTTAACGATGATGATTATTTCTTAGCAAAATTATTCAATAGAAATACTATCATCACATTGTTTATGAGTTATATGCATTATTTCCATTTCTGCCCAACGGTGGTATGGAATTAATGTAGAAGGATGATGGTTTATTCTAATTCTGCCACAACGGTGATTTAGAATACACAAGAAAGTTTTAAAAGGTTTAATGTGCATAATTTTAACCAGACCAACGTAGGTTATTTTTATGCTCATTATTGTTGTTTATTGGCTAAGTTTTCTAAGACTAAAAGTTTTTCATGCTTGCATTCATGAAAGCGAATGGCTGGGTACTAGTGACCCAAAAGATGAACAAGAAATGTCATAACTTGAGGGAATATGTTCTCTTTACAGAATGGCTTCAAAAGAAAAGAACCCTTGGATATTAATTCAAGAAACGAAAAGAGATAGATCATTGAGAGTCTTGGTTGACGAATGTCTTTCATGTAATCTCTATGAAGAAGTCTCCTTTTTCAGTCAACATGATTGAGATGAAACAAGCAACATGCATGTTTAATTTGACCAACATCGGATCAAGCATGTGTGTCAAAGATAATTCAGATTTATTTCTGAATTTGATGATTGAATATGCAGTCAAAAGAGCCAATTATGACATTTATGTCCCTTATAGGGAATTACCCGCATAGCGGGAAAATATGATTATGATAAAACCCGCATGGCGGGAAAAGTCTGGGAAAATACCTGCGTAACTCGGTAAAGCTGACATTGTATTATGTCGACAATCCGTGTATAATGGGAGAAATTTTGGCAAAGGACTTATCTTGTATGTCAGGAGAAAGCTTTGATCACTCATGTGCGGTTAATGTGTCCCACTATGGGAGGAAAGTATGGAGTAGCTATTAAGCTTTCCTAGTATCGACCGTACACCTTATGTGTAATGGTCATTAAGCAATCAATAAATCCAAAGAGGATAAAAGTAACAGACGAACCTAAAGAAAAGAATGATATGCAAGTGTGATGTAACGACTAAGATGCGATCCTTTCCGATTAGGGGAACGAGGCCCCGAATTGGAAAGAAGCGCATCTAAGCGTTTCGCAAGCACGGTAACATAGCACATACATAATAATAGAAGAATGACAATAAGGGGTTCAACTGCCATCTCATAAATATATCAGAGTTACATCACACATCCAAACAAGGTAGTTCCGCTACGGACTACAAAACATGAGAAATGACTAAGCGACCCCGCATGCTTGCCCATGATCACGACCACGCCTCAGTCTTCTGGATAGTTCACGTACAAGCGGTCGTTCTCCTCATCATACTGCCACGCCAGCTGCGTGCCGTCGGGATCACCTGTCTCAGGGGTACCTGAACCTGTTGGTGTTGTGAAGGAATCTGTGAGCCACGGGGACTCAGCAATCTATGACCTCGGTGCCAGAACTAGTCAAGTTATTAGGTAAGGGAGGTGGAGTGTTTAGGTTGCAACATCCTAAGCATATATGGTGGCTAACTTATGTAGAACATGTATTGAAGGTGGTCTATGCTAGCGGTCGATGATAGATGATCACTAAGTGATCCTCAACACCTACTTGCATCAATCATAACCCCACCGTGTTCCCGATCGAAGAGAGATCTTCAAAGGGGACAGTCACGGTTACGCACATAGTTGGCAATTTTATTAGCTTATGTTTAAGTTATCTATAACCGGATGTTAACAAATATTCCAAGTTGCCACATAATCGCGGGCACGGCTTTCCGAAAGATTAAACCCTGCAGGGGTGCTCCAACTAGTCCATCACAAACGTACACGGGCCGCAAAGTAACCCTCTATCACGAATCTCGTGATCTCGTCGGATTCCTTAGAGGAAAACCTCAACTCTGGGGAGAACCAAATCTTCACCGGGATTCCTATACGCAAGATATATCGCTAAGGTAAGACAAGACTAGCAGGACCTCCCGACGTGTCGACGACCCTGATAAGAGCCGCGTATCTCAGTCTCAGGACACGCCGGATGAGCACAGCGTACACTGGCCTGATAGACATCTCCCGAGTTGCCCCGGGTTGGCCCCGCACACGACTCTAGTTTGGACCAACACTCATGAGGAACACTGGCCCTGGTTGTTGATTAAATTCCCCAAGGTAGCTACTCCCTATGCAGATTATTATTAAGCGATAAGCAAATTAACACCAATGTTGGGTCCTGCCGGACAAGTCTTAACACTACGCGATTTATCGAGGGGGTCCCCATAACAGCCCCGAACGTGTTAGGAGCGATCATTATGGAATCAAACACCGGTAGCCGGTAACTATGGCGGCAATAACGGAACAAAACACCCGACAAAAGGCTAGGGCTTCCGTTATTTACCAAGTATATAGGTACATTAATTAAATAACAAATTTAACATAATGATATCAAGCTCATGTTATCACATGAGACAAAGCACGTGCAACTAGCAACGCTAACATTAGTAGTTGAGCAAAGCCTACTTAGCCATTCAAGATTTGCTAGGAAGGGACAAGTGTTTGGGTTTCATGGCAATTCAGGAGGCAATTATTTCAGTGGTAGGCAGCGAGCATATGACGGAAGAAACGTAATCTAGCATAACAAGTCTATAGATGGAATCAAGGTCATATCATCTTGCATGTGATATCCTCAGCTTGGAACTGCTCTTGTTCGTCCTGCACGTACTCTCCCCAATCAACGTACTCGTTCTCCGATCCCGGTGCTACCCAACATAAAAATAACATCCAATGAACAACAGCACCTCAAGATGCAACAAGCACATGATGCATGAGATGAATATGAGCATGCATCTCTATTCTACTCACTAGCACAAGCATGAGAAGAAAATACAAGTTCCTGGACAGAACTGCACTCTAAGCTATCTTGACATGCATGAGTATAGCATGAACGGATGCGTCACGCGAAAACGATGCAAAAGCATATAAAGAACGTTACAACCGGAGCTACGGATCAACGGGAAACAACGAAACAAGAAATGAAATGCTACGTGCCAAATACATCACAACACACTCCAATGGCATACTTCTGGTGTTTCCAGGTTGCCAAGACATAAAAAAAACCAACATGTATGGGGTGGTGCAAATAATAACACCACACCATCATCTATGCACTCACAATCATCAAAACACCAAAACTACACAGTCTGCCATAAACAGCATCATAGCCTTTTGAGAGCTACATGCAAGTCACCTACAGCCACCTAAACATGCCAAATAGGATATGTGGCACAAGCTATCCAAGAGTACTACAAGCACAAGCAAAAAGATCACACAAAGGAGTTACACAGCTGCTAACTTGGCCAGAAATATCAGTTTTCACGGACTTAGTGAAAATTCCAGATTCTCACTAGTTGTCTATGCTCTGAAGCATTTTGACAACACCCAAAACAATATCTACAGGACTCCAAATGGAATAAAAATTTATAGGGTGCTAGACAAACATAAAAGCTACAACTTCCCTGTTGAAATCTAAGGCTGAATCACAACACATGGACCTCTACAAACACAACAACACGAGAAGAAAATATAAACAGTCTCAGACTTGGTCACTAATTTGGAATTTCGGCCACATGCCTACTTTGATTGGGCACAACTTGCACATATGAGTTCCTAAACAAGAAACAAATCCCAACATGCCATGGAGGGGGGTCACCCTCTAATGCCACAACAAGGAATCAACCTCTTGGGCTCACCATATCTCATGGAACCAAGCTCCAAACATAGAACAAATCTGAAATAAGTCATCTCCAGAAAGTGTTCCAATGGCTAAACTGACTTCACCAATGGATTCCTTAGATGATTCTACCCCAAAAACATATATAATACATATGCACTTGTATAGAACAAATGCGCACAAACTAGAAAAAAAAATCTACATGGAATCACATATAGTGAATAGTGCATCATCACATGTGCTATTCACTAGATCTACACCTACACAAGCACTAGCATATGCATGCTCTCACAAGCCAAATGGTGACATGAGGGTTTAGACCTCATCCATGTGTGCCATAGCACATCACCATTCCCACACAATGCATCAAGCACAAGCACCACACACCTACACATGCTAGAATAATACTCCACTAACTACACACACATCATCTAGCCTCTGTGCCCTACACATACAAGCACATGTGCTTATCATGGCACACCTTGCCATGACATGTGTGAGATATACACACATCAGCACACACACACTCACATACATGATCAACTATCTACACACACACAAGGTATGTGGGGAGGGGGAAAACCCATCCACACAGATACAGACACTTGCACAAGATCACCACCATGAGGATGATCAGCAACCCCACATAAATCACTAGCCTAAGAAATCACACATGTTGCACACTCACACATGCATGGAATCAAGCTCACATCCACACACTACACACCCTACACGGCTACACATGCAAATAACAACTACCAAGCTAGCCAAAACTTGCAACACATGCTGGTTGAGGGCATAAACAAATGCCACATATGTCATCCAAGTAGCTACAACAAAAATACAACATACATAAGCAACCAAGACAGTATTACAAAAGAAAAGAACAAAAAAATAAAAGAAATGGGGTGAGGGTTCGAAAACTAGACCCCTGGATCCACAACACTACAACTACACCACTGGGCTATTGCCTATTGCTCGACAGAACAGAGAGGCTTTGCTAGGTGAACCATCCTCTGCCCACTGTGCCGAAGCAAGGAAAATAAAAAGGGGGGCAAGCTAGGACTCGAACCCACGCCCTCGTCAGAACACACACACGGGACTACCACTGCGCTATGCTTCGGGTTCTGATAGAGAGGAGGTGAATTACTAGGTAACCTACTAGCATGCCCTGCTCTGCTCTTTTATGCTCACATATGTCGGCAACAGGGAACATCATCGGAGCGCTCGCCTCTACTGTCGTTGCTATGACGAGGGGGATCCACTACGGCTACGGCGCTACTACTACGAGGGAACACCTCTGATCTGCTCTGCATCTACCGAGCAAGCCACAACACAACACAAGCACTACACCACAAGCCGAACTACTCTCAGGATAGAGACCAGGGCGACGATCTATGCGGATCCCATCGAGGGGGAAGGAAGGAGGAGGCTAGCTCACCTTGGGGAAGGAAGAAGAGGGACCGATCGGGAAGAAGGGGCGCTCTGGAGTCGATCTGAAGGGGAAGAAGAGATGATGTGCAGAACCGAAGAAGAGGACGAAGAACACCGGGTGCCCGTCGATGGCGAGCTCCTGCCCGTCGGTGAGGTCGCTCCTCGACCTCAGCGGCGACGGGAATGGAGCGCGGCGTGCTTCCCCGAGCCCCTGGACATGGCGGCGGCGCCGGACGACGACGGGAGCAGGGGTAGACGCTGGCGACCACTTCTCTCCTCTCTCTGTTTTCGATCTGCAGGGCTTACCTGAAGGGGAAGGAGAGAAGGAGGGAGATGATGGCCGCGCTAGATGGCGAAAGGAGGAGCCCTAAGGGATGGGCACGCACGCCGAGGTTATATGGGGGGGCCTTGACGTCTGTGAGCCTTCACGGCGACTCGCGTGCTCTCTGTTGCCTGACGGAAAGTGTGCACCAGGGAGAAACGGCGTCAAGAAGGAGAAGAGGGACGCGCTGCTGGGCTACCGCGTGGGGGGTGAGGAAATGGGCCACGCAGGAGGGAGGGAGACCACCTGTGGCGCAAGATAGAAGCAAATAAATCTGTGGGGCTTTTCCAATTACAAAAAAAGACTAGAGAAGAAAAGAAAGCACAAACAAATCTATAAATGCTAAAAATAAAACTAGCACACCCCTGGTCATGATAAATTATGACCTATTTGAATAAATTATAAAATGAATATTTGGAGCAACTAAATATTTACAAAACATGAATTGTTTGGACTATTTTGTGAATATTTGCACCTTTAAGACTTGGATCAAAACAGCAACTTCACATCTACAAATCCACCACAAAATATGCTAAACCTTGGGCATTTTTAAAACAGAAAAGGATCAAGTGAAACTTGACCTTGAGATGAAATAGAGAGGGGGAAGTTTTCCAAACCCTAGTGCAAACCAACATGTTCTCCTACTATCACATGCATACTCCACACAAGCTAACACGTCACATCACCAACCATCATGGATCACACCAACACATAAGATCACAAGGCCTCACACATAACACAAGGACATGAAATGATATGGCATGCATGCATGCAAAGGAAGAGTAAACAAAGTGACATCACATGAAATCATATGCATAGGATAGCTCTCATATCATGACAAGGTGGACCCACATAGACAAGGTTAAAAAAGGGGAAAGATACACTCTTGGGGCATTACAAACTCTCCCACACTACAAAAATACCTCGCCCCGAGATCTACGCCTGAAAGAACTCCGGAAATTCAGAACGGAGGTGATCCTCGCGTTCCCAAGTAGCCTCTTTATCGGAATGGTGTGACCACTGCACTTTGATAAATTTGACAGTCTTGTTGCGGGTCTTGCGCTCAGTCGCCTCGAGAACTGCAACTGGATGCTCACGATAAGATAGGTCAGGTTGAAGGTCGATGTCTTGAAGATGAACAGTGCGCTTGGGGGTCTTGAAGCACCTCCGGAGCTGAGAAACATGGAACACATCATGCACATTTGCAAAGTTTGACGGGAGCTCAAGCTGGTACGCAAGGTCGCCTCTCTTGCCAACCACTCTGAACGGACCAACGAAACGAGGCGCAAGCTTGCCTTTGATGCCAAAGCATTGCGTACCCTTCATAGGCGACACCTTGAGATAGACGAAGTCATCAAGCTCATAAGACATGTCAGGATACTTTCTATCATAATAGCTCTTCTGACGGTACTAAGCTGCTCTGAGGTTGTCACGAATGACCCGACACATCTCCTCAGCTTCTTCTATCAGGTCATTCCCAAGGATCTGACGCTCACCGGTCTCGGACCAGTTGAGCAGGGTACGACACTTCCTGCCATAGAGAATTTCAAACGGAGCCTTGCCAGAACTAGCTTGATAACTGTTGTTATACGAGAACTCAGCAAAAGGCAGGCAATCCTCCCACTTCATGCCAAAAGAGATAACACAGGCTCTCAGCATATCCTCAAGAAATTGATTGACTCGCTCCACTTGACCACTAGTCTGAGAGCGTATCTTCGTGCCCATCGCAGACTGAAGAGAGTCCCAGAAATTGGAAGTGAAGATACCTCCTCGATCCGAAGAGATCGTCATAGGCACGCCGTGCAAAGACACAATCCTGGAAGTGTACAACTCTGCAAGCTGAGCTGACGAAATGGATTCCTTGACTCAAAGAAAATGAGACACTTTACTCAACTTGTCAATGACGACGAAGATGGCATCATTACCCTTCTTGGACTTCGGAAACCCGGTGACGAAATCCATCTCAATATGATCGAACTTCCACTCGGGAATGGGCAAGGGATGCAAAAGACCTGTTGGACGTTGATGCTCTGCTTTCACCCTTCGACATACATCACATTCATTTACGAACCGAGCAATCTCACGCTTCATACGAGTCCACCAGAAGGTCTGTTTCAAGTCTTGATACATCTTGGAGCTTCCAGGATGAATAGAGAGCAGAGAGTTATGAGCTTCTTCCATGATTACCTTTCTGAGATCAACTTTCAGGACGACAAGACGATCCTCAAAGAACAACGTGTCTCTGGCATCAACACTGACGCACTTATATTTGGGAAGACTCTTTGCCACGCCAATCTTGACTTTCTTCACCATTGCATCAAGAAGCTGTGCTGCTTAGACCTGATCTTCCAAGGTAGGAGAGATCTGAAGGTTTGCAAGAAATCCCTAAGGTATTAACTGAAGGTTGAGCTTCCTGAAAGACTCACAAAGCTCAGGCTGGAGAGGTTACAGAATGAGACTGTTGCAGTACGCCTTCCTTCTCAAGGCATCTGCCTCGACATTAGCTTTGCCTGGCGTGTACTCAACACTCGGATTAAAATCTTGGAGCATTTCCACCCAACGAGTTTGCTGAAGATTCAGGTTAGGTTGAGTGAAGATGTACTTGAGACTCTTGTGATTGGTGAAAACTTCAACCTTTTGTTCCAACAAGAGGTGTCTCCAAGTCATGAGAGCGTGTACCACAGCTGCTAGCTCAAGATCATGCACAGGATAATTCTTCCCCACTGGCTTCAACTGTCTGGAGGTAAAAGAAACCACTTTCTTCTCTTGCATCAGAACTGCACCAAGACCCTGGAGAGAAGCTTTGCAGAACACCTGGTAAGGCTTGGAATCATCCGGAGGAACCAAGACTGGAGTGGAGGTGAGCTTCTATTTGAGTGTGTCGAAGGCCAACTGACACTTTGGAGACCAAGCGTACTTCACACCTTTCTGAAGAAGACTTGAGAGTGGCTTAGCAATCTTGGAGAATTTCTCAACGAACCTTCTGCAATAGCTTGCGAGCCCGAGAAAGCTTCGAAGCTGCTTCACATTCTGCGGAGGCTCCCATTCAACAATGGCCTGCACCTTGGACGGATCAACTTTGATGCCCCCGGCAGAGATAATGTGACCAAGATAGACGACTTCTTTCAGCCAGAACTCACACTTGGAAAACTTGGCATACAATTTGTACTCTCTCAGCTTATCAAGCACCAATTTGAGATGTTCTTCATGTTCTTCCTCAGTTTCAGAAAAGACCAGAATGTCGTCGAGATAGAGCAAGACAAAGTCATTCTTGAATGGAGAGAATATGTAGTTCATCAATCGACAAAATGTCAGACGAGCATTTGCTAGACCAAAAGACATGACCGTATACTCATACGAGACAAAACTAGTCCTGAAAGCAGTCTTCGGAATATCTTCTTCGCGAATGCGAATTTGATGATAGCCCATTTTGAGATCAAGCTTGGAGAAAATCTTAGCCCCTTTCAACTGTTCGAACAACTCAGTTATGTTCGAAAGTGGATATTTGTTCCTGATTGTCTTCTTGTTCAATGGACGGTAATCGACACACAGCCGGTTCGTGCCATCCTTCTTCTTGACAAACAGAACTCCAAAGCCCCACGGAGACGAGCTCGGTCTGATCAGACCCAAACGCTCCTGCTCATCGAGTTGCCTCTTAAGTTCCTTCAACTCTTCTGGACCCAATTTGTACGGCCGTTTGCACACCGGCTCGGTACCTGGCTCAAGCTCAATGACAAATTCAACTTCTCAGTGCGGAGGCATGCCTGACAACTCTTTTGGAAACACGTCTTCATATTCGCACACCACTGGGACTTGCGAAATAGGATTAATCTCACCCTTTTCATTCAAAGAGAACAGACGGATTGTATCATCGCATGCCGCGAATATAATCACGTCCTCCGAAGAGTGGGTAAGCTTCACTTCTTTAGCTTCACAATCAATCAATGCCTTGTTCATGGCCAACGAGTCCATACCAAGGATCAAATCAATGTCGGAATTGCCCAACACAATAGGAGATGCCAGAAAAGAATAACTGCCCATCCTGACAGAAACATTCGGGACCCGACAATTGGAATTCATCAATCTCCCAGGAGAAACTACCGAGATAGGCTTAACCAAATATTGACAAACAAACTCATGCTTTGCAAAGAATGGACGGGACATGAAGCAATGCGATGCACCAGAATCAAATAACACTCTAGTAGGAATATCATTAATGAGGAGGTTACCCATGATCACATCTAACGAGTTTTCTGCCTCAGCTGAATTCACCATGTTGACTCGAGCTGACCTGGGGTTGAACTTCACGAGAGCATTGCTAGGAGGTTTGCCTGGAGGAGGAGGCGGCAAACGGAGCTGAGAAGTGCACTTGTTGGCATAATGACCCTTCTGCCCACACTTGTGACAAGTAACCTCTGCTGGCTGACGGTACTGTGACTGAGGAGGCCCTTGCTTCTGATGCTGGAATCTCTGCTGGAAGACTGGGTTGGGTGGGTGGGAAGAACCACGGACACCAGAATGCTTGAGTTGCTGCGAGTGCCGAGGAGGAGGAGGAGGAGACACCCAAAACTTATGTTGCTTCTGAACCACCTGAGTAGAGGAAGAGCTGGAATCTCTGAAGCACTTCTTAGAATTCTCCACCCTGAGCAAGGATGCCTTTGTCCTGAGAGCTAAGTTGTAGAACTTGTCGAACTCCTCAGGATCGTGCAAAGCGAGAGCCAACTGCAAATCTTGTTTCAAGCCACCTCTGAACTGATAAATCTTGCTCTTCTGATCAGGGATATCCTGCAAGGCGTATCGGGCTAGCTCGTGGAACTCAACGTTGTACTTGTACACAGAGTTATCACCCTGTTTCAAGCGCCTGAACTTCTCATGCATTTCCTCCACGAAGCTGGATGGAATGTAGTGGGACCTGAAGTCACGGCAGAACTCATCCCAAGTGATCACTCTAGCGCCTCTGGAATCCTTCAACTGTTACCACCACATAGATGCTTGCCCCTTCAGCTGGAATGTAGCAAATTTGACGAAATCCTTAGGACGAACATTATTGCACTCAAAATGCTTGTTCATGTCACGGATCCAATCCTCAGCATCAAGCGGCTGGACACAGGAAGTGAAAGTCTTCGGCTGATTCGACAGAAACTGACTCAGATTAGCAAACTGATTGCCACCATGCTGAAAATTGCCTTGCTGCTGATTAGCCCTCTCTTGCAACAACTGTAGCAGCATCTGAGTGTCTGCATTAGTAGCAGCCATCACCGCTTGCCAAGCCTCAGCAGGAGGAGGTGGTGGCGGCACATCCTCATGCCCTGGATTCTGATGAGTTGGTGGAGCCATCCTGAAGACGGACAACACATTAGCCCACAGAATAAATTGAAGATATAGCTGAATCAAAATGACAGGAATATAGTAATTGCACTTGAACAAAATAGTAAGAATGCTTCCTCACAGTGACGGTCGACAAAATTCTGATTAAGACCACTTACAAACAAGTATGAGCTAGAGCTTCTCGGAACAAACATATGATCGAGATTTCATCAGATATCTTCGTGGATAAGATCGCACGGGCTCGAATTTATAGTAGCCATCCTGTGCAAGGTAGTGCACACGACTTACAAAGTATCCCCGAGTCGTAGCGAGCTACAAGGACTCTTTAAGACACAACGAGAACCGCTGTAAGACGACCGTGAACAAACACACCCACTGAACATCGAATCCCAACCTCACATCATGCATCTGTAGGAAGATTGTCCTATAAGTTACTATTTGATATCCCACCAATGAATTCCCGAAATATCTGGTCATGCAATCTGGTACACGGATACAAGGAGTAATATCACACAACTCCTATACTAACCCGTCACCTGTATCACATCCGTCAACACACAACCAGAATCTCGGGCCTTCATCTACAACAGACCCTCGTGATCACAACGATACAAAGTATGGCAGTACTCCCGAACAATCTGCACCAGTACTGGGGACATCGGGCTTATCTCGCCACTACTAGTATTGAAGCAATTACGAACATCCTTCGTTCTTAGATACTCAAAAATCTGAATGATGGCGATGTGCACAAGAGTCCCCTGGAGCTCAACTCCCCGGAAGAAATCAAGGCAGACAGGAGGCACCAAGACAGAACTCCGTCACATCGAAAATCATATAGATCTCACAAATACCCGTGTGATATTAAAAAAAATTGAGCGAGAAGAGCAGTAGAATTAAGATTTCCTAAGTCGGGAACCTCACCAGAGCATGGAAGAGGAGAAAAAAGAATCCTACTCTCTGATATAACTAAGACTCAAAACATTTTACTAGAGTCGACTCGGCCAAGTACGATCACACAAAGGCTCCTATGGTCATAAGGCTCTGATTACCAACTTGTAACGACTAAGATGCGATCCTTTCCGATTTGGGGAACGAGGCCCCGAATTGGAAAGAAGCGCATCTAAGCGTTTCGCAAGCACGGTAACATAGCACATACATAATAATAGAAGAATGACAATAAGGGGTTCAACTGCCATCTCATAAATATATCAGAGTTACATCACACATCCAAACAAGGTAGTTCCGCTACGGACTACAAAACATGAGAAATGACTATGCTACCCTGCATGCTTGCCCATGATCACGACCACGCCTCAGTCTTCTGGATAGTTCACGTACATGTGGTCGTTCTCCTCATCGTACTGCCACGCCAGCTGCGTGCCGTCGGGATCACTTGTCTCGGGGGTACCTGAACCTGTTGGTGTTGTGAAGGAATCTGTGAGCCACGGGGACTTAGTAATCTATGACCTCGGTGCCAGAACTAGTCAAGTTATTAGGTAAGGGAGGTGGAGTGTTTAGGTTGCATCATCCTAAGCATATATGGTGGCTAACTTATGTAGAACATGTATTGAAGGTGGTCTATGCTAGCGGTCGATGATAGATGATCACTAAATGATCCTGAACACCTACTTACGTCAATAATAACCCCACCGTGTTCCCGATCGAAGAGAGATCTTCAAAGGGGACAGTCACGGTTACGCACACAGTTGGCAATTTTATTAGCTTATGTTTAAGTTATCTATAACCGGATGTTAACAAATATTCCAAGTTGCCACATAACCGCGGGCACGGCTTTCCGATAGATTAAACTCTGCAGGGGTGCTCCAACTAGTCCATCACAAACGTACCCGGGCCGCGAAGTAACCCTCTATCACGAATCTCGTGATCTCGTCAGATTCCTTAGAGGAAAACCTCAACTCTCGGGAGAACCAAAGCTTCACCGGGATTCCTATACGCAAGATATATCGCTAAGGTAAGACAAGACTAGCAGGACCTCCCAACGTGTCGACGACCCTGATAAGAGCCATGTATCTCAGTCTCAGGACACGTCGGATGAGCACAGCGTACAGTGGCTGATAGACATCTCCCGAGTTGCCCCGGGTTGGGCCCGCGCACGACTCTAGTTTGGACCAACACTCATGAGGAGCACTGGCCCGGGTTGTTGATTAAATTCCTCGGGGTAGCTATTCCCTATGCAGATTATTATTAAGTGATTAGCAAATTAACACCAATGTTGGGTCCTGCCGGAGAAGTCTTAACACTACGCGATTTATCGAGGGGGTCCCCATAACAACCCCGAACGTGTTAGGAGCGATCATTATGGAATCAAACGCCGGTAGCCGGTAACTATGGCGGCAATAACGGAACAAAACACCCGGCAAAAGGCTAGGCCTTCCATTATTTACCAAGTATATATGTGCATTAATTAAATAACAGATTTAACATAATGATATCAAGCTCATGTTATCACATGAGACAAAGCACCTGCAACTAGCAACGCTAACATTAGTAGCTCAGCAAAGCCTACTTAGCCATTCAAGATTTGCTAGGAAGGGATAAGTGTTTGGGTTTCATGGCAATTCAGGAGGCAATTATTTCAGTGGTAGGCAGCGAGCATATGACAGAAGAAACATAATCTAGCATAACAAGTCTAGAGATGGAATCAAGGTCATATCATCTTGCCTGTGATATCTTCAGCTCGGAACTGCTCTTGTTCGTCCTGCACGTACTCTCCCGAAGCCACGTACTCGTTCTCCGATCCCGGTGCTACCCAACATAAAAATAACATCCAATGAACAACAGCACCTCAAGATGCAACAAGCACATGATGCATGAGATGAATATGAGCATGCATCTCTATTCTACTCACTAGCACAAGCATGAGAAGAAAATACAAGTTCCTGGATAGAACTGCACTCTAAGCTATCTTGACATGCATGAGGATGGCATGAACTGATACGTCACGCGAAAACGATGCAAAAGCATATAAAGAACATTACAACCAGAGCTACGGATCAACGGGAAACCGCGAAACAGGAAATGATGTGCTACGTGCCAAATACATCACAACACACTCCAATGGCATACTTCTAGTATTTCCAGGTTTCCAAGACATAAAACAAACCAACATGGATGGGGTGGTGCAAAGAATAACACCACACCATCATCTATGCACTCACTATCATCAAAACACCAAAACTACGCAATCTGCCATAAACAGCATCATAGCATTTTGAGAGCTACATGCAAGTCACCTACATCCACCTAAACATGCCAAATAGGATATGTGGCAGAAGCTATCCAAGAGTACTACAAGCACAAGCAAAAAGATCACACAAAGGAGTTACACACAGAAAGTTACACAGCTGCTAACTTGGCCAAAAATATCAGTTTTCAGGGACTTAGTGAAAATTCCAGATTCTCACTAGTTGTTTATGCTCTGAAGCATTTTGACAGCACCCAAAACAATATCTACATGACTCCAAATGTAATGAAAATTTACAAGGTGCTAGACAAACATAAAAGCTATAATTTTCGAGTTGAAAGCTAAGGGTGAATCACAACACATGGACCTCTACAAACACAACAACAGGAGAAGAAAAATATAAACAAATTCTCAGACTTAGATTTTCACTAATCTGGAATTTCAGCCACATGCCTACTTTGATTGGGCACAACTTGCACATATGAGTTCCTAAACAAGAAACAAAACCAACATGCCATAGAGGGGGTCACCCTCTAATGCCACAACAAGGAATCAACCTCTTGGGCTCACCACATCTCATGGAACCAAGCTCCAAACATAGAACAAATCTGAAATAAGTCATCTCCAGAAAGTGTTCCAATGGCTAAACTGACTTCACCAATGGATTCCTTAGATGATTCTACAGCAAAAACATATATAATACCTATGCACTTGTATAGAACAAATGCGCACAAACTAGAAAAAAAAATCTACATGGAATCACATATAGTGAATAGTGCATCATCACGTGTGCTATTCACTAGATCTACACCTACACAAGCACTAGCATATGCACGCTCTCACAAGCCAAATGGTGACATGAGGGTTTAGACCTCATGCATGTGTGCCATAGCACATCACCATTCCCACACAATGCATCAAGCACAAGCACCACACACCTACACATACTAGAATAATACTCCACTAACTACACATACATCATCTAGCCTCTGTGCCCTACACATACAAGCACATGTGCTTATCATGGCACACCTTGCCATGACATGTGTGAGATATACACACATAAGCACACGCGCACTCACATACATGATCAACTATCTACACACACACAAGGTATGTGGGGAGGGGGAAAACCCATCCACACACATACACACACTTGCACAAGATCACCACCATGAGGATGATCAGCAACCCCACATAAATCACTAGCCTAAGCAAATCACACATGTTGCACACTCACACATGCATGACATCAGGCTCACATACACACACTTCACATGCAAATAACAATTACCAAGCTAGCAAAAACTTGCAACACATGGTGGTTGAGGGCATAAACAAATGCCACATATGTCATTCAAGTAGCTACAGCAAAAATACAACATACATATGCAACCAAGACAGTATTACAAAAGAAAAGAAAAAATAATAAAAGAAATGGGGTGAGGGTTCTAACCCTAGACCCGTGGATCCACAACGGTGCAATTACACCACTGGGCTACTGCCTATTGCTCGACAGAACAGAGAGGCTTTGCTAGGTGAACCATCCTCTGCCCACAGTGCCGAAGCAAGGAAAATAAAAGGGGGGGCAAGCTGGGACTCGAACCCACGCCCTCGTCAGAACACACACACGGGCCTACCACTGCGCTACGCTTCGGGTTCTGACAGAGAGGAGGTGAATTACTAGGTAGCCTACTAGTATGCCCTGCTCTGCTCTGTTATGCCTACCAGAGACAGGGAACATCACCGGAGCGCTCGCCTCTACTGCCGCTGCTACGCCGATGGGGGATCCACTACGACTACGGGGCTGCTACTACGAGGGAACACCTCTGATCTGTTCTGCATCTACCGAGCAAGCCACAACACAACACAAGCACTGGACCACAAGCCGAACTACTCTCAGGGCAGAGACCATGGCAACGATCTACGCGGATCCCATCAAGGGGGAAGGAAGGAGGAGGCTAGCTCACCTTGGGGAAGGAAGAAGAGGGACCGATCGGGAAGTAGGGGCGCCCTGGAGTCGATCTGAAGGGGAAGAAGAGATGATGTGCAGAACCGAAGAAGAGGACGAAGAACACCGGGTGCCCGTCGATGGCGAGCTCCTGCCCGTCGGTGAGGTCGCTCCTCGACCTCAGCGGCGGCGGGAATGGAGCGCGGGGTGCTTCCCCGAGCCCCTGGACATGGCGGCGGCGCCATACGATGACGGGAGCAGGCGTAGACGCCGGCGACCACTTCTCTCCTCTCTCCGTTTTCGATCTGCACAGCTTACCTGAAGGGGAAGGAGAGAAGGAGGGAGATGATGGCGGCGCTAGATGGGGAAGGGAGGAACTCTAAGGGATGGGCACGCACGCCGAGGTTATATGGGGGGCCTCGACGTTCGTGAGCCCTCACGGTGACTCGCGCGCTCTCTGTTGCTTGGCGGAAAGTGTGCACCGGGGAGAAACGGCGTTAGGAAGGAGAAGAGGGACGCGCTGCTGGGCTACGCGCGGGGGGAGAGGAAATGGGCCACGCAGGAGGGAGGGAGCCCACCTGTGGCTCAAGATAGAAGCAAATAAATTTGTGGGGCTTTTCCAAAAGACCAGAGAAGAAAATAAAGCACAAATAAATCTATAAATGCTAAAAATAAAACTAGCACACCCCTGGTCATGATAAATTATGACCTATTTGAATAAATTATAAAATGAATATTTGGAGCAACTAAATATTTACAAAACAGGAATTGTTTGAACTGTTTTGTGAATATTTGCACCTTTAAGACTTGGATCAAACCAACAACTTCACATCTACAAATCCACCACAAAATATGCTAAACCTTGGGTATTTTTAAAACAGAAAAGGATCAAGTGAAACTTGACCTTGAGATGAAATAGAGAGGGGGAAGTTTTCCAAACCCTAGTGCAAACCAACATGTTCTCCTACTATCACATGCATACTCCACACAAGCTAACACATCACATCACCAACCATCATGGATCACACAAACACATAAGATCACAAGGCCTCACACATAACACGAGGACATGAAATGATATGGCATGCATGCATGCAAAGGAAGAGTAAACAAAGTGACATCACATGAAATCATATGCATAGGATAGCTCTCATATCATGACAAGGTGGACCCACATAGACAAGGTTCCAAAAGGGGAAAGATACACTCTTGGGGCATTATACGTGACTTGCAAAAGTGCCAATTATAAAGAACTCTGTTGAGTTTCTGAAATGAAATGAGGGAAAAGTACTCCCATACTAGTTAACATATAACTTCATTTTGCATGAAGTGATAAGATGAATGAACTAGATAATCGAAGTTTCCTCAATTCACAAGAGTTATGAATGGGTTTCGAAATTGTGGCAGAAAAGTTCTTGCCACATTTTTAGGGGGAGAAAGACATGTGAAATACATTGTATTTCAAGACTCCCCTGTACTTTAGATGATGTGATGCACATTATGCATCTAAAGTGATCCATTAATGAAGAATGTGATTGTCAAGGGGAGTACGACAGTCATTATAATACCGTCATTATGATACCCCTAAAGAAAAGAAACAGTTGTATTTTTGGATCTTTTATAGTTCCGAAAGCAGACTAAGGAATACAACAATGGTGCTTAAAGTGCCATAAAGAATAAAGTTTTAACAGAATAAACCCAAATGATAAAGTTTAAAGATACGTCATTTCTTTAGTGAAGATGGAGTAATCTGGGAGAGCATGTTGTATGACCTATACAACACCTGTTGTTAGCTCTACAAGGGATCTTATGATACAGGTCCCTGTAAAACCTATTGCCTTTTGGAAATGGGCGACTATAGAATTAATTGCCTCTTGGCAATGACAGAGCAACGACAACCCCATATGAAAGAAGTGCCAGTACCTGAGATTTTGATGGTCTCTAGGAATGTGAAAATCAGATACTTTTGATTACTATGAAGTCTATGTTAGTGAAATTCCACCATTTGAATTTCACTAACATAGACTTTATAAAGGGTCTACAAGGCAAATGTGACTCCAAAGGAAATATGTAAAGGTGTAAAACATGACTTAAATCGAAAGATTTTGTGCAAAGAGAATGAATAGATAACAATGAGTGTTGGTGGCACATCATGATCGACATCATGATCTAGTAACATCAGATGAAAGTAAAGATCACAAGGAATACTGCTTCAAGAAGTCTTTTATGGACTAGAGCAAGTCTCTAGACAATGACATTTGAAGTTACAAGAATCAGATGTTGTTTTGGGTTAAAGAAAATGAGAGGACAATTGTATTCATTCAAAGTTATAGAATGGGAAATTCGTTTCCTAATTCCTGTGCATGTGGATGACGTCCTACTTGCTAGTGGTGATGTCAATCTACTGCATGAAGAGAAAAGAAGTTCTTGTCCTCAAAATTCAAAAGAGTATTCTCAGTACAGTGTCTCTCGTTATAAGTATCGAGATTCACTAAGAAAAGAATAAAAAGGGTATTAGGAATGTCGCATGGACATGCTAAGAAATATCTCTAAAGTATGCATGCGAAAAAACCTGCCTGTTTTAATAGTCAAGGGTAATGGAACTGGAAACTATGGTGTTCCAAAAGTTGATCAGAAACGATTGAAAACGGATATGGTACCATATGCTTCAGCTGTTGGAAGCTCAATATATTACCCTGACACAGATCACGTATATATCCGGGTTGTTTTGGCAATGTCCAGTCCATATATAGATCAACGGAATGGAGTCAAAGATATCGGCCTCATGTTGGAAGAAATAAGTGCTCTGAAAAGATTGTGAGTACAAAGACAGGACTTGTGAAATGTATAGCGAAATCCACAATTGTCGCTAACTTTCATACTTGGAGTTTTGTGTGGAAAATCTCCAAATGAATGAAACAATTATTATCAATGTGATGCAAAGATATGTTATAACTTGATATGAGGCTGAGGGACAGGCAAAATGGTTAAGGAGACCTGTACCCAGAGTTGATAATGGTTGACAACAGCGATAACCATTTTAAGTTTTTCGCTCCTATGACAACGAGTCAAGTGTTGATGCCAAACACACTGACGCAGAGTTATGTGTTGTAAAGGAGAAAGTCCGAAATTATGAAGAAATGCTTGAAGCATAAAAGCAACAGACAAGTGTTTGCAGATCTGCTTATTAAAGGCTTACCATCGAGTGTGTTCGGAGAACGCACAATCGACATGGGTTTTATGGTATAGTCTAAAATTTCCGGACAATAAAGGGTCCAAGGTTAAAGAATTTGTTTCAAAATAGAGAGGTACGTTGTGGCTGTCTGATTCTATCGACAATTGAGCCGTGACGATGAAACATGTCCTATGTATTGATCTGTTACGAAACGAGTAAAGTTAAAATTATATGATGAGATCAAGGGAAAGAATGTTGGATTGGAACCTTGACTCACGCCCTGATCGGGGACGTCCAGCCCAAGCAAGGCTGATGGCCCCCTGTCGCGCAGTGTTATATAGAGGAGGTGGGGACCATGACACAAGATACGAGGTTCGCCACCGTCACTGGTTACCCACTCCTAACCCTAATCCGATCTAGAGGGTAGTGCTGAAGCGATGGAAAGCTCACCGCCGCCGCTACAACATCTCTTTCCTTCCCCACCGTCGTCACCGTTTGACGATAGACACCGGAGGAAACTCATCGAGCACGGGATAAAATAATAAACCACTACTACTAACTGAACTCATCGAGCACGGGATAAGTAATAAACTACTGCTACTAACCGAACTCATCTAGCCTACAAGATCCACGGGATCTATCACGGAGAGGTTCCGAAGAGGGCCTAAACCCTCACAAACCCTTCCATTCGAGTAATGGCTGGCGGCGGCGCGGTGCCCCCGCCACCGCGGCAGCTGGAAGTTCGACGCTTCTCGTCTGACCGCGTCGGAGAACTACGGTCCCTGCACGGCGCCGTCTCAGCTCTCGTCAGCGGCCGCTTCCAGCAGCCCCGCACCGCACGCCGCCGCACCACGGGGCACCTCCCCTCCAAGCGCCGTCGCACAAGCAGAGGTGCCGCGGCGGGCCAGGCTCCCGAGGAGGGTAACCCCTCGGCGCGTCAGTCAAGGAGGGTGAGGCGCCGGCGAGAGCTTGCTGGCAACCCCGCAGAGGGGTTCTCAGTCGCCGGTGATGGCGCGCGGCGGCTGCGCACCCACCTGTGGCATGCAAAGAGGTTCGCCATGGCAAGGCGGTGGGGTTTCGTCTTGCCCATTGGCTCCCACGGGAGGTGAGTGCCAAACGAGCTCTTCCTTTTGTGTTCCTCTACTCAAACCGCGGCGAGAGAGGAGATGCGATAGAGTTTTCTACGTTGAAATGTTAATTTCTTTGGTCGGCGCGCTCAAATTGGTACTGTTGATTCATAATGGAAGGCAATTCTCATCATTCCACTGTAGCTTGCTTCTTATTTTGGATCCTTTGGAGTAACTTCCTTTTCTAAAACAGCGTTTTTGTATAGCAAAATGATGTAGATTGCTAGCTCTTCTGAGTGACAAAAGGCAAAGCTTGTGTGCAAATCATTACGTACCAGTTCCATTATTATGTGGAATAGAATGTAATAGGCTGTACAAGTTGTCGGTGTTCCTGAAATTAATCTTACATCCAGTTGACTAACTTCACAAATTATTCATGATTGAGCTTCGCAAATTGTTCATGATTGATTATATTTTACGAACACTAAGATCATATATGTGGATTTAAATGAGTAACAAGGTCAGCATCCCATCTTGCAGCGGGAGGGGTTCAAGGGCAGTTCTCAAGTGGTTGAAAAATGGAACAATTGTTCATGATGCTAGCTACTTCATTCCGATTCAACTAAACGGTCCAGAGGTGGAAATTCCTTCTTCTGTTGCTAGCCTGTGCTTTATATCTTGACTGTCATCATTGCCGAATACTGACTGACATTTGTAATAGTTTAACAAACTAATCTTGTTGCTGGCTAACTTTTGTAGGATTCCCTATTAACCATTCTGGGAATGGTTATTTGTCCATCTCCCGCAGATAAAGCACCTGATTTAAAGCACCTACAAGATAAAGTTATGCAAGGTGTTTGCATTGAAAACGCTATGGTATTTGCATATTTACCACAGACAGTGTAGGTAGAACAGTGTTTGGAATGACAACTGTGGCTTAATTGGTCTTTCCAGCTTTGGCGTGCTGGGTGTCCCCACTCTCATGTTGTTGGGCCAGTGACATACATGTGGCGGCCACTCTCAATAGGGAGTAGCAAATTGGAGGCCAAAGAAGCAGATTTGTCCAATTCTGATACTAGATTTAGTCAAGGAAGCTGCAGTTCATCACAGCGCCAATTATGGATATGGATTCATCCTGCTATGCTGGGTGAAGGGCTGGATGCAATAAGAATTGCATGTGACAAGCAGGTGCTTCCTCTGTTTCTGTAGAATCAGAATGCTCGCTTTTCTTTCTGTGCTCTTTGTTTATCCTATTTGTTTTGTTTATCTTACCTACCACATTCAGTTAACTTGAAGGAAACCTGTCCATTTTCCTTATATCTAAAGAGTTGAATGTCCAACATTTAATTCTTATTATCTGAAAGGACAAACCTATCTGCTCTTGATTTGCTTAATTTATCTTATGCAACTCAGGGCTTACTTCATAACAATTATAAAAATAAATTTCTTCCGTGTAGTGACATCGTCCGTACTCTCTTACCACCATTCAGTATGTTGCCTCACATTGCAGATGCAAGATTCTGGTGTTCTGGTCAACTGTTGTTCACTAGAGGGGAAAATTGCAAGATTGGAAGTCATGGGATGCAAGGCTATGCAATCTCTTAAGAGTATATTGCACCCAGTTAGTAAGTAAGTTATTTCTTTCTCTTTTTTGCATTCAGAATAATTATGTCTAGGCATACTATAACGTACATTTTTCTAACAAGAGTTATTCGAGTATGATCAACAGGGTACTTGATACAAGTGATATGTCTAAACCATTTGATCGTTCTCTGGATATCTCTACTGGCACTCATCATTTGGAAGCATCTTTGATCGATCATGCTGAGATTCTTCAGCCGGGTGCTATACTGTCCATGCAAGTTCATGACCCCAGGGAGGTTTCATCTGAGGTGACAGATTCTCCTTTGGAAACAGTTAAGAATCAGGACAACAAACTCTTGGAGGAGGGAGACCTGGTTCCAAATGTTGATGAGGCACCATCCGAGGAGAGACCCATATTCTCATCGATGCAAATGCACTCTGGAAGGCATGATTTGCTCCTTTCTGACTGTAGAGAAATGTGGGATTCTGACTGTAAGATAAATGCCCCAGTGGCAGAGGAGATCCTTTGTATGAAAAAGCACCACAGACGTATAAATTTTTTCTGCCTAGATTCTGAAAATGACCAAGTACAAGCAACTCAAGCGAATGATTGCTTCAGTCGATCCTGCCCTGTTATTCTTCTGAAACATGCTAAAGAAAGGTTGGTATCCTTTGCTAAACCCAGCATTTTGATTCATTTGTTTAATGTTCTTATTGTAGGGTTTTGCTATTTATATTACATCAGCATGTCACACTCTTTATTTGAATTTTTTTTATTGCTTCATGTTTTCTCTTTGAGCTAATTGCTGTTTGACGTTCAATGAATGTACAGGTGGTCCATTATTGTGCCTTTGAGCTGGGTAAAGCCCTTTTGGCTCTTTCTAGTATCTCATGGTGCACATGCGATTGGCTTAAGAGAGAGACGGTGGATTGCATCAAAGGTATTGTATGTGTAATACGAGGTTCTTATAACTTTTATTGCCATTGCTGAATTAGCTTCCTTATACTCAGTGGCGGTGCCAGGATAGAGAGCCTGTGATATCACGTGGCTGTTAGAGTTATAATACAACTCATGTACCCTTTTGTATTTATCCCAATATATAAGGGGTTTTCCTGCATATAGTCCATAACCTGTACATGTATATATATCGGCCTATGGCCTCATGGGAATACAAGTTGCTTATTCCTAACATGGTATTAGAGCCTAGGTTCTTTTTGCACGCGCAACTCGTGCTCTTCCCGATCTAATCTTTCCCAAATTCGTCTCGTCCCGCACCTCGTCGCACCGGCCCTCGTCCTGCTCGCCTCGTTCCCGCGTCAAGGCGGCTCCAGATCGAGGCCTCTCCACCAGACGCGGACGCGGTTCCCGCCAGCCCGCGGACGCGGCTTCCTCTCCAGCGGACGCGATTCCCACCAGCCGTCGCGACCCCCGTAGCAGATCGAGGCCTCTCCACCGACGCGATTCCCACCAGCCGCCGCGACCCCCGTAGCAGATCGAGGCCTCTCCACCACCACCAGTCGCCAGCTCCTCGTCAGATCGAGGCCCTCCCGCGCCGCGTTCCCATCGGCATCGGCAGAGGCGGTTTCCACCAGCAGAGGCGGTTCCCTTGAGCCCGCGGACGCTGCTTTCCATCAGCAGAGGCGCCCGCGTCCCATCTCCATCAGCAGCGGCGCCCGCGTCCCATCAGCCCAGGCGGTTTCCACCAGTGGACGCGGCTCCTCAGATCGCGCCGCCCCTGGCCCTCGACTCCATCCGCACCAGATCGCATCTCAAAAAAAAAAATGTCTGCTGCATCCGGCTACGTTGCTGTTCCTCGTTGTCCAGTGATCTTTGATGGCACTAACTACACCGAGTTCATTGGCTTCATGCGCATTCACATGCGTGGCATCCGCCTATGGGGTTTTCTTTCCGGCGAGGTCTCTTGTCCGCCATGTCCGGTTCCTCCCGTGGCTCCCACCCCGCCGATCCCACCGGCTCTACCTGCGGATGCTTCTCAGGCCGCAAAGGATACGACTCAGCTTGCTGATGAGGCCGCTGTGAGTGCTTATGATGAGAAGGTCTTGGCTTATGAGGAGGCTCTTCAGGTGTATCGTGATGCTCTGTCCGTTTACACCCAGTGGCTTGATGATGATGCTTGTGCTGCCGCTGTTCTCACTGCTAGTGTTCTGCCTCAGTTTGCTTCTGAGTTTCTGGGCCTTCCTACTGTCTTTGAGATGTGGACCCGCCTTCGTCAGCGCTATGAGCCCTCTGGTGATGCCTTATACCTCTCTGTGGTCCGTCAGGAGCATGCTCTTCATCAGGGTGACTCTACTGTTGATGACTTCTATGCACAGAGTTCTGCTATCTGGCGCCAGCTTGATTCTCTCTGCAGTGCTGGTTGTCGTACTTGCCCCTGTTGCCAGGCTGTTCAGGCCGACTTGGAGTTTCATCGCGTCTACGAGTTCCTGTCTCGGCTCCGTAAGGAGTTTGAGCCCCGGCGTGCTCAGTTGTTTGCTCGTGGCCGTATTTCTCTCATGGAGGCGCTTTCTGAGATTCGTGCTGAGGAGACTCGCTTACGTGGTGCTGGTTTGCTGGAGGTTCCCTCGGTGCTCGCTGCTCGGACTTTTTCTACGCCACCTGCTGCACCGACCCCTTCTCGCTCGACTGCTCCGCCGCTCCTGCCCACTCCTTCTGGCGGCTCAGGTCGCCCCCGTCCACATTGTAACTACTGCAACAATGATGGTCACATTGAGTCCCACTGCTACACGAAGAAGAAACACTTGCGCAAGGCGCGGACATCATCTACAGCGACTTCGTCACCTACCTCGACAACTTCAGCCATCGCTTTCACTGAGCAGGATATTCTGAGACTTAAGCGTCTGCTCGCTGCTTCAGGTTCTTCCTCAACGGGTACTGCTGGTTCTGTGACTGAGGCTTCCCGCACTGAGCAACCACCTTCTACACAGTCAGGTACATCCCCATGGGTTCTGGACTCTGGAGCTTCCTTTCATATGACTTCTAATTCTTCCACTCTGTCCTCTCTTCGTTCGCTTGATTCTCCTGTTCATGTCCTCACTGCTGATGGTACTCCCCTTCCTGTCGTTAGTAGAGGCACTCTTACCACTCCTTATTCTGTTCCCAATGTTGCTCATGTTCCTCGACTTACCATGAATTTGTTTTCCCCTGGTCAACTTGCTGATTCTGGTTGTCGTGTCATCCTTGATCTTGACTCTTGTTCTGTCCAGGACCGTCGCACGCACACTCTGGTTGGGGCTGGTCCTCGCCGCCGTGATTCTGAGGGTCTTTGGGAGTTGGACTGGCTTCATGTTCCTTCCGCTGCCCATTCTATCGCCAGTTCTTCCGCTTTGGTCGCCTCGGCTACTGGTTCTTTCCAGCAGTGGCATCATCGACTTGGTCATCTGTGTGGTTCTCGTTTGTCGTCGTTAGTTCGTCGAGGTCTTCTGGGGTCTGTCTCAGGAGATGCCTCCTTAGAGTGTCAGGGTTGTCGTCTTGGCAAGCAGATTCAGTTACCATATCCACATAGTGAGTCAGTGTCTAAGGGTCCTTTTGATTTAGTCCATTCTGATGTATGGGGTCCGGCTCCCTTCGCTTCGAAAGGGGGTCATAAATACTATATTATTTTCATCGATGACTTCTCTCGTTACACATGGCTTTATTTCATGACTTCTCGTAGTGAGGTGTTGTCCATTTATAAGCGTTTTGCTGCCATGGTTCATACTCAGTTCTCTTCTCCCATTCGTGTGTTTCGTGCTGACTCCGCTGGCGAGTATATCTCTAAGATGTTGCGTGGTGTTCTTGCTGAACAAGGGACTCTCTCTCAATTCTCTTGTCCTGGTGCTCATGCTCAGAATGGCGTGGCTGAGCGCAAGCATCGTCATCTTCTTGAGACGGCTCGTGCATTGATGATTGCTGCCTCTCTCCCGCCTCATTTTTGGGCTGAGGCCGTCTCCACCTCCACCTATCTCATCAATTTCCAGCCTTCCGCTGCTCTACAGGGTGGTGTTCCCTTCGAGCGTCTTTTTGATCGGCCTCCCGATTATTCGACGCTTCGCTTGTTTGGTTGTGTTTGCTATGTTCTTCTTGCCCCCCGCGAACGCACCAAACTGACCGCTCAGTCTGTTGAGTGTGTCTTCTTAGGCTATAGTGATGAGCATAAGGGCTATCGTTGTTGGGATCCTATCGGTCGTCGGATACGTATCTCTCGGGATGTGACTTTTGATGAGTCTCGTCCTTTCTACCCACGCCCATCTTCCTCGACTTTTTCAGTGGAGGATATCTCTTTTCTCACTTTTCCTGACACACCCATCACACTCGTCGAGCCTTTGCCTACTCATTCCGCTCCCTCTGCTTCTCCACCTCCAGTCGATTTGTCGCCACCATCTTCCACGGTCTCCTCGTCTAGCATGTCACCGGATTCTACACCTTCATCTCCGGTGACTTCTTCGTCGCCACTCTCCGATTCTACTTTAGCGATTCCTCCTTCCATTGTTCCATCTTTTCCTCAGTGTTACACTCGTCGTTCACGTTCTGTGGATGCCTCTCTGGATGTGCCGTCATCCTCGTCTCAGCCTACTTATGGCTTGCGTTCTCGTCCTCGTCCGCCTGTTGATCGCTTAGGATTTTCCACTGCTGGAGCTGCTGTTCTTGAGCCGACTACTTATCATCAGGCTGTTGTTCATCCTGAATGGCAGTTTGCGATGGCTGAGGAGATTGCTGCTCTTGAACGCACAGGTACGTGGGATCTTGTTTCCCTTCCTCCTGGAGTCCGTCCCATCACTTGTAAGTGGGTCTACAAGGTAAAGACTCGCTCCGATGGTTCTCTTGAGCGTCACAAAGCTCGTCTTGTGGCTCGTGGTTTTCAGCAGGAGCATGGTCGTGATTATGACGAGACTTTTGCTCCTGTGGCTCATATGACCACCGTTCGTACACTTCTTGCCGTGGCCTCTACACGCCACTGGTCTATCTCTCAGCTTGATGTTAAGAATGCTTTTCTTAATGGTGAGCTGCGTGAGGAGGTGTACATGCAGCCTCCACCTGGGTATTCTGTTCCTGATGGCATGGTATGCCGTCTTCGTCGCTCTCTCTATGGCCTTAAGCAAGCCCCCCGAGCCTGGTTTGAGCGTTTTGCCTCTGTGGTGACTGCCGCTGGTTTTTCACCCAGTGTTCATGATCCAGCATTGTTTATTCACCTTTCTCCTCGTGGTCGGACTCTTCTTCTTCTTTATGTTGATGACATGGTCATCACTGGGGATGACCCTGAGTATATTGCCTTTGTCAAGGCTCGTCTTAGTGAGCAGTTCCTTATGTCTGATCTTGGACCTCTTCGCTACTTTCTTGGGATTGAAGTCTCTTCTACCTCTGATGGCTTTTTTATATCCCAGGAAAAGTATATCCAGGATCTTCTTGCTCGTGCTGCTCTTACTGATGAGCGCATTATTGAGACTCCTATGGAGCTCAATGTTCACCTCTCTGCTACTGATGGTGATCCCCTGCCTGACCCGACGCGCTATCGTCATCTTGTTGGCAGTCTTGTTTATCTAGCTGTCACTCGTCCGGATAAGAAGTCTTGTTTATCTAGCTGTCACTCGTCCGGATATTTCTTATCCGGTTCATATTCTGAGTCAGTTTGTCTCTACTCCCACATCGGTTCACTATAGTCATCTCCTCCGTGTTCTCCGATATCTTCGGGGCACAATCTCTCACCGTTTATTCTTTCCTCGCTCCAGTTCTTTACAGCTTCAGGCCTATTCGGATGCTACGTGGGCTAGTGATCCTTCCGATCGCCGTTCACTTTCTGCTTACTGTGTTTTTCTTGGTGGTTCTCTCATTGCCTGGAAGACGAAGAAACAGATTGCAGTTTCCCGTTCGAGTGCAGAGGCTGAGTTGCGAGCGATGGCTCTTTTGACGGCAGAGGTGACTTGGTTACGGTGGTTACTTCAGGATTTCGGTGTTTCTGTCACTACACCGACTCTGCTCTTATCTGATAGTACAGGAGCTATTAGCATTGCGCGCGATCCTGTGAAGCATGAGCTCACCAAGCATATTGGTCTTGATGCTTTCTATGTGCGCGCTGCTGTGCAGGATCAGGTTGTTGCTCTTCAGTATGTGCCCTCCGAGTTACAGTTGGCGGATTTCCTGACGAAGGCTCAGACTAGAGCACAACATGGTTTTTATCTCTCCAAACTCAGTGTTGTTCATCCACCATGAGTTTGAGGGGGGGTGTTAGAGTTATAATACAACTCATGTACCCTTTTGTATTTATCCCAATATATAAGGGGTTTTCCTGCATATAGTCCATAACCTGTAAATGTATATATATCGGCCTATGGCCTCATGGGAATACAAGTTGCTTATTCCTAACAGTGGCTTGTGTAGTCATTTTTTTTCGAGAAAGCGCAAAGGACCTTTGCGTTTCATTATATTGGAAAGATAGAGTTTGTTACAGTCCTCCTAGGAGGCAGGATACAAGCATTCTAATGCTACTTAGTGTACATCCCATGTCTGCGGTAGGATAACCCGAAGCCCTTTGGCTCCAGCCCTTGCCCATAAGGTAGCCTCCTCTTTGATATTTGACAGTAGTGCAGCAATTGAGGGTTGTGCCCTGTCAAAAACGCAATCGTTGCGGTGCTTCCATACCATCCAGGGTAGGAGCAGGGTGATGGATGCCAGCCCTTTTCTCTGTGGGTGGGGGGTGTTGTGTCGCGCGCGGTTCCACCAGTCCAGCAGCGAGTCCTCTTGGTTGGGGCATCCTATTGGCAATCGAAACCACGCGAGGACCTCGTGCCAAATCTGTTGGGTGAATGGGCATTCGATGATGATGTGGTGGATGGTCTCGAAGGCCTGGTCGCATAGAAGGCATCGTGGATGGTGCTGCAGGCCGCGCCGGGCGAGTCGGTCTGCAGTCCAGATCCAACATCTGTCCTGCTGCGCAAGCCAGAGGAAGAACCTAACCTTTGGCGGCGTCCATGCCTTCCATATCATCTTCCAAGCAGGGCAGGTTACTGATCCATGGAACGTGGCGAGGTAGGCAGACCGTGCTGAGTATGTGCCTGTGGTAGTCCATTTCCATATCAGGCGGTCGGGCTCCTCGGTGAGGATGGTGTCCGCAATCATCTGCCAGAGCTGGAGAAACTGCCCCATCTCGTGTATGCCAAACACGCCCTGGATGTCGCGGGTCCAGCTATTTCCATGTTGGCCTTGTGCCACCATCCTCTGCTTCCGTCGTCGCTTGGGGCAGCAGGCATATACCAGCGGCGCGATCTCGCTGATTGATCGCCCAGCGATCCTCCCAGAATAGGGCCGTCTGCCCGTTTCCCAGCTCCATGGTCGTGGAGGCAAAAAACAGCTCACGCTCGGTGGCTGAGAATTGAAGGTCGAGCCCAGCCCATGCGCGATCTATGCCTGTTTGGGAGAACCATAGCCATCTCAGCCTTAATGCAAGCCCAGCACGCTCAAGGTCGCGTACGCCTAAGCCTCCAAGGGAGATAGGCCGGCATACGCGTCGCCAATTGACATGGCAATGCCCTCCCTTAGCTTCGGCTCTTCCGGCCCATAGGAATCCTCTCTGTATCTTCTCGAGCTGCTTGATGATTCGTTTGGGCGGGGCGAGCACAAGGAGCTGGTGGATGGGGGATCGCGACGAGGACTAACTTTACCAACGCGAGGCGGCCGGCGCGGTTTGTGAGGTGCGCCTTCCAGGCCGGCAAGGCATCGGCAGTCCGGCTCACGACAGGTTGCAGCTGCGCCGCGGTGGGTCGTCGCACCGTGAGCGGGATGCCGAGATATGTGATGGGCAGTTCCACAATTGGGCATCCCAGGTGAAGAACGATCGGTTCAGCCTCCTCTTGGTTGCAGCGTAAGAGTGTTGCGGAGCTCGGAGCTCTTACCAAAGTTGACGTGCAGTCCTGACACTCGCCCAAACAGTAGCAACATCTCCTTGACTGCAGTAATGTCGCTGCACACGGGGTGGCAGAATAGCATTACGTCGTCCGCGTAGAGGGACATCGCTGGGATGGCGCGACGTGGATGCAGCTGTTGTAGGATACCAAGATCGACAACGCGTTTGACCAGCCTGCCCAGCACGTCGACGGCGAGGACGAACAGCTGCGGCGATAGCGGGTCACCTTGGTGAAGCCCGCGCCGGTGCCATATGGGAGGGCTAGGTTCCCCGTTGATGAGCACCCTAGTGCTTGACGAGGATAGCAAGATTGCTAGCCACTCAAGGAATCTGTCTCCGAACCCAAACCGGCGCAGCACCTCGAACAAGAAGGGCCATGCGATGGAGTCGAAGGCGCGCGCTAGGTCGAGTTTGAGCAGCACGCGTGGCGCTCCCAGCTGGTGCAGCATCCGGGCTGATTGCCTCACGAGGACAAAGTTGTCGTGGAGGCTGCGGCCGGGGATGAACGCGTTCTGGTTGCGGCTCACCAGGTCATTCAGCTTCGGCGCTAGGCGCAAGGACAGAACCTTGGCAAAGATTTTCGCCACAAGGTGTATCAAGCTTATTGGGCGATAGTCGCCCAGGCGGCTTGCGTCAGGTCGCTTCGGTATCAGCGTGAGGAGGGCCTGGTTGAGCTGGCTAAACCCACGCCCTCGCATCTCGTAGAGCTGCTGGAACACGGCGACGTAGTCCTGCTGGACAATATCCCAGCAGGCACAGATGAACTCAGCGGTGAATCCATCCGGGCCGCCGGCAGTCGCTTCACGGTGCTCCAGATCTCGTCGGCCCCAAAGGGCGCGTCGAGGTCGAGCAGGTCGCGAGGCTCGATGAGCTGCTCAAGGTCTAGCGCGCAGTCGCGCTCCATCGGCGTGCCCAGCAGCGCGTCAAAGTGCTCGAAGGCCGCCTCCACTATATCCGTCTGGTCCGTAATGATCCGATCATGAACGTTTAGGGTGTGGATTCTGTTCTTCTGCCGGCGGTAGGTGCATTGCCGGTGGAAGAACGAGGTGTTCGCGTCTCCGTCCTGGAGCATGGGGATGCGCGACCGTTGGCGTGCGATGGAGCGCTCAAGGGAGGCCAGGCCGAGGTGGACCAGCCTCAGCTGCTTGTGCAGCCATTGCTCGCTGGGGGTGAGGATCCGGGTGTCTCTTGCGCACCGTTGAAGCGCAGGCACAACTCCCTGGCTATCGCAAGTTTGTGTTTCACATTCCCGACAGAGCGCGCACTCCAGCTAGTCAGGCTGCGCGCAGTGGCTTGGAGGCGAAGCGCAAGGCGCTGGAATGGGTCGTCGTCGTGGACAGAGTGCCACGCAGCTTGCACAGTTTCCTGGAATCCGTCGAGGCGTAGCCAGAAATCTTCAAAATGGTACCGTGGGCGTCCTTTTGGCAGTGGCGAGCAATCCAGGAGCAGCGGGCTGTGGTCCGATATAACGGACGCGAGGCAGCGTAGGTGGCATTCTAAGCACACGGTCCAAGTGGACCAGGGTGGGCGGTGACTGCCCGCTAGACCAGGTATAGCGCCGCCCGTTTAGGTAGATCTCCTTGAGCGCCAGGTCGTTTATGAGGCGGCGGAAACGGCCCATCATGCGCCGGTCTAGATTCCCATTTTTCTTGTCCTCGTCTTTGTATATGAGGTTAAAATCCCCACACACCATCCATGGGCCGGTGCAGTCTGCACGCACATCACGGAGCTCCTGCATGAACGCGATTTTTGCCGCGTCGTCCTGTGGTCCGTATACCACGGTGATCCACCATGGGGTCCCTGTCTCGGTGGAGAGCTTGGCGGAGACGGCGTTTGTGGTGAACAAAGGGTCCGTGATGGACACAACTTTGCTTTTCCACGCTAGGAGGATGCCTCCTCTCGACCCATCGGCGGGCAAGTACGTGTAATCGTCGAACTCTGATCCCAACGGCTCGAGGACGGTCGACGAGCAAATCAATGCCATCTTTGTTTCTTGCAGACATACAACCGATGCATTTGTTGTGCCAAGGAGCAACCTAATGCTCGACCTGCGCACGCGCATTCATGCCTCGCACATTTGCCACAACTATCTGAAGGCCGTGATCCATAGACACGAGATCGACGGGCCTTGCGGTGCGATAGGGCTAAGTCGCGACAGTGGCGACGATGGGGTCAGAGGGGCTCGACGCTTCCTCGAGGCTAGATGGAATCTCCCGGTACACCAAAGCAGCGATGGCTGCGAGCACGGTCAAGGGGATGGGTGTGGCGAAGACCCCATCATAGGCACGCATCTCGGCCTGCGTGATCTTCTGGTTTATCCCGATGATGCCGAGTGTGCGTAGCACTTGGACCTGCGCCCTTCTCTCCGCGGTCGGAGGAGCGGCTGACTGTGCAGCTTTGGTGGCTGATCTGCCGCGGCGCTGGGTGGGGGAGAAGTTCAATGGGCGATGTCGTGGGCGTCTCTCGGGCGCGGGGAGAGCAACGTTCAGGTGCTTGGTGGCGGTCGTGAGGAACTCCCCCAGCGTGAGCGCGCGAGGCCTCGTCTTCCGCACTCCTGTGCGACGCATCGTGACAGGAGGCGAAGCGAACCTGCCAGGCGTTGGGGTAGCCGACGCAGGCGTGGACTCGTCGTCGATCAGCTGCGGCGTGCATGGCGTCTCGGCCACAAAGCTGGGCTCCTGGCCCAGTAGCGCAAGGGGCCCCAGCGGTGGTTTGGGAGTTGGGCCTGCACATTGGCTTGCTGCGTTGGGGCCTTCGCATGGGCCGTCTGCGTCGGGGCCAGTACCGGCCGGTGTGGCGGTAGAGGCATTGTTAGTCTCGTCCTCCCGCGCCAGGCTGCGTGTGGGCCAGTCTGCAGAAGACTCCAAACCAGCAGCAGGGCGTGACCTAGGCGAATTGCCGCTTTGTCCCGACACAGGATCAATGCCAGGGGCGCGGATGGGCCTCGCTGGCTGGGTGTCTGGTACCTCGCTGCAGGGAGAGGGGTCCTCCTGATCCCGAGGCGCGCACTGGTTGGTCGCAGCGTTGCTGGGCCCAGTGGATCCGCTCGACCCCGCGCTAGGCGACATTCGTTTTGAACCGTCGTTGGTCCGGGCCGCAGTCGTGGGTGGGTTCGGGGCCAATGGGCGTTCTCCAGCAGGCGGTGCCTTTGATCCTGTCGGGCAGGCCGCTGTTGGCACGCCAGCTTTCGCAGGAGCGGCCACAGGGGGTGCCCCCTTTCGCTGCCAGATCTGCTTTCCCCTTTTGGCAAAGCGACGAGGGTGCTGGGCCCTGCCACGCTGACCGGGCCAGCCCTCCATCTTCTTCCCCGCGTAGCGTACGGACGGCGGCGCTGCAGAGCGAGCAGAGGGCCAGTTGGAGACGGCCACCCCATCAGCTCGAAGCGCACGGCCTTCCGTGTGCCAGCCGAGGGAGTCGATTGCCATGCCATCTGCACGGCCGGCCAGCGGCGCATCGGTGCGGCGGCGCTTGCGGGCGCGGCGGCGGGCGCGGCCAGGCCCTGGGCCAGTGGCCGGGTCGTTGCCGGTTCCAGCCCCTCCGTTGCCGTCGCCAGGGTTTGCGCCACCCCCCGCGCTACGGGCCACCGCTCTGTCCACCTCGGAGCGGGCGAGCGCGACGGTGAAGGGGTAGATGAGCGTGCGGACGGAGGGCGCGACGGAGGTGGAGCCGGAAGGGATGAGCTCAACAATCTCGAGCTCGCCGGAGCGGCGAATGTGGCTGGGGTCATGGGTGCGGCCAGAGAGGTGGAACACGCCGAGGTCGGCGCGAGAACGCTGTGCGTGGGTGGAGGCGCTCGATCCACACGCTGGGTCCGAGGATATGCTCCGCCGTTGCGAGGTGCCAGGCATGGGCGGGAATACCGCGGAGCTCGAGCTCAACGCGGTACTCGAACGCGCCGCACCGGCATGGGCGAGCTTGCTCCAGGGACGAAGCGTGAGGGTGAAGTGCAGTCCTCGCACGAAGTGGTCGCCGCGGAGTCGGTCCATGGAATGCTGGGAGCCGAAGATGGTGAGGAAATCCTCGGGGTAGTGGGAGTGGACCGTGAAGTCCCCCTCCTCGAGCTGGAACGAGCGGTACATCTCGCCGGCGACGTCCTCCGGGGTCACGCGCGGCCTGGTGCCCGTGATGGTGGCCACCAGGGCGCGGGACAGCACCACCTCCGCCTCCTCCATCTCGACGGAGCGAGCCATGATGATGTGCGCTGGCACAGGGCCAGCGGCCATCGGCGCTGCCGGAGTTGGGGCCGGAGGGGGTGGGGCTGTAGCCTGGCGTGCGGGTGCAGCACGCGGCGCGGCGGCGGGTTGAGGCGCAGGGCTGGCGCACAGGTGGGTCTCGCAGTAGCGGGAAACGTGGCCGGAGATGAGGCACCGCCGGCACCTGACATTATTGGTGCAGTCCCGCACCCTGTGGCAGCGGTCTAGGCAGCGGAAGCACAGGCCGGCAACCTCCTCCGGGGAGGGACTGCGCGGGCGCGGAGGGCTCGGCGCAGGCGTACGACGAGGCCGGCGGTGGTGCTTGCGCCGGGGGTGTTGGAACCCGTCCACGTCCACAACGACCTCGCGTCCGACGCGGTGCACCTCGGAGCAGGGTCCCAGGCGGGCCTTGGCGGGGAGCTTGCCCACAGCAGTCGCCGTGTCCGCCGCGGGGCCGGGCGCCGCCGGCTCGGCGGCAGCAAGGCGCAGCGGGGCCGCCGGCGTGTTGAGGAGGACTCCCCATCAGACTCGCCCCATCGGCGCTCGCCGTAGGAGACGCGGTCGCCGGAGCGAGAAGGGGAGGCGCTGGGAGACGCCATGGAGGTGGGGTGGGGCTTGGAGGAGCGCTGCCGGCGGGAATCGACGGCGGCGTGGTAGGGGTGGGCTAACCTAGGCTAGGGAGGGGTGGGAGCGGAGCGGGGGTGGGAGCGGAGCCATCTCCGTGTAGTCATTTAAACTTGCTAAATTCCTATGTAGTCATTTGACCACACAGGTATAGCGTGGCTTCACCACTGCTTATACTTCTATGTTAAGCATTGACATCTGTTACTATTCAGTATATGGGTCATTCAAAATACAGTCAAATATGTTGCATTAAGGAGGATGCTGAACAATGAGCAGTGGTCATTCCGCTTCCATTGCTCATTTGGAAATATCTTCAATATTAACACACTGGCTATCCTTTTTGCAGTTAAAGATACCATGCTTCCCTTATGATTACCCAGACAGCAAAGCATATTCATCATTTATGACAGAAGAGGCTGCTGTTTTTGATAACGCAGCTGAGTACCGTCCTGCTGCCAAGAGACCTCCAAGAGTTCCTTTACCTCCATGGCATTGTATCATGGCTAGTTTAAATAAAGAGGGCATGGTGAGATGTCTTGAAGCAGATGACTTAAAGCCTTCTGATGCGGTGTTACCTGGGTGTTTCTCATTAAACTCCAACTCTGGAGATTCTTGCTCATCACCGACAAATGTCGTTGCATCATTCCAACTATTTGTGCCAAGAACCTTTCAAATGTTGAGACATTATGTGAAAGAACTTGATATGATGTCTTTGAGTTCTTCATCTGAGATGAAAATCGGTATTGACGAACCCAAATCGGCTTCTGGTGGCACTGTTAAGATAGCATCTCCTGTAAATGGATTATGCCTTGTAAGGGTCCTGATCCGAGCGTTCAAGGAAGGTTCCTTTGAAGAGGGTGCTGTAGTTTGCGCCCCATTTTCATCAGATCTTACAGCTTGGAAAACCAGGTACATATCTGTAAGCTTTATATTTGCTGATGGAGGCTTGGACATCGGAGCTACATTAAATTCTTCTTGTAGGCAAGAAAATTCTGGTTTACATATACTGAAGTCATGCTTTGTAACATTCATGCTGCCGTTCTTTTTATTTAGTAGAGTGTGGTTTTGTTTTGATGAAATCCATTTGCCACTCTTCTTTTAGTCGAAAACATTTAGTTCTGTACCCCACTGCTTTCATTTATAGGAAGGAAGCGGTGAACGAATCTGTTTAAGAAAAGTGTCATCCATTTTCGTGATTGTTACAGATCAGAGGAGGATGAGGAAGAATGTCTAGAAAAATGGGAAGTCCAGCTCCCGCAGTCCCATATCAGTGCTTATTTTTCACGTGTGGGTCCTGGCACCAGTGACCTTGAATGTCCCAAAGAGGACACCACATGGAAGGCGTTGAGATGGCCGATAGGCTTTGTCATGACTGGTTTCGTACATGGAAGGTTAACACTTGCTCTCCTTGTCAACTGTAACATGTCAGTGTTACGCTATCCTGTCCAATGAATACTAAGTCTGCATCTACTTTAATTATGGCAGCACTGGGAAGGATGGCGCGGCAGTTGCGTTCTGCGATGCAAGGCTTCTGGCGGTCTTGCGACAAGAGCAATGGAGTGATGAGAGTATGCTGGGTCAGGAGATCTGTGTTCTTGTCAGGAACGCTAGATCAGCAGCGTATCGACGGGCACTTGCCACAGTTGTTCTGGAGCAGCAGGAGGAAGATCTAGAGTTTCTGTAGTCTGCAACATCCCAATCTTCCATTGTGAAGAACTTGCTGCAAGCACGGCTATAGAACATGGTAATTTTGCTAGATGCATGAAAGTAATTTTTGCAACATGTCTGAGTTGTTAGACCAGTAATCTGATTTGCGTCTAGTGGTAAGTGGCAACACATTGTTTGCCCCCTACGTGTGTTATGGTTCACAGCTCGGGTCTGGACCCACATTTTATTGAGAAAACTGTAAAGGACAGATCTAGTGCATAGAAGCTCCCATACAAGGTGGGGTCTGGAGAGGGATTATAGGAACTTAGTCTTATGTCTGCTACAGTGCAATGCAGAGAGGTTGGTTCGAACCAGGACCGTTGGCACAAGTGGGGTGTACTTCACCACTGCGCCAAGCCTGCCCTCTTTATTGAGAAAACTGTGTGTCTCAAGAAATGAAAAAGAAAATTGCATGCATGCTACTTATTTTTGGAAAACCGCACATTGTTTTCCCAGAAAAGATGTTAAAAAAGGGCCCTTATTATTTAGCAAAGACAGGTTGTAAAGTTTCCGCCTTCTCTTTTGGCTCCTTTCTTCACGGCAAGGCTCGTAATTTTACAGGATGAGATTAGCGGCTACTGTCCGAGGGAAAATGCACAAGACCAGCATCACCTCTCGTTTCCTCCCTCGCTTGTCGTTCAAATACCTGCCGACCTCCAGCAGACATTTCATCGCACCGCCACACCACACCATGAGGGTCCAGCTCGCTCTACTTCTTCTCTCCCTCGTGGTCGCCTCCACCAGCCCCCTCGCTGTTGCTGATGATCTTGATTATGGCGGTGGAGTGAAGAAATCTGAAGCGCGCCCCCCGATGTCTCCACCAACACTGAGAAGAAACCTGAGGCAGACTCCTACATCTCTGCTAGTGCTGTCAGCGTCGAGAATAAACCCAAAGCCGCCTCTGACGTCTCCGTCAGTGCTGAGAAGAAACCTAAGGCCGACTCCGTCTCTGCCAGCGCCGAGAAGAAACCCGAAGCCGCCTCCGACGTCTCCGCTAGCACCGAGAAGAAATCCGATGGTGACTCTTACGTCTCCGCCAGCGTTGAGAAGAAACCCGAAGACACCTCCGACGTCCCCGCCAGCGTTGAGAAGAAACCCCAGGCCGACTCCTACGTCTCCGCCAGTGTCGAGAAGAAACCCAAAGCCATCTCCGCCAGCGCGGAGAAGATAGCCGAGGCCGCCTCCGACGTCTCCGCTAGCGTCCAGAAGAAACCCGAAGCCGCTCGTGAGAAGAAACCTGAGGCCGACTCCTATGTGTCCACTAGTGCTGAGAAGAAACCCGAAGCTGTCTCCGCCAGCGTCGAGAAGAAACCTGAAGCCACCTCCGACGTCTCCGCTAGCGTTGAGAATAAACCCGAAGCGACCTCCTACGTCTCCGCGGCCAGCGCCGAGAAGAAACCTGAAGCCGCCACCGACGCCTCTACCGCCCCTGAGAAGAAACCCAAAGCTGTCTCTGCCAGCGCGGAGAAGGGACCTGAAGTCGTTGCTGACTACGCCGGTGCTAAAAAGAAACCTGTTGTTGCCCCCGACAATGTTGTTGCGGAAAAGAATTCAGTAAGCTCCTCTGGCTATGCTGGCATGGAAAAGAAACCCGAAGGTGCCACCAAGGCCGTCGAGGAGAAGAAATATGAGGTCGCCTTCGAGAAGACATCCAAAGAAAAGAGCGAGCCCTCCCAACCTTCCACCACTGAGAAGAAACCCAAAGGTAAAAGCGACCATGGCACCGAGAAGAAGTCCAAAGGCAAGAAGGACGCCTCCGGATACACTGGTGTGGAGAAGAAACCAAAAGGAAAAGTAGATACCCCCAAGAAGGCCGGGGCCGAGAAGAAACCAAAGATGCCGAAGAAGGAAGAGCCAAAGAAGAATGACAAGCCCAAGTCATCAGAGCCTGCCACAACCGATGCTTATGTTGCACCGAAGGAAGAGCCAAAGACGCCAACAACTGCGGCACCCGACACTAACACCGCAACAAAGAAGGAAGAGTCGAAGAAGCCAGAAGCTTCAACGCCCGACACGTACACCGCACCAAAGGAGGAACCGAAGAAAGAGGAGCCCAAAAAGGAGGAGCCAAAGAAGGTGGAGGTCATGCCTGTCAGACCTGACACCTACAACAAGCCAAAGGAGGAGGCGAAGAAGGAGGAGCCAAAGAATAAAGAGATTACCGTAAACAAACCTGACACATACACCGAGCCAAAGAAGGAGGAGTCAAACAAGGAAGAGCCTAAGAAGGAGGAGATTGCAGCCAGCTCACCTGATACCTACACTGAGCCAAAGGAGGAGCCAAAGAAGGAGGAGGAGCCCAAGAAGAAGGAGATCGCTACTAGCTCACCTGACACCTACACTCAACCAAAGAAGGAAGAGCCCAAGAAGGACGAGATCGCGACCAGCTCACCTAACACATACATCACGTCAAAGAAGGAGGAACGAAGGAGGAACCAAGGGTGTGTTTGGTTGGAGAACCAACTGTCATGGAATGGAATGGTTCCATTCCAGAGGAACGGGTCGGTTCCGTTCCTGTGTTTGGTACGAGCAAAAAAGTGAAACGGGATGGTTCCGTTCCAGTGTTTGGTTGGGAGACATGGAATGAAAATTGGAATAACAAAAATTCAAAATTTCAGCAGCATTTCGTTTGTATTTTGAAGAAAAACAACACAACAATATATATATTGACATGTAACACAATTTGCAGCAACAGGCAGAGAGTGCAGCAGGCAACGCGGGCAGCAGCAGGCAGCGCGGCAGGGAGGAAGGGGCGGCGCGCGCAGGGAGGAAGGGGCGACGCGCGCAGCAGCAGGCAGCAGCAGGCAGCGCAGCAGGCAGCAGCAGGCAACGCGCGCAGCAGCAGGCAGCAGCAGGCAGCGCAGCAGGCAGCAGCAGGCAACGCGCGCAGCAGCAGAGCGCGGCGCGGCAGGGAGGAAGGGGCGGCGCGCGCAGCAGCAGAGCGCGGCGCGCCAGGGAGGGAGGCGGCCGGCGGCCGGCGGCGCAGCGCGGCAGGGAGAGAGGGAGGCGGCCGGCGGCCGGCGGCGCAGCGCGGCAGGGAGAGAGGGAGGCGGCGCGGCAGGGAGAGAGGGAGGGAGGCGGCGCGGCAGGGAGAGAGGGAGGCGGCGGCGCACCTGGAGAGGGAGAGAGAGCGCCGGCGCAGCTGGGGAGGAGATGAGGATAGGGCTGCGCGAGACGAGCCGTTCCGTGCGATTCCGTGGATTTGCTGGTGCTAGCGCATTCCGGATCTGAGGGGAATATTCCCTAAAGTGGAATGGGTGGGTTCTACTCCGGTTGGTAAACCAAACGCAGGAACGAGGGCTAGGAACGGGTCCGACCCGTGACATTCCAGTCCATGACAGCAACCAAACACACCCCAAAGGTACCAACAACCGACACCACTGACAGCTATGCCGCACCAAAGAAGGCCCAACCAGAGATGATGGCGGCTGCAACATCTGATAGCTACACCGCGCCGAAGAATGCTCAGCCAGAGACACCGGTGGCTAGCACAACCGACGCTAATGCTGCGCTAAAGACTGCCCAGTCGGAGACAGAGGCGGCCAGCACAACCGATAGTTATGCCGCACCGAAGACTGCCCAGCCAGAGACACCGGCGGCTGAAACAACCGATGCCTATGCCGCGCCGCGAGCAAGGCCCTGGAACAAGAAGATCGGACATTCCCTCCTGCCGCACATGTAAGTCCAACAACTCATCCATTTTCCTAGCGATCAACCAAGATAACTTCCCCTCTCAATTCACTTAAGGAGGTACTATGACCAGAAAACCGGCCGACGCTCATTTTTATACCCAATTTTCATTGTGTAACTACTTATCTAGAGTGTACCACTTATGCAACTCTGTTTGCAATATTATTGTATTGTCTGTAAAGAGAACTCATGTACTTGTCATGTAAAGAAACGAGTGTGATATTACTTTTTATTCTAAAAAGAACAATCATCTACCATGCATGTAAAGAGTGGATTCAGAATATCCAGGTTTCATGAATATTTTGGGGATTGTTTCATAGAGTGTGCAAATGCTTCGTAGAAGTTCCATCGCGCCTCGGCTAAACATTCATCACGTATAAAGTTTAAGATCTATGGCTCACATATATAATTTCGTTCCCAAATTAGTTAAGAGTCGCTAGGATTTCATCACATAGTGTTTTTTGGTACTATAGCCTTAGCTCCTTACTGCTATCATGGAACAACTAAAAGGATTGATATGGTTGACTAGAGAGGGGGTGGTGGAGGGGGGTTGAATAGACAACTAACAATCTTAACCTTTTCTTTAACAAATTAAGTTTAGCAACAAATAGGTTGTTAGATATGCAACCAAGTGAGCAACATATATGATGGTAGCAACAATAAAAACAAGTAACTAATACAAGTAAATGTAAGAAGTAACCACAAGTCGAACCAATGAAGACGAGGATGTGTATCCGAAGTTCCTTCCCTTTGAGGGGAAGTATTCTCCTTTGGAGCGGTGTGGAGGCACAATGCTCCCCAAGATGCCACTAAGGCCACCGTATTCTCCTCACATCTCACATAATGCGAGGTGTCGTGATTTCACTAGTGGTACCCTTGAAGGCGGCGACCAAATTTTTACAAACAAGGTTGGTGCAATCTCCACAATTAAATTGGAGGCTCCCAATGAAATCATGAAGCTTCACCACAATGGAATATGGCTTCGAGGTGACCTCAACCGTCTAGGGTGCTCAAACACCCAAGAGTAACAAGATCCGCGATGGATTGGTGGGGGAATCAAATTTCTATTGGTGGAAGTGTAGATCAAGACCCTCTCAAGCAAACCCTAGAGTATCAACAAGTTTTGTTGGCTAGGAAGAGAGATCGGATGAAAATGGAGCTTGGAGCAACAATGGAGCTTAGGGTTGGGAAAGGTGGTCTTCTCAGGGAAGAAGAACCCCTTTATTTAGTGAGGGAACAAATCCAACTGTTACCCACTCACTCAGCCCGCATAGTACCGCTAGGGCAGAGGGCAGCAGCCAGAGAGGGAGGCCGATAGTATTACCGGAGTGGTACTACCGCTGCTAGGAGTGGTACTACCGCTCACAAGAGGTAGTACCGCCTCCTATATCCGATCAGGATATGCTGCGGACCTAGCCCAGAAGTACCAAAGGGTTCTGGCGCGGTAGTAACAAGCGGTACTACCGCTCGCTGGGCGGTACTACCGCTCGAGAATCCGCTCAGTCCGACACGAGAAGTGTCGAGACCCACGTGCAGCGGCACTAGCGAGCGGAACCAGCTAGACAATTTCCGCCCCGGAGGGGTACTACCGCCGACCAGGGCGGTACTACCGCTGATAAGAGGTAGTACCGCTTGGATCTTTCTAGGCAGGATATGGGAATGTAGGATGCTGCATTAAGGTGGGAAAGAGGGTGCGAAGGAATGTGTACGTGATGATTCCACCCAAACCTTTTCGAAGTGGACCCCCTCTTAATAGTACGACTTTTCCTACGACTCAAGTCCACCGACAACGAAACGTAAGAGAGAAAACGGTCTTCATATAAATGCACCGAGGGGCATGAATCGTCTTGTGCCAAATGATGAAATACATGAAAGGCTTAGTGCACACAATTAGTCCGCAAACACATTGTCATCAGTCACAAAAACCACTAGGGTAGAAATATGCCCTTACAATCTCCCCCTTTTTGATGGATTGATGACAACATGTGATCTGTACAGAAGATAAATATAATATAGAATGCAAACCCCACTTTCTACAAAATGTACACAACCCCCACTAGATGTGTGCACTGTTTAAGTATGCTTTTGGAATGCAAATTGCACACACTAGGATCAACACCCACCTATAATTTATAGGCAAACACTACTTGCACTTAGGGAAACTAAAAGTAATATAGATGCAAGAAGTGATGTGAGCATTAATAATAGGGCACAAGATAAGCATCTCACAAACTTAATACATACGATAAAATTAAGGTAGCATATGTCCCACACCATATTACGTAGTCTCACAAGAGTCCTACACACATAAAAAGCACAACAAATGATAAAAGAGTTCACGAGTGAATAAAGATGGGCAACGAAAAGAATACTCGTGACTCTCTCCAATCCAAACTCTCTCCCTCTTTTGCAGCAAGATGCCAAAAAGGACAGAGAGAACAAAGAGGATGCAGGAAGGTTGGTAACTCTGGTGACGAACTTCAATATTCTCCAGACTCAGAGCTGTGATGAACGGTGCCAGGAGGAGGAGGAGAGCGAGGCAAGTCAGCATCGAAATCCCATGGGCAGTGACGAGCAATCCAGGTGTCCTCATCAGTGAGTCTGTCCTTAGAACCGCTCTTAATCGTTAAACCACCGTGCCTACCAAGAGCCTTGTGATGACTAATAGCCGCCTTTTCAGCCGCATGAGCCCTGTACCAACCCTTGGTCTGCAGACAGAAGAGCTTCTTCATCTTCTCCTTTAGCTTCTTAGCCCAAGATGGTTCTACAATAGGGGCACAACACGGGAAGCAGTGTCATCTTCAGCAACAAAATTCTCACCAGCCTCTTCATCATCAGAATTTGCATCCGTATCTTTTCGCACATCCTGCTCATGGACAATGTGAGTATCCCACTTATCCTTCTATCGAAGTTGCACTACCTTGTATGATACCAACTCCCCACACTCAAACAACTCGCCAAGAAGGTTTCTTCCCAGGTCTTCTCAATCAAATACATCAGACGGGGCCCATAGATGGGGAACTTACGCTCAGAAACAGTAGAAAGAAGCTCACAACACATAACATGAGAAACATCCAGTGGCTTCACATTAACCTTGAACTTATGGCGGTAAAGGAGCATATCCACCAAGTATGAGTGTACACGATCCAGATTCCCAACTCGAGGGAACAAAGTGTGATGGAAGATGCGGTGCATGATATCTAAAAATGGTTCCAACACCCAAGTGGACTTGCCTGTTGTAGAGGAGATCTTCTCGGTACTGTACTTGTAAAGTGCTTGCTTATGGGTTGCGGCATGCTCTCAGTGTGGACGGAAGCCAAAAGGATTCTCGAGTCCCTTGTCATCAAAGACAAGCAAGTTCATGAACGTCTTTTGGTGAGGACATCAACACCATTGTTACACCTACAGCCCCAGCTGCTATACATACTGGACCAGTTACTAGAGCTTACGTACGCCAATTGAATTACCAGGTACTTTTGTTTCTTGGAAAACCTTCTAATATTCATGAACATATGCTGCTGCCTAAGTTAGATACTTTTGTTGTACTTATGAATGAAGGACCTAGCATGGACAAGAAGGATATCTGCTGGAGCGGGATCAAGCATGGAGAAGAAGGTGCACGCGCGGGAAAGAATAATGGAGCTTCCATTCGTGATTTTTGCACTTTGAAGCCACCATAAGGAGAGCATGAAGGCTTGGATGAAATATTCAAGACACCACTTTATAAATTTTGTCCATAGGCTATTATAGGTGCTGCACCACCTTATTTTTGGGCCAGGCCCATGTAATTTTGAAATACCATATTATAGGCTACATTTAGAGTCTGTATGTATGGGGAAACTGAGTTAGGGTCGGTTTCGGACCCGTCCTCCAAGGGGTCACGAAAATCCTCCTCTATTCGCCATATATACAGCCCTTAGGGCGCCGTTTAGACTTGGGTTTTCTTTAGATTACAAGATTGCCATAGCTGCAACTTCACGTTCTTCGTTTGTGTTCCATGACCAGACAAAGGCGTCACAGAACCCCAGTTTCATCAATAAAGCTTTCCTCTTATATTCGCAATATCCAGATTGCAATCTTAGTTTCTTGCTCGTTCTTCGTTTGTGTGCAGGAAACGGACCATCATGTTCAGGTTGATTGTGCTCCGGTGTGGTCAATAACCTCTCCGAGTTGGTCTAGCGATTGCTAAAACGTGACGTCCTCACACGTTCGTAGTCAGATCGTCAAAGTATACTCCACCAAAATGATAACCACCATCTGGTCGAAAGAAATTGGCAACTTTGCCTCTATCAAGTGGTATCAGATGTCCAGGTTGCTCGGTGAGATTTTACCAGTTTTTCTTAGTTAGATCGCATCGGTTCTTCATACCTATAGTCCACGGAAACGCCACAAAAAGAATTAGGGTTAGATCATCATATCCGAACCAATCCGCGACTTTGCATAGTCTTTTCAGTATTTTGCTTTGTTGAATTTGCGGTTACATCGTCATGTCGAGTTGCTGGTCTTAGTGTCTAGTCCTTTAGAGTTTCGAGTTCTGTTCACAGGTTGTCACGCTGCCACCGCGCCATCTTTCATCACTGCCATATACCACCACCACGCTACAATCATCGCTGCTTCCATATACCACCACCACACCACCATCATCCTTGCTGCCATATATCACCACCACATATCCACCACCAATCCTAGTCCGAGTCCTTGACGTATTAGGTTAATTTTGAGATCCTCTTGTTTTCGGTTTCGCGTTCCCTTACCTGAGTAGGTTTCGGAAAAAAGAGTCTAGCACGCTTTTTAGGCCAAAATTTCGGAGGGTGAATATTATTCCCATCGTGTTGTTAGGCTTTGTAGAGAGTTTTGATACACTTGCTACCATAGTGATTTTTGTCGCAACTTTTGGTCGTCGCAGCCCCGAATTGCTCCAGAAAAAAATTAGTCAATTTTTTTCGTGCCTATCCTGGTTTTAGTCCTTCGGAAGAGTTTTGAGACACTCACCATTATAGTTATTTTCTGAAGAAAGAGCGCAAAAAAAGAAAAAAAAGAAAATCAGAGTAGCGCTAACCATGCGAGGATCACAAGACGACGAGGTCGACTGGGAGAGCCTGACCAATCGGGAGCTCCATGAGAAATTTTAGCAAATGATGGCTGACGAGGTACAAGACTTCGTGACCAGCCTTGGAGAGGCCATGGAGAAGCTAGACGGTTTGGAGAAGACATTCGATACCAAGATGGACGCCAAGCTCAGTGAGGTGCTTGCGCGTCTACCGCCGCGAGCTGCAGCTTCCGTCCCTCTCCAACAACAACAACAACGACATCAACGAGGCCTGGATTTTGTGGGACGAGCACGACATGTGCCTTCCGACCAAGCACCAAATTCTGGTGCTGTTGCTCCTGCTGCTACTACTAAGGTTTCTGTGGCTGAGCAGAATGAGGATTATGATGGTGATAACGATGATGAGGGAGAGGTTGCTCCAAATCAGCACCAGAGGCAACAACCACAACCACAAGCACTAGGTCGTCCACATGGCTACAATCATAATGGTAGGGCTGCACCCCCCCTCAGGTACGAGATCATGACCATCTCCCTAAACTTAAGTTGAATATTCCTACATTTGATGGTCAGGATGTTCCTGATATATATCTTACTTGGGAGTTAGAAATAGAGCAACGTTTTACATGCTTACAATTTTCTAAGGATAGACGTGTTGCTGCTGCTGTTTGTTCATTCACTAGTTTTGCTTGTGTTTGGTGGTCTGAACATTGTAGAATACATCATGCTAATATTCCAACTACTTGGGCTACTTTGAAAACTGCTATGCGTACTCGTTGGGTTCCACCATATTATCAAAGTGAATTACTTCAAAAATTGCAGCGTTTAAGACAAGGAATTTTTTTGTAGAAGAATATGGAATTACAAACTAGCATGATTATATGTGGTATTGTTGAGGAAAACGAAGCTATGCTTGCATGTTTTATGGGTGGATTAAATAGAGATATTCAGACTATTCTAATATATAAGGATTATAACACTATCACTCGTTTATTCCATCTTGCTTGCAAAGCTGAACATGAAGTGCAGGATCGACTTGCATTGGCGAGAACTAACTTTTGTGCAGGCCATACTTTCTCATGGACGCCACAGACCTCATCTACTTCCACACGTCCTCCTACATCAACACCGCCTACTTCAGCCACCGACTCCAACAGATATACGAGGAAACAGGCCCCTGCCCCACCCTCCGCCAAGAGCACATAGCTCTTCTTCATCCATGGCATCCACATGGCAAACACATGAGGTTATCTATCATCGGTGCAAGGGTGGAGGTCATCATGCGAGAGAGTGCCCATCCAAGCGTGTGATGATTGTTACTGAGGATGGTGGATATGACTCTGCTAGTGATTATGACGAGAAGACTCTGGCTCTTATTGCGAGTGAAGAACAGGGTGTAGATGATACTAAACAAGAGACACAATATATGGCTGCTGACTACGCTGACAGGTATGAAAGCTTAGTTGCTCAACGTGTTTTAAGTGTGCATGCAACACATGTTGAGCAAAATCAGAGGCACAACTTGTTCCATACAAAGGGAGTTGTGAAGGAATGTTCTGTTCGTGTAATCATCGATGGAGGGAATTGAAACAACTTAGCTAGCATGGAGATGGTGGAGAAGCTGTCTCTCACCACCAGACTACATCCTCATCCTTATTACATCCAGTGGTTCAACAACAGTGGCAAGGTTAAGGTAACACATACTGTTCGTGTGCATTTTAGCATTGCTACATATTCTGATTTCGTTGATTGTGATGCGGTACCCATGCAAGCATGCTCTGTTTTACATGATAGACCATGTCAATTTGATAAAAATTCTATACACCATGGTAGGACAAATCAATATACTATTGTTCATAAGGATCAAAATATAACCTTGCTTCCTATGTCTCCTGAACATATTATGAAACATGACATTGCTAGAGCTAGTAAAGCAAAACAGGACCTACATAAGAGTGAAAATCAGATTGTAGCAAAGGAATATGAGCAACACAATAATCCTAATAAACCATCATGTAGTGCTGCATCTGAAATAAAACTGAAGAGTCATTGTTTACTTGCCACTAAATCTGATATTACTGATTTGGATGTTACTACATCTGTTTACTATGCTTTCATATGCAAATAGGTATTATTTTCATTCGAGTACATGCCTCCCTCTTTACCTCCTGCTGTCATTAACATTTTGCAGGAGTTCATTGATGTGCCACCGGGATTACCACCTATTAGAGGGATTGAGCATCAGATTGACTTAATTCCCAGTGCATCGCTACCTAATTGTGCACCATACCGCACCAATCCAGAGGAGACGAAGGAGATTATGTGTCAAGTACACGAGCTGCTCAACAAAGTATATATACGCGAATATCTTAGTCCTTGTGTTGTTCCTATTATTCTAGTGCCGAAAAAGGAAGGTGCATCGTGTATGTGTGTTGATTGTAGAGGCATTAATAATATTACTATTCGTTATCGTCATCCTATTCCTAGGCTAGATCATATGCTTGATGAATTAAGTGGCTTCACAATTTCCCCCAAAGTTGATTTGTGTAGTGGATACCATCAAATTCACATGAAATTGGGAGATGAATGGAAAATAGCATTTAAAACTAAGTTTGGATTAGATGAGTTGTTAGTTATGCCTTTTGGGTTAACTAATGCCCCTAGCACTTTCATGAGATTAATGAATGAAGTTTTACATGCTTCCATTGGACGGGTTGTTGTTAGGGCATATTTTATGCCTAAGTAATTTTGGTGATTGATGACAGTACCGTAAAGGACTAATCGTGTGTGTTAAGATTTCAGATAACGCATGTCAACGGCACAAGACGACTCGCCCCCTTCCATGGAACAGAAGCACGGTGTACTCTACGATTCTCTTTCTTTGAGTCATAGGAACGCCATACTATTAAGAGGGGACCCGTAGTGGAAAGGTTTGGGTGGAATCAATTTTGCACACACACACACTTTATCTCCTTTCCCTTTCCCTGCAACTTTGGAGTGGCTCTCGCCTCTGGTTTATCTCCTCTAAGCAAAAAGGTCTCTCAGCGGCAGTACCGCTGTGCCTAGCGGTGGTACCGCTCGAGCTGGCGGTAGTACCGCTAGCCCTAGCGGTAGTACCGCTAGCCCTAGCGGTAGTACCGCTAGCCCTAGCGGTAGTACCGCTAGTGCTGACGGTAGTACCGCTGTGCTGGCGGTAGTACCACCCCTGGTCAGCGGTAGTACCACTCCAGGAACTTAGTACCGCCTTCCTAGCGGCTGTACTTCGTCGGACTTTTTGCGAAGACTTTCTTGGCGGTGGTTGGCCCGGTAGTGCTTCTGCACTACCATGGGCCTAGCGGTAGTACCGCTGCAGCCAGCGGTAGTACCGCTGGAGTACCAACGGTAGTACCACTGCAGCCAGCGGTAGTACCGCTAGGCTCGGGCTGTGAGTGGGAAAACGATTGGATTCCCCCCACTATATAAGGGGTTCTTCTTGCTCTAGAACCCTACCTTTGACCCTCCCAAGCTCCATTCTTGCTCCCTAAGCTCAAAAGTGCCCGATCTCTCTCCCTAGCCAATCAAATTTGTTGATTCTTTAGGGATTGGTTGAGAAGGTCTAGATCTACACTTCCACCAAGAGAAAAGTTGATTCCCCCACCAATCCCTTGTGGATCTTGTTACTCTTGGGTGTTTGAGCACCCTAGACGTTTGAGGTCACCTCGGAGCCACATTCCATTGTGGTGAAGTTTCGTGGTCTTGTTAGGAGCCTCCAAGCTTTGTGTGGAGTTTGCCCCAACCTTGTTTGTAAAGGTTCGGTCGCCGCCTTCAAGGGCACCTATATTGGAATCACGGTACCTCGCATCGTGTGAGGGCGTGAGGAGAATACGGTGGCCTTAGTGGCTTATTGGGGAGCATTGTGCCTCCACACCGCTCCAACGAAGACATACTTCCTGTCAAAGGGAAGGAACTTCGGTAACACATCCTCGTCTTCATTGGTTCCACTTGTGGTTATCTCTAACCTTTACATCGTGCATGCTTATGTTGTTGTGTATCTCTTACTTGTCTTAGTTATCTTTGTTGTTAGCATCATATAGGTTCACCTCCTTGTTGTCATTTTAGTGAACCCTTATGTTGCTTGCCCTAACTTGCTAAGATTAATTAAAAAGTGGTCGTTGCATATTCACCCCCCTCTAGTCAACCATATCGATCCTTTCAATTGGTATCAGAGACACGTCTCTTTATTAATGGTTTCACCACCCGAAGAGTATGGAAGATCATGAGGGAGTTCCGCGTGCGCAAACCGGGGGCATGGACTTGACTCGATCACAAGGGACGACTTGAATACGGCTATGGCCGCACTCAAGACGTCCATGACGAACGAGGTCATGAACATGCTTAAAGAGTTAATTGAGGGAATTAAAAGTTCTCCCGAACCGGCGTTGGTGGTTAAACCCACCAACACGGATTCAGAGGCCATTTCCTTTAGGTAAACGGCTAAAGGTATGCAACCTTCCCCTCCTCCCGAAAACGATGGGAATGGGACTTATGCATCTATTCCACCACCCTTAGACTATGGAGGACCGGTTCCCACACCACGTCTTAACCCTGTTGGTCCTCCTCCTAAGCTTGTAAAAGGTGATTTTGCTAACTAGGTATTTTCTATTAAGTCTCATTTGAATCACAGCTCAACAAATTTGTGGAGAATCATCGAGCAAGGCTATTATCCCCATGACCCAAGCAACCTCACTCCAAGAGAAGAAGTGGACAATCAATATAATCACTCTGCATTGTTTATTCTCCAGTCCGCAGTGCCACCTGAAGATCTTCCTCACTGGCGTCCCGTCACTTTGGCAAGGACTGTTGGGAGCACATTATGGTGTTGTACAAGGGAAGCTCAAGCATTCAACGGTCCAACTATGAAGTGGTACTTGATAAGGACGATGAGTTTGTGATCAAGGAAGATGAGGACCCTCGAGATCTCTATCGAAGGGTGACTGCTATTGCTGTGGCACTCAAGGACCATGGGAGCAAGGATGTGGATGATATATGGGTCAAGCGCAAGTTTCTCAAGGCCATCATGCCTTTCAATAAATCCATGTCATCTGTCATTCGCCAACGACCAGATTTCCGCTCCTTATCTTCCAGTGAGGTGTTGGATGAATTCATTGCAATGTCAATCATGAACGAGACAACTGACAATGCACTTGCTCGTGTTCGCTCAAAGACAGCTTCACCCAACCTTGCGTTAAAGGCAAAAGCGGCTTTTGAAGAAGAAGAAGAGGATGAGGAAGAGGAGAGCATCCCTGAAGACACGAAGTATGCTTATCATGAGCACATGGCTCTTGCATCAAGGCAATTCTAGGGCAACAAGAGGAACTCAAGACCCACCTTCACCAAGAAGAACTCAAGTGGGTTCAAACCCAAGCAACGAGTGAGGACATGCTATAACTGTGGTAATGTGAGTCACTTCGTGGCTGAATGTCCCTTTGAGAAAAGGGAAGACAACGGGGGCAAGCTCATTCACAAAGACAAAACCAAGTCATTCCCAATCAAGAACAACTTTGTGAAGAAACCCCACCCAAAGGGTATGGTGGCCCTTGAAGAGTACCCTTCCGATGATGATGATGATGATGATATGGTGGCAACTGCAACTCTTGCTATTGCCACCCCCTCTCCCAAGAAGGTGTCTCTCTTCAACGCCCCCAATGAGAACCACATCGCCAAGTGCCTCATGGCAAAATGTATCGATCATGTAACCCCCATCATTAAGACCAACATCGCTACTGCTCCTTCATTGTTGAATTGTGTTGATGATAGTGATGTTAGGGAACTTAATGAGCATGATCTTGACAAATTTCTATGCACTATTAAGGGAGAATCCAAGAAGCACTTTGTTGCTCTCTTGGAACAACTGGGTGAGGCTAATGACCTCATCGAGTCTCATGAGGAGACCATCTCCGAGCTTCAGGGACATAGTCGTGACTATGCCGATGATTTTGCTGAATTATCTATTGCACTAGAAAAGGAGCGCACTCTACGTTTGGCTCTTGAGGAGTCATACAACGATGACTGCGCTAAAATGCAAAAGAAACTAGATCATGATACTGTTCTTACTCGTATGCTTAAGTCTGACAAGTATGCTCTTGGGGTTGGCCATGACAGACTCAAAGTGGAGTTTGACACACTTGACAAGGCTCACAAGGTCTTGAAAGGTGTTCATTTCTCTCTGAAAGAGTCTCATGATCAACTCCAAGCAAAGCTTACCAAGGAAATCTCTACTTGTCCTCCCTTTGTGATAATTGATAATGCTTGTACAACTAACCCTTGTTGTGAGCATGTACGTCTTGTGGAGGAAAATGCCAAGTTAAAGGAGACACTTGAGAAGGGCCTTGTGTCATGCATACAAGGCGAGAAGAGGCTGAACGACCTCTTGAGCAATCAAAAGGGTGTTGTAGGAAAGGAGGGACTTGGACTTACCTCCAAGTCAAAAGGAAAAAGGAGGATTAGGAACAAACGATCCCCTACCCTCATGGACATCTTTGTCAAAGAGGGCGAAGGGACTCAGGAGGTGAACATGAACAAGGTGGATGATGGTAACATCAAGAAGGGCAAAACCATTCCTACTAACACAGTCGGCAAACTCAACCCTTCCTACGTTTTATGTCGTGCTGGTGATGGGCATGTTTATGCCAAATTTGTTGGTTCTTACTATGAGTCCATTGAATGGGCTATTTTGGTTCCTAAGACCCTTGTCTCTAACATTAAAGGACCCATTCGAAAATGGGTACCTAAAACCAAGCCTTGATCTATTGCAGGAGTTTGGTTCCGATGGGGTGTCATGGTTGCTTGATAGTGGAGCAACAAATCATATGACCGGAAGCAAGGACTTAGTGGTGGATGTGCATCCTTCTCCATCTATGCCCACCCATGTCCAATTCGCCGATGCATCCTCGTCAAAGGTATTGGGATTTGGTAAGGTGGTCATCTCTCAAGAGTTATCTATTGAGAAGGTCATGCTTGTTGAGTCCCTTGCCTACAATTTAGTTTTGGTTCGTCAACTTGCAATTATGGGGTTTTCCACTTTCTTTAATCTTGATACCGTGGTCCTCTTGTGGAGCAAGACTCTTAAAGTAGCCTATGTTGGATATGTCGAAAATGGTCTTTATGTGGTGAACTTTTCAAAGCGACCCACTAAGACTGCGACTTGTCTAATGGCTAAAGTTGATGTGGGCTGGCTTTGGCATCGCCGACTAGCTCATGTCAATATGAGATCTTTGCAAAGTCTTCTTAAAGGGGACCATATTCGTGGACTAACAAATGTGAGTTTTGCTAGAGAACGTGCTTGCAGTGCCTGCATTGAAGCAAAGATTCATGAAACTGCTCATCATCCAATGACTCTCATTTACACTAAGAGGCCATTGGAGCTCCTCCATATGGATCTTTTTGGTCCTCCATCATTTGATAGTCTTGGAGGCAGAAAGTACTGTTTGGTAATTGTTGATGACTACTCAAGATACACCTGGGTATATTTCTTCAAGAGGAAGAGTGAGACTCAACAAATTGTCATCAACTTTGCTAATGAAGCTCAATGTCAGCATGATGCAAAGATTTTGATGATTAGAAGTGACAACGGCACCGAGTTCAAGAACTACACCTTGGATGAGTTTCTAGGTGATGAGGGAATAAAACATCAATATTCAGCACCATATACCCCTCAACAAATGGCGTGGCGGAAAGGAAGAACCGTACCTTGATGGATGCTGCACGAACAATGATGGCGGAATTCAAATCTCCATATAACTTTTGGGCTCAGGCCATCAACACAACATGTCACATGTCCAATCGGCTCTATATCCGCAAAGGCTTGAACAAGACCCCATATGAGATTCTCACCGGAAACAAACCCAATCTCAAGTACTTCCGGGTATTCGGTTATAAGTGTTTCATTCTCAAGAAAGGTGCACGTTTAGCTAAATTTGATTCTAGAGCACAAGATGGCATCTTTGTTGGTTATGCTACAAACTCTCATGCTTACCGTGTCCTCAACAAGTCCACCAGACTCATTGAGGAGACGTGTAACGTGGAGTTTGATGAAAATAATGGCTCCCAAGTGGAGCAAAGTGGTCTTTGTGATGTAGGTGATGAAATTCCTCCCCAAGCCATAAGAAGAATGGGGATTGGTCAAATACTCCCCATTGAGGAACCCCTTGTGGCCGAAGGAGAAGGACAATGCTCTACTCAAGTGGAGGCATCACCCTCACAAGCCCCACACGCTTCCGATGCACAAAGAGAAGACCCTCCACAAGTTGAACAAGCTCAAGGTCAAGATCAATTGCCCAACGATGGTGATGTGTCCCATGATGTACAAGCACCTACCCAAGGTTCCGAACCTGCTCAAGATCAAGATCAAGTGCAACTACAAGATCCAGACCAAATAGAAGCACAAGATCAAGATCAAGAGCAACCACAAGTACAAGGACAAACAAGTGAACCTGCTCAAGTCGAAAATCAAGTTGATCAGGATACTGTCTCGCAGTTCCCGTCTGCAGCACCAAAAGCCGGTGCCAAGGGTGGTTCAAGACGCAAGGGCAAGCAAAGTAAACAAGTCGATGCTCCCCAGTTATCCAATGAAGAACTCTTGGAGCGTCGAGCAACCAAGATTGCGAACAAGCTGAGAGTCAAGTCACATCTTATGAAGAATGTACTTGGCAGTTTAAAAAGGGGAGTATCCACCTGTCAACAGATTTGGAATTATTGTGAGCATCACGCGTTTGTTTCGTATTGTGAACCTCAACAGGTACAGGAAGCGCTCGATGATGAGGATTGGCTTATGGCCATGCATGAAGAACTCAACAACTTCGAGCGTAATCAAGTCTGGGATTTAGTGCCAAGACCAAAGGAGGAACATAATGTCATTGGGACCAAATGGATTTTCAAAAACAAGCAAGATGCCAATGGGATTGTGATTCGAAACAAGGCAAGATTGGTGGCTAAAGGCTACTCCCAAGTCGAGGGTATCGACTACGGTGAAAACTTTGCCCCTGTTGCTCGTCTAGAATCTATTCGCATGCTGCTTGCATTTGCTTCTCATCATAATTTCAAATTACAGCAAATGGATGTGAAAAGTGCTTTTCTTAATGGTCCTTTAAATGAGTTGGTCTATGTCAAACAACCACCGAGATTCGAACATCCCAAGCTCCCAATCATGTGTACAAACTTAATAAGGCACTCTACGGCCTTAAACAAAGCCCCACGTGCGTGGTATGAGTATCTTACTGAGTTGTTACAAGATCGTGGGTTTGAAATTGGGAAGATAGATCCCACTCTTTTTACTAAGAGGGTTAAAGGGGATTTGTTCATATGCCAACTATATGTTGATGATATCATTTTTGGTTCTCCAAACATTTCTTTCAATGAAGAATTTGCTGCACTAATGACCGAGAAATTTGAGATGTCCATGATGGGAGAGTTGAAGTTCTTCCTCGGATTCGAGATTAAACAAGGCTTAGAAGGGACCTTCATCAAACAAGCCTAGTACAATCAAGACATGCTCAAAAGGTTCGAGCTCGAAGATGTCAAGCCGGTCAAGTTCCGCATGCCAACAAGATGCAAGCTTGATAGTGATCCCAATGGTAAAGCAGTGGATCAAAAGGTATATCGCTCCATGATTGGATCCCTCCTTTACCTTTGTGCATCTAGACCAGATATTATGTTGAGTGTAGGGATCTGTGCACGGTTTCAATCCGCACCAAAAGAAAGTCATTATATGGCTGTTAAGAAAATCTTCCGATATTTGGCTCATACCCCAAACTTTGGTCTATGGTATCCCAAAGGAGCAAACTTCAACCTAGTGGGCTATTCTGACTCAGATTGGGAAGGAGATTGTGTGGATAGGAAGTCAACTTCTGGAGGATGCCAATTCCTTGGTCGCTCACTGGTAAGTTGGTCTTCAAAGAAGCATAATTGTGTCTCACTATCATCCACCGAAGCTGAGTATGTGGCAGCTGCAAGTTGTTGTGCACAGTTGCTATGGATGAGGCAAACTTCAAAGGATTACGGTGTCACTTGTGACAAAGTGCGTCTTCTATGTGACAATCAAAGTGCTATCAAGATTTCCCTCAACCCGGTGCAACATAGCAAGACCAAGCATATTGATATTCGCCATCACTTCATTCATGAACATACCAAGCTTGGTGATATTGAGATTCACTTCATCCACACTGAAGAGCAACTTGCAGATATTTTCACTAAGCCCCTAGATGAAGCAAGGTTCCGGGAGTTAAGGCATGAGCTAAATATCATTGATTCAAGTAATGTGGATTGAAGCTAGGCACTTTGCACCTCACTATGCATTAGATCTTGTTCTAGATGTAGGCATAGACATAGGGGGAGTGTTGTTCTCTCAATGAACTTTCCCTCCCCCCATTATGCATAAATTGATCAAGTCTTTCACTTTAGCCATTACTAAATGGCACTTGTGCTTCAAAGACGAGCATTGGTCATGAACCCAAGGATAATTCTTCGCGGTGTCATACCTTTGCCTCAAACATAGGTGGCCTCGGCCACCGCCCCCACCTTTCTCTCACATGGAAGAAAGAATACAAAATGACAAGTCAGTATACCTTGCTGGTGCTATCTTTTTTTTACACTGACTAGTCGTTGCCCATGTCTTTTTCATGAAATCCTATGTCTCGTTGTGCCATTTTGAGCGGTACTACCGCCAGGGGTAGCGGTACTACTGCCAGGACCCCAGCGGTACTACCGCCAGGGGTAGCGGTACTACCGCCAGGACCCCAGTGTACCACGACTTGACTAGGGCTTTTAGGGCTATCTCAAGGGGGAGCGGTACTACCGCCAGGGGGAGCGGTACTATCGCCGGGACCCCAACGGTACTACCGCTATAGGCAGCGGTACTACCGCTAGGCCAGCGGTACTACTGCTAGGACCTTGGCGGTACTACCGCTGGCCCGTACCCCTTGGGCTATATAAAGGAGGGGGAGCCCGTTTTTTCTGCCCTCTTTCTTCTTCCTCGTGGATCTTCCTTCCTCCTCCCCGAACTCCCCCCATTTGGATCTCTAACTGTGGAGCCCCTTCTCTCCCTTGAGTTGGAGGGTTTGCTCCACTCCTGCTTCCTCCATCAAGTGCCATGGACACCGGTAAAGCTCCTCCCCTTATTCTCTTGATTGGTGCTTTCTTGTTCTAGGGTTAGGAGCTTGGTGATTTGGATCCATGGCTATGGTTTGTGCTTTGTTCTTGGATGGAACGAAGGAGATATTCTAGGGGAGTGTAGGTCCTATGATTCATTGCTCTTATCTTGACATGCCCTAGGTTCTTCATGTTTTATATCAAGTACTTTTTCTCTTATTTTGGATTAGATCTACAACTTGAATCCTCTTGCCTAGGCATGTCTTTATCTATATGTGCTTGAGATCCTCATATGATTAGGGCTATGGTGGTTCTTGTAGTGATTCTATGCAGTTGCCTTGGCCCTTGTAAATCCAATCTAGCCGTTCTTATGGGTCTTTCTCTATTCAGATCTGAAAGTCAACCCTCCAGCGGTACTACCGCCAGGCTGGCGGTACTACTGCAAGGGGTAGCGGTACTACCGCCAGCAAGATATTTTTTCTTTTATTTTCGCTTTGTTTGGCAATATGAGTTTATTCTTATGCTTCTTTTTGCTCATTGCCTTGACTCTCCTGTCGCTCTTTTTTGGTGTGTGTCTTGTGTGTCACAGGTGGTGCTCGCCGCTCGAATCCCCCACGGGACACCCAACCAAAGCAGTATCGCACTCCAGATGCTCCAGAGGGCTCCGCCACTTCTGGTCTGAATCCCAAAAAGAAGTCTTTCAAGAAGACAGCTCACAAGACCAAGGGGATCAACGTTCGCAATATGCCCCCTAAGGAGTTTCTGCGGTTCCGCACCCGCAATCACTATCTAGAAGAGAAGGCTCAGATCAAGAATGTTGAGCATGTTTGGTCACGGGACCACTGCATGATCTATCGCGACATCATCAAGCACTTCAAGAAGATGTTTGTTCCAGTAGAGTGGATTGACTTGGCTCACCTTCAGGGAAACCCGGGTTACTTTGGTGAGGCTCTCTCTTTGACTGACAAGCTTGGCATTAAGGAGATCATCACCTTCAAGCGCGACTTTGAGCCAGATGTTGTGGCCCAATTCTATGTCACTGTTCACTTTTCACCTGATGATGAGCGCACCATGACTTGGATGACCGGTACTCAGAAGATGACAGGTTCCTAGTCAAAATTCATGAAGCTTCTCAAGGTCGACTTCAGGGAGCTGACAATCCTCTTGGGTTGCGTCCTCATGCTCCATCTTCATCTACTGCCACCCCCAAGGACAGGCTACAACAACTTTATGTGAAGAAAGGTGTGCTCCCCAAGCATCTGGATATCATGCATCGGATCTTCCGCAACACTCTCTTTCCTCGCATTGGCAACTTTGACGAGGTGCATGGTTATCTAGCTGAGATGCTTCTGCTTTGTGAGGAGGCTAAGACTAAGGAATCCGCCCCTCTCGATATTTCCGACGTGATGTTCAATGAGATCTGGAACTGCATCATGAACCACAAGGTTCCCATCTACGACCCCTACTTGTTTGCCTATATTCGCCAGGGGTGGCACGAAGTCTATCTGATCGATGAGTTCCCTATTCAGGATGATTACTTTGTGTATGATCCTATCAAGCTCCGCATCAAAGACAAATGGGCAAACCCATCCACTTTGTCTCAGCACATGGACACTGACACAGAGACTGCTGCTGAAAAAGCCCCTGCTTCTCAGTCCCGCTCTTCTGCTATGCCATCTTAGGCAGTGAAACTGAAGGATAAAATGAAGACTCTCTTCTGTATGCAGGCCAAGGGACAGTGTCAGTCTCATGTGGCCCAGAAGGAGAACCGTCAGAGGCACAAACGTGTCTTGAGGACACTTGATGTTGATATCTCCAGCGGCTCAGAGGACGAGACCACTCCAAAGTCTGATTGGATGCGGGCTCAAGGTTATCAGTGGTCTGATGCAGAGGAGGAGGCGTCTGAGGAGGACAATGAGGAGGAGCAGGACGATCCGGATGCCACTGACGAGTCTGGGGCTGATGAGGATGCACAGTGACCACCTGTGTCATTAGGTGTGCCCCTTTTTGGTGTCTTGTGCCAAAGGGGGAGAGAGTCTAGGAGCTCGATTTGCGCTTTGCTTTAGCTTTTCTTATCTTATCGTGTTTGCTTTGAACTTGGTTTGCTCTTATTTGCTATCTTTGCTTTGTGTGATGTGAGACTTGGACTAGTGTGAGACTTATTTCTATCATACGCTGTGAGTCATATGCTCCTTAATTTTCTCTACCACTATCCTTATGTTCACATGCTATTCACTGTGCAAATCCGGTATTGTCATCAATCCACCAAAAAGGGGGAGATTGTTAGGGCATATTTTATGCCTACGTAATTTTGGTGATTGATGACAGTACCGCAAAGGACTAATCGTGTGTGTTAAGATTTCAGATAACACATGTCAACGACACAAGACGACTCGCCCCCCTTCCATGGAACAGAAGCACGGTGTACTCTATGATTCTCTTTCTTTGAGTCATAGGAATGCCATACTATTAACAGGGGACCCGTAGTGGAAAGGTTTGGGTGGAATCAATTTTGCATGCACACACTTTATCTCCTTCCCCTTTCCCTGCAACTTTGGAGTGGCTCCCGCCTCTGGTTTATCTCCTCTAAGCAAAAAGGTCTCTCAACGGTAGTACCGCTGTGCCTAGCGGTAGTACCGCTGGGCCTAGCGGTGGTACCGCTGGAGCTGGCGGTAGTACCGCTAGCCCTAGCGGTAGTACCGCTGCGGTAGTACCGCTATGCTGGCGGTAGTACCGCCCCTGGTCAGCGGTAGTACCGCTCCAGGAACTTAGTACCGCCTTCCTAGCGGCTGTACTTCGTCGGACTTTTTGCGAAGACTTTCTTGACGGTGGTTGGCCCGGTAGTGCTTCTCCACTACCATGGGCCCAGCGGTAGTACCGCTGCAGCCAGCAGTAGTACCGCTGGAGTGCCAATGGTAGTACCGCTGGAGTGCTAGCGGTAGTACCGCTGCAGCGAGCGGTAGTACCACTAGGCTCCGGCTGTGAGTGGGAAAACGGTTGGATTCCCCCCCCCCACTATATAAGGGGTTCTTCTTGCTCTAGAACCCTCCCAAGCTCCATTGTTGCTCCCTAAGCTCAAAAGTGCCCGATCTCTCTCCCTAGCCAATCAAACTTGTTGATTCTTTAGGGATTGGTTGAGAAGGCCTAGATCCACACTTCCACCAAGAGAAAAGTTGATTCCCCCACCAATCCCTTGCGGATCTTGTTACTCTTGGGTGTTTGAGCACCCTAGACGGTTGAGATCACCTCGGAGCCACATTCCATTGTGGTGAAGCTTCGTGGTCTTGTTGGGAGCCTCCAAGCTTTGTGTGGAGTTTGCCCCAACCTTGTTTGTGAAGGTTCGGTCGCCGCCTTCAAGGGCACCTATAGTGGAATCACGGTACCTCGCATCGTGTGAGGAGAATATGGTGGCCCTAGTGGCTTATTGGGGAGCATTGTGCCCCCACACCGCTCCAACGGAGACGTACTTCCTGTCAAAGGGAAGGAACTTCGGTAACACATCCTCGTCTTCATTGGTTCCACTTGTGGTTATCTCTAACCTTTACATCGTGCATGCTTATGTTGTTGTGTATCTCTTACTTGTCTTAGTTATCTTTGTTGTTAGCATCATATAGGTTCACCTCCTTGTTTTCATTTTAGTGAACCCTTATGTTGCTTACCCTAACTTGCTAAGATTAATTAAAAAGTGGTCGTTGCCTATTCACCCCCCCTCTAGTCAACCATATCGATCCTTTCACTTGTGGTAGTCTACTTTGATGATATACTGATTTAGAGTAGATCTTCGAAGGGACACTTGGATCATTTGCGTGCTGTTTTTATTGCTCTACGTGATGCACGTTTGTTTGGTAACCTTGGGGAGTGCACCTTTTGCACCGACCGAGTATCTTTTCTTGGCTATGTTGTTACTCCACAAGAAATTGAAGTTGATAAAGCCAAGATTGAAGCTATTGAGAGTTGGCCGCAGCCCAAAACGATCACACAAGTGAGGAGTTTTCTTGGACTCGCCGAGTTTTATAGGCTTTTGTGAGAGATTTCAGCACCATTGCTGCACCTCTTAATGAGCTTACAAAGAACGATATGCCTTATGCTTGGGGTACCGTATAGGAAGAAGCCTTCACGGTTTAGAACGATAAGTTAACACGTGCTCCTTTACTCCAACTTCTGATTTTAATAAGACTTTCGAGCTCGAATGTGATGCTAGTGGAATTGGATTATGAGGTGTGTTGTTACAAGATGATAAGCCTGTTGCATACTTTTCCGAAAAATTGAGTGGGCCTAGTCTGAAATATTCTACTTATGATAAGGAATTATATGCTCTTTTTCGAACTTTGAAAACACGACATTATTATTTATGGCCCAAATAATTTGTCATACATTCTGATCATGAACCTTTGAAACATATTAAAAGTCAAGCAAATCTGAACTGTAGACATGCTAAATGGGTTGAATTCATTGAGACTTTCCCGTACGTCATTAAACACAAGAAGGGTAAAGAAAATGTTATTGCTGATGCATTGTCTCATCGTTATACTATGCTTTCACAACTTGACTTTAAAATATTTGGTTTGGAGATTATCAAAGATCAGTATGTGCATGATGCTGATTTGAAAGATGTGTTGGAGAATTGTAAAGAAGGGAGAACATGTAACAATTTCATCATTAATGATGGACTTGTGTTCCGTGCTAACAAGCTATGCATTCCAGCTAGCTCCGTTTGTCTTTTATTGTTACAGGAGGCGCATGGAGGAGGATTGATGGGACACTTTGGTGTAAGGAATACGGAGGACGTACTTGCTACACATTTCTTTTTGCCAAAGATGCGCCGGAATGTTGAGCGTTTTGTTGCTAGCTGCACGACATATCAAAAATCTAAGTCACGACTCAATCCTCATGGTTTATATATGCCTTTGCCTGTACCTAGCGTCCCTTGTAATGATATATCTATGGACTTTGTTTTATGTTTACCTCGAAGAAAGAAGGGGAGGGATAGCATATTTGTTGTTGTGGACGGATTTTCAGAAATGGCACACTTTATACCATGTCATAAAAGTGATGCTGCTGCTAATGTGGCTGATTTGTTCTTTTGTGAAATTATTTGCTTGCATGGTGTGCCAAATACGATTGTTTCAGATCGTGATGCTAAATTTCTTAGCCACTTTTGGAGATGTTTATGGGATAAGTTGTGGACAAAACTACTTTTTAGTACTATATGCCACCCGAAAACTAATGGACAAACTGAAGTAGTCAATAGATCATTGTCTACTATGCTTAGAGCTATTTTGAAGAAAAACCTGAAAATGTGGGAAGAATGCTTGCCTCATATTGAATTTGCTTATAATCATTCGTTGCATTCTACTACTAAGATGTACCCTTTTGAAGTTGTGTATGGTTTCTTACCTCATGCATCTATTGATTTGTTACCTATTCCATCTTCAGAGAAGGTTAATTTTGATGCTAAAGAACGTGCTGATTTGATATTAAATATGCATGAGTTAACTAAGGAAAACATTGACCGTATGAATGCTAAATATAAACTTGCTGGAGATAAGGATAGAAAACATGTTGTCTTTGCACCGAGAGATCTTGTTTGGTTGCATTTGCGTAAGGATAGGTTTCCTGATTTGAACACGAAGCTAATGCCAAGTGCTGATGATCCTTTCAAGGTGTTAGAGAAAATAAATGATTATGCATATAGACTTGAGATGCCTGCAGATTTTGGGGTTAGTCCCACTTTTCGCATTGCAGATTTGAAGCCATATTTGGGTGAAGAAGATGAGCTTTCGTCAAGGACGACTTCAGTTCAAGAAGGGGAGGATGATGAGGACATCAACACTATTGTTACACCCACACCCCGAGCTGCTATACAAACTTGAACAGTCACTAGAGCTCGCGCACGCCAATTGAATTACCAGGTACTTTCGTTTCTTGGAAATCCTTCTAATGTTCATGAACATATGATGCTGCCTAAGTTAGATACTTTTGTTGTACTTATGAATGAAGGACCTAGCATGGACAAGAAGGATATCCGTTGGAGTGGGATGAAGCATGGAGAAGAAGGTGCACACGCGGGAAAGAACAATGGAGCTTCCACTGGTGATTTTTGCACTTTGACGCCACCATAAGGAGAGCATGAAGGCTTGGACGAAATATTCAAGACGCCACTTTATAAATTTCGTCCATAGGCTATTATAGGTGCCGTGCCACCTTATTTTTGGGGCAGGCACATGTAATTTTGAAATACCATATTATAGGCTATTTTTAGAGTTCGTATGTGTGGGGGAACTGGGTTAGGGTCGGTTTCAGACCCCTCGTCCAAGGGGTCATGAAATTCCTCCTCTATTCCCCCATATATACAGCCTGGGCGCCGTTTAGACTTGGGTTTTGTTTAGGTTACAAGTTCGCCATAACTGCAACTTCGTGTTCTTCGTTTGTGTTCCACGACGAGACAAAGGCATCATAGAACCCCACTTTCATCAACAATGGTTTCCTCTTATATTCGCAATATCCATATTACAATCTTAGTTTCTTGCTTGTTCTTCGTTTGCGTGCAGGAAACAGACCCTCGTAGTCAGGTTGATCGTGGTCCGTCGTGGTCAATAACCTCTCAGAGTTGGTTTAGCAATTGCTAAGGTGCGACGTCCTCACACGTTCGTAGTCGGATCGTCAAAGTCTACTCCACCCAAACGATAACCACCATCTCATCGAAAGACACGGACAATTTTGTCTTTATCATCTTCCAGGGAGCAGAAAGTAGCCTACCATTGGTCATCCAAGTAAGAGTACTCTCCGCATTAGTTCCCAAATGCATTGTGGCAAAGAATACTGCAACAATCTTAGGATCAAAGTCTTTGTTGAGCTGCATGATGTTGAGTAGAAATATGCCCTAGAGGCAATAATAATTTGGTTATTATTATATATCCTTGTTCATGATAATCGTTTATCATCCATGCTATAATTGTATTTATCGGAAACTCAGATACATGTGTGGATACATAGACAAACACAATGTACCTAGTGAGCCTCTAATGGACTAGCTCGTTGATCAAAAGGTGGTCGAGGTTTCCTGACCATAGACATGAGTTGTCATTTGATAACGGGATCACATCATTAGGAGAATGATGTGATGGACAAGACCCAAACTATGAACGTTGCATATGATCATGTCAGTTTATTGCTACTATTTTCTGCATGTCAAGTGTCTGTTCCTATGTCCATGAGATCATGCAATTCCTGGACACCGGAGGAATGCCTTGTGTGTATCAAACGTCACAATGTAACTAGGTTACTATAACATTGCTCTATAGGTATCTCCGAGGGTGCTTGTTGGGTTGGCGTGAATCGAGACTGGGATTTGTCACTCCGTATGATGGAGAGGTATCTCTAGGGCCCACTCGGTAATACAACATCACAAGAATCTCGAAAGCAATGTTACTAAGGAGTTAGTCATGGGATCTTGTATTACGGAACGAGTAAAGAGACTTGCCGGTAATGAGATTGAACTAGGTATGCAGAGACCGATGATTGAATCTCGGGCAAGTAACATATCGATGGATAAAGGGAACAATATACATGATTAATTGAATCCTTGACATCATGGTTCGAGTGATAAAGATCTTCATAGAATATGTAGGAGCCAATATCGACATCCAGGTCCTGCTATTGGTTATTGACCGGAGAGTGTCTCGGTCATGTCTGCACAGTTCTCGAACCGCTGGGTTTGCACACTTAAGGCGTTATGACGATTGGGTATTAATGAGTTATGTGTGGTGGTAACTGGAAGTTGTTTGGAGTCCCGATGTCCGGAGACAAAGATTGATATATAGGAAAGAGATATTCGGGTTCCAGAAAGGTTTCAGGCGTTCCCAGTAATACACTGGAGTGCCAAAAGGGTTCCGGGGTCCCCCGGGAGGGGCCCACCCTTCCCGGGGGTCCACATGGGTTGAGGAGGTGGTGCAACAGCTCCTGGTGGGCTGGGCAGCTGACCCCAAGGGCCCATGCGCTCCAATGGTGGTAGGTGAGAGGAGTCCTATGTTGGAATTGTGCCTTAGAGGCAATAATAAATTAGTTATTATTATATTTGCTTGTTCATGATAATCGTTTAATATCCATGCTGGAAATTTATTGTTTGGAAACTCAAATACATGTGTGGATACATAGACAACACACTGTTCCTAGTGAGCCTCTAAGGACTAGCTCGTTGATCAAAGATGGTCAAGGTTCCTGACCATAGACATGAGTTGTCATTTGGTAACATGATCACATCATTAGGAGAATGATGTGATGGACAAGACCCAAAATATGAACGTAACATGTGATCGTGCCAGTTTATTGCTACCGTTTTCTGCATGTCAAGTATCTGTTTCTATGACCATGAGATCATGCAACTCCCGGGAACCGGAGGAATGCCTTTTGTGTATCAAACATCACAACATAACTCGGTGACTATAAAGGTGCTCTACAGGTATCTCCGAAGGTGTCTGTTGGGTTGGCGAGAATCAACACTAGGATTTGTCACTCCGTATGACGGAGAGATATCTCTAGGTCCCACTCGGTAGTACAACATCACAATGAGCTTGCAAGCAATGTGAATAAGGAGTTAGTCACACAATCTTGTATTACAGAACGAGTAAACAGACTTGCCAGTAACAAGATTGAACTAGGTATGGAGATACCGACGATCAAATCTCGGGCAAGTAACATACTGATGGTCAAAGGGAACAACATACATGATTGATTGAATCCTTGACATCGTGGTTCGAACGATAAAGATCTTCGTAGAATATGTAGGAGCCAATATGGGCATCCAGGTCCCGCTATTGTTTATTGACCAGAGAGTGTCTCGGTCATGTCTACATAGTTCTCTAACCCACAGGGTTTGCACACTTAAGGTTTGGTGGCGTTTCGGTATTATCGAGTTATATGTGTTGGTGAACGAAGGTTGTTCGGAGTCCTGGATGAGATCCCGGACGTCAGAGGAGCTCCGGAATGGTCCGGAGGTAAATATTTAAATATATGAAAGTGGTATTCGGGTTCCAGAATAGTTTCGGGGATTTCCAGTATTGTACGGGGAATGCCAAAAGGGTTCCGGGGGTCCAGCGGGAGGGGTCCACCCACCCCACGTGGCCACATGGGCCTAGGAGGTGGCGCACCATGTAACACCCAAGATGCGATCATATCCTTATTTTGGCACGAGGGCCTCAACATGGATAGAAACACATCTCGTCGTTTTGCAAGAATGGATATCATTACAAGTACATGTACAAAAGAGATGAGTGTATGGAATTGGCTTAGACTCGCCACAAGCTACATCATGATCATCTCAATACAACAATATAAACAGTCATCATGTAGAAGAGCATGGTCCGACTACAGACGAAAACAAACGATAAAAGAATGACGTCCATCCTTGCTATCCCAGGCTGCCGGCCTCGAACCCATCCTAGATCGATGAAGAACAAGAAACTCCAAATATAACAACCGCCGTGCTCACGTCAAAGTATCACTTTACCTGTACATGTAACTGTTGTTGTAGTAATCTGTGAGCCACAAGGACCCATCAATCTCATTTCCAAAGGTATGAAGACTAGCAAAACTTATGGGTGAGGTATGGTTAAGTGGTAAGGCTGCAACAAGCAACTAAGCATTTATTTGAGGTGGCAAACTTATGAGTACAATAATAATAGAGGGGATGATCTACGCATAACGGACATGAACTAATAATGATCAAATGAATGATCCTGAACACCTACTTACGTCAGACATAACCTCACCGTGTCCTCTTTCGGATGTAGAACTCACGAGAAGCGACAGTCATGGTTACACACATAGTTGGCAAGTTTTAATTAAGTTTACTTTAATTTATCTAGAACCGGATGTTAAACAAAGTTTCCAAGTTTTCCACATAACCGCGGGAACGACGTTCCGAAAAATTTAACCTTGTAGTGGTGCTGCAACTAATCCATCACAAATTACCACAAGCTGCATAGAAAACCTCGACCACGAATCTCGTGATCTCCTTGGATTCCTTAGAGGAAAACCTCAACTCTAAGTTACCCAAAGTATCACCGGAATCCCTTGCACAAGACGCTCAAGAAAGGTAAAACAAATCTAGCAAGGCCGCCCGACATGCTAACGATCCCGATAGGAGCCGCATATCTCGTTCTCAGGGCACAACCAGATGAGCACAACGTACACTGGCCTGATAGAAATCACCGAGTTGACCCAGGTTGGCCCCGTACATGACTCTGTTTAGGACCAACACCATCAGCACTGGCCCTCCTTGTATTATGTTGAATTAGTCCACGAGTGGGCAACCCTCTATGCGTTAATAAGATGATCAATATTATTATGTTGGGCAAATATAGTACCAATGTTGGGCCTTGCCAGACAAGTTTTATCCCAAAACGAAAGTCAAGGAGTCCCCATAACAACCCTAAGCATGTTAGGAGCGCTCATTTATGGAACATAACACCGACAACCGAAACTAAGGAGGCAAAGGTGGAGCAAAACACCAGGCTAGAGGGCCAATTCTTCCACCTTTTACCATGTACATAGGTGCATTAAGTTAAATAGCGTTAATATGGTGATATAAAAAGGAACCCATGTTTTCACATGGAAGCAACTGCACCTGCAACTAGCAACGCTATAAGACGGTTGTGCGAGCGGTAACATAGCCAAACATTGGGTTTCTGGGTTGTGCAAACGTTAGAGGCTTTTCATGGCAATGTCGTGAGGCTTATGAAACAGGTGGTAGGCAGCGATACATAGCGAAGAAATGAAACAACTAGCGTGGCCATGATAGTAATTGTATCTAGGGAAATGGCCATCTTGCCTATTGGATCTTCTGATTGATACCGCTCTAGCTTTTCTTTAACGTACTCAACGAAACCCTCACACTTGTTCTCAGCACCCGATGTTACTCAAAATAAATATACATCCAATGAACACACAGAAAGTAACAAAGCTTCAAACAACATGATGCATGAGTGTGGCTTGAATGAAAACATGGCATTGCTACACTAGTCCCTTTTCTCATGCATTTATTAAGTTGATAGTATTCTAGACAGAACAACATGTTAACTTATTTGAACATGCATTAACATGGAAGAAATGTATGCATCATGATAAATCGGTGCAAAAACATATAAAGAACACCGCAAACCGAGTTACAGATCTCTCTGAAGTCACAAAACTAGATACGGAAGTCAACGAAGACAACCAACAATATACGAGAGGCTATGTGCATTTACTTGGCATTCCAAGGATGCCACTAGATTCGTCACACAATTATAGGTGGAATAGACCTAAAAATCATGCAAAAACCAACAAGCACAACTCCCCCAATGCACAAAACAAAACAAAAATCAATCTGTCCACTAACAGCAAGATACCACTTTGATCAATAGAAATTTACTAGCTACAGCTGAAATATCTAGGTGCAACTACAATCTGTCCACTAGCATAAAGTTCACCAAAGGCATGTATTTTAAGCTATCAAACCTCAAAAACACCTAACCAACAACAATATATCTAGGTGCAAGAATCAATGACAACCAAGCTCTAAACATGGAAAAAATCATAACCGATTAGGACTTAGTGAAAATCACAGTTTGCACTACCAGTTTATAATCTGGTGGCATGTTGACCACAACAAAACACTATGCTCCAACAAGTTTCATGGAATGAAATTCAGGAAGGTGATAGAGGGAAACATATAATACAAATCACTAGCACTGATCATGAGCTAAATCTCGAGAGAACACTTGATAGCATCAATTTAACATGGCATGAAAATAACTATTCTGAGACGTAGTGAAAATCACAATGTGAAACTAGCAGCAATTTATATCAGGATAGAAAATTTGTGAGTGAATAACTTTATGGTGCAAGACCCTATTCACAAAGTTGTAGCACCAAATTGCAGAGGATATCAAGCACAACAAAACATGGCTTTTGACCAAACCCAAAGAAGCAACATATCCATGGGAATCATCATCACAACATGGGAAGACAATATCAGACTCTAACACAAAAAAATCTAGCATGTGATTCTGAAATATTTTCTTAGTTACTTTGTAGTAAGAAATCCACTCATCTATAAGATTATCATAGCCAATAAGAATACAAGGGCATAGTGCCCACAAAACACTAGCACTTTCCGGTTGACATTTACTCCAAAGCATGCATGGACAAAATGCTACAAAAATCACAAAATACCACATAATAAAAAAAGAAGTTTTGCAAACTTGCTCAAAAGTTAAATCCAACACCACCATTAGATTCCTTGGGAAATTATACCCCAAAACCATATATCATACCCCTATATTATAGTGGAAAAACATCACACAAATCAATTAGAAAAATTACCCCACACTTGAGAACTAGTTATAACCCCACTTTGGTCTATACCCTATTTGGACATGTCCAAATCTGGACTTACCCTAAACGGAAAAACAACAAAACATGGACAAAACCAAACATAATATACAACAAAAAATTGGGGCCACCTGGCATAGTCACCACAGGTCCCATAGGGGGTGACTGGTGGGCCCAGGACCCCTTTGACAACTCAGACTAAAGGAGAAAAAATGGGGGCACGACGGGAAGTCGAACCCGGGACATGTCCAAATCTGGACTTACCCTAAACGGAAAAACAACAAAACATAGACAAAACCAAACATAATATACACCAAAAAAATTGGGGCCACCTCGCATAGTCACCATAGGTCCCATAGGGGGTGACTGGTGGGCCCAGGACCCCTTTGACAACTCTGACTAAAGGAGAAAAAATGGGGGCGCGATGGGAACTCGAACCCGGGACGTCACGGGTCAAGAGCGAGGTGCTCTACCACTAGCCACTAGGGTAGCTGGGGGATCATTGGTTTAGATGGGGCGCGGCCTATAATGGGTTGAACACCACCAGAGAATGACCCCTTCTGCAACCTAGCGCGGGTAGAAGGTAAAGGTGGCAACAACGACTACCATTAGCGCTCTCCGGAGGAGGAGATCTCCGGCGGGGGTGCGGGATTGCAATGGGGATCCATTCCCGAAGAGAGCTAGATATTACACACGCGGCGATGGGTAGCTCGAGCTCGAGCAGAACTCGACTCGGAGCGATGGCGCGGCGAGGATGAGGCAATGCAGGCGATAGCTATGGTTGTGGGGCGCAACGCACGGTGAGAGGAACTCCATTCTAGTACTAGGAGCGAGGGAACTGACACCTACACACGCATCTGCAACTGTATGCAATGCAAGAAAATGCGCCTTGCCGGAGCTACGGGAGTGCGGGGCTGGCAGGGACATGGCAAGGCCTACGTGCATGCATCACGTCTAGGAGAAGGCAGGAAGGTCTCAGTTGCTCACCTAGCATCCCAAGGACAAGATGATGCAGCCGGATTGGGGACGGAGACGATGTTAGGAGCGCTCATTTATGGAACATAACACCGATAGCCGAAACTAAGGCGACAAAGGTGGAACAAAACACCAAGCTAGAGGGCCAAGCCTTCCACCTTTCACCAAGTATATACGTGCATTAAGTTAAACATCATTAATATGGTGATATAACAAGGAACCCTTATTTTCACATGGAAGCAACTGCACCTGCAACTAGCAACGCTATAAGAAGGTTGAGCGAGCGGTAATATAGCCAAACAGTGGTTTGCCGGGTTGTGGAAAGGTTAGAGGCTTTTCATGGCAATGTCGTGAGGCTTATTAAACAGGTGGTAGGCAGCGAGACACAACGAAGAAATGAAACAACTAGCATGGCAAATATAGTAATGGTATCTAGGGAAATGTCATCTTGCCCGTTGGATGTTCTGATTGATACTGCTCTTCCTCTTCCTGAACGTACTCAACAGAACCCTCCCACTTGTTCTCATCACCTGATGCTACCCAAAATAAATATACATCCAATGAACACACAACAAGTAACAAAGCTTCAAACGACATGATGCATACGTGTGGCTTGAAAGAAAACATGGCATTGCTACACCTGCCACTTTTCTCATGCAATTATTAAGCTGTTAGTACTCTGGAAAGAACCGCAAGTTGACTTATTTGAACATGTATTAACATGGAAGAAATGGATCCATCATGAGAAATCGGTGCAGAAACATATAAAGAACGCCGCGAACCGAGTTACGGATCTCTGAGAAATCAGAAAACAAGATATTGAAGCTAAGAGAGACAACAAACAATATACGAGAGGCAATGGGCATTTACATGGCATTCCAAGGATGCCACTGGATTAGGCACAAAATTCTAGGTGTAATAGACCTAAATAAAACAACCTCTCTTTTATTTTTATAACCCCACAAACAAAACAAATCACAGAGAAAATGTGAGAGAGGTTTATGAAAAAATACCCCTCAGTTCACATAATTTCACCCCAATTAAAAAAATTAGTTCTCGCATTTTTGAAGCAACAAAATAAAACCTGAATTTTAAACATAGCCACCGTCTTGCAAATAAGTGAAGCAAAATATTGCCACAAGGATGGGAGCTAACTTCTACAAATATCAACAAAATATTTAAGAGAGGTGCAACATTTGTTCAATTGATTAAAATAAAAACTTTCACCACACACTCCTATTAATTAAAAAAATGAAGGGTTTTGCCTAGTTTGAAGTGCAAGGGTTTTGAAAAGTTTCAAAACCACACAAGAGCTAGGATTCACTCATAACTAGCACACACTTCACCACAACTCACACTCACCACGGCACAACAAACATATTATGCAAGCAAGAGATGAAATGATATGATGGCATGATGCAAATGAAGTCATGATGAAATCTTACAAAACTCCACGACATAGCAAAGTTGGAAGGGTTCACACATAGAAATATTACAAATTAGGCAAGTGGTGCATTTGGTTTGCTACAACTCTCCTACACTAACAAGATATCTTGACTCGAGATCTAAGAATGAAAAGGGGAAGGGGAAGAAAGCAAGAGGTAAAACTTAGTTGCGTCTTAGACAAACGACTGAAACCAACGATCCTTGAAGGTTGCAAAGAGATGAAGAATGATATGTAGAACAAGAAAGAATTCAAAAGAAATTTCGACAACACTTGAGCAGAAGAAAGGGCAAAATTTGATAAAATGGATATAATTTAGGAAATAGTTCACAATACTCCAGTTAAATGGACAAGCAAGGGAATAACAAGATATTGATAAAAATAGATAATTGATAAAAGAGAGCGATAACGCAATGCCTCCAGAACGAAGGAATAGAAACTAGATCATTGAGAAGAAGAGAACGGAGAAGGAAAAACACAACTTCTACCATGATTAAACTTGAAAAGAATCCTTACAATAAGTATCGAATGGAGTTGTTGGAAAATCAACAACGAAATAGTATCTTGTTGTGGGCTTATGGGAACATCACACAATTATGTGGTGACAACCTGCCACTAACAGAAACAAGGATTACTTGGGAGCAACAAGATATGCTGAACTTCTTGCACCAAGAGGATACATAGAGAACCTGGATTAATGACAAGCACCATGATTAGGAAAATTTTAGGTGAAATATGATGCAAGATAGATCCAATGAAGAAATCATGGGTTGAAAATATCTCATGATTGAAGGATTGGTGGGTTTATATATCTCATTCTTGAATTTTTTTTCCATCAAGACTCGTCCACTAACAAGAATCCTATAACACCACCTGAAAGGGAAATGGAGGAAGAATTGCACTTGGAAAAGTGAGAGAAAGATTACTTAAGCTACCCCAACAAGAATGATGAAGAACACCTTGAGAAGAAACAAAATCCTTGAAGAACCACCATGAAGAATCCTTGTAAGAACTCTGGGATGAAAGGATGATATAAAAGAATTGAAGGTTGAAAATAATAGAATTATGACCTTGCAAGGATATGGATGAAGCTTCGCGAAGAGATACTTGAGAAAACTTGGGACTCCCGAAGAAAAGATGAAACACTTGGAATAAAGAATTTGATATTATGAACAACTCCGGAAGAAATATTGAAATAACTTTGATGAAACAAGAATAAGAATTATGTTATGCTCATCCTTCATCAAGTTAAATTGATGACAAGCAACGGATTTAGCATACCACTTATTCTTCTTAAAAAGATAGAAGAGAAATGGATAAGGCACACACTAGGAGAATTCTTGAACGAACCACTGGTAAGAATTGGGAATGAATGGGAATACCATGAATGAATGAAGATACATGAGAACGAAGAGATCATGATCCGCCTAAGAGAAAACTTCAAGAAGGCACCGGAATAATTGAGAGACGACGAAGAGACAACAATTGAGAAGGATTTGAGAATAAAAGCTGAAAGCTGAGTATGAAGAAATCTTCTAAAAAGATGGACTTCAGAGGATCGAGAAATGAAAATACCTCTAAAATGCACCAGATCGATATGGAAGGAATTACTCTTGATAAAAAACAATTGAGAAGATAGCACGAGGCTGGGATGCCAATCTTTAAAAGAATGGACAAGATTTAAGAAAAAACACTTATTCAGTCTTCCAAGATGAGAATGATTGCAAGAATCATCACCAAGAATTACTGAGGCACTCCTAGACAATGAATGAGGAAAAAGGTTGAGCCAACAATGAAAATGATTTTGAAGCGATCTTGGAGAATATATATTACTCATGGAATGCATACTTACGCCACACTTGAATGATTTAGAGATCTCCAAAAACGATTAGAAGAGCCAGGTAAAATCCTGGGAAACCTGTGGGTTATGGGCCCACTCAAAGAAAACACCGTTGAACAGAACAGAAAGAAATATAGATTGCACGAGTACAAATTAAGAAATTGATGATGTGAGAACCTCAAAATAATTGAAAGGATCGAATGAAAACATGAAACTTCAATGATATCTTCAACACTTCAGATGGAATAGAGATGGAATGAATAAACAAGAGATGCTTGAATAAGAATTTTTTAACACGGAAGCATTGAACAAATGAAAAGGATATGATGAACACGAAAGCTTCAATTCCATTCACCGGAGAAGAACACAAAAATGAAGAATATTGAACTGATGAACTCGAAACTCTTGAGAATCTTCACAAAGAATCACCGGATACAATACGAAGAGAAAATAGCGGAAGGAAAATTGAAAATAAAGGCGTATGAGAATTAAATCATTGAAGAAAAATGGAGGGAGGGAGGGGAAAACAAAGACAACTTGGGACAGTTGAGACGAACTCCGGAAAGAAATGAGAGATTGATCTTGCAAATATCGGAGAAGATAGAATTATTTGAAGAGAAGCACACCGGATGCAAAGAATTTGACATGACAACTCTGGTTTGAAAAGAATTGATAAGACAATTTGAATGAGCAAAATAATTTGCATTCCCATAAAAATATGAGAACACCTCTTGGAAAGATATGAAATCACCACTTAACATCGAAGCAACTCGAATTACCATACTCCAACAAAACAAAGGACGAGGCTTACGAAACAAGCCAAAATAAATTCATGACACAGATTCCATCTAGTATTTTCGTGGTAAGGTTCGCACAGGCTCGATCGTACATTGGATTGTAATGTTGAAATGATGCTCGGATATGCTCCCTAGGCATAGCGAATTACAGGGCTTGACAAAGCATATGTGTTGACTTATATCGAGATTGTCCTCTGTAAGAATGACCGTGAACAAACGAATCCACTAAATGTCGAACCCCAACCTCACATCATGCATCTGTTGGAAGATAATCCTAGGTAACTACTTGAATTCCCACCTAAGAACTCCCAAAATTTTCTGGTCATGCAATCGGGTCCACGGATACAAGAAGTAAAATCCATCACTCAAATCCTAGCAATAACACTACCCGCCCAGTGTATCACATACGTCAACACATAACCAGAGATCTTGGAAACTCACCTACTTCAGACCCTCGTAATCACAACGATACTAAGTATGGCAGTACATCCGGACGCTCTCCACCAGTACTGGGGATGCCAAACTCCTCTCGCCACTACTAGTATTGAAGCAATTTTGAACATCTTCCATCCCGAGATACTAAAGAAACTGAACGATAGCGAGTGTGAAAAGAATCCCCTGGATCTCAACTCCCCATAAGAAATCAACTCAGACAGGAGGCACCAAGTTAGAACTCCGTTACGTCGACATCATATAGATTCTAAAATACCCACGTGATCCTAATTTTTTTTAGCAAGAAAAGGAGTAGAGTTAAATTTCCCAAGCCGTAAACTTCATGAGAGCAGGGAAGAGGAGTAAAAAGAGTCCTACTCTCCAATATAACTAAGACTCAAAACGGTTTTTTACTAGACTCAACTCGGCCAAGTTCGATCAATCAAGGGGGCTCCTAAGCCTGTACTGCACTGATCCCAACTTGTAATGCCCAATATGTGATCCTATCCTTATTTTTTCACGAGGGCTTCGACAGGGATAGAAATGCATCTCATCCTTTTGCAAGAATTGATATCGTTACAAGTACATGTACAGAAGAGATGAGAATATGGAATTGGCTTACACTCGCCACAAGCTACATCATGAACATCTCAATACAACAATATAAATAGTAATCATGAAGAAGAGCAGGGTCTGACTACGGACGAAAACAAATGATAAAAGAACAACGCCCATCCTTGCTATCCCAGGCTGCCGGCCTGGAACCCATCCTAGATCGATGAAGAGGAAGAAACTCCAAATAGAACAATCACCACGCTCACTTCAAACTATCATCTTACCTGTACCTGCAACTGTTGTTGTAGTAATATGTGAGCCACAGGGACTCAACAATCTCATTTCCAAAGGTATCAATAGTAGCAAAGCTTATGGGTGAGGTATGATTAAGTGATGTGGCAGCAAGAAGCAACTAAGCATTTATTTGAGGTGCTTAACTTACGAGTACAAGAGTAAAAGAGGGGATTATCTACGCATAACATACATGAACTAATAACAATCAAATGGATGATCTTGAACACCTACTTACATCAGACATAACCCCACCATGTCCTCTTCCGGATGGAGAACTCATGAAAAGAGACAGTCACGGTTACGCAGACAGTTGGCAAGTTTTAATCAAGTTTAGTTTAAGTTATCTAGAACCGGATGTTAAAAAAAGTTTCCAAGTTTTCCACGTGACCGCGGGTATGGCTTTCCAAAAGATTTAACCCTGCACGAGTGCTCCAACTAATCCATCACAAATTACCACAAGATGCATAAAAAACCTCGACCACGAATCTCGTGATCTCCTTGGATTCCTTAGAGGAAAACCTCAACTCTAAGTTACCCAAAGTATCACCGGAATCCCTTGCACAAGATGGTTGATAAAGGTAAAACAAATCCAACAAGGCCGCGTATCTCGTTCTCAGGGCACAACGGGGTGAGCACAACGTACAATAGCCTGATAGAAATCACCCGAGTTGCCCCGGGTTGGCCCTGCACACAACTGTGTTTAGGGCCACCACCATCAGCACTTGCCCTCCCTGTATTCTGTTGAATAAGTCCACGAGGGGGCGACCCTCTATGCATTAATAAGGCGATTAGTATTATTATGTCGGGCAAATATAGTACAAAAGTTGGGCCTTGCCAGACGAGTTTTATCCCAAAAGAAAGTCAAGGGTGTCCCAATAACAAACCCAAGCATGTTAGGAGCGCTCATTTATGGAACATAACACCGATAGCCGAAACTAAGGCGACAAAGGTGGAACAAAACACCAAGCTAGAGGGCCAAGCCTTCCACCTTTCACCAAGTATATACGTGCATTAAGTTAAACATCATTAATATGGTGATATAACAAGGAACCCTTATTTTCACATGGAAGCAACTGCACCTGCAACTAGCAACGCTATAAGAAGGTTGAGCGAGCGGTAATATAGCCAAACAGTGGTTTGCCGGGTTGTGGAAAGGTTAGAGGATTTTCATGGCAATGTCGTGAGGCTTATTAAACAGGTGGTAGGCAGCAAGACACAACGAAGAAATGAAACAACTAGCATGGCAAATATAGTAATGGTATCTAGGGAAATGTCATCTTGCCCGTTGGATGTTCTGATTGATACTGCTCTTCCTCTTCCTGAACGTACTCAACAGAACCCTCCCACTTGTTCTCATCACCTGATGCTACCCAAAATAAATATACATCCAATGAAAACACAACAAGTAACAAAGCTTCAAATGACATGATGCATGAGTGTGGCTTGAAAGAAAACATGGCATTGCTACACCTGTCACTTTTATCATGCAATTATTAAGCTGTTAGTACTCTGGAAAGAACCGCAAGTTGACTTATTTGAACATGTATTAACATGGAATAAATGGATCCATCATGAGAAATTGGTGCAGAAACATATAAAGAACGCCGCGAACCGAGTTACGGATCTCTGAGAAATCAGAAAACAAGATATTGAAGCTAAGAGAGACAACAAACAATATACGAGAGGCAATGGGAATTTACATGGCATTCCAAGGATGCCACTGGATTAGGCACAAAATTCTAGGTGTAATAGACCTAAAAATCATGCAAAACCAACAAGCACAACTCCCCAAATGCACAAAACAAAACAACAAGCAACCTGTCCACTAACAACAACACACCACTTTGATCAATAGAAATTTACTAGTTACATCCGCCCATCTAGTTCACCAAAGGCGTGTATTTTAAGCTATCAAACGTTAAAAAACATCTAACCAACAACAATATATCTAGGTGCAAGAATCAGTGACAACCAAGCTCTAATCATGGCAAAAATCATCACAAATTAGGACTTAGTGAAAATCACAGTCTGCACTAGCAGTTTATAATCTGGTGGCATGTTGACAACAACCAAACACTATGGTACAACAAGTTTCATGGAATGAAATTTAGCAACGTGATAGAGGGCAACATATAATACAAAACACTAGCACTAATCATGAGCTAAATAACCACATAACACTTGATAGCATCAATTTAACATGGCATGAAAATAACTACACGTTCTGAGACTTAGTGAAAATCACAATGTGAAACTAGCAGCAATTTATATCAGCATAACAACTTTGTCAGCGAATAACTCTATGATGCAAGACCCCATTCACAAAGTTGTAACACCAAATTGCAGAGGATATCAAGAACAACAAAACATAGCTTTTGACCAAACCCAAAGGACCAACATATCCATGGGAACCATCATCACAACATGGGAAGACAATATGATACTCCAACAAAAAAAATCTAGCATGTGAATCTGCAATATTTTCTTAGCTACTTTGCAGCAAGAAATCCACTCATCTATAAGATTATCATAGCCAACAAAAATACCAGGTCCTAGTGCCCATAAAACACTAGCAATTTCATGTTGACATTTACTGCAAAGCATGCATGGATAAAATGCTACAAAAATCACAAAATGCCACATCATCACAAAATAGAAGTTGTGCAAACTTGCTCAAAAGTGAAATCCAACACCACCATTGGAATCCTTGGCTAATTCTACCCCAAAACCATATATCATACCCGTATATTAAAGTGGCAAAACATCACACAAATCAATTCAGACAATTACCCCCGCAATTGTGAGCTAGTTATAACCCCACTTTGGTCTATACCCTATTTGGACATGTCCAAATCTGGACTTACCCTAAATGGAAAAACAACAAAGCAAGGACAAAACAAAACATAATATACAACAAAGAAATTGGGGCCACCTGGCATAGTCACCATAGGCCCCATAGGGGATGACAAGTGGCCCAGGGCCCCTTTGATAGCTCGGACTAAAGGAGAAAAAAGGGGGGCATGACGGGGACTCGAGCGCGGGACCTCACGGGTTGAGGGCGAGGCGCTCTACCACTAGGGTAGGTGGGGGGGGGTCATTGCTTTAGATGTGGTGCGACTGCTAATAGGTTGAACCCCCACAGAGAATGACCCCTTCTTCAACCTAGCACGGGGAAACGGTAACGTTGACGACGGCGGTTACCACTGGCGCTCTCCGGAGGAGGAGATCTCCGGTGGGGGTGAGAGATTGCAAGGGGGATCCAGTCCCGGGAAGATTTAGGTCTTACGCACACGGCAACGAGTAGCTCGAGCTCGAGGAGAACTCGGCTTGGACCGATGGTGCAGCAAGGATGAGGCAACACAGGCAGCAACTATGGTTGCGGGGCGTAGCACACGGTGAGAGGCACTCCACACTAGCACTAGGGGCGAGGGAACCAATGCCTACACACACATCTGCAACTACATGCAATGCAAAAAAACGCGCCTTGCCGGAGCTACGGGAGTGCGGGGCTGGCAAAAACATGGCAAGGCCTACGCACACGCATCGCGTCTAGGAGAAGTCAGGAAGGTCTCGACGGCTCACCTAGCATCCCAAGGACAATACGACGCAGCTTGATCGGGGACGGAGACCACGCTAGGGATGACAGAGCACGATGGAACTTCGGCTCCGAGATGCAGGGGAAGAAGGGCTCGGGGCGGCGAGGATCTACAGTCTCGACGTCCTCCTTGACGTCGAGGAAGAAGAGAGCAGCGCAGGGGTTCCTTCTTGCGGCACCCAAGCACCGAATGCGCAGTGAGGAGGTCAACCCATGGACGAGCTCGAGCACGAGCAGTCCATGGCGGGAAGGTTGTTGGCGAGGGCAAAGCTAGCCTACCAAGCGGTGGCAAGGCGAAGTGAGGGAGGGAATGGATCTAGGAGAGTCCGGGGTAGGGCTTGGGGACGACCTCCGACCGTCAAATCATCGGCAAGCCGATGTGGCTTCACTGGATGTTGAGCCATACGGAGGTGCACGACGCCTTTGTCGCTCGCGGGTTGGAGGGGGAGTGGGCTGCGCGCTAACTGCTGCTGGGCTACGAGCACTGGGCTGCTGCTGCTGCTGTTGGGCCATGCGGGGGAGGCCAAGGCCGAGTTAAGCCTCTCTCTCTCAAATAAAACAGTCTTTGTTTTATTTTTAAAACACCACAAACAAAACAAATCACAGAGAAAATGTCAGAGAGGTTTATGGCAAAAATAAGATACCCTTGGGTTCACAGAATTTCACCCCAATTAAAAAAATTAGTTCTGGCATTTTTGAAGCAACAAAATAAAGCCCGAAGTTTAAACATAGCCACTCTCTTGCAAATAAGTGAAGCAAAATATTGCCACAAGGATGGGAGCTAACGTCTACAAATATCAACATAATATTTAAGAGAGGTGCAATATTTTTTCAAGTGACTAAATTAGCAACTTTCACCACACACTCCTATTAATTGAAAATAATAAAGGGTTTTGCTAGTTTGAAATCCATTGGTTTTGCAAAGTTTGAAAACAACACAAGAGCTAGGATTCATTCATCACTAGCAAACACTTCGGCACAACTCACACTCACCATGGCACAACAAACATATTATGCAAACAAGAGATGAAATGATATGATCACATTATGCAAATGAAGTCATGAGGCAATCTTATAAAACTACACCATGTAGCAAAGTTGGAAGGGCTCACACATAGAAATATTACAAATTAGGCAAGGGGTGGATTTGGGTTATTACACACCAGTCGCTGGTGGGCTTGGGTAGCCAACCTCAAGAGGCCCATGCGCCAATGCTTGAGAAAGGAGGTGGAGGAGTCCTCCCAAGGGTGTCCACCTCCCTTGTGGGAGGTGGACTCTTCGGCCGAACCTCTCCTCCTTGGAGGAGGGGCCAAGGCAAGCCCCTACCCCTTCCTCCAATATATAGTGGAGGTTTTGACGACAGCCACTACCTGAAAAAGCCATGTGCTACCCTGTGCCCCCTAGATCGTCTTCTTCCTCTAGATCGGTTTTGGTATTGCTTGGCGAAGCCCTGCCGGAACAGCTCCACCACCACCGCCGCCATCTCGTCGTGCTGACAGAGAACTCACCTTCCTCTCCACCCTCACTTGCTAGATTAAGGAGGTGGAGATTGTCATCAGGATGTATGTGTGCTGAACGTGGAGGTGCCGTCCGTTCGACACTAGATTGGGACAGATGGGATCGCAGGACGGATCGGGATGAGATCGCGTGGCAGATCGTGATTAGATTGCTAAGATGTACGACTACATCAACCGCATTATATATTATTCGGCTTAGCCTATCTACATATGTATGTATATGCACTCCCACTTCTCGTAGATGTTAGTCTCCATGATTGATCTTGGTGAGCGTAGGAAATGTTTTGTTTCCCATGCAATGTTCCCCGACAGTGGCATCATGAGCTAGGTCTATGCATAGATGACATCATGAGTAGAACACAAAGGAGTTTGTGGGCATTGATATTCATATTGCTTCCCTCCTTAGTCTTTTCTTGATTCAACGATATTGTGGGATGAAGTGGCCCAGACCAACTTTACTCGTCCACGTACGAGAGACCGGTTCCATCGATAGACATGCAACTTATTGCATAAAGATGGTTGGCGGGTGTCTGTCTCTCCTACTTTAGTTGAATCGGATTCGACAAAGGCGGTCCTTATAGAAGGTTAAATAGAAACTTGCATATCACCATTGTGGTTTTTGTGTAGGTAAGAAGCGTTCTTGCTAGATACCCATAGCAACCATGTAAAACATGCAACAACAAATTAGAGACCGTCTAACTTGTTTTTGCAGGGTAATTTGTGATATGATATGGCCAAAGACATGACTATATATATTTGATGTATGAGATGATCATGTTGTAGTAGTTAATATCGACTTGCATGTCGATCCTACGATAACCGGCATGAGCCATATGGTTGTCTTTAATTATTGTATGACCCGCGTGTCAATCATTAAGCGCCATGTAGTGATTTACTTTATCGCTAAGCGGTAGAAATAGTAGTACAAGCATGGTTGTAGTGACAACCTTTGATGGCAACATAATGGTGGAGATAATGGTGATGGAGAGAGATTATGTGTTGTGCCGGTGACGTTGGATATCATGCAGGTGTTTTGCAGATGGAGACCAAAAGCACAAGATTATGGCCATATCATGTCACTTATGATTTGCATGTGATGTTAATCCTTTTTATGCACCTTGTTTCTTAGGACGACTGTAGCATTATATGGTGATCCCTCACTAAAATTTCAAGATAAAATAGTGTACTCCCCGAGTGTGCACTGCTGTGACCCTTCGTCACTTTGAGACACCACATGATGATCGGCTGTGATAGACTCTACGTTCACATACAACAGGTGTAAGATAGTTTGCACACACAGAACACTCGGGTTAAACTTGACGAGCCTAGCATGTACAGACATGGCCTCAGAACACAGGAGACCGAAAGGTCGAACATGAGTCATATAGTAGATATGATCAACATGGAGATGCTCACCATTGAAGCCACCTCATCTCACGTGATGATCGGACATGGGTTGGTGGATTTGGATCATGTACCATTAGAATGACCAGAGGGATGTCAATTTGAGTGGGAGTTCTTAAGTAATATGATTAATTGAACTACTTATCATTAACATAGTCAAAATGCCTTTGCAAATTATGTTGTAGATGATTAGCTTGCGCTGTAGCTCCCGTGTATTTTGATATGATCCTAGAGAAAACTAAGTTGACAGATGATACTTGCAATTATGTGGATTGGGTCCGTAAACTGAGGATTATCCACATTGCTGCACAAAAGGCTTGCGTATTTTATGCACCGCTCGGTGTGCTACCCCAAGTGTCGTTTGTGGATGTTGCGAATATCTGACATACACGTTTTGATGACTACATGATAGTTGAGTGCGTCACACTTTGCGACTTAGAATTGAGGTGCCCAAGACGTTTTGAACATCACGGAACATATGATATGTTCCAAGAGCTGAAATTATGAGACATCCGACAATATTCTTTGCTTGGAAAGTAAAGGAGGAAAGCTCAATCGTTGAGCATGTGCTTAGATTGTCTGGGTGCTACAATCACTTGAATCAAGTGGGAGTTAATCTTCTAGATAAGATAGTGATTGACATAGTTCTCCACCAAGCCACTGAGCTTCGTGATGAACTATAGCATACCAGGGATGTAGAAGATGAACCTTGAGCTATTCACGATGTTTGACACCGCGAATGTAGAAATCAGGAAGGAGCATTAAATGTTGATGGTTATTAAAAACCGCTAGTTTCAAGAAGGGCAAGGGAAAGAAGGGAAACTTAGAGAATGAAAAGTCAGTTGGCGCTCCAATGAAGAAACCTAAGGTTGAACCCAAACCCGAGACTATGTGCTTCTATGATGAGGGGAATGATCACTTAGGCGGAATTGCCCTAGATACCTGGTAGATAAGAAGGATGGCAACGTCAACATAAGTATATTAGATACACATGTTATTGATGTGCATCTTACTAGTACTCCTAGTAGCACGTGGGTATTAGATACTGGTTCAGTTTCTAAATGTTAGTAACTCAAAATAAAAGCTATGGAATAGACGGAGACTAGCTAAAGGAGAGGTGACGATGTGTGTTGGAAGTGTTTCCAAGGTTGATGTGATCACCATCGCACGCTCCCTCTACCTTCGAGACTAGTGTTAAACCTAAATGTTGTTTGGTGTTTACGTTGAGCATAAACATGATTGGATCGTGTTTATTGCAATACAGTTATTCATTTAAAGAGAATAACGATTACTCTGTTTACTTGAATAATACCTTCAATGGTCATGCACCTGATATGAATGGTTTAGTGGATCTCGATCGTAGTGATCCACATGTTCATAATATTGATGCCAAAACATACAAAGTAGTAATGATAGTACCACTTACTTGTGGCACTGCTGCTTAAGTCATATTGGTATAAAACACATGAAGAAGCTCCATGCCGATAGATCTTTGGACTCACTCATTTTTGAATTGTTTGAGACATGCGGACCATGCCTGTTGGTGTAAATGCATGAAGGAACTCCATGAATATGGATCTTTTGGACTCACTTGAACCACTTGAGACGTGCAAGCTATGCAACATGGGCAAGATGATTGAAGGCCTCATTTTCCAGTAAGATGGAATGAGCAAGTGAAATAATACATTTTGATGTATGTAGTCCAATGAGTGTTGAAGCACGCAGTGGATATCGTTATGTTCTTACTTAACTGATGATTTGAGTAGATACAAATGTATTTACTTGATGAATCACGAGTCTGATATATTGAAAAGTTCAAGCAATTTCAGAGTGAAGTTGAAGATCGTCGTGACAACAGGATAATATGCATACGATGTGATCGTGGAAGTGAATATCTGAGTTGCGAGTTTGGTATACATTTAAGACAATGTGGAAATTGTTTCACAAGTCATGCCACCTGGAACACCATAGTGTGATGGTGTGTGTGAATGTCGTAGCCGTGCCCTATTAGATATGGTGCATAATATGATGTCTCTTATCGATTTACCACTATCGTTTTGTGGTTATGCATTAGAGATAACCGCATACTCTAATAGGGCACCACGTATTTCCGTTGAGATGACACCATATGAACTATGGTTTGGAGAAACCTAAGTTGTCATTTCTGAAAGTTTGAGGCTACGATGCTTATATCAAAAGGCTTCTGCCTGATAAGCTCGAACACAAAGCAGTTAAATGCATCTTCATAGGATACCCAAAGGAACCAGTTGGGTATACCTCCTATCTCAGATCCAAATGCAAAGTGTTTGTTGCTGAAACCGGGTCCTTTCTCGAGAAATAATTGGTCTTGAAATAATGGAGTGAGAGGAAGGTAGAACTTGATAAGGTTACTGAACCGTCACTTCAGTTGGATGGTAGCATGACACAGAAAGATGTTTCCGCGGTGCCTACACCAAAAGAAGAGGAAGCCAATAATGATGATCATGAAACTTCAGATCAAGTTGCTACCAACCTCATAGGTCGACAAGGATACGTACTGCTCCAGAGTAGTATGGTAATCCTTTCTTGGAGGGCATGTTGTTGGACAACAATAAGCCTACAAGCTATGGAGAAGCGACGGTGGGACCGGATTCTGACAAATGGCTGGAGGCCATGAAATTCGATATAGGATCCATGTATGAAAACAAAGTGTTGACTTTGGAAGAACTACTTGATGGTCGTAAGGCTATTAAGTACTAATGGATCTTTAAAGGAATACATACAATGATGGTGAATGTCACCATTTAGAAAGCTCGACTTGTCGCAAAGAGGTTTCCGACAAGTTCAAGGAGTTGACTACGATGATACTTTCTCATCCGTAGTGATTCTAAAGTCTGTTGGAACTATATTAGCACTGCTGCGTTTTTCAATTATGAAATATGTCAGATGGACGTGAAAACATTGTTTCCTCGACGGATTCCTCGAGGAAAGGTTTTATGTGGTACAACGAGAAGGTTCTTTTTGATCCTAAGGATACTAACAAGTATGCAAGCTTGAGCAATCCTTCTATGGACTGGAGCAAGCATCTTGGAGTTGGAATATACGCTTTGATGTGATTATCAAAGCTTTTGTGTTTATACAAAGTTTATGAGAAACTTGTATTTACAAGAAAGTGAGTGGGAGCACTATATAATTTCTGATGAGTATAAGTGGTTGACATATTGTTGATCGAAAATGATGTAGGCTTTCTGGAAAGCATATATGGTTGTTTGAAAGGAGTTTTTCAAAGGAAAACCTGGATTAAGCTAATTGAACATTGGGCGTCAAGATCTATATATATATAGATCAAGACGCTTGATAAATTTTTCAATGAATACATACCTTGACAAGATTTTTAAGTAGTTCAAAATGCACGAGTCAAAGAAGGATTTCTTGCCTTAATTGTAAGGTGTGAATTTTAGTAAGACTCAAATCTCGACCACGGCAAAAGAAAGAGAAAGGACGAAGGTCGTCCCCTATGCCTTAGCCGTGTCTGATGTGTGCCTTGCCATGAGTCTGTCAAGGGGTACAAGAGTGATCCAGAATGGATCACTGGACAACGGTCAAAACCTTCCTTAGTAACTTGAGGACTAAGGAAATGTTTCTTGATTATGGAGGTGATGAAAGAGTTCGTTTTAAAGGGTTACGCAGATTCAACTTTGACACCAATCTGGATGACTGTGAGTAGCAGACTGGATTCGTATAGTGGAGCAATCATTTGGAATGGTCTCAAATGGAGTGTGGTAGTAGCATCTACAATATGACAATGATATTTTTAAAGCACACGCAGATCAGAAAGATTTAGACCTGTTGATTAAAAACCTCTCTCACAAGCAAAACATGATCAAACCCTAGAACTTATTGGGTGTATAGAAAATAGTGATGTGAACTAGATCACTGACTGTAGTGCAAGTGGGAGACGCTTGGAAATATGCCCTAGAGGCAATAATAAATTAGTTATTATTATATTTCCTTGTCCATGATAATCTTTTATTATCCATGTTGGAATTGTATTGATTGGAAACGCAAATACATGTGTGGATACATAGACAACACACTGTCCCTAGTGAGCCTCTAAGGACTAGCTCGTTGATCAAAGATGGTCAAGGTTTCCCGACCATAGACATGAGTTGTCATTTGATAATAGGATCACATCATTAGGAGAATGATGTGATGGACATGACCCAAACTATGAACATAGCATGTGATTGTGTCAGTTTTTTGCTACCGTTTTCTGCATGTCAAGTATCTCTTTCTATGACCATGAGATCATGCAACTCCCGTGCACCAGAGTAATGCGTTGTGTGTATCAAAAGTCACAATGTAACTGGATGACCATAAAAGTGCTCTACAGGTATGTCCGAAGGTGTCTGTTGGGTTGGCGTGAATCGAGACTCGGATTTTTCACTCTGTGTGATGGAGGTATCTCTAGGGCCCACTGGGTAATTGATAACCCACAAGTGTAGGGGACCGCAACAGTTTTCGAGGGTAGAGTATTCAACCCAAATTTATTGATTCGCCACAAGGGGAAGCGAAAGAATATTCTCAAGTATTAGCAGCTGAGTCCGTCGGATTCAACCACACCTGAAAGATTAGTGTCTGCAAGCAAAGTAGTATGATAGCAATGGTGTGAGAAACAGATCAGTTGACGGTAGACTATTCCTGACTGTTGTATCAATGGCGCGAGTAAGTTGCACGTGGACGGGGAACTATTATTCCCTGGCAACGGTGTCGAAAAAGTTTTGCAACAAGTAACATCAAAGTAGCAAGGAATAGCAGTAGCAGCAGAGTAATAACAGTAGCAACAGTAGTAGCAAAGTGACCCAATCCCTTTTGTAGCAAGGGACAAGCCTGGACAAAGTAACGTAGCAAGGACAAGTAGTAAAAGACTCATAGGTAGTGGATCGGTGATGGATGAGTATACCGGATGTGATTCGTCATGTAACAGCTATAACACGGAGAGATAAGTAACTAGCTCCCGTTCGTCAATCTAATGTAGGCATGTATTCCGTATGTAGTCATACGTGCTTAGGGAAAAGAACTTGCATGACATCTATTGTCCATCCCTCCTGTGGCAGCGGGGTCCTAATGAAAACTACGGGATATTAAGGTTCTCCTTTTAATAAAGAACCGGACCAACACATTAACACTTGGTGAATACATGAACTCCTCGTACTATGGTCATCTTCAGGAGTGGTTCCGGCTATTGTCACTCCGGGGTTGCCGGGTCATAACACATAGTAGGTGACTACAACTTGCAAGAGAGGATCTAAAACACACATGTATTGGCGACAACATAATTGGTTCAGATCTGAAATCATGGCACTCGGGCCCTAGTGACAAGCATTAAGCATAGCCAAGTAATAGCAACATCAATCTAGAACATAGTGGATACTAGGGATCAATCCCCGTCAAAACTAACTCGATTACATGATAGATCTCATCCAACTCATCACCATCCAGCAAGCCTACGATGAAATTACTCATGAACGGTGAAGAGCATCATGGAATTGTCGATGGAGGAAGGTTGATGATGACGATAGCGACGATTTCCCTTCTCCGGAGTCCAGAACGGACTCCAGATCTGCCCTCGAGATGAAGAACAGGAGGTGGCGGAGCCTTCGTATCTTAAAACGCGATGAAGCCTTCTCTCTGATCATTTTCCCGGCGAGACGGAAGATATAGAGCTGAGTTTGGGGGCGGTGGTGCCACGTGGGCCCCACAAGCACTCACGGCGCGACCTAGGGGGGTGGCCGCGGCCCAGGGGCTTGTGGCCCACTGGCACGCCCCCTCCGGTGGATCTTTGCACATGTATTTTTCTTTTATTCCAGAAAAATTCTCTGTAAATTTTCAGGACAATCCGAGAACTTCTATTTCTGCACAAAAACAACACCATGGCAATTCTGCTGAAAACAGCGTTAGTCCGGGTTAGTTCCATTCAAATCATGCAAGTTAGAGTCCAAAAGAAGGGCAAAATATTTCAGAAAAGTAGATACGACGGAGACGTATCAACTCCCCCGAGCTTAAAGCCTTGCTTGTCCTCAAGCAAATCAGTTGACAAACTGAAAGAGACAAATGAAAAACTTTGACGAACTCTGTTTGATCTTGTTGTTGCAACTATGTCTAACTCATAACCAGAATTTCAGCAAGATTACAAGAAAACCACATAAGCAAATGACATCTAGTTCTCACATTAAACTCATATCAATGGCATAATTAGCTAGCGAGCAAATTAAAACAAGCCTCCAATGTCAACACTTCAATCAAAACAACATGAAGCAGTACGAATAGATGGTATCTCGCTAGCTCTTTCTGAGACCGCAAAACATAAATGCAGAGCACCTTCAAAGACCAAGGGCTGACTAAACATTGTGATTCATGGCAAAGAAGATCCAGTCACAGTCATACTCAACACAGTTAAAAGCAAAGCATAAAAATGACAGAGGTGCTCTCTAATTGGTGCTTTTTGTAAGAGGAGGATGACTCAACAGGAACATAAATAGACAGGCCCTTCGCATAGGGAAGCATTGATTTGCAAAGGTGCGAGAGCTCAAGCTTTGAAAACAGAGATAATAATTTTGGGTGGCATGCTTTCATTGTCAACGCAATGACTAAGAGTGCTCAACATCTTCCACGCTACACATGCTATAGGCGGTTCCCAAACAGAAAAGTAATGTTTTGACTCTCCCACCACCAATCAATCACACTCCACGGCTAGCCGAATCCTCGGGTACCGTCCATACCAACATCAATCCTGGGGGAGTTTTGTTTGCAGTTATCTTTTTGATTTGAGCATGTAACTTGGGATTCCAATTACCGGCCCCTTTCTCGTGAATGACAGTGAATAAACACATATCGAGGATAACACTCCTAGCATGGAAGATACCAATAGCCCCCTGTCACCACATGAGCGGTTCGGGCATGCAAAACAGATTATTTCTTGAAGGTTTAGAGAATGGCACAAGCAAATTTACTTGGAACGGCAGGTAGATACCGCACATAGGTAGGTATGGTGGACTCACATGGAACAACTTGAGTTTATGGAAGTGGATGCACAAGCAGTATTCCCGCTTAGTACAAGTGAAGGCTAGCAAAAGACTGGGAAGCGACCAACTAGAGAGCGACAACAGTCATCAAAATGCATTGAGATCAACTAACATTGAGTGCAAGCATGAGTAGGACATAAATCACCATGAACATGAACATCATAGAGGCTATGTTGATTTTGTTTCAACTACATGCGTGAACATGCGCCATGTCAAGCCACTTGAATCATTCAAAGGAGGATACCATCCTATCATACTACAACACAGTCATCTCAACATTCATGTGGGCATCCAAGACAAACCATTATAAGCTCCTAGCTAAGTAAGCATGGCATAAGAAACTATGATCTCTAAGTTGTCATTGCAAACATGTTTCTCTCACAATAAAGCTGAATCAGGCATGATGAGCTAGTCATATTTACAAAAACAAAATAGATCGAGTTCATACCAGCTTTTCCAGGCTCAGTTACTTCATCATATATCGTCATTATTGCCTTTCACTTGCACGACCGAACGATGTGAAGAATAATAAGCGTGCTCGTGCATTGGACTACGCTGGAATCTGTAGGCAAACACAAAGGAGAAGGAAAAGTAATATGGCTCTTTGAAAGCTAAACATGTATGCATGCAAGAGCCAGTAAACATTGTAACCAATATCTTCTACCTTGACCCAAAGAAAAAGAAAAAAATTTACACGGGAAAGCTCCCAACAAACAAAAGAAGAAAAGAAAATCTTTTTGAGTTTTCTCAAACTTAGATAGACACACGAAAAGAAAACGAGAAAAATAAAATAAACTAGCATGGATGTTACAATGGCAAAGTGTGAACACCGACGAACAAAGTGAAAGCATAAGCAAGAATGTAAAGTTGGTGAGAACACGTACTCCCCCAAGCTTAGGCTTTTGGCCTAAGTTGGTCTACTCCCAAGGAGGGAAATAACCAGCTCCGGGATACTCCGGAGTGGACTGAGGATGCCACTGCTGTGTGAGCTCCTCTCGCTCCCACTGATAAACTGGCGTGTGGTACTCAACTGGTGGCTCGGGCACGGGCACCTGTGGTTGGGCTAAGCCCCAATATGCGTAGATGTCCGTGGGCATAGTAGTGTACCTGCCTGCATGAAGATTGAACAAAGAAGGAGCAGGCAAAGTAATAGTATCACGAGTACCCTAACTAAATACCAGGTTATAAATCATCCTTCTACTTATATCTCTATCAAGAAAGTCATGGCGAACCATGTTATCGTAATCTAGATATCTCTCGGGAAGAAGAATCTCTTCTTCCTCCTCTAGTCTAATGGGTATCTCAAAGTGTGTGGCAAGATGAGTAGCATAGATACCTCCATAGACAACACCTTTAGAACGGTTCAGGTTCAACCGTTGAGCTAATATAGCGCCCAAGCTATAAGTTTTATCGTTATAAAGGGCTTCGCGCAAGACCGCAAGATCTGGGGAACTAAGTGACCCAACTTTCCCACGACCAATCAAACATTTTCCCACAAATAGTGAGAAGTACCGAAGCACGGGAAAATGAATGCTAGCAGCTCTAGCGCAAGAAACTCCTCTCTCCTCTCCTACAACAATTGTACCGATTAAAGCTTCCAAGTCCCGTGGACGAGGTACATGAATATCCCCAACGTAAGGTAATTTGCAAACATTGCAAAAATCCTGGAGTGACATGCGCTGGGGGATATCATAAAGTTTGAACTCAACCATAGGAGGATTCTTCCTCGGATAGAAGTTAAAGCTTTGCACAAAGATATTAGTGAGGAGGAGGTATCGCAGACACTTATCTTCAGTGAAGGTAGTGAGGCCTGCGTTTTCCACCAAGTGATAAAAGTCCTCATAAATTCCAGCGGCGCGTAAGAACACGTCGCTTGGCCACTCACACGCTCGAACTTCTGCGACTCGAGGGACCAGATACTTGGGCTTCTTCTCACTCCCATCATCCTTGGGGTCACAGCTTGACGAGCCTCTTAAGAACCTCCTCATCTTTTCCCTTTTCTTTCTCTGAAAATTTCTGAAAGTTTTAGTAATTCTAAGGAAAAGTGAATAAGGCTCAATGAAACTCATATCAACTACTCCCACAAGTGCCTAGAGGCCATATTATGCATCAAACTACTTGGGACTAGCTAAAATCAACATGCAAAGCTCAAGAACATGGTCACCAAGGCAGCAAAAATGCGTGGAGTATAAGGCACTAGAGAAAAAACTAATTGGACCAATGGAGGAGTCACTTACCAAGGAGTAATTTCCCTAAAACAGTTCGAAGAATGGTGATTTGAGCAAAGAGATCAAAAATCCCAGCAAGAGGAGCAAGAACCCGGGTTTGAGCTGCGAAACGATTTTTTCTCGAGGTAGGAGAACCAGATGAGAGAAAGAATGAGTGGAGGGGGTGCCTGTGGGCCCCACAAGCCTGGGTGGCGCGGCCAGGGGGGTGCCTGCGCCCCTAGGGCTTGTGGCCCACTCGTGTGGCCCCCAGACAAGCTCTTTCTCTCAGAATTTTTCAAAAATTCCAGAAAAAATCATACTTGATTTTTAGGACGTTCGGAGAACTTCTATTTTCGGGGTACTATTCTACCGGACGCTAAAACAGAAAATAGGGAAAACTAAACTAAATCTATCATTTTTCTTCTAAGCAACCAAAGGTGAAAGCTTGGAACAGAGGTTTGTGACTCCTCGATTTATCCATCTCATGGTCATCGAAAGAAAATCCATCAATGAGGTTGATCAAGTCTCCTCGACAAACCTTTTCGAATCGCAAAAGAGAACGGAGAATTATCGAATAGTCACTAGGTCACCTCAATGGGGATATGTATCTCCCCAACAAGCAAATCATACTTCATCTTGACACGAGGAATAGGGCATTCAAAGCTCCCAATAAGTATCGATGAAGTTTTTTCGATAGCATTGATGTAATGTACTCAATATTGTTTCTTCGAAAAGTGCACCGTATGCTCATTACCGTTGACATGGAAAGTGACATTGCCTTTGTTGCAATCTATAACAGCCCCTGCAGTGTTTGAAAAGGGTCTTCCAAGGATAACCGCCATGGCATCGTCCTCGGGAATATCCAAGATAACAAAGTCTGTTAAGATAGTGACATTGGCAACCACACATGCACATCCTCGCAAATGCCGATAGGGAAAGCAGTTGATTTGTCGGCCATTTGCAGAGAGATTTTAGTGGGTGTAAACTTATCGAGTTCAAGTCTACGATAAATATAGAGAGAGGCATAACACTAACACCGGCTCCAAGGTCGCATAACGTAGTTCTAACGTAGTTGCCTTTAATGGAGCAAGGTATAGTGGGCACACCGGGATCACCTAGTTTCTTAGGAGTTCCACCCTTGAAGGTATAATTAGCAAGCATGGTGGAAATCTCAACCTCAGGTATCCTCCTCTTATTAGACACAATATCTTTCATGTACTTAGCATACGGAGACATTTTGAGCATATCTGTCAAACGCATTTGCAGAAAGACAGGTCTGATCATTTCAATGAATCGCTCAAAATCCTCATCATCCTTTTTCTTGGATGGTTTGGGAGGAAAGGGCATGGGTTTGTGAACCCATGGCTCCCTTTCTTTACCATGCTTCCTAGCAGCAAAGTCATCCTTATCGTATATCTTAGTCTTAGGCTGTGGGTTATCAAGATCAACACGTTCAATCTCCACATCCTTATCATTGAGCATCAACATGAACATCACTATTGATATCATCATTAGGCTCATGTTCATCACCAGATTGTGTCTCCGCATCAGAGACAGAGGCATCGTTTGGACTCTCAGGTGTAGCAGCAACAGGGTTGCTAGCGTGCAAGTTCCTATCATCTTTCTTCTTCTTTCTAGGATGACTAGGTGCATCAGTGCTAACTCCTTGAGAATCTTGTTCAATTCTCTTTGGATGACCCTCAGGATATAAAGGTTCCTGGGTCATTCTACCACCTCTAGTAACGACTCTAACGGAATTGTCATTCAACTCATTGAGCAAGTCATTCTGAGCTTTAAGTACTTGTTCTACTTGAGTAGTAACCATAGAGGCATGTTTACTCAGAAGCTTAAGATCATTGACATTTCTGTCCACACAAGCACTTAAATGACTAAGCATACGAGCATTCTGCTCCAATTGTCTGCTAACATAATCATTGAAACTTTGTTGTTTGGCAACAAAGTTATCAAATTCATCCAGACATAAGCTAGCAGGTTTATCAAAAGGAATATCACTCTCATCAAACCTACGCAGAGAATTTAGTTCTACTACCTGTATCGAGTTATCAAGACCATGGATCTCTTCGATTGGTGCTAGATTTTTGACATCTTCAGATTTAATGCCTGTCTCTCGCATAGATGTCTTGGCTTCTTGCATATCTTCAGGACTGAGGAATAGAATACCTCTTTTCTTCGGAGTTGGCTTAGGAGGTGCTTCGGGAATAGTCCAAGCATTCTCATTGCACAATATGTTATTCAGTAGAATCTCAGTTTGTTCTACGGTTCGTTCCCTAAAAACACAACCGGCACAACTATCCAGGTGGTCTCTAGAAGCATCCCTAAGTCCATTATTGAAGATATCAAGTATTTCATTCTTCTCAAGAGGGTGATCAGGCAAAGCATTCAGTAGCTGGATGAGCCTCCCCCAAGCTTGTGGGAGACTCTCTTCCTCAGCTTGAGCAAAGTTGTATATTTCCCGCAAGGCAGCTTGCTTCTTATGGGCAGGGAAATATTTTTCAGAGAAGTAGTAGACCATATCCTGGGGGCTACGCACACAACCAGGAGCAAGAGAAGTGAACCAAGTCTTAGCATCATCCTTTAGCGAGAAAGGAAACAACTTGATAATATAGTGGTGGCGGATCTTTTCCTCACTAGTGAATAGGGTGGCTATATCGTGCAGTTTGGTAAGATGGGATACAACCGTTTCAGACTCATAACCGTGAAAAGGATCAGATTCGACCAGAGTGATTAGCTCAGGATCGACAGAGAATTCATAATCCTTATCAGTCACAAAGATAGGCGAAGTAGAAAACTTCGGGTCGTATTTCATCCTAGCGTTCAGAGATTTTTCTTTCCACTTGCGTAGTAGTTTCTCAACATCATAGCTATCCTTAAACGCAAGAAAGTCCTCAGCTATCTCTCCCTCCATAACATAGCGTTCAGGCATAACAGGCAATTCAGGCATAGTAGCAGGTTCTACTTCAATAGTATCAGCAGTTTCAGAAGTATGATCACGTCTAGCAGCAACTCTAGCAATTTTTGCATCAAGGAATGCACCTAGTGGAAAAGCAGTATGAGGCATAGCATCATCAGGCATAGTATCAAGCATAGCATCATCAGGCATAGTATCAAGCATAGCATCATCAGACATAGTGTCAAGCATAGCATTATCAGGCATAGTATCATGGGCAGCAGAAGTAGCATCATCAAGCACAAGCGACATATCCAGATTCTAGCAGGAGGCGAAGTCGCAAACTTACTCAAAACTGAAGGTGAATCAAGTGCAGAGCTAGATGGCAGTTCCTTACCTCTCCTCGTAGTGGAAGGCAAGATTTTAGTTCTTGGATCTTTCGGATTCCTCATAGTGATCACCGCACGTCAATCCCAAGTGACTCATAGAATATAGTTGTGCTTCCCCGGCAATGGTGCCAGAAAAGGTCTTGATAACCCACAAGTGTAGGGGATCGCAACAGTTTTGAGGGTAGAGTATTCAACCCAAATTTATTGATTCGCCACAAGGGGAAGCGAAAGAATACTCACAAATATTAGCAGCTGAGTTTGTCAGATTCAACCACACCTGAAAGATTAGTGTCTACAAGCAAAGTATCAGTAGCAAAGTAGTATGATAGCAATGGTGTCAGAAACAGATCTGTTGACAGCAGACTATTCCTAACTGTTGTATCAATGGCGCTAGTAAGTTGCACGTGGATGGGGAAATATTCTTCCCTGGCAACAGTGTCAAAAAAGTCTTGCAACAAGTAACAACAAAGTAGCAAGGAACATCAGTAGCAGCAGAATAACAACAGTAGCAACAGTAGTAGCAAAGTGGCCCAATCCCTTTTGTAGCAAGGGACAAGCCTGGACAAAGTAACGTAGCAAGGACCAGTAGTAAAAGACTCGTAGGCAGTGGATCGGTGATGGATGAGTATACCGGATGTGATTCATCATGTAACAGCTATAACACGGAGAGATAAGTAACTAGCTCCCGTTTGTCAATCTAATGTAGGCATGTATTCCGTATGTAGTCATACGTGCTTAAGGAAAAGAACTTGCATGACATCTATTGTCCATCCCTCCTGTGGCAGCGGGGTCCTAATGGAAACTACGGGATATTAAGGTTCTCCTTTTAATAAAGAACCGGACCAACACATTAACACTTGGTGAATACATGAACTCCTCATACTATGGTCATCTCTGGGAGTGGTTCCGACTATTGTCACTTGGGGGTTGCCGGGTCATAACACATAGTAGGTGACTACAACTTGCAAGATAGGATCTAAAACACACATGTATTGGCGACAACATAATTGGTTCAGATCTGAAATCATGGCACTTGGGCCCTAGTGACAAGCATTAAGCATAGCCAAGTAGTAGCAACATCAATCTAGAACATAGTGGATACTAGGGATCAATCCCCGTCAAAAATAACTCGATTACATGATAGATCTCATCCAACTCATCACCGTCCAGCAAGCCTATGATGAGATTACTCACGAACGGTGAAGAGCATCATGGAATGGTCGATGGAGGACGGTTGATGATGACGATGGAGACGATTTCCCTTCTCCGGAGCCCAGAATAGGCTCCCGATCTGCCCTCTAGATGAAGAACAGGAGGTGCGGCGCCTTCGTATCGTAAAATGTGATGAAACCTTCTCCCTGATTTTTTTCTGGGCGAGACGGAAGATATAGAGCTGAGTTTGGGGGCGGTGGTGCCACGTGGGCCCCACAATCCCTCACAGTGCGGCCTTGGGGGTGGCCGCGGCCCAGGGCCTTGTTGCCCACTAGCACGCCCCCTTCGGTTGATCTTTGCGCAGGTATTTTTCTTTTATTCCAGAAAAATTCTCCGTAAATTTTCAGGACATTCTGAGGACTTTTATTTCTGCACAAAAACAACACCATGGCCATTTTGCTGAAAACAACGTTAGTCCGAATTAGTTCCGTTCAAATCATGCAAGTTAGAGTCCAAAACAAGGGCAAAAGAGTTCAGAAAAGTAGATACGACGGAGACGTATCAGTAATACATGTGTTGGTGACCAAAGGTTAGTCGGAGTCCCGAATGAGATCCCAGATGTAACGAGGAGCTACATAATGGTCTATAGGTAAATATTTATATATAGGAAAGTGGTATTCGGGTTTCGGAATAGTTTCAGAGATTTCCGATATAGTACTAGGAGTGCCGAAAGAGTTTCGGGGGTCCACCAAGAGGGGCCCACCTACCCCGGTGGGCCACATGGGCCTAGGAGGTGGCGCACCATCCCTAGTGGGCTTGGGAAGCTAACCTCAAGAGGCGCATGCGCCAAGGCTTGAGAGAGGAGGTGGTGGAGTAGTCCTCCAAAGGGTGTCCACCTCCCTTGTGGGAGGTGTACACTCCCCTACTTCGGCCGAATCTATCCTCCTTGGAAAAGGGGCCAAGGCAAGCCCACCTACGCCTTCCTCCTATATATAGTGGAGGTTTTGAGGGAAGCCACCACGTGAAAAAGCCACGTGCCGCCCTTTCCCCATAGATCATCTTCTCCCTCTAGACCGGTTTCGGTATTGCTTGGCGAAGCCCTATCGGAACAACTCCACCACCACCGCCGCCATGCTGTCGTGCTGATGGAGAACTCATCTAACTCTCCACCCTTGCTTGCTGGATCAAGGAGGTGGAGATCGTCATCAAGCTGTACATGTGCTGAACGCGGAGGTGCCGTCCGTTCGACACTATATGGGGACGGATCGTGATGGGATCACGGGATGGATCGTGGTGGGATCGCGGGACATATAGTGATTTGGATCGCGAATACGTTCAACTACATCAACCATGTTATATATGCTCCTGCTTAGCGATCCACAAGGGTAGGTAGATGCACTCCCCCTCTTGTAGTTGCTAGTCTCCATAGATTTATCTTGGTGAGCGTAGGAATTTTTTGTTTCCCATGCGATGTTCCCCAATAGAGTATACCCAGCTTTTCACAAAGAGTAAGAGCAGGCCTGAAGTACCTGACATTTTGCTGTAAATATTCCACATAAATGGATTTGACATTGGGAACATACAAGTCTTGTTTACGATTCAGAACATCACTGTAGATAGATAGTTGCTGCCTGGTCCAGAAGGGACGGTTGCGGAGAGACGGGTCCTGAGGTTCCCCATAGGTATTAATATTGCGAGACATCCAGAAGTCCATAGCTTTCAGAGTTGCCATGGATTGGGACTTTGATGGCCTGACAGCAGGGCGCTTCCCCTTAGACTTGGAAGCAGCGTGGCTAGCACTCTCCTCTTGAAGAGAGCCCTGCGGTTGACTTGAGCTATGTGCCTCAGATGTATGGTAATGCTTCGTGCTTCCACGGCTGGGGTTCGTCCTACGCTCCTGATGACCATAGATGCCACCTCCTGAGATCCAAAACATAACCAGAGGAAAACCTGAGAGTAAACGATGTGCATAAGTCAACAAGAAACCAAGAAATGGTAGAAAAAGGTGATGAAATAGTAGGAATGAAGTGCACATGTCAGCCCAGAGCGGTAGTATCGCTGCCAGGAGCAGTACTGCCTCTTATGGGTGGTAGTACCGCCCAGAAGAGCGGTAGTACCGCTCAGGGAAGAGGCCATGGTGTGAAAACCACCACTCGTCAGATCCGGTACTACCGGGGATGCCACGAGCATGAAATTCCTACAAGAACATCAAGTCTACTCCCTAGCCACCTTCCACACCCTACTCATGCTATGAATCGGGACTAAAAAACAAGGGATACAACTCATATTGCCCATAACCTAGATCTTAAAAATAGAACAAATAAAGAGAAGAACGGGGGTAATACCGATATCCATGGAAAGAGGAAGGGGTTGAGATCGATTCCACCGGTTGGAATCATGAAAGAACGACCAAAAACGGAGATCAGTAGCAGCCACCGGAGCCCTTGGGTCGCCTGGCGAGAGAAACCCACGATGAGGAGTGGGGATGAATGGGTATGGGGAGTGGAAACTGGCCCTGCCCATGCCCCATAACCCCGTGTGGAGCCACAGAAGCGGTAGTACCTGTGCGACCAACGGTACTACCTATTATCATCGGTAGTACCGCTCGGGGCAGTGCTACTACCACCCCAGACATCCAAAAAAGAAGCAGATAAGTATATTTTTGGTAACACAAAAGTGACATGAGACTTTAAAGCACTGTCACGGTGACAGTGACACTCCAAGTTGTGAAGAAATAAAATAGAGATAAATCAACTTGGAGTGACACAAAATAAATACAACACGCTCTCAAGATGCAAATGCCTCAAGTATGAGGGGGTGGTGGCCGAAGCCACCTATGTTTGAGTCAATTGGTATGGCACTGCGAATATTTTAACCTTGGGCCCAAGACTAAAACTTGGCTTTAATGTGAAATACTTGATCGATTTATGCTAATAGGGGGAGGGAGAGTTCATTGAGAGAACAACACCCCCTAAATCCATGCCTACATCTAAACAAGATAGTATGATGAGAGTGGTGAGGTTTTCCTAATTTCAATTCACATTGCTCAAATCAATGATATTTTGCTCATGCATTGAATCGCAAAATCTTGCTTCATTAAATGGCTTCATGAAAATGTGTGCAAGTTGACCATTAGTGTTAAGGTAAATGAGATCAATTTCCCCACGCTCAATATGATCCCGGATGAAATGGTGACGAATACTAATGTGCTTCACTTTGCAGTGTTGAACCGGGTTTTTTTGGAGATCGAGATTGCACTTATATTATCACAATAAAGAGGCACTTTGTTATAGGTGACACCATAATCCTTTAAAGTTTGCCTCATCCAAAGCAACTGAGCACAACATCTTGCAGCAGTTACATACTCGGCCTCGATGGACAAGAGAGAAACACAATTTTATTTCTTTGAAGACCAACTTACGAGAGAGCGGCCAATGAATTGGCAACCTCCGTAAGTTGACTTCCTCACCACATGGTCTCCCGCCCAATCCGAATCAAAGTATCCTATGAGATCAAATGAAGAACCTTTGGGATACCATAAGCCAAAGTTTGGGGTATGAGCCAAATATCGAAAGATTCGCTTGACCGTCACATAGTCACTTTCCTTAGGTGTGGATTGAAATCGTGCACAAATTCCCACACTCAACATAATATCCGCTCTAGATGCACAATAGTAAAGCAAAGAGCCAATCATAGAGCAATATACCTTTTAATCCATAGCTTTACCATTGGGATCGAGGTCAAGATGGCAGTTGAGAGGCATGGGAGTGTTTGCCTTAGCCGGTTAGAGATCATCCATCTTGAACTTCTTGAGCATGTCTTGGGTATATTTTGCTTGATTGATGAAAGTTCCTTGACTTTGTTGCTTGACTTCGAATCCAAGTAAAATCTTCAACTCTCCCATCATAGACATCTCAAATTCTTTGGTCATTAGTGGGGCAAACTCTTGAGTAAAAGCTTTGTTAGGAGAACTAAAGATAATATCATCAACGTATAGTTGGCATATGAACAAAATCGCTTTGACATTCTTAATAAAAAGTGTGGGGTCAATTTTCCAAATTATAAACACACGATCATGGAACATCTTAGTAAGGTGCTATACCATGCTCGTGGGGCTTGTTTAAGGCCATAGAGTGCCTTATCGATAATGTAAACATGACTGGGAACTTGGGATGCTCGAACCCAGGGTGTTGCTTGACATATACCAACTCCTGAAGGGGACCATTAATAAATGCACTCTTCACATCCATTTGATATAATTTGAAGTTATGATGTGAAGCAAATGTAACAACATGCGAATAAATTCAAGGCGAGCAATGAGAGCAAATGTTTCACCATATCGATGCCCTCGACTCGGGAGTAGCCTTGTTCTACCAATCTTGCCTTGTTATGAACGACGACACCGTTTGCATCTTACTTGTTCTTAAAGATCCACTTCGTTCCAATGACATTGTGGTTCTCCTTCGGTCTTGGCATCAGTTGCTACACTTTGTTGTGCTCGAAGTTGTTGAGTTCATCATGCATGGCTTCAACCCAGTCCATTCTTCAAGCTCTTCTTGTACCTTTAGGGGTTCAATGCAATAAACAAACGCATGATGTGCACTGCAGTTTGTTAACTGTCGACGACTGGTTACCCCTTTCATCAAGCTACCACAAACATTCTCTAACACATGAGACTTATTTATGAGCTTGGCAGCACGTCTTTCTCGAATCTCCTTAGGGGTAAGTTGAGGAGGAAGCTTTTTGTGACCTTTACCGCCTGTGTGATCTTGCTCTTGATCTTGAGCTTGGTCTTGATCATGAGCATTATCTTGATCTTAAGCTTGCTTGGAGGTGTGAGCTTGATCAAAGACATCACTTGGTGAAGCACAATCATGTGATTGATCTTCTCCTTGATCTTGATCACAAGGTTGAGGGCCTTCACTTTGTTCTTCGGAAGCGTGTGAGTCTTGCGTCCATGATGGTTCGACTTGAGTGGAACATTGTCCTTCTTCTTCTGCCACAAGGGGTTCCTTAAGAGGTAGGAAATATCCCACACCCATACCTCTTATGGCTTGGGCAGGAATTTCATCACCTACATCACAAAGACCACTTTTCTCCACTTGGAGCCATTATTCTCATAAAACTCCATGTTACTCGTCTCCTCAATGAGTCCATTGGACTTTTTGAGGACACGATAAGCACGAGAGTTTGTAGCATAACTAACAAATATGCCCTCTTGAGCTCTAGGTTCAAATTTAGACAAACGAGAACCTTTCTAAAGAATGAAACACTTACAAACGAACACCCGGAAGTACTTGAGGTTGGGCTTGTTACTGGTAAGAATTTCATAAGGATTCTTGTTCAAGCCTTTGCAGAGGTAGAGCCTATTAGATGCATGACATGCGGTGTTGATGGCTTTGGCCCTAAAGTTATACAGAGATTTAAACTCCGCCATCGTGGTTCTTGCCACGTCCATAAACGTCCGGTTCTTCCTTTCCGCTACACCATTTTGTGGAGGGGTATATGGTGCGGAGTATTGATGATTGATTCCCTCATCACTCAAAAATTCATTTAAGGTGTAATTCTTGAGCTCGATGCCATTGTCATCAATATCTTTGCCTCATGTTGACGTTGAACTTCATTGGCAAAGTTGATGACGGTTTGTTGGGTCTCACTCTTCCTATTGAAGAAGTACACCCAAGTATATCTTGAGTAATCATCCACTATCACCAAGCAATACTTTCTTCTCCCAAGACTATCGAAAGATGGAGGACCAAAGAGATCCATGTGGATGAGCTCCAAAAGCCTCTTCGAGTATATGGTAGTCGTGGGGCGGTGAGCTGTCTCATGTACCTTTCCTTCAATACAAGCACCGCAAGCATGATCTTTGGCAAAACTCACATTTGTTAGTCCAAGAACATGACCCCCTTTGAGGAGACTTTTCGAAGATCTCATATTTACATGGGCTAGTCGATGATGCTAGAGCCATCCCACATCAACTTTAGCCATTAGGCAAGTCGTGGCCTTAGTGGGTCGCTCCAAAAAGTTAACCACATAGAAACTGTTCTCGACATGCCCAAAGAAAGGTACTTTAAGAGTCTTGCTCCACTAAAGGGCCACGGAGTTAATATCAAAGACCGTACTAAAAGCCATGAGTGCAAGCTGATGAATAGAAAGTAAACTGTATGCAAGGGTCTGAACAAGCATGACCTTTTCAATGGTAAGTTCCAGAGAAATTACCACCTTGCCAAGACCCAATACCTTTGAAATTGCATCATCACCAAAAGAGACTTGGGTGGCCACTGATGGGTCAGGATGAAGGTCCACCACCAAGTCCTTGCTTTCAGTCATATGATTTGTTGCTCCACTATCAATCAGCCATGACACTCCACCGGAAGCAAACTCCTGCATAAGATCAATGGTTGGATTTAGGTACCCATTCTTTAATGGGCCCTCTCAGGTTAGTAAAAAGGGTGTTAGGAACCCAAATAGACAATTCAATGTACTCTTAAGGGGAACCAACAAATTTATCAAAGACATTTGCATCACTAGCACGACATAAAACATAAGAGGGGTTAACGCCGCCGGCTTTGTTGGGAAGAAGGGTTTTGCCCTTTTTGGCATTACCACTCTTAGATTTGACTTTCTCCTTTTCATGAGTGCCCTCCCCGTCCTTGACAAAGGTTTCCTTAAGTGGGGGAGGTTGCTTGGTCTTGATGTAATTGTTCTTCTTGGACTTGGGTGAAAACCCAACTCCTTCATTTGCAACCACTTCCTTTTGATCACTCAAAAGGTCATTGAGATTCTTTTCGCCTTGAATGCATGTCACAAGGCCTTTCTCAAGTTGCTCTTTTAATTTGGAATTATCCTCAACAAGATGCACATGCTCACAATAAGGGTTAGTAGTATGAGCATTATCAACTAATACAAAAGGAGAACATGTGGCTATTTCCTTACTGAGTTTTACTTGGAGTTGAACAAGAGACTCTTTTAGAGAAGCAAGAACACTCTTCAAAGACTTTTGAGCCTTGTAAACTATGGCAAACTTTTGAGACTTTTGAGCACACGAGTAAGAACAAGAGCATGATCATGATCCATCTATAATTTAGCAAGGTCATCGTTGTGTGACTCCTCAAGAGCCAAACAAAGACCTTGCTCTTTGTCAAGGGCAATGGAAAGATCCACTATCTCACTGGCATACTCATCACTATGTCCTTGTAGCATAGAGATAGTTTCTTCATGAGTTTCAATTAGGTCACTCGCCTCTCCTAGTTGTTCCAAAAGAGAAACAAAATGCTTCTTGGTTTTACCCTTGACCTTCCTCACGAATCTATCAAAGGAATTTTCCTCAACGTTTACCTCCTCTTATTCATCTCGACTATCCATAGGAGAGGAGCTAGTGGAAATGGTAGTTTTTATGTTTGAGGTTACCTTGTTAGATGCCTTGTCCATAAGGCAGTTAGCAATCTGGTTCTCGTTGCGGGCGTTTAAGAGGGACACCTTTCTTGGTGAGGAGGATGTAATAGCCATCGAGGCCATTCCCATAACCCCACCACTTTTGTCGTCGTCATCATACTCACCGGAGAGGTACTCCTCTTGAGCCACTAGCAACTTTTGGGTCATCTTCTTGGAGAAGTTGTTCTTGTTGGGGAAGGACTTGGCTTTGTCTTTGGGAATAAGTTTGCCACCATTGTATTCCCTTTTCTCATAAGGACAGTCTGCCACAAAGTGACTCACGTTGCCACAGTTGTAGCAAGTCATCACTCACTGCTTGTCTTGGACCCACTTGAGTTGTTCTTGGAGAAATTGAGCTTTGAGTTTCTCTTGTTGCCCCGAAACTGCGTTGAGGCAAGATCCAGGTGCTCGTGATAAGAATACTTGGTGTCTTCGGGGCAAATTTCCTCTTATTATTCTTCTGCATCATCATCATCCTCCAAAACAGCCTTGGCCTTCAAAGAAAGGTTGTGCGAGTCTTTTCTTGACCGTTGGACACGAGCTAGAGCATGGTCAGCAGTCCTGTTCAATATGTTCATGGCAATGAACTCATCCAACACATCGCTTGAGGAGATGGAGTGAAAGTACGGCCTTTGAAGGATGGCGGAGGACATTGTAATGCCCAAGATGCGATCCTATCCTTATCTTGGCTCGAGGACCTCGAAAGGGATAGAAGCGCATCTCGTAGTGTCGCAAGAATGGATATCGTGGCAAGTACATGTATAAAAGAGAGGAGTATATGGAGTTGAATTACACTCGCCACTAGCTACAACATGAACAACACAATACAAAAATATATTGAATCACGATGTAGAAGAGGGGTCCGGCTACGGAAAAAATCAAACGATAAAAGAATGATGTCCATCCTTGCTATCCCAGACTGCCATTCTCGAACCCATCCTAGATCGATGAAGAAAAATAAGAAGAAACTCTAAATAGAACAATCATCGCGCCCATGTCAATGTATCGCTTTACCTATACATGCAACGGTTGTTGTAGCAATCTGTTAGCCACAGGGACTCAATAATCTCATTTCCAAAGGTATCAATACTAGCCAAGCTTAATGGGTGAGTATGGTTTAGTGGCGAGGCTGCATCAAGCAACTAAGCATTTACATGAGTGGCTAACTGACGAGTACACGAATAAGAGGGGGGGGGGGTGAGCTACACATAATGAACGTGAACTAATAATGATCTCGAAGTGATCCTGAACACCTACTTACATCAAAGATAACCCCACCACGGTCTCTCTCAGATCAGAAACTCACGAGAAGAGACTGTCACGCTTACGAACACAGTTGACATGTTCTAATTAAGTTTACTTCAAGTTTGCTATGACCTGGTGTTAAACAAAGTTTCCAAGTTGCCGCTTAACCGAGGGCACGGTTCTCAGAAAGATTTAACCCTGCATGGGTGCTCCAAGTAGTCCAGCACAAACTACCACAAGCTGCGTCGGAAACCTCGACCATGAAAAACCTGTGATCTCCTCGGATTAGTGGTGGAAAACCTCAACCTCGAGATATGCAAAGTATCCTCGCACAAGATGTTTGAGAAAGGTAAAACAAATACAACAAGGCCGCCCGACGTGTCGACGATCCCGATAGGAGCCGTGTGTCTCGTTCTCATGACACGATGGATAAGCGAAGCATATGGTGAGCTTATAGAAATCTCACGAGTTGCCCCAGGTTGGCACCGCACGGTGCTCTGGTTTTGGACAAACAACATCAGCACTGGCCCCTTGTATTATGTGGAATTACTCCTCGGGTTCATGATGCCCTATGTTTCAATATCGGTGTTCAGTATTATTATCTTGGGCAAATATAGTACCAATGTTGGGCATTTCGAGATGAGTTTTATCCCAAAACAAAAAATCTAGGGGGTCCCCATAACAACCCCAAGCATGTTAGGACCTCTCAATTATGAAACATAACACCGACACACAAGTAACTAGGGCGACAAACATGGAACAAAGCACCGATCTAGAAGGCCAAGCCTTCCGCTTTTTACCAAGTATATATGTGCATTAAATTAATTAGCAATTATATGGTGATATTCAAAAGAATATCCATGTCGCCACATGGAAAGCATCTGCACCTGCAACTACGAACGCTATAAGAAGGCTAGGCAAGCAGTAACATAGCCAAACAAGGGTTTGCTCGGATGTGGAGGGGGCTAGAGGCTTTTCATGGACATATTGGGAGGGTGATATTTAAGTGGTAGGTAGAGAGACATATTAAAAGGAACGAGACAAGTAGTATTACAATGATAGTAGTGGTATCTAGGGAAATGATCATCTTACGTGTGACCCCACTTGGAAGAAAAATGAATCCATGAAGCAGACGAACAACGTAGTCGAACGAATCCTCACACTTTGAAGCGGTTCAGTACTCTATCAAGAATAAACAATCCAGAAACAAACAATCAACACACGATAAATGCCACAACATATTCATGACATGATGTGCAAGCAATTATGATGCATGTCCATTTATTTATACACGACACGACAAAGCACAACAATTTATAACTACACGTTAAATGAAGCTCAATATGCAACTCGTCGCATATTAACGAAACTCCATATTTGAATTACTTAGTTCACACCCGTTTAGGTACATGACAATATTAAATGTTGTTAAACATTGCAAGAGGTGAAGCATAAATAAACTACACTATCTAGGCATTTTAAATAAGGTCGGAAACGACATATATTATTTTCAAAATGACCCCATATGTTAATTTAGAAATTGGTCCAGATCTGAACTAAACATATTTTGTATTTATTTAACAACAAATTAAAGTGGACCATGTGATTCTACACGTCATTCTAGTCGATTTACATATATAGATCATCTAGAACGGAGCTACGGTTGAAAAGATGTGAGCAACACAAGATGATATGCCTTGAATGCAAAATGTATGCAAATGACAACCACAAGAATGTTAAAACATCGATGAACAAGATATGATGGAAATACATAAAATTCTAGGCAAGTCCCCATATGCAAATTAAGTTTCGGTATTGTTCCGCATATAACAGAATTTAACAGTTGTTAAACAACAAAATAAATGCTAATATGTTATTCTACACATTTTCTAGTGAAGTTACATATGTGGATCATTTTAATTGGAGCTATGAGACAAACTGTTTTAATATGACATTAATGATAATTTTATTAAATATTAGTACTTGCCCAACCTTCTTATAGCGTTCGTAGTTGCACGTGCAGATGCTTTCCATGTGCCAACATGGATATTCTTTTGAATATCACTATATATTTGCTATTTAATTTAATGCACCTATATACTTTGTAAAAGGTGGAAGGCTTGGCCTTCTAGATCAGTGTTTTGTTCCATCTTTGCCGCCCTAGTTACTTGTGTACCGGTGTTATGTTCCATAACAAGGAGCCCCTAATATGTTTGGGGTTGTTATGGGGACCCCCTACATTTTTGTATTTGGGATAAAACTCGTGTGGCAAGGCCCAACATTGGCACTATATTTGCCCAAGATAATAATAGTGAACACCGTTATTGAAACATAGGGCATTATGAACCCGAGGAGTAATTCAACATCATACAGGGGGCCAGTGCTAATTGTGCTGGTCGAAAACCAAGGCACCCCGCGGTGCCAACTCGGGGCAACTTGGGAGATTTCTATAAGGACATCGTACGCTTCGCTTATCCCTCGTGTCATGAGAACGAGATACGCGGCTCCTATTGGGATCGTCGGCACGCTAGGCGGACTTGCTGGATTTGTTTTACCTTTCTCAAACGTCTTGTGTGATGGATTCCGAGGATACTTCGACCTATCTCAAGGTTGAGGTTTTCCCCTAGTAATCCGAGGAGATCACGGGTTTTCCATGGTCGAGGTTTCTGACGCAGCTTGTGGTAGTTTGTGATGGACTAGTTGGAGCAACCCTGGAGGGTTAAATCTTTCTGAGAGCCGTTCCCGCAGTTACATGACAACTTGGAAACTTTGTTTAACACCTTGTCATAGCAAACTTGAAGTAAACTTAATTAAAACATGCGAAATGTGTGCGTAACTGTGACTGTCTCTTCTCGTGAGTTTATGATCCGATACAGGACACCGTGGGGTTATATTTGTTGTAAGTAGATGTTCAGGATCACTTTGAGATCATTATTAGTTCACGTTCGTTATGCATAGCTCACCCTCTCTTATTATTGTAATCATAAGTTAGCCACTCAAATAAATGCTTAGTTGCTTGATGCAACCTAACCACTTAACCATAACTCACCCATTAAGCTTTGCTAGTCTTGATACCTTTGGAAATGAGATTGTTGAGTCCCTCTAGCTCATAGATTACTACAACAATAGTTGCAGGTACATGTAAAAAGATACTTTGACGTGAGCATGATGATTGTTCTATTTGGAGTTTGCTACTCTTCTTCTTCATCGATCTAGGATGGGTTCATGACTGGAAGCCTGGGATAGCAAGGATGGGCGTCCTTCTTTAATCGTTTGATTTCGTCCGTTGTCGGACCCAACTCTTCTACATGGTTATTGAATATGTTGTTGTATTGCGTTGTTCATGTTGTAGCTTGTGGCAAGTGTAAGCCAATTCCATATACCCATCTCTTCTATACATGTACTTGCAAGGATATCTATTCTTGCAACATGACGAGATGCGCTTCTATCACTGTCAAGGCCATGAAGCCAAAATAAGGATAGGATCACATCTTGGGTGTTACAATGTCCTTTGTCATCCGTCCAATAACGGACATTCACTCCATGTCCTCAAGCGATGTGTTTGATGAGTTCATTGCCATTGACATATTGAACAAGATCGCTGACAATGCTCTAGCTCATGTCCAATGGTCATGAAAAGACTTGCCCAATGTTGCTTTGAAGTCCAAGGCTATTTTGGAGGAATATGAAGAAGAAGGAGAAGAAGAGTAATTTTCCCCGTAGACACCAAGTAAGCTTTGTTGGAAATATGTCCTAGAGGCAATAATAAATTAGTTGTTATTATATTTCCTTGTTCATAATAATCGTTTATTATCGATGCTAGAATTGTATTAATTGGAAACTCAAATACATCTGCGGATAGATGGACAACACACTGTACCTAGTGAGACTCTAGTTGACTAGTTCATTGATCAAAGATGGTCAAGGTTTCCTGGCCATAGGCAAGTGTTGTCACTTGATAACGGGATCACATCATTCGGAGAATCATGTGATGGACAAAGACCCAAATTATATATGTAGCATATTGATTGTGCCATTTTATTGCTATTGTTTTCTGCATGTCAAGTATTTATTCCTATGACCATGAGATCATATAACCAACTTGCACCGGAGGAATACCTTGTGTGCATCAAACGTCGCAACATAATTGGATGACTATAACGGTGCTCTACAGGTATCTCCGAAGGTGTCCGTTGAGTTAGTATGGATCAATAATGGGATTTGTCACTCCGTGTGACGGAGAGGTATCTCGGGGCCCACTCGGTAATACAACTTCACACACAAGCCTTGCAAGCAATGTGACTAAGTATAAGTCACGGGATCTTGTATTACGGAACGAGTAAAGAGACTTGCCGGTAATGAGATTGAAATAGGTATGCGGATACCGAAGATCAAATCTCGGGCAAGTAACATATCGAAGGACAAAGAGAATGACATACGGGATTATATGAGTCCTTGACACTAAGGTTCAACCGATAAGATCTTCCGAGAATATGTAGGATCCAATATGGGCATCCAGGTCCAGCTATTTTATATTGAACGAGGAGTACCTCGGGGCATGTGACGCATGTCTACATAGTTCTCGAACCCGCAGGGTCTGCACACTTAAGGTTCGATGATGTTTTAGTATAGTTGAATTATATGTGGGGTTAGTGAATGTTGTTCGGAGTGCCGGATGAGATCACAGACGTCACGAGGGTTGCCGGAATGGTCCAAAAATGAATATTGATATATGATGGCTTCATTTGGTTACCGGAACGTATTCGGGCATTACCGAGATTGTACCAGGAGTGACGAATGCGTTCCGAAAGTTCACCGGGAGGGGGGCAACCCACCCGGGGGAAGCCCAGTGGCCCTTGGGTGGTGCACCAGCCCTTAGTGGGCTGGTGGGACCGCCCAAGAGGGCCTTGGCGCCATTAGAAGAAAACCAAAGAAAGAAAAAAGGGGAAGTGGGAAGGAAGAGAAGGACTCCACTTTCCAATCCTAGTTGGAGTAGGATTGGAGTAGGAATCCTCCTCTCCTCCTGGCCGACGCCCCTTGGGGACTTGGTCCTCAAGGCAAGCCTCCCCCCTCCCTCCTATATATAGTGGTGATTTAGGGCTGATTTGAGACATCTTTTTGCGACGTACAACTCAAATCTAGACACCATAGTTCTTCCTCTAGATCGTATTTCTACGGAGCTCGGGCGGAGCCCTATAGGAGTAGATCATCACCACCACCGGAGCGCCATCACGTTGCCGGAGAACTCATCTACTTCTCCCTCTTGCTTGCTCGATCAAGAATGCCGAGATCATCGTCGAGCTGTATGTGTGCTGAACGCGGAGGTGCCGTCCGTTCGGCACTAGATCAGAACGGATCATGAGACGGATCGCAAGACGGTTCGTGAGACGGATCGCGAGACGGTTCGTGGGACGGATCACGGGACGGATCGTGGGACAGTTCGTGGGGTGGTATGAGGGACGTGAAGACATTCCACGACATCAACCGCGTTTCTTAACGCTTCCTGTTGTACGATCTACAAGGGTACATAGATCCAGATCTCCTCTCGTAGATGGACATCACCATGATAGGTATTCGTGTGCGTAGGATTTTTTTCCCATGCAACGTTCCCCAACAGTGGCATCATTATCTAGGTTCATTTGTAGATGTTATCTCAAGTAGAACACAAAGGGTTTTGTGGACGGTGATGTTCGATTTGCTGCCCTCCTTAGTATTTTCTTGATTCGGCAGTATTGTTGGATTGAAGCGGCCCGGACCGCATTATTGGTATGCTTATGAAAGACTGGTTTCATCGATTGACATGCAACCTCGTTGCATAAAGATGACTGGCGGGTGTCGGTTTCTTCAACTTTAGTTGAATTGGTTATGACCGAGGCGGTCCTTGGAGAGGTTAAATAGTAGTTTACACATCTCCCTTGTGGTTTTTGGGTAAGTAAGATGCGGTCATACTAGATACCCATAGCAGCCACGTAAAACATGCAACAACAAATTAGAGGACGTCTAACTTGTTTTTGCAGGGTATGCTTGTGATATGATATGGCCAATGACGTGATGTGATATATTGGATGTATGAGATGATCATGTTGTAATAGTTAATATCGACTTGCACGTCGATGGTACGGCAACCGGCAGGAGCCATATGGTTGTCTTTAAACTAACGTTTGTGTTTGCAGATCCGTTTACTATATTTCTAGGACGTAGCTTTAGTAGTAATAGCATAAGTAGCACGATAACCCCGATGGCGACACGTTGATGGAGATCATGGTGTGGCGCCGGTCACAAGAAGATCATGCCGGTGCTTGAGTGATGAAGATCAAGAAGCACAAGATGATGGCCATATCATGTCACTTATGAATTGCATGTCATGTTAATCCTTTTATGCGCCTTATTTTGCTTAGAACGACGGTAGCATTATGAGGTGATCTCTCACTAAAATTTCAAGACGAAATTGTGTTCTCCCCGACTGTGCACCGTTGCGACAGTTCGTCGTTTCGATACACCACGTGATGATCGGGTGTGATAGACTCAACGTTCACATACAACGGGTGCAAAATAGTTGCACGCGCGGAACACTCGGGTTAATCTTGACGAGCCTAACATGTGCAGACATGGCCTCGGAAAACATGAGACCGAAAGGTCGAGCATGAATCATATAGTTGATATGATTAGCATAGAGATGCTTACCATTGAAACTATTCTCAACTCACGTGATGATCAGACCTGAGTTAGTGGATTTTGATCATGTACCACTCAAATGACTAGAGAGATGTACTTTTTGAGTGGGAGTTCTTAAGTAATATGATTAACTGAACTAATTATCATGAACCTAGTCTAATGGTCTTTGCAAATTATGATGTAGCTTGCGCTATAGCTCTACTGTTTTTTAGATGTTCCTAGAGAAAATTTAGTTGAAAGTTGATAGTAGCAACTTTGCGGACTAAGTCTGTAAAACTGAGGATTGTCCTCATTGCTACGCAGAAGGCTTATGTCCTTAATGCACCACTCGGTGTGTTGCACCTCGAGCGTCGTCTGTGGATGTTGCGAACATCTGACATACACGTTTTGATAACTACGTGATAGTTCAGTGCGTAATACTTAATGGCTTAGAAGCAAGGCGCCAAAGACTTTTTGAAACGTCGGGGAACATAAGAGATGTTCTAGGAGATGAAATTGAGATTTCATGATCGTGCCCTTGTTGAGAGGTGTGAGACCTCCGACAAGATTCTTTGGCTACAAAATAGAGGAGAAAAACTCAAATCATTGGGCATGTTTTCAGATTATCTGAGTGCACTAATCGCTTGAATCAAGTGGGAGTTAATCTTCTAGATGAGATAGTAATGGTTCTCCAAAGTTACTGCCACCAAGCTGCTAGATCTTCGTGATGAACTATAACATATCAAGGATAGGTATGATGATCCTTGAGCGATTCACAATGTTTGACACTTCGAAAGTAGAAATCAAGAAGGAGCATCAATTGTTGATGGTTAGTAAAACCACTAGTTTCAAGAAGGGCAAGGTCTAGAAGGGATACTTCATGAAACGACAAACCAATTGCTGCTCTAAATAAGAAACCCAAGATTGAACCCAAACCCGAGAGTAAGTGCTTCTGTTATGAGGGGAACGACCACTGAGGCGGAGCTACCCTAGATACTTGGTAGATAAGAAGGCTGGCAAAGTCGATAGAAGTATATTTGATATACATGATACTGATGTGTACTTTACTAGTACTCCTAGTAGCACGAGGGTATTGGATACCGGTTCGGTTGCTAAGTGATTAGTAACTCGAAATAAAAGCTACAATATAAATGGAGACTAGCTAAAGGCGTGGTGACGATATGTGTTGGAAGTTTTTCCAAGGTTGATGTGATCAAACATCGCACGCTCCGTCTATCTTCGGGATTGGTGGTAAAACCTAAATAATTGTTATTTGGTGTTTGCGTTGAGCATGAACATGATTGGATTGTGTTTTTGCAATACGATTATTCATTTAAAGAGAATAATAGTTATTCTATTTGCTTGAATAATTACCCTCAATGGTTTATTGAATCCCGATCATAGTGTTACACATGTTCGTAATATTGGTGCCGAAAGATACAAAGTAATAATGATAGTACCACTTAGTTGTGGCACTGCCACTTGAGTCATGTTGGTGTAAAATGCATGAAGAAGCTCCATGCTGATGGATCTTTGTACTCACTCATTTTTGAAACGTTTGAGACATGCAAACCATACCTGTTGATATAAATGCATGAAGAAGCTCCATAGATATGGATCGTTTGGACTCACTTGATTTTGAATCACTTGAGACATGCAAAACATGCCACATGAAACAAGAGAGTAACTTGTTGGGAGTGATACATTTTTGATGTGTGCAATCCAATGAGTGCTGAGGCACGCAGTGGATATCGTTATGTTCTTACTTCACTGACGATTTGAGTAGATACAGGAGTATTTACTTGATGAATCACAAGTCTGAAATATTGAAAAGTTCAAAGCTGTTTCAGAGTGAAGATCGTGACAAGAGGATAAACTGTCTACGATATGATCATAGAGATGAATATCTGAGTTGCGAGTTTTGGTACACAGTTAAGACAATGTGGAAATTGTTTCGCAAGTCATGCCACCTAGAACACCATAGTGTGATGGTGTGTCCGAACGTCATAGCCACGCCCTATTTTGATATGGTGGATACTATGATGTCTCTTATCAAATTACCACTATCGTTTATGGGTTATGCATTAGAGACAAACACATTCACTTTAAATAGGGCACCGCGTATTTCCGTTGAGATGACACAGTATATAATATGGTTTGGAGAAACTTAAAGCTGCCGTTTCTTAAAAGTTTGGGGCTGCCACGCTTATGTGAAAAAGTTTCAGTCTGATAAGGTCGAACCCAAAGCGGATAAATGCTTCTTCATAGGATATCCAAAACAGCTGGATACTTCTCCTATCTCAGATCCGGAACCAAAGTGTTTGTTTCTAGAAACGGGTCCTTTCTCGAGGAAAGGTTTCCCTCGAAAGAATTGAGTGGGAGGGTGGTGGAACTTGATGAGGTTAGTGAACCGTCGCTTCAACCAGTGTGTAGCAGGGCGCAGGAAGATGTTTCCTATGGCGCCTATACCAATTGATGTGGAAGCTGATGATGGTGATCACTAGAGCTTCGGATCAAGTTACTACAAACCTCGTAGGTCGACAAGGTTGCGTACTACTACAGAGTGGTATGGTAACCCTGTCTTGGAGGTCATGTTGTTGAACAACAATGAACCTATGAGCTATGGAAAAGCGATGGTGGGCCCGAATTCTGACAAATGGATGGAGGCCATGAAATCCGAGAGAGGATCCATGTATGAAAACAAAGTGTAGACTTTGGAAGAACTACTTGATGTTCGTAGGACTATTGAGTAAAGATGGATCTTTGAAAGGAAGACAGACGATGATGGTGAAAAGTCACCATTGAGAAAAGATCGACTTGTCGCAAAGATGTTTTCGACAAGATCAAAGAGTTGACTATGATGAGACTTTCTCACTCATAGCGATGCTAAAAGTCTGTTGGAATTATGTTAGTAGTTGCTGCATTATTCATAAAATATTGCACATAGGATGTCAAAACAATTGTTTCCTCGATTTCCTTGAAGAAAGGTTGTATGTGATACATCCAGAAGGTTTTATCGATCCTAAGGATACTAACAAGTATGCAAGCTCAAGCGATCCTTTTATGGACTCATGCTAGCATCTCGGAGTTGGAATATACGCTTTGATGAGATGATCAAAGCTTTTGGGTTTATGCAAGGTTTATGAGAAACCTGTATTTACAAAGAAGTGAGTGGGAGCACTATAATATTTCTGATAAAGTGTATGTGGTTGACATATTGTTGATCGGAAGTAATGTAGAATTTCTATAAAGCATAAAGGTTGTTTTAAAGGGGTTTTTCAAAGGAAGACCTGGATAGAGCTACTTGAACATTGAGCATGAAGATCTATGGAGATAGATCAAAATGCTAAAGAGAACTTTCAAATGAATTGCATGCCTTGACAAGTTTTTTGAAGGAGTTCAAAATAGATCAGCAAAGAAAGAGTTCTTGGCTGTGTTGTAAGGTGTGAATATGAGTAAGACTCAAAAGCCCGACCACGGAAGACGAAAGAGAAAGGATGAAGGTCGTCCCCTATGCCTTAGCCATAGACTCTACAGTATGCCATGCTATGTGCCGCACGTGATGTATGCCTTGACACAAGTCTGTTAAGAGGTACAGAGAGTGATCCAGGATTGAATCACTGAACAACAGTCAAAGTTATCCTTTGTAATTGATAGACTAAGGAAATTTTCTCGATTATGGAGGTGGTTAAAGAGTTCGTCGTAAAGGGTTACGTTGATGCAAGCTTTGACATTAATCCGAATAACTATGAGTAGTAAAACGGATTCGTATAGTAGAGAAGATATTTGGAGTATTTTTGAATAACACGTAGTAGCAACATCTATAAGATGACATAAAGATTTGTAAAGCACACACGGATCTGAAGGATTCAGAACCGTTGACTAAAACCTCTCTCACAAGCAAGACGTGATCAGACCACAGAACTATATGGGTGTAGGATTTGTTGAAATCACATGGTGATGTGAACTAGATTATTGACTCTAGTGCAAGTGGGAGACTATTGGAAATATGTCCTAGAGGCAATAATCAATTAGTTGTTATTATATTCCTTGTTCATAATAATCGTTTATTATCCATGGTAGAATTGTATTGATTGGAAACTCAAATACGTGTGTGGATACATAGACAACACACTGTCCCTAGTGAGCCTCTAGTTGACTAGTTCGTTGATCAAAGATGGTCAAGGTTTCCTGGCCATAGGCAAGTGTTGTCACTTCATAACGGGATCACATCATTAGGAGAATCATGTGATGGACAAAGACCCAGATTATATACTTAGCATATTGATCGTGTCATTTTGTTGCTATTGTTTTCTGCATGTCAAGTATTTATTCCTATGACCATGAGATCATATAACTCACGGGCACCGGAGGAATACCTTGTGTGCATCAAACGTCGCAACGTAACTGGGTGACTATAAAGGTGCTCTACAGGTATCTCCGAAGGTGTCCATTGAGTTAGTATGGATCAAGACTGGGATTTTTCACTTCGTGTGACGGAGAGGTATCTCATGGCCCACTCGGTAATACAACATCACACACAAGCCTTGCAAGCAATGTGACTAAGTGTAAGTCACGAGATCTTGTATTACGGAACGAGTAAAGAGACTTGCCGGTAACGAGATTGAAATAGGTATGAGGATACCGACGATCAAATCTCGGGCAAGTAACATACCGAAGGACAAAGGGAATGACATAGGGGATTATATGAATCCTTGTCACTGAGGTTCAGCCGATAAGATCTTCGGAGAATATGTAGGATCCAATATGGGCATCCAGGTCCCGCTATTGGATATTGACCGAGGAGTACCTCGAGGCATGTCTACATAGTTCTCGAACCCGCAGGGTCTGCACATTTAAGGTTCGATGATGTTTTAGTATAGTTGAGTTATATGTGTGGTTACCGAATGTTGTTCGGAGTCCCGGATGAGATCACAGACGTCACGAGTGTTTCTGGAATGGTCCAGAAACGAAGATTGATATATAAGATGGCTTCATTTGGTTACCGGAAGGTTTTCGGGCATTACCGGGATTGTACCGGGAGTGACGAATGGGTTTCGGAAGTTCATCGGGATGGGGGCAACCCACCCGAGGGAAGCCCAATGGACCTAGGGGTGGCACACCAGCCCTTAGTGGGCTGGTGGGACAGCCCAAGAGGGCTTGGTGCCATAAGAAGAAAACCAAAAAAAGAAAAAAAGGGGAAGTGGGAAGGAAGAGAAGGACTCCACTTTCCAATCCTAATTGGAGTAGGATTGGAGTAGGAATCCTCCTCTCCTCCTGGCCGGCGCCCCCTTGGTGACTTGGTCCTCAAGGAAAGCCTCCTCCCCCTCCCTTCTATATATAGTGGTGATTTAGGGCTGATTTGAGACAACTTTTTGCCACGTACAACTCAAATCTAGACACCATAGTTCTTCCTTTATATCATATTTCAGCAGGAGCAGATCATCACCACCATCGAAGCGCCGTCACATTGCCGGAGAACTCATCTACTTCTCCGTCTTGCTTGCTGGATCAAGAAGGCCGAGATCATTATCGAGCTGTACGTGTGCTGAACACGGAGGTGCCGTCCGTTCGGCACTAGATCAGAACGGATCATGAGACGGATCGCGAGACGGTTTGTGGGACGGATCGTGGGACGGTTCCTGGGGCGGTACTAGGGACGTCAAGACGTTCCACTACATTAACCACATTTCTTAACGCTTCCTGCTGTGCGATCTACAAGGGTACGTAGATCCAAATCTCCTCTGTAGATGGACATCACCATGATAGGTCTTCGTGTGCAGGGGAATTTTTGTTTCCCATGCAACGTTCCCCAACATGCTTATTACGATCACATGGCTCTTGCATCAAGGCAGTTTTGGGGCAACAAGAGAAACTCAAAGCTCAATTTCTCCAAGAACAACTCAATTGGGTCCAAAGGCAAGCAACACACAAGGACTTGCTATAACCATGGCAACGTGAGTCACTTTGTGGCAGTTTGTCCTTATAAGAAGAGGGAAGACAATGGTGGCAAACTTATTCTTACAGACAAACCCAAGTCCTTCGCCAACAAGAACAACTTATCCGAGAAGATGATCCAAAAGGTACTCGTGGCTCAAGAAGAGTACCTCTCCAATGAGAATGATAATGATGACGGAAGTGGTGAGGTTATGGAAATGGCCTCTGTGGCTATTACATCCTCCTCTCCAAGTAAGGTGTCCCTCTTCAACGACCCCAACGAGAACCGCATTGCCAAGTGCCTTATGGCTCACAGTTATGTGGCAACTTGGAAACTTTGTTTAACACCCGGTCATAGCAAACTTGAAGTAAACTTAACTAAAACATGCTAATTATGTGCGTAACTGTGACTGTCTCTTCTCGTGAGTTTCTGATGCAAGAGTGGGCACAATGGGGTTATGTTTGATGTAAGTAGGTGTTCAAGATCACTTCAAGACCATTATTAGTTCACATTCGTTATGCATAGCTCACCGCTCTCTTATAGTTGTACTCGTAAGTTAGCCACTCAAAAAAATGCTTAGTTGCTTGATGTAGCCTCACCATGTAACCATATCTCACCCATTAAGCTTTGCCAGTCTTGATACCTTTGGCAATGAGATTGCCGAGTCCCTGTGGCTCATAGATTACTTCCACAACAGTTGCACGTACACTGAAAAGCGATACTTTGACGTGAGCGCGATGGTTGTTCTATTTGGAGTTTCTTCTTGTTCTTCTTATTCTTCTTATTCTTCTTCACCATACCTCACCCATAAGTTTTTCTATTCTTGATACCTTTGGAAATGAGATTGCTGGGTCCCCTGGCTCACAGATTACTACAACAACAGTTACAGGTACATGTAAAGTGATACTTTGACGTGAGCGCGCTGATTGTTCTATTTGGAGTTTCTTCTTCTTCATCGATCTAGGATGGGTTCCAGGCTGGCAGCCTAGGATAGCAAGGATGGACACTATTTTTTTATCATTTGATTTCGTCCGTAGTCAGACCCTACTCTTCTACATGGTGATTGAATATATTTTTGTATTGTGTTGTTCATGATGTAGCTTGTGGCGAGTGTAAGCCAATTCCATATACTCATATCTTTTGTACACGTACTTGTAACGATATCCATTCTTGCAAAACGACGAGATGCACTTCTATCCCTGTGGCAGATTGTCCTTATAAGAAGAGGGAAGACAATGGTGGCAAACTTATTCTCGAAGACAAACCCAAGTCCTTCACCAACAAGAACAACTTCTCCGAGAAGATGATCCAAAAGGTGCTCGTGGCTCAAGGAGAGTACCTCTCCAATGAGAATGATGATGATGAAGAAAGTGGTGAGGTTATGGGAATGGCCTCGGTGGCTCTTACATCCTCCTCCCCAAGCAAGGTGTCCCTATTCAATGGCCCCAACGAGAACCACATTGCCAAGTTCCTTATGGCTCATAGTTATGTGGCAACTTGGAAACTTTGTTTAATACCCAGTCATAGCACACTTAAGTAAACTTAACTAAGACATGCCAACTTTGTGCATCACCGTGACTGTCTCTTCTCGTGAGTTTCTGATCCAAGAGAGGACACAACGGGGTTATTTTTGACGTAAGTAGGTGTTCAAGATCACTTCAAGACCATTATTAGTTCACGTTCGTTATGCATAGCTCACCCCTCTCTTATTATTGTACTCGTAAGTTAGCCACTCAAACAAATGCTTAGTTGCTTGATGCAGCCTCACCACGTAACCATACCTCACCCATTAAGCTTTGCTAGTCTTGATACCTTTGGAAGTGAGATTGCTGAGTCCTTGTGGCTCACAGATTACTTTCACAACAGTTGCGCGTACATGTAAAGCGATACTTTGACGTGAGCGCGTTGGTTGTTCTGTTTGGAGTTTCTTCTTATTCTTCTTATTCTTCTTAACCATACCTCACGCATAAGTTTTGCTAGTCTTGATACCTTTGGAAATGAGATTGTTGGGTCCCCCTGGCTCACATATTACTACAACAACAGTTGCAGGTACATGTGAAGTTATACTTTGACGTGAGCGCGGTGATTGTTCGATTTGGAGTTTCTTCTTCTTCATCGATCTAGGATGGGTTCCAGGCCGGCAGCCTGGGATAGAAAGGATGGACGTCATTCTTTTATCATTTGATTTCGTCCATAGTCGGACCCTACTCTTCTACATGGTGATTGAATATATTTTTGTATTGTGTTGTTCATGATGTAGCTTGTGGCGAGTGTAAGCCAATTCCATATACTCATATCTTTTGTACACGTACTTGTAACGATATCCATTCTTGCAAAACGACGAGATGCGCTTCTATCCCTGTCGAGGCTCTCGAGCCAAAATAAGGATAGGATTGGATCTTGGGTGTTACAGACATGGACTTGTTGAAAGGCATGATATCCTGGAGAAACTTACGCTTGATCCAATTGTTATCCACATCCTTGCTTCCATGATCTGGAAAAGCAACCACCATTGTTGTGATTCTTCGGTAGAGCTCACGAGGGTCCGCATTCTCAATCATTACAAATTCATCGGCCTCATAAAGTATCAATTCATAGTTAGACCGTTTAATACTTGAGCTTCCCTTGTACATGGAAATGATGTGGTCCCAACAATCTTTGGCATGAGTGAAGGGACACACGCGAAAGATCTTCAATGGAAACTGCTGCATGAAGGATGAACAAGGCGGAGTGATTGAGCAGATTGTCGACCTCTTCTCTTGGAGTGAGGTTTCTTGGATCTCGTGGGTAGTAGCCTTGCTCAATGATTCTCCAAAGCTGTGTTGAGCTGTGATTCAAATGAGCCTTGATACGAAAAACACAGTTGGAAAAACCATTCTTAACAAGCTGAGGAGGAGGACCGAGTTAAATAATACTAGTCGTCAACCCATTCCTTCGCACGGGGCATTTATCTTATATTATCTTGCAAGCCATATTGACCATATATTTACTTGTGATTTTGCGGAGGTAGGTATGCAGTCATATATGTACACACACATGGGAATTCGTATAGGTAAGCCAAATGAAATCAACATAAATAATATTTCCAACTCATGTCTTTTGTGAGAACTTGATATCAAAATATTGTCATGAAGTTCATCATATAATGAATTTGGAAAATGGAGGATGAAGTCATGCAGAAATAGTATCCCAAAATGTATTGTAGATGGTCCTATTTGGGAATGATCTAGAACTACCGAATGCGCTGATCATTTGCTTAAACATATGAATGTGATGTTTTAATCATTTATGCATGTAATACCATCTCAAAACATGCTTTAAAATCATTAAAATTGTAGGTTCTGGATGATTTTGTGTGTATATGCTATTATATTTTTTAGATACTATGATCATATGTTGCATGATGTACATTAATGCAATTTTCTGAGTGAGAACATGGAATATATTTTTTACAACAAATGGATGTAGTAATCCTAAAAATAATGTGTATATATATTTATAGTTTTCGGTGAGTGATAATTCTAATATAGAATATTATAGAATTATTTTTGACAGTATCATAAGGTTACGATGATGTATTAACATAGGATATGAAAACCAAAGCTCAAAGTAAAATCTTATAACTCTGCTATGTCCAAAACGTGCTAAATTTATGAAAAATAGATTAATCGGCTAATGGAATATCTGATGTATCATACATGATAAATGATATTTGTTTCATTCGGTGAACCTATAATGACTAAATTCTGCAAAATTTGGCAATACTATGCGAAGTGTATAAGATATATACCATGATCGTTAACTCAACATGTATAGTTAAAAAATGGTTACACTACAAATACTGATAAAAACAAATCATGACCGATGAAAGCATTTGATGGTAGAAGGAAAACAAAACAAAGAAATGTGGCCTATTAAAGCAAAAATAGTGCTCTAAGCAAAAAAAAACCGAAATTTGATGTTGCAATGGATTTCTAGCAAAGAGCATAACAAATCACTATATGATGAGAGAGGAACCATATGACATTTTTTATTTCTTGGGAACTGTATGGTTTAAACTTAAATCAAAATAATGCATCAATTATGGGAAAGGTTCCATCCATCCAAAAGAATGGAGATACTTAGAGATCACAGAAACATAAGGGATGAAACATATACTACACTATAGGAAAATAGAGTGGTACTAACAGAAAATAGTGACACAGAATATGCTCTACCACATGCTCGTTATTCACATACAAAAGATGCAGCGAATTTCATTCTAGTAAACAAAAATATACTACAAATGAAGATGTACTACAAACAAAATGTAATTTACTCCAAATAACTGAATCATGGCATAGAAAAACAAAACTCTAGGTGGCCGAGGACTTGCATGATTGAGGGCATCCATTGTTGCTTGACGATAATCAAAATACCTCATAAATTTTGAAGTCGAACCAATGCTACACATAGGAAATATGTGCAAAGCTTAAGCAACTCGTCATATTTATGTCAGGAATCTTGGAAAAGAGCTGCAAGAAAACTCAGTCACTTTATGACCAGACTGGACAAAGTACTCCATCATTGCTAATACTCTCAATGGCACACAAGCAGCTAATATAACTCGACTGCTGGGAGGCTTTACGTCCGATGTAAATCTTAAAGAAACTTCAGTCACTAGTGATCTGAAGGGCAGGGTACTAAAGTACTGCTAATCGGCGCAAAAACCCTATCAAGTGGAGCGGAGATTATCTAGAATGTACACAAGCTTTCTTCAAAAAATTTGGCAACCCATCATGGTGGCAGCTTACCGAACGGTAGGAGGGAGCGAGTATGCGCAAAAGGCAAAACGTGAGAACAGTCATGAATGCGGGTCTGGTTACACGTACATGCACCCTGAAGTGCAGTATCGTCCATGTAATTTATTGCCATTGGCTATGGAAGTCATATTGACAACATGAATGATGTAGTGCAGGAACGCTAGCTCTCTCATATTGACAACATGAATTGAAGGAGAACAAGAGATTCCCAATGCTTGATGTTCTCTATCTTTTAAAGTCCATGTAATCAGTCTAGTCTAGTTCTTTGCATTATCTTCGTGTGTTCATTTACATGACATATGACAACTAAACCTGACCTCCGAGCAAACGTTGCCACGGACATGAAGTTGTTATTCTGTAGACACCTAGAAAATGTGATGTATAATATATCAGTGCAACAGAAGAAAAAAATCTGATATGGGCGAAGGCAGATCAAAAACTGCTTTGTTCAAATCTTGTAACCGAAAGAGTGCCAATAATTAAGTAATCTCTAGCGTTGACACTGTTCTAAACTATAATATAAACATCTTAACTGAAACTAATAATCAAAAGTTAGCAACTCAAATTGTTTTTGAAAGTTTTTAATGTCACATAGGGAAATTAATTTGAAAGCACACCAATCTTGCAAAGTAGAGACTGGAGAAATTATAAGAGTAGAGACAACCTGCAGAAACCTACAAATCAAAAGTATACTATATTAGTGCAAGAGAAGAAAACTAAAAAAAGATGACATGGGTGAAGGTAGATCTAAAACATTTCGTTTCAAAATATTGTAACCTAAAGAGTACAAATAATGAATCAGTCTCGAACATTTACGTTGTTCTGAATGATAATATGGATTAAATTTCCAAAGTAGAGGATGGATAAATTATAAGAGTAGATGATGCATACGTACATGGTAAATTATTAGAGAAACAATAATTAGGGAGCAGCCGTGTGACCACCATATGAATTTTCTCCCAAACATTATTTGGTTGGCTGTTTGTCCCGCCTAGATGGCATGCACCTCTAGCTGTCTCAAACATCCCCGTCCTAGTTGCCTCTTATGGTAGTATTCATGTTATTGAGATCCTAGTGGTAGTTGGGAGAATGCACAGAAGGAGCAATCTTATTGGACATGGAAGTTGAACCCTGGGTGGCGCACCGTGGTGGGGAGAGAGAATGTCGACATATGCCAGATCGGGAGAAGGAGATGCACCATGGGGGGGGGGGAGAGGGAACGCTGCCACATGCTATATTGGGAGAAGGAAAAATGAAGTCAGAGATCGAGAGAGAGAGAGAGATCTAGAGAGTAGCGGTGCTTGCGGCTAGATTCTGGACTCTTGATGATTCTTTGTTGTTTTTTCTATGGGAGGCCAAGGTGGTACAATACGTAAGAACTCTCATTTATCTTATTTTTATAGGAGAATATGCGTTAATATCGATGAATTAAATGCTTTCAAAAAATATTGATGAATTAACTGCATTGCACGGTCCGTTCTAAATACTGGTCCTATAGGACGGACGCTCATATATTTGTTTTTCTTTTTGATATGGAACTTTTTTTGTAAGATCTACACCGTAATAAGTTGGTCCCACCAAATATATGGCTCGTATTTTCTGATTAATGTGGGAATTTCTAGGGGGTGCAGAATTAGTATAAGTATAGATGCGGTGGGTGAACCGGTCCTTGATAGACCACGGAAGGAGGAAGCGAGGAAAAGGTATTTGCCCCACTCATTCCTTGAGGCAATTTATTTTTGTCACTACTAGCATTTTCCTTTTCAGAGTTGGTCCCTGAATCCGAAGCTGTGGGATTAACCACATGCAATGGATCGGTAAACAGTTTGAAGCCATTAAGGAAATATTTGAGCATGTTTTTGACCTCGATAGCCACTGAGGATCTAAAGGTGGACATGGCCTCATTTAGATCGTCTCGGCTGACCGAGTTTGCAACCACTGCCTCGGGCAATTCCACAACCCGATCCTGGTGAGACCCTAAATAAAGAGACGAGGCTCTGATACAAATTGAAAGGATTGCTTTTCATATTCATAAATAAAAAAGATTAGGAATCGCGCTATGGTTGACTAGAGGGCGGTGGGTGAATTGGCAACTAATAATCCTAATCTTTTCTTTAATAAATTAAGTTTAGCAACAATTAGGTTGTCTAGATAAGAAACTAAGTGAGCAACCTATATGATTCTCGCAATAATAAAACCAAGTAAGTAACTAATACAAGTATTGGTAAGAAGTAACCACAAGTGGAACTGATGAAGACGAGGATGTGTTTCCAAAGTTCCTTCCCTTTGAGGGGAAGTACATCTCCGTTTGAGCGGTGTGGAGGCACCATGCTCCCCAAGATGCCACTAAAACCACCGTATTCTTCTCACGCCTTCACAGAATGGGAGGTGCTTTTATTCCACTAGTGGTACCCTTGAAGGCGGCGATTGAACCTTTACAAACAAGGTTGGGGCAATCTCCACAACTAAATTGGAGGCTCCCAATGAAACCACAAAGCTTCACCACAATGGAATATGGCTTCTAGGTGACCTCAACCATCTAGGATGCTCAAACACCCAGGAGTAAGATGATCTGCAGGGATTGGTGGGGGAAATAAAATTTCTCTTGGTGGAAGTATAGATCAAGACCCTCTCAAGCAAAATCGAGAGTATCAACAAGTTTTGTTGGCTAGGGAGAGAGATTGGACGAAAATGGAACTTGGACGAACAATGGAGATTAGGGTTGGGAAAGGTGGTCTTCTCAAGGAAGAAGAACCCCTTTATATAGTGGGGTAACAAATCCAACCGTTACCCACTCACTCAGCCTACATATGAGCAGTACTTCCACTCAAGGGAGCGGTACTACCGCTGGGTCAGAGGGCAGCAACCAAATAGGGAGGCAGATGCCGGTAGTACTACCGGAGCGGCACTACCGCTCATCAGAGGTAGTAGTACCGCCTCCTATATCCGCTCAGGATATGCTTTAGAACTAGCCCAGAAGTACCAAGGGGTTCTAGTGCGGTAGTAACAAGCGATACTACCGCCCTGCACTATCGCTTTGGAAACCGCTCGGTCCGACACGAAAAGTGTCGACACCCACGGGCAATGGCACTAGACAGTGGAACTAGATATATCACTTCTGCCCGGAGCGGTACTACCACCAACCAGGGCGGTACTACCACAAATCAGGGTGGTACTACCGCTGATAAGAGGTAGTAGCGCTCAATAGAGCGGTACTACCACTTGGATCTTTCTAGGAAGGATAGGGCAAGGTAGGATGCTTCATTGAGGCGGTAAAGAGGGTGCGAAGAAATGTGTACGTGGTGATTCCACCCAAACCTTTCCGAAGCGGACCCCCTCTTAATAGTATGGCTTTTCCTACGACTCAAGTCCACGAACAACAAAACATAAGAGAGAAAACTATCTTCATATAAATACACCGAGGGGCATGAATCGTCTTGTGCCAAATGATGAAATACCTGGAAGTCTTCGCGCACACGATTAGTCCGCAAACGCGTTATCATCAAGCACGAAAACCACATGATAAAGAATAAACAATCCGGAAACAAACAATCAACACATGATAAATGCCACAACATATTCATGACATGATGCGCAAGCAATTACGATGCATGTCTATTTATTTATACACGACACGACAAATTACAACAATTTATTACTACACATTAAATGAATCTCAATATGCAACTCATCGCATATTAAAGGAACTCCATATTTGAATTACTTAGTTCACTCCCATTTAGGTACACGACAATATTAAATGTTGTTAAACATGACAAGAGGTGAAGCATAAATAAACTACACTATCTAGGCATTTTAAATAAGGCCAGAAACGACATATATTATTTTCAAAATGACCCCATATGTTAATTTTCAAATTGGTCCAGATCTGAACAAAACATATTTTGTATTTATTCAACAACAAATTAAAGTGGACCATGTGATTCTACACGTCATTGTAGTCGATTTACATATATAGGTCATCTAGAACGGAGCTATTGTTTAAAAGATGTGAGAAACACAAGATGATATGCCTTGAATGCAAAATGTACGCAAATGACAACCCCAAGAATGTTAAAACATCGATGAACAAAATATTATGGAAATACATAAAGTTCTAGGCAAGTTTAAATGAAGCTGTAACAACGAATAAGAATTCCGGAAAGTCCCCATATGCAAATTATGTTTCGATATTGTTCTGCCTATAACAGAATTTTAGAGTTGTTAAACAACAAAATAAATGCTAACATGTTATTCTAAGCATTTTTCTAGTCAAGTTACATGTGTGGATCATTTTAATCGGAGCTACGATTAATCAGTTATGAGACAAACTGTTTTAATATGACATTATTGATAATTTTATTAAATATTACTGCTTAGCCAACCTTCTTATAGCATTGTTTGTTGCAGGTGCAGATGCTTTCCATGTGCCAACATGGATATTTTTTTGAATATCATTATATAATTGCTATTTAATTTAATGCTCCTATATACTTGGTAAAAGGTGGAAGGCTTGGCCTTCTAGATCGGTGTTTTGTTCCATCTTTGCCGCCCTAGTTACTTGTGTACCGGTGTTATGTTCCATAACAGGGAGCCCCTAATATGCTTGGGGTTGTTATGGGGACCCCCTACATTTTTGTATTTGGGATAAAACTTTTGTGGCAAGGCCCAACATTGCTACTGTATTTGCCCAAGATATTAATAGTGAACACCGTTATTGAAACATAGGGCATTATGAACCCAAGGAGTAATTCAACATCATACATGGGGCTAGTGCTAATTGTGCTGGTCGAAAACCAGAGCACCGTGCGGTGCCAACCCGGGGAAACTCGGGAGATTTCTATAAGGACATCGTACGCTTCGCTTATCCCTCGTGTCATGGGAACGAGATACTTCGGCTCCTATCGGGATTGTCGGCACGTCGGGCGGCCTTGCTGGATTTGTTTTACCTTTCTCAAACGTCTTGTGCGATGGATTCCGAGGATACTTCGGGCTATCTCAAGGTTGAGGTTTTCCCCCAGTAATCCGAGGAGATCACGTCTTTTCCGTGGTCGAGGTTTCCGACGCAACTTGTGGTAGTTTGTGATGGACTAGTTGGAGCACCCCTGGAGTGTTAAATCTTTTAGAGAGCCATTCCCGTAGTTATGTGGCAACTTGGAAACTTTGTTTAACACCTGGTCATAGCAAACTTGAAGTAAACTTAATTAAAACATGCCAAATATGTGCGTAACCGTGACTGTCTCTTCTTGTGAGTTTATGATCCGATATAGGACACAGTGGGGTTATATTTGTTGTAAGTAGGTGTTCAAGATCACTTCAAGATCATTATTAGTTCACGTTCGTTATGCGTAGCTCACCCTCTCTTATTATTGTAATCGTAAGTTAGCCACTCAAGTAAATGCTTAGTTGCTTGCTGCAGCCTAACCACTTAACCATAACTCACCCATTAAGATTTGCTAGTCTTGATACCTTTGGAATGAGATTGTTGAGTCCCTGTGGCTCATAGATTACTACAACAATAGTTGCAGGTACATGTAAAAATATACTTTGACGTGATCAGGATGATTGTTCTATTTGGAGTTTCTTATTCTTCTTCTTCATTAATCTAGGATGGGTTCGAGACTAGCAGCCTGGGATAGCAAGGATGGGTGTCGTTCTTTTATCGTTTGATTTCGTCCGTTGTCGGACCCAACTCTTCTACATGGTTATTGAATATATTGTTGTATTGCGTTGTTCATGTTGTAGCTTGTGGAAACTGTAAGCCAATTCCATATACCCATCTCTTCTATACATGTACTTGCAACGATATCCATTCTTGCAACATGCCGAGATGCGCTTCTATCGCTGTCAAGGCCATGGAGCCAAAATAAGGATATGATCACATCTTGGGTGTTACAATGTCCTTCGTCATCCGTCAAACAACGGACAATCACTCCATGTCCTTGAGCGATGTGTTGGATGAGTTCATTGCCATGGACATATTGAACAAGATCGCTGACAATGCTGTAGCTCATGTACAGTGGTCAAGAAAAGACTTGCCCAACGTTGCTTTGAAGGCCAAGTCTTTTTTGGAGGAATATGAAGAAGAAGAACAAGAAGAGTAATTTTCCCCGAAGACACCAAGTATGCTTATCACGAGCACATGGTTCTTGCATCAAGGCAATTTTGGGGCAACAAGAGAAACTCAAAGCTCAATTTCTCCAAGAACAACTCAAGTGGGTCCAAAGGCAAGCAACGCACGAGGACTTGCTACAACCATGGCAACATGAGTAACTTTGTGGCAGATTGTCCTTATAAGAAGAGGGAAGATAACGATGGCAAACTTATTCTTAAAGACAAACCCAAGTCCTTCCCCAACAAGAACAACTTCTCCAAGGAGATGATACAAAAGGTACTCGTGGATCAAGGAGAGTACCTCTCCAATGAGAATGATGATGATGAAGAAAGTGGTGAGGTTATGGGAATGGCCTCGGTGGCTCTTACATCCTCCTCCCCAAGCAAGGTGTCCCTGTTCAACGGCCCCAACGAGAACCGCATTCCAAGTTCCTTATGGCTCACAGTTATGTGGCAACTTGGAAACTTTGTTTAACACCCAGTCATAGCACACTTGAAGTAAAATTAACTATGACATCCCAACTTTGTGCATAACCGTGACTGTCTCTTCTCGTGAGTTTCTGATCCAAGAGAGGACACAACGGGGTTATTTTTGACGTAAGTAGGTGTTCAAGATCACTTCAAGACCATTATTAGTTCACGCTCGTTATGCATAGCTCACCCCTCCCTTATTGTTGTACTTGTAAGTTAGACACTCAAAAAAATGCTTAGTTGCTTGATGCAGCCTCACCACGTAACCATACCTCACCCATTAAGCTTTGCTAGTCTTGATACCTTTGGAAGTGAGAATGCTGAGTCCTTGTGGCTCACATATTACTTTCACAACAGTTGCGCGTACATGTAAAGCGATACTTTGACGTGAGCGCGTTGGTTGTTCTGTTTGGAGTTTCTTCTTATTCTTCTTATTCTTCTTATTCTTCTTAACCATACCTCACACATAAGTTTTGCTAGTCTTGATACCTTTGGAAATGAGATTGCTGGGTCCCCCTGGCTCACATATTACTACAAAAACAGTTGGAGGTACATGTAAAGTGATACTTTGACGTGAGCGCGGTGATTGTTCTATTTGGAATTTCTTCTTCTTCATCGATCCAGGATGGGTTCCAGGCCGGCAGCCTGGGATAGAAAGGATGGACGTCATTCTTTTATCATTTGATTTCGTCCATAGTCGGACCCTACTCTTCTACATGGTGATTGAATATATTGTAGTATTGTGTTGTTCATGATGTAGCTTGTGGCGAGTGTAAGCCAATTCCATATACTCATATCTTCTGTACATGCCCTTGTAACAATATCCATTCTTGCAAAGTGACGAGATGTGCTTCTATCCTCGTCGAGACCGTCTAGCCAAAATAAGGATATGATTGCATCTTGGGCGTTACAGACATGGAATTGTTGAAAGGCATGATAGCCTGGAGAAACTTACGCTTGATCCAATTGTCATCCACATCCTTGCTTCCATGATCTTGAAGAGCAACGACCAGCGTTGTGATTCTTCGGTAGAGCTCACGAGGGTCCGCATTATCAATCATTACAAATTCATCGGCCTCATAAAGTATCACTTCATAGTTATACCGTTTAACACTTGAGCTTCCCTTGTACATGGGAATGATGTGGTCCCAACAATCTTTGGCATGAGTGAAGGGACACATGAGAAAGATCTTCAATGGGAACTGCTGCATGAAGGATGAACAGGGCGGAGTGATTGAGCTGATTGTCGACCTCTTCTCTTGGAGTGAGGTTTCTTGGATCACGTGGGTAGTAGTCTTGCTCAATGATTCTCCAAATTTGTGTTGAGGTGTGATTCAAATGAGCCTTGATACGAAAAACCCAGTTGGAAAAATCATTCTTAACAAGCTAAGGAGGAGGATCGAGTTAAATAATACTAGTCGTCAACCCGTTCCTTCGCACAGGGCATTTATCTTATATTATCTTGCAAGCCATATTGACCATATATTTATTTGTGATTTTGCGGAGCTAGGTATCCAGTCATATATGTACACACACATGGGAATTCATATAGGTAAGCCAAATGAAATCAACATAAATCATATTTCCAACTCATGTGTTTTGTGAGAACTTGATATCAAAATATTGCCATGAAGTTCATCATATAATGAATTTGTAAAATGGAGGATGCAGTCATGCACAAATAGTATCCCAAAATGTACTATAGTTGGTCCTATTTGGGAATGATCTAGAACTACTGAATGCACTAATCATTTTCTTAAACATATGAATGTGATCTTTTAATCATTTGTGCATGTAACACCATCTCAAAACATGCTTTAAAATCATTAAAATTGTATGTTCTCGATGATTTTGTGTGTATATGCTATTGTAGTTTTTAGATACTATGATCATATGTTGCATGATGTACACTAATGCAATTTTCTGAGTGAGAATATGGAATATTTTTCTACAACAAATGGATGTAGTAATCCTAAAAATAATGTGTATATATATATAGTTTTCGGTGAGTGATAATTCTATTATAGAATATTATAGAATTATTTTTGACAGTATCATAAGGTTACGATGATGTATTAACATAGGATATGAAAACTAATGGTCAAAGTAAAATCTTATAACTATGCTATGTCCAAAACTTGTTAAATTTATGAAAAACAGATTAATCGGCTAATGGAATATCTGATGTATCGTACATGATAAATGATATTTGTTTCATTCGGTGAACCTATAATGACTAAAATATGCAAAATTTGGCAATACTATGCGAAGTGTATAAGATATATACGATGATCGTTAACTCAACATGTATAGTTAAAAAATGATTACACTACAAATACTGATAAAAACACATCATGACCGATGAAACCATTTGATGATAGAAGGAAAACAAAACAAAGGAGTGTGGCCTATTAAAGCAAAACTGGTGCCCTAAGTAAAAAAAAACGAAATTAGATGTTGCAATGGATTTCCAGCAAAGAGCATAACCAATCACTATATGATGAGAGAGGAACAATATGGAATTTTTCATTTCTTGGGAACTGTATGGTTCGAACTTAAACAAAATAATGCATCAATTATGGGAAAGTTTCCATCCATCCAAAAGAATAGAGATACTTAGAGATCACAGAAACATAAGCCATGGAACATATACTACACTATAGGAAAATAGAGTGGTACTAACGGAAAATAGTGACACAGAATATGCTCTACCACATGCTCATTATTCACATACAAAAGATGCAGCGAATTGCATTCTAGTAAACAAAAATATACTACAAATGAAGATGTACTGCAAACAAAATGTAATTTACTCCAAATAACTGAATCATGGCATAGAAAAACAAACATCTAGGTGGCCCAGGACTTGCATGATTGAGGGCATCCATTGTTGCTTGACGATAATCAAAATACCTCATAAATTTTGAAGTCGAACCAATGCTAGACATAGGAAATATGTGCAAAGCTTAAGCAACTCGTCATATTTATGTCAGGAATCTTGGAAAACAGCTCCAAGAAAACTTACTCAATTTATGACCAGGATGGACAAAGTACTCCATCATTGCTAATACGCTCAATGGCACCCAAGCGGCTAATATCACCCGACTGCTGGGAAGCTTTACGTCCAATGTAAATCTTAAAGAAACTTCAGTCACTAGTGATCTGAAGGGCCGGGTACTAAAGTACTGCTAATCGCCCCAAAAACCTGATCAAGTGGAGCGGAGATTATCTGGAATGTACACAAGCTTTCTACAGAAAACTTGGCAACACATCATGGTGGCAGCTTGCCGATCGTTAGGAGGGAGCGAGTATGCACAAAAGGCAAAACATGAGAACAGTCATGAATGCAGGTATGGTTACACGTACATGCACCGTGAAGTGCAGTATCATCCATGTAATTAATTGCCATTCGCTATGGCAGTCATAGCCCCAGTTAATACATGGCATGGACATGATGTAGTGCAAGAAGGCTAGCTCTCTCATATTGACAACATGAATTGAAGGAGAACATGAGATTCCCAATGCTTGTTGTTCTCTATCTTTTAAAGTCCATGTAATCAGTCTAGTCTAGTTCTTTGCATTATCTTCGTGTGTTCATTTACATGACATTTGACAACTAAACCTGACCTTCGAGCAAACCTTGCAGAGGACATGAAGTTGTTATTCTGTAGACACCTACAAAATGTGAAGTATAATATATCAATGCAACAGAAAAAAAATCTGATATGGGCAAATGCAGATAAAAAACTCCTTTGTTCAAATCTTGTAACCTAAAGAGTGCCAATAATTAAGTATCTCTAACGTTGACACTGTTCTAAACTATAATATAAACATCATAACTGAAACTAATAATCAAAATTTAGCAACTCAAATTTTATTTGAAAGTTCTTAATGTCACATAGGGAAATTAATTTGAAAGCACACCGATCTAGCAAAGTAGAGAATGTAGAAATTATAAGAGTAGATACAACCTGCAGAAACCTATAAATCAGAAGTATAATATATTAGTGTAAGAGAAGAAAACTAAAAAAAGAAGACATGGGTGAAGGTAGATCTAAAACATTTCGTTTCAAAATCTTGTAACCTAAAGAGTGCAAATAATGAATCTGTCTCAAAATTTTACATTGTTCTGAACGATAATATGCATTAAATTTCCAAAGTAGAGGATGGAGAAATTGTAAGAGTAGATGATGCATACATACATGGTAAATTATTAAAGAAACAATAATTAGGGAGCAGTCGTGTGACCACCATATGAATTTTCTCCCAAACATCATTTGGTTGGCTGTTTGTCCCGCCTAGATGGCATGCACCTCTAGCTGTCTCAAACATCCCCGTCCTAGTTGCCTCTTATGGGAGTGTTCATGTTATTGAGATCCTAGTGGTAGTTGGGAGAATGCACGGAAGGAGCAATCTTATTGGACATGGAAGTTGAACCCTGGGTGGCGCACCGTGGAGGGGAGAGAAAATGCCGGCACATGCCAGATCGGGAGAAGGAGATGCACCATGGGGGGGTGTCACACCCCGTTTTCACTACCACTTTTTCTGTAATTCAAAAATCTGAGTTTATTAAAACTTTTTCAAAACTAATGTTGTGAATGCCATGATTGTCATTGTATGATTGTATGCTTGCTCATTTGATACCACAAACCACATTTCTCATGACTTAATTATATTCAAAACCCTTTTTATTGTTTCTGGTTAAAGTAAAACCCTGCTTTGGGATTGCACTAGAAGTCCTTGATGGCAAGAAGTGTTCTTACCCAAAGTTGGTGATCTGGTTCTAGTACCATCTGAGTGCACCAAAACCATAAAATAATTATTTTATGAATTGTTTTCTTAATTTATTTGCATGTCCATTACCGAGGCCAGAAATGGTATTCCTATATGGAAAAATACTTTTCTGCCTTAGAAAAATCTGAGAAAATTTGGAGATGATCAGTAGGACATATATTTTCCATACATAAGATTCTCAACCCCTATTTATATTATTATTATCTGAGTAAAACCCTGAAAATCCTTTTTGTCTGTTTTGACCTTTTGAAATATTTCCAAAGGAAATATTCTCAATAATTCCTAGAAATTTCCTGTGGTATCCCTAAGGCATATTTGGTGCCCATGCAAAATTTCACCTTGATGCAAGGTGATTAAGGACACCAAATAGTTGCAAAACCCCTTGTGTCTAGATTGAAGTTAGAGCACACTAGTGGGGACGGGGCCATTAGCCCCGGCCCGTAAGGGGCTTTAGTCCCGGTTCAGCAACTAGGACTAAAGGGGCGGGACTAAAGGCCTAACCTTTAGTCCCGGCCCTGTTACAAGCCGGGACTAAAGGTGCTCCACGTGGGCGCCTCGTAGCGCCCCAAGGGCTGGCCCTTTAGTCCTGGTCCGTTACATGGACCGGGACTAAAGAGTTTCAGATTTTGCTTATTTTTGGGTTTTTTTTTGAATGAAATTATTTTTGGGTTTTAGGGTTTTAGGGTTTAGGTGTTCGGGAGATTAACGTGATGCCTCGCTTGGTGTTCGGGAATTAGTTTTCATATAATTTAAATAGAAATAATTATGCATATATATAAGATTAACTTATCTCACAAGCGAGCATATATATACAATTATATGCAGATCTGAATTATCGGGACTAGAGCCCGTCTATTCGATTACATGGACGAACATCAGTAATGGCCCCTAGCTACACTAAATTCTCCTTTGTCATCTATAGCTTCCGTCCTCAGAAAGGTCGCAAGCTCCTCTGCAACAGCAATCGCGCGTTGCTCTGGTAGGACCTTCGTCCTCATGGCCGTGTACTATATAAGAAGAGGAGATGAATACGAATATCAATCATGATAACAAAGAATGACGGGTAAAAATAGAGGTGTGAATGTTCATTGCTTACGTCGAATCTGTGATCCTTGTGCTCAGAGGTAAACGTGTGAATGGTCTCGCGAACATAGTATCTGCATAGATGCATTCCCCGTGGCTGCTGGTCGCACTTTACGAGAATAGAATTTATATAATCAAAATAATAATCTAGCATCATAGATGTATTGAAAATAGAAGTATATCATACTACTACTTACGTGAGCCGCTCTAAAGGTTAGCTTCTCAGGCTCGATACCGGGAGTCACGCACTTGAACCGCTTCCAAACCCTGCCCGACAAGGATAATGATTTGCTAAGTTTTTCATTAATTGATATATCAGAAAATCATCGAAAGAGACCGATAGAGCACAAGAATGATTGAAATTACCCTTGGAGCATGTCCTGCAGGCTTTGGAACTGTTCCAAGGGTCTCGATAATGGGTTGAAGGCATCAACTCTTCCCTTATCAATTTGAATGTCCAACTGAATCCAATGGAACCTGCACATGTATACATACACACACATATATATATATATATATGTGTGTGTGTGTGTGTGTGTGTGTGTCAGTAACTTATCAATTACACTTATAAGTGAATGGACACAACAAAGTAAAGACCATCACCTGAAGTTGTATGGAAACAGTATGTGGTCACATAAATTTTGATCTGTTAGAAACCTTAGAAGGTTTTCCTCCGTCTCCTTGGGTTTATCAGTTAGCGTCGCTATATGTCTTTTATCTGGGTCAATAAACTCAATATTTATGATGTTCTTTTTTTTACAATCTAGAATCTTCATTCTGCATAATAGAGTACAAGTTATATATAGACAATGAATTGAAATAACTAAACAAGTTATATGTAGACAACGAATTGAAAAACTTACAGACAATAGCAACTCATAAGAGATTTGTCGAGGGCGTCGCCATTGTACATCTGGAAGAGTTCATCAAAGTCGATATGGATTTCTTCGGGGAGGCCGTAGTACTCCCGTGGGACACTCACCACGATCATCGTTCTCCCATTCTTTGATTCACTTAAGTACCATGTATGCAAGTAACGCATATTTGTTGGGAGATCATCTTTGCTGACCAAAGGCTCTCCCATGACAAACTGTGGCTTAGGGGCTACCACAGCCTTGGGTAACCTATCGTCTTGGGAAGCCAGAACATCTTCAACCGAGACACCCCATTCAGCGGCCCACTTCTTTGCTAATTCAAAATCTTGCCCCTCCACCGGAGGGGGAACATTCTCGGTTAACACCTTGAGGGGTGGGATCGACTGTTTGGCCTGTTGTCCAAGCTGAGGAACGTCTGATTTTTCTTGCTTGTAGTTGAACTTGATTTGCTCCCACTTGCACTTGCACGTGATCTGCTCTTTTTCACTTCCTTCTGCAATGTGCGTGTATAGTCATCAGGCTTATGGTGTAAGTCATACTGTGATGGAAGGGTCGTGAAGTATTTTGCAAATGCTATTTGCTTCTCGGTGTATTCCGGGCGGGGCTCGGGTTCCTTCTTTTTCATCTGCGCATCATGATGTTCCTTTGCTATCCTGGCATTTTCCTCGGGGGTACGATCATAAGGTCTGATAGGAAGATTAGCATGAGGTACCTTTGGGAGGGGCGACCGTTTGCACTTTGGGGGGTTCCGTCGCTTAGAAATCATCGGCGGAGCGTTCTTGGTGGCACGCTCCCGCTTAGTATCCGGAGCGGTCGGCGGCGGAGATGGACGACCCAAGTCCGGCGGCGGTGATCGAGATGGACTCGTGTTGTGCTGGCCGACGTCATGTGGAGGGCTTGGAGGTAATGGAGGTGTAGGTGACCTGCGACGATTCAGAGGCGGTGTTGTCCTTGGGGCCGAGCCTGGAAGCTTGATGTAGTTCTTGTCCCATAGGATGACTCCACCCAGTACTTCTCCGAGTGTCCTCTCATCTTCGGGTCCAGCTATGTCGAGCTCCATATCATGAAACCCCGTCATGATTTCATCCACCCCGACTTTAGCAAAGCCAGCTCGAATCTCACGGCCATGCGAGCGTGCATCAGGGCCAGAAGGTAAAGCTTGGTCGACGGCCACCTTCATGGATATGTTCTTGAATTTCTGATGGAGTTCACATGATGTTGACTCCTTGATTCCATCCACGGGGTAGCCGGGACTGCCCTCTATCATTCTTCGTGCATCGTCGGGCGGGGCCTCAGATTCAGCCACGCTGCTTTTCCGCTTAGATGGGGCGCCGGTAATATCAAGTGCAGGATCTTCCTGGCGCGGTACTCCTCTAAGCTCATCAATCTGCTTCTGTTGCTCGTTAATCCTGGCAAGCAACTGGTTGAACTTGTCATTCTCCTCATCCTGCTGCCGCTTCTTTGCTCTCTCTCGGCTTCTGTAAGTGTCTTGGTGTCTGGCAAACCCAAGCCACCACGGGTAAGAAGGACCGAAGCCTCGCGTTCGTCCTCCATGTTCGTCATTGCCGAGGACCAGTGTGAGCAAATCTTTATCTCTATCTGCAGTGAACTTTCTTTTTCCCTCCTTAATTTCTTTCACTATCCTGTTCCAATTCTCCCTGGGTATTCTAAGACCGTCACTGCAGATGAGGTCCCCTGTTTCTTCGTCGTACGAACCACCATGCGCAAGGAACCAATTTCTTGCTCTCAATTCCCACTCATCACGGAGTGGTTCAGGTACGATGCCTTTATCTAGCAGATCTTGCTCTTTCTTATCCCACTTTGGGATGGCAGTCTCATAGCCCCCTGGCCCCAGCTTGTGGTGATATTTCTTCTTGTCGGCGTTTATCTTGTTCTTTTCTGATAATGCCTGGGCATCTTCTGACTCCTTGTACTCTTGAAATGCCTTCCAGTGATTCGCCTGCTTGGCTAGATACCCCTCAAATACTGGCACTTTCTTTGTCTTTAGATAGTTTTTCCATAGCTTCTTCTTCCAGCTACGGAACAGTTCAGCCATCTTCTTTAGAGTCCACTGGTTGACTTTGGCCCTCAGTTTGTCTGCGGCGTCTTCATTCTCACATTCTGGCAGGTTGAAATGTGACATGAGATCATTCCAAATATTATCTTTTTACCTTTCGGTGACATAGTCATTATCGGCTGCCCCTTTGTGCTTGTTCCACTCCTGAACGCTGATCGGGACGTGATCCCTAATGAGAACTTCGCATTGCTTATTGAATGTGTCAGCAGCATTCTTAGGAAGATTGGGTTCGCCCGTAGGCAATATCACCTCAAAGGTGTAATGCGTCCGTGCATCCAACTTTCTAGTCGGGCCTCGTTTCGTAGCTTCGCTCGATGTGGAGGCCTAAGAGGGAGAAACATTCGTCAAATGAATGTATATGTATACAATATAGAGCTATCTCCAATATTTTTCACATATTACAAGTGATTGTCGAACTTCATATGTATACCTCGCCGGACTTTATTATTTCTTCACCGGCTTCTCCATCAGTGGAGCTATCACCTTCTCCGTCATTGGATCTATCTCCTGCCCCATCGGCTTCATCTTCGTGTCGCTCGACCTCCATTCCATATCCGGAGGGGTTTAGATATGACGACGGAGATTCAGCTGGTTCAACGTCCGGGTCGTCTTTGATTATATCTTCGAAAAGTTCTTCCTCTTCGAGGTTCCTGATATGTGGATCCATAGTTCTGCAAAAAACGGACATTTGATTAACTAATAAACTAACAAACTATATAAGAGGGGTTGGAAACTTCGAAGTGTCATTTTATATAGGAGGACCTTTAGTCCCGGCTCTTGGCTAGAACCTAAACTCTAAAATACCATATAGGAGCCCAGTCCCGGACACTTAAGCATATACAATAGGAAAATTAAACTAGTTCTATTAATTTTCTTGCTAAAAATAAACTATTAACACTTAAGCATATACAATAGCAAAATTAAACTATTAACACTTAAGCATATACAATAGCAAAATTAAGCAATAATCTAAGAGACACTATTAACACTTAAGCATATACACTATACAATAGCAAAATTAAATGACAAAAAAAATATTTCTTCTTCTTGTAACCCTAAACTAATTTTTCCTCATCTTCTATTTCTCCTCTTCTTCTACTTCTTCTTCTACTTCTACTTCTCCTCTTCTTCTACTACTTCTCCTCTTCTCTTCTTCTACTTCTCCTCTCCTCCTCTTCTAATTTTTTCTCTTCTACTTCTCCTCTTCTTCTATTTTTCCTCTTCTTCTCCTCTCCTCCTCTTCTTATTCTCCTTTTTCTTCTTTTCTTCTCCTCCTCTTCTTATTTTTCTTTTTCCTAATTCTACATATTACTAACCCTAATAATCTAGCACAAACCTAATAACAATAGGAATTAAATGACAAAAAAATCTTTTTCTTCTTTTCTTCCCTTTTTCTTCCTTTCTTCTCCTTTTTCTTCCTTTCTTCTCCTTTTTCTTCCTTTCTTCTCCTTTTTCTTCTTTTCTTCTCCTTTTTCTTCTTTCTTCTCCTTTTTCTTCTTTTCTTCTCCTTTTTCTTCTTTTCTTCTACTGGTCGGAGTGTTGGGGAGGAGGGGGCGGGGGGCTTACTAGCCGGAGGTGTCGACGGCGCGCGGCGAGGAGGACGGCAGGCGGCGGCGAGCAGGACGGCGGGCAGCCTGACGGCGTCGTCGAGTTCGTCGCTGTGCCGCGCCGGGCAGGAGAACGAGGAAGAAGGAGAGAAGGAAATGCGATTTGGGTTGGAAATTTTCTAACTCCCGCTTATATAGGTGGATCTTTTGTCTCGGTCCGGGGCTCGATCCGGGACTAAAGACCCCCTTTATTCCTGGGTGGAGCCACGACCCGGGACTAAAGGCCCTTTTTCGGCAGACCAAAAGGCGGGAAGCAGGGGCGTGCCGCGGAGCATTAGTCCAGGTTTGTGGCAAGAACCGGGACTAAAGGTTAGGCTATTAGTCCCGGTTTTAGACAAAAGCCGGGACTAAAGTGTTGCCTATATAAACCCTCGTAAGTCACTGCTAGTGTAGCTCATTTCAAATGCTCAAACTAACTTCTTAGAGTGTGCACATGCGTAGGGTGTCGTCCCGTGCCCGTCCTCACCATTGTCGATCGCCCCGCGCCGATCTCCTCGCGAGCCCCACCGTGGTGAGCCTCTTGTTCTTATCTTCTTTTTAAAAGAAAAAAAAAATCTTACTTGTATGATTTAGATACATACTTGTATAAATTACTCACTTCCATTATTTTTTGTTATTATATAGTGCGATGGTTTTGGTATCCGCCTCCGTCGGCCCTCGTCCTGTCTATCATTCGGATGTGGTATATATTATCTTTTATAACCATTTGTTTTATTTAGTGTTTATGACAATTATGACGACCAACGTGACATATATTTTTTAATCTAGGAGGTATGTGAACCGGAAATTCCAACCCACATAGAAATTCTTGTCGAGAAGTTAAATTTGGTTGAAAAAGAAAACAAATACTTGAAGAAAAATTGAAAATAATTGAGGATAAGAATATGGAACTGGAGTTGCATGTCGCCGATGTCATCGATGATCGCAAGATGAAGATCGATGCGATGCGGTTGAAGATGGATGCAATGCGCTTGAAGATGGATGAAATGCGCTTGAAGATTAGGAATATTAGAAAATATGCCATTGATAAAGAGGCTTGGTATCATTATGCTGTTGGGTCAATTGTTACCTTAGTTGCGATTTTGATCGCATTTTTTGTTTTATTTAAATGTTTTACATAGTTGTATGTTGTTTTATGAGAGAACTTTATGTATTTAAAGGCACATCACAAAATTTCAACAATTTCTGACTTCATTTGGTATTCTTCGTGCATTTACTTATTTTTTTTGAGCTAGTTGACCCTGAAATTGAAAAGCACTACAAATGAACTCTGAAAATGTTGAAAGTTGGCATGCTATCATCATTTCACCGACATAGCATGTGTTAAAAAGTTGAGAGGGCTACGACAAAAATTGGATGCACTTCGTGTACAAAACGGACAATCTCTCTCGAAGTATGAGCGTTTCGAACGAGAACTCATCTCTTACAAAGGGATTTCATTTTTTTGAACTTATTTGAACTCCATACTTTTTGTGTGTTGAAAATGCACCATTCAAAGGCACATCACAAAATTTCAACAATTTCTGACTTCATTTGGTATTCTTCATGCATTTACTTATTATTTTTTTGAGCTAGTTGACCCTGAAATTGAAAAGCACTACAAATGAACTCTGAAAATGTTGAAAGTTGGCATGCTATCATCATTTCACCCACATAGCATGTGTTAAAAAGTTGAGAGGGCTACGACAAAAATTGGATGCACTTCGTGTACAAAACAGACAATCTCTCTCGAAGTATCAGCGTTTCGAACGAGAACTCATCTCTTACAAAGGGATTTCATTTTTTTGAACTTATTTGAACTCCATACTTTTTGTGTGTTCAAAATGCACCATTCAAAGGCACATCACAAAATTTCAACAATTTCTGACTTCATTTGGTATTCTTCGTGCATTTACTTATTTTTTTGAGCTAGTTGACCCGGAAATTGAAAAGCACTACAAATGAACTCTGAAAATGTTGAAAGTTGGCATGCTATCATCATTTCACCCACATAGCATGTGTTAAAAAGTTGAGAGGGCTACGACAAAAACTGGATGCACTTCGTGTACAAAACGGACAATCTCTCTCGAAGTATCAGGGTTTCGAACGAGAACTCATCTCTTACAAAGGGATTTCATTTTTTGAACTTATTTGAACTCCATACTTTTTGTGTGTTCAAAATGCACCATTCAAAGGCACATCACAAATTTTCAACAATTTCTAACTTCATTTGGTATTCTTCGTGCATTTACTTATATTTTTTTGAGCTAGTTGACCCTGAAATTGAAAAGCACTACAAATGAACTCTGAAAATGTTGAAAGCTGGATGCTATCATCATTTCACCCACATAGCATGTGTTAAAAAGTTGAGAGGGCTACGACAAAAACTGGATGCACTTCGTGTACAAAACGGACAATCTCTCTCGAAGTATCAGCGTTTCGAACGAGAACTCATCTCTTACAAAGGGATTTCATTTTTTTGAACTTATTTGAACTCCATACTTTTTGTGTGTCTAAAATGCACCATTCAAAGGCACATCACAAAATTTCAACAATTTCTGACTTCATTTGGTATTCTTCGTGCATTTACTTATTTTTTTTGAGCTAGTTGACTCTGATATTGAAAAGCACTACAAATGAACTCTGAAAATGTTGAAAGTTGGCATGCTATTATCATTTCACCCACATAGCATGTGTTAAAAAGTTGAGAGGGCTACGACAAAAACTGGATGCACTTCGTGTACAAAACGGACAATCTCTCTCGAAGTATCAGGGTTTCGAACGAGAACTGATCTCTTACAAAGGTTTATTAAAATTCTTTTTGCGTATTTGAGAATTTGACAAAACTATGAAAATGAAAAGTGTTTGAAATTTAGTACATTCCATACATGCATTACATAAAAGGTTTAATACATTATTACATTATTGCACCAATATTCCTATCTATCATTTCTGTTTTCTTCTGGGTCGTAGCCATGGAGAATCTTCATCATTCAGTAGGATGCTTGTGTCAGTTTTCACTTTGAAGGGCGAAATTTCATGAAACTTATTGTAATCTTCTGACATGTCTGTCTTGTCATCTACTCCCACGATGTTTCTTTTCCCTGAAAGAACTATGTGGCGTTTTGGCTCATCGGACGATATCTTCTTTTGCTGATTACTTTTTCTCGTTTTTGTAGACATGTCCTTCACATTGAAAACCTGAGCGACATCATTGGCTAGGACAAATGGTTCGTCCATGTACGCAAGATTGTTGAGATCCACTGTTGTCATGTCGTACTTTTGGTCTACAACTACCCCGCCTCCTGTCCGCTTCACCCATTTGCACCGAAACAAGGGGATCTTAAAAGTAGGTCCATAGTCAAGTTCCCATACCTCCTCTATGTACCTGTAATATGTTTCCAAACAGTGTCCATTCTCATCTGTTGCATCAAAGCGGACACCACTATTTTGGTTGGTGCTCTTTTTATCTTGGGCAACCGTGGAAAATGTATTCCCATTTATCTCATACCCTTGGAAAGTACATATAGTCGAAGATGGTGGCCTGGCCAAACAGTACAGTTGATCTCCAACGGTGTCGTCATTCATGAGATGTGTCTGCAACCAACTGCCGAAAGTCTTCTCGTGTTCCCCTTTAATCCAAGAGTCAGCCTTCCCCGGGTTTTCGGAGCGTAGAATATTCTTGTGTCTCACGATATACGGAGCCACCACGGTGGAATTGTGTAGAACTGTGTAGTGTGCTTGAGAGAAAGAATGCCCGTCCATACATAATTTTGCTTTCCTTCCTAGTGTGCCTTTTCCTGTGAGCCTACCCTCATACCGAGATTCAGGAACACCAATCGGCTTAAGGTCAGGAAGAAAGTCCACACAAAACTCAATGACCACCTCTGTTCCATAGCCCTTGGAGATGATTCCTTCTGGCCTAGCACGGTTACGAACATATTTCTTTAAGACTCCCATGAACCTCTCGAAGGGGAACATATTGTGTAGAAACAGAGGACCGAGAATTCTAATCTCTTCGACTAGGTGAACTAGGAGGTGTGTCATTATATTGAAGGATGGCGGGAACAACAACTCAAAGCTGACCAAACATTGGACCACATCAATCTGTAACCCTGATAGACTTTCTCGATCGATTACCTTCTTAGAAATTGCATTGAGGAATGCACATACCTTCACAATTGCCAGGCGAACATTTTCCGATAGAATTCCCCTCAATGCAACCGGAAGCAATTGCGTCATAAGCACGTGGCAGTGATGAGACTTTAGGTTTTGGAATTTTTTGTATTTCATATTTACGATTCCCTTTATATTCGACGAGAAGCCAGTCGGGACCTTGATACTGAAAAGGACTTCAAAGAAGATTTCCTTCTCTTCCTTAGTAAGAGCGTAGTTGGCACGCCCTTGAAACTGCCCTGGATGCATGCCATCTCTTCCTTTATGACGTTCCTGGTCCTCCCGTGCTTCCGGTGTATCTTTTGACTTCCCATACAAGCCCAGGAAGCCTAGAATATTCACGCAGAGATTCTTCGTCAGGTGCATCACGTCGATTGCCGAGCGGACCTCATGGACTTCCCAGTAGGGTACCTCCCAAAATATAGATTTCTGCTTCCACATGGGTATGCGCTTATCAGGGCCGTTAGGAACAGGTTGGCTGCCAGGACCCTTTCCAAAGATTACTTTTAAATCTTTGACCATATCAAATACTTCAGCACCAGTACGGATGACAGGCTTCCCCCGGGGTTCTGCCTTGCCATTGAAATGCTTGCCTTTTTTCTTTAAGGGATGCTTGGGCGGAAGAAAACGACGATTGTACGGGTACACATTCTTCCTACATTTGTCCAGATATATACTTTCTATCTGATCCAAACAGTGCGTGCATGCATTGTATCCCTTGTTTGACTGTCCTGAAATGTTACTAAGAGCAGGCCAATCATTGATGGTTACGAAAAGCAACGCTCGAAGGTCAAATTCCTCTTGTTTGTGCTCGTCCCACACACATACACCTGGTTCGGCCCACAACTATAAAAGTTCATCAACTAATGGCCTTAGGTACACATCAATATCGTTGCCGGGTGGCTTTGGACCTTGGATAAGCACTAGCATCATAATGAACTTCCGCTTCATGCACAACCAAGGAGGAAGGTTGTAGATACATAGAGTAACGGGCCAGGTGCTGTGACTGCAACTCTGCTCCCCAAAAGGATTCATGCCATCTGTACTCAGACCTAACCATAAGTTCCTTGCGTCAGCTGCAAATCTCGGGAACTCTCTCTAGATTTTTCTCCACTGCCGACCATCAGCGGTGTGCCTCAACTTATCGTCTTTCATACGATCTTCCATGTGCCATCGCAACAACTTCGCATGATCTTTATTTCTGAACAGACGTTTCAACCGTGGTATTATAGGAGCATACCACATCACCTTAGCAGGAACCCTCTTCCTAGGTGGCTCGCCCTCAATATCACCAGGGTCATCTTTTCTGATCTTATACCGCAATGCAGTGCATACCGGGCATGTATCCATATTCTCGTACTTCTCACCGCGGTAGAGGATGCAGTCATTAGGGCATGCATGTATCTTCTGCACGTCTAATCCTAGAGGGCAGATAAGCTTCTTTGCTTCGTACGTGCTGGCGGGCAATTCGTTCTTTCTTGGAAGCATCTTCTTCATCAGTACCAGCAACTTTTCGAATGACGAGTCAGTCACACCGGTCTCAGCCTTCCACTTCAGCAATTCCAGTGTGCTACCCAGCTTCTTCTGGCCATCTTCACAAGTTGGGTACAACAATTTGTTGTGGTCCTGTAACATCTTCTCGAACTGCAACCTCTCCTTTTCTGTGTCGCAACCTCGCTGTGCATCAGAAATGACCCGGCCAAGATCATCAGCGGGCTCATCTGGTTCCCGTTCTTCATCCTGATCTTCTTCTTCATTGTCTTCCATTGCGGTATCAGCATAATCAGGGAACATAGATCAGTAGTTGTCATCATCGTTCTCTTCTTCTTCATCGTCGTATTCCATCATAACCCCTCTTTCTCCGTGTTGGTCCAAACATTATAGCCCGACATAAAACCGGACCGAAGAAGGTGGCTCTGAATGACTCTTGAGGACGTGTAATCCTTCTCATTCCGACATTCAACACATGGAAAAAACATATATCCACCACCATGCTTGTTCGCATCGGCTGCATCTCGAAAAGAATGCACGCCTTCTCTGTAAGAGGCTGTGCGTCGATCACCGTACATCCATGGATGGTCATCTGTGTTATACGACAGTTTATCAAATACAATCACGATCCTAAAAATTAGTACCGCACGGTCTAAACGAGGAAATATAGTTGCTAACCTTTTAGAATAAGTAGAAATAAAGAGGAAGAGGTTTAAGCGTGGCTCAGGCATCTCATATCGTAGTTGTGTTCGGTGAACTGAAGCGGCATCGCTCTAACACACATTTCAACAAACACCTCTAGTGCATCAAAAAAAAGTGGAGAGATAGCACACACCCACAATCCTCCATCCAAGAAAAATGCAAGGAAGAGGGGAGAGGGGGGCTGTGCTATATATAGGCAGAGGACTTTAGTCCCGGTTTGAGACATAAACCGGGACTAAAGGTGGCGCACATGTGGGCTGCCCACGGCATAGCCCTTTAGTCCCGGTTTGGGACACGAACCGAGACTAAAGGCTCCTTACGGGCCGGGACTAAAGCCTCGAGGGAGGCATTGAGAATTGGGGCGATGTGCCCGGGCCTTTAGTCCCGGCCCAGAGGCAGGCCGGGACTAAAGGGTCCCGGCCAAAGGCCCGTTTTCCACTAGTGGAAACTCTACATAGCAAAGTTTGTCCAATGGAGTTGAAACTTTGCAGGAGTGCCTAATACCTCAAATGAGGGCTCCATACAAACAATGGGATTTGGGGGACTTAATTTGCCCACACTCTCTTTGGAAGGAACATATCTCGTCATTTGGTCAAGTTTTCAAGTTTACAAAGCTAAACTTGTCCAATGGAGCTCAAACTTGGTGAAGCCCCTTGTTTTAGCACCAAACCCAATCCTGTTAAGTTGTAGAGCCAGTGGTGGGGTGTAACCACCCCAGACCATTGTCGAGCACCTTCTGACAGATGGGTAAAAGCCCTCCTAACCTTAGCTAAACCCTGACCCTTTCTCCCAAACTCTCAGATTAGGTGGCCAACATCAATGCCAAGCCCCAATCAACTGGCCCCTCTCTGGTTCAAAGTGGAAATGCCAAAAACCCCAATCTAAGCTTCAGCTCAAGGCTGACAGCAGTTGTTTTCCTTGTCCCCCTTGACCAGCAAAAGCTCTCACGGGTCTCCAACGGCCAGGCACTTCTCAGCCAGTGCCCAGGACATGTTAGACACGTCCAAGGCACCCCAGAGCGCGCCAGCATGCCGTGGCATGCCAAAGCTGCGCTCTGGGCACGCTACAAAGAACCACCGAGGTGTGGGCGACGCTCTCAGCCAGTTCGAGCCTCCCCCGAAGTGTCTAACCTCTTCCCCGACAGCCCCTCTGCATCAGGCAACCATCAGGGCCCCTCCTCTCCTGCGCTAAGAGCTGGTGCGACGCGTGCCCGCGCACACCAGAACCGGCCAGAGATGCGCGACCACGGGTGCTCGCATCTCCTCTCTCTCCCTTCCTCGCAGTGAGTCCTGGCAGTCCAAAACCACGTCCTGAGACCGTGGTTTCGACCCTAGGTCCTCTCTGCACCCCCATGCGCGCCACAGTGAATCACCGGTGCTCCCGAGTCGGCTCACCGTCGCGGGCCTATATATAGCCTCCCCCTCGCTCCAGCACCCCCCAGTCCTCATCGCAGCAACCCCAATCACCTCCCTAGCCACCCCACTAAGCCGGCAGAGCCCTAGTGCTCGAGATCGACCGAGGCCCCCTCGCCTCGGAGCTCCGGTCGATCTCTGGCTACACGTCGGCTCCTGTGTTCCTCTGCCCACCAAATCACTCCCTGTGACCTCAGGAAGCTTCCCCCCTCTTCCCCGAGCAAATCCGTGCCCCTAGCTACCACCTCCACCTTCGCCCGAAACCCCTCCGCCGCGGCTACCTCGTCGCAGGTGAACCTGAGCCCCTCCAACATTGTGTCAACCACCATCAGGTAGGCGACAACGAGCCGGACCCATTGCCGTCATTGTTAGGGCCCGAGGACGTTGGTAGCCACGCCGCTGTGCTCCTCCTCCTCTCTGGCCAGAGGTTGGAGACGACCCCGACAGGTGTGCCCCACCTCTCGGTTGCCCATCTCTCTCTCCCTCGCTGCTCGCAGCCACTGACCGCAAGGGCCCGCGCGTTAGGTTCAAACCTGACAGCGCGTGCGCCTCGGTAGGCTGGTTGGCTGGCCTTTGGGCCGGCCCAGTCCCAGGCCAAGCCAGACAGGGTTTGTAGCCTTTTTCTTTTTGATTTAAAACCTGAGTTTAAATGATTTTTATAAAAAGATTTAACCAGTGTAAAAATATAATTTTTCCACTGTTATTCTTCTGAAAATGTGTAGTATTTAACATAACCATTGGTTGAATTTTTGCAGCAACTATTATGTTTTACAATAATAAAAAGGATTAAATTGGAATAGTTTTGTTTCTGTTAAGTTGATTTTAAAAATATTCATGCACTAAAAACAGAAGCAAATATTTTTAAAATAACAACCTGGATTTATCAGAAATAACCAACATTTTTAAAAAGATTCTGTGATCTGTTTTGGAGTGAGCTGCTTATTATATTTATCTTTACACGATGATAGAAAACCCGTGTGACGAAGGAGTCGGAGCGGAAGACCTCGAAGACCCCGGATACCTAGCTGACCAAGGCAAGCAACCCTTTGACCATGTGTGAGAATATGTTGTGATGCATGCTAGTGTAGCAATATTTCTGTTGCATATGATCATAAGTACCGGTAAATCATTGAAGTGATGTTACCGATGGCTCCTCCGGAGCACATGCATTGAGCTTGATCCTACCACCTATGAGGGTCATGCTAATACCATGTTGACAAGTAAAGTTAGAGTAGTAATAGCATGAGCTTGAGGATGACATAAATCAAAGGTTTATGAAAACCCCGTCAGGTGCCACTAAGTCCCGACGGTGATGATGAGTTAGGTGGCCACTTTTGGTGAAGTGGTGCACCGGGTATTTGTGTGTGTATGGTTTTGGAAATGGGATTAGATTTATGATGTGTCGATTGTCCCAGTGATACATGTACGACCATGTTACCCCGTTTATGGGACGGGGCTATGTTGATTACTCTGGTCGGTGCTAGCAAAGAGCCACATTACTAGTGGCGGGAGTGATGTGTGGTCACTCTCATGATGGGGTCATGCCAGGTAGGGTGACTATGCCGTTTTTACGTGTTCCAGGCACACCGTTGGTCCCCGCATGGTTGATACTTTCCAGAGTTGGTGCTCGTAAGACGTACAACATGTGGGCTGAGTACCAATCGAGTGGACCTCTTTGTCTAGTATTGTCAGGGGAAAGGCATTGATCGGGTACTTACCTCGCGTATGTTATATACCGCGAGTCGTGGCTGACACGGAAGTTTCCCGGATCTCGTGGGTCCAGTGTACTACCTCTGTAAAGTGTAAAACTATTCGAATAGCCGTGTCCATGATCAAGGACAGTTGGGTGGTGCTTCTTAAACTACGTCCAATCATTTCCGCGTAAACCAAGTGTGTGTGAGTGTGTGGTAATTGGAGTTAATATGAAAGAGTTTGGTGACTTCGCATACAGGGTGAACCTGGAGTGTTCAACCCTCAACAGATATATTGATATCTGTAACTTGTTAGTCAAATCAACATTTAGCTTATGTTGCATACACATGATCATGTTTATTTACAACCAAGATGTTATCCACCAAAGATGCATATTATTGTTATCCTTCACTTGCATTGTTCATATCATGGGCTGTTTGCGAGTACATTCAAAAGTACTCATTGGCTTCCCACTGGTTATATTATTGACCAGAAATGGAAGGACCGGAGTTTGGAGAAGAGTACGTCTTCGGAGACGCCCTTGCAAACTAGGATGCTTCCCAGTCAGAATGCTTGTTGGTGTAGGCTGATGGCATGGGAACCCGCTTAGCCCTAAGATTTCCGATACTAGTTGTATCCGTGTGATTTGGCCTTATAGGCCCTACCTTGAGAACTTGACCATTCGGTCATGTGATGTAATAATTTGGTATTTGGATGTAAGACTCTTAATATTCAGTATCTGTGTGTTCGGTGAGCATTGATCTCTCGGATCATCGAGCATGTTCATTCGGCGATCTCGACTCGTAAGTCGGGGTCCCCATAGGGGGGGGGAGAGGGAATGCTGCCACATGCATGGTAGATCGGGAGAAGGAAAAATGAAGTCAGAGATCGAGAGAGAGATCTAAAGAGTAGCGGTGCTTGCGGCTAGAGTCTAGACTCTTGATGATTCTTTGCTATTTTTTCTATGGGAGGCTAAGGTGGGACAATACGTAAGAACTCTCATTTATCTATTTTTTTATAGGAGACTAACCGTTAATATTGATGAATTAAATGCTTTCAAAAAATATTGATGAATTAAATGCATTGCACGGTCCGTTCTAAATACTGGTCCTATAGGACGAACGCTCATATATTTGTTTTTCTTTTTGATATGGAATTTTTTTTGTAAGATCTACACCGTAATAGGTTGGTCCCACAAATATATGGCTCGTAATTTCTGATTAACTTGGGAATTTCTAGGGAGTGCAGAATTAGTATAAGTGTAGATGCGGTGGGTGAACTGGTCCTCGATAGACCACGGGAGGAGGAAGCGAGGAAAAGGTATTTGCCCCACTCATTCCTTGAGGCAATTTATTTCTGTCACTACTAGCATTTTACTTTTTAGAGTTGGTCCCCGACTCCGACGCTGTGGGATTAACCACATGCAACGGATCAGTAGAGAGATTGAAGCCATCAAGGAAATATTTGAGCATGTTTTTGACCTCGATAGCCATTGAGGATCTAAAGGTGGACATGGCCTCATTTAGATCCTCTCGGGTGACCGAGTTTGCAACCGCTGGCTCGAGCAACTCCACAACCCAATCCTGGTGAGACCCTTAATAAAGAGACGAGGCTCTGATACAAATTGAAAGGATTGCTGTTCACATTCATAAATAAAAAAGATTAGGAATCACGCTATGGTTGACTAGAGGGGGGGGGTGAATTGGCAACTAATAATCCTAAGCTTTTCTTTAACAAATTAAGTTTAGCAACAATTAGGTTGTCTAGATAAGAAACTAAGTGAGCAACCTATATGATGCTCGCAATAATAAAAACAAGTAAGTAACTAATACAAGTATAGGTAAGGAGTAACCACAAGTGGAACCGATGAAGACGAGGATGTGTTTCCAAAGTTCCTTCCCTTTGAGCGGAAGTACATCTCCATTGGAGCGGTGTGGAGGAACCATGCTCCCCAAGATGCCACTAAGATCACCGTATTCTTCTCGCGCCCTCACAAAATGGGAGGTGCTGTTATTCCACTAGTGGTGCCCTTGAAGGCGGCGACTGAACCTTTACAAACAAGGTTGGGGCAATCTCCACAACTAAATTGGAGGCTCCCAATGAAACCACAAAGCTTCACCACAATGGAATATGGCTTCTAGGTGACCTCAACCATCTAGGATGCTCAAACACCCAGGAGTAACAAGATCCGCGAGGGATTGGTGGGGGGAATACAATTTCTCTTGGTGGAAGTGAAGATCAAGACCCTCTCAATTAAAATCGAGAGTATCAACAAGTTTTGTTGGCTAGGGAGAGAGATCGGATGAAAATGGAACTTGGAGGAACAATGGTGCTTAGGGTTGGGAAAGGTGGTCTTCTCAAGGAAGAAGAACCCCTTTATATAGTGGGGGGACAAATCCAACGGTAACCCACTCACTCAGCCTACATATGAGCGGTACTTCCACTCAAGGGAGCGGTAATACCGCTGGGTCAGAGGGCAGCAACCAAATAGGGAGGCAGAGGCCGGTAGTACTACCGGAGTGGTACTACAGCGCATCAGAGGTAGTACCGCCTCCTATATCCGCTCAGGATATGCTTCAGAACTAGCCCAGAAGTACCAAGGGGTTCTAGTGCGGTAGTAACAAGCGATACTACCGCCCCGCACTATCGCTCCGAAAACCGCTAGGTCCGACACAAAAAGTGTCGACACCCACGGGCAGCGGCACTAGCCAGCGGAACTAGATAGATCACTTCTGCCCGGAGCGGTACTACCGCCAACCTAGGCGGTACTACCGCTGAGAAGAGGTAGTAGCGCTCAACAGAGCGGTACTACCACTTGGATCTTTCTAGGAAGGATATGGCAAGGTACGATGCTCCATTGAGGCGGTAAAGAGGGTGCGAAGAAATGTGTACGTGATGATTCCACCCAAACCTTTCCAAAGTGGACCCCCTATTAATGGTATGGATTTTCCTACGACTCAAGTCAACAAACAACAAAACATAAGAGAGAAAACTGTCTTCATATAAATACACCGAGGGGCATGGATAGTCTTGTGCCAAATGATGAAATACGTGGAAGGCTTAGTGCACACGATTAGTCTGCAAACGCGTTATCATCAAGCACCAAAACAACTAGGGTAGAAATATGCCCTTACAAAAACAATCGTTGTTTTAATTTCCATACTTCGGTAAGTCTTTTTTATGATATTGAGGACTGGTTAGTAATTTTTTTTGCAATGATCCTGGTTAAAGGTATCTTATGTTTGCAAATGTGATCTCATCCCTGGAGCTATATGGGGAAGCATTGACACAACATGCGACTATAAATCAACAAATAACAAGGTATGCAGGTATAGATAAATGTGATTTTTTTCTTAATTTATTTGTTGTTGAGTTATTGTGTGATGTAATATTATCAAAGATGTTCTTGAGGTTCAATTTAATTCATTTACACAAAAGGAAGAGGGAAGTGCACAGAGCCACTTATATCAAGATATCTCTCTTTGTTGTACGCCTATACAACTACTCTAAATGATGGTTACATGGGATGAAGCTCTATGTAGTGTTACACGATTTATAGTTCTTGCAGAAAGTGCATGAAACCCAACAAGAGCAAACACCCGAGATTGTTTGAGTTGTTACTCTCCTAGATTCATTCCATTTTATTGCGTTCTTTGGAGATACTTGTGTAACTTCCTGAAGTTTTCCTATAATTAAAATTTGATTTATTTGACTTAAATTATTAATTTGGATATTTTATTTTTCCATTTTTTTAAACTTTGAATAGATAGCCCCCTTCGGTTTGTTGTTGTTTTTGATCGAGATTCAACCCTGAACCATGAGTAGTGACCTTGTTGTGATGTTTGGAAGTTACCCAAATTATTTCGCAACATTTGCATGAGCCTAAATATCATATATAATTTAAACACCTTCCATATATGAAGCGAAACAATTTTTATAACGGGCGTATGGACAAAGTACGAATGGGTTAGAAGTTGAGATGCATGATCGCTATAATATAGATAGAACCCTCTCAAATTTTGTCGCTTTCGACGCTCATTCAATACCCAAACCGTTAAACATATGAGGCACTGTAGCCGTTTTTTTTATTTCAGATGAATTTGCAATTAAACTTCCTATCGAACCTCTCTTCCCTTTTTTATAAGACCAAAAGCTTCTCTACATAGGCGCACAAACCCACTAACCCTCTCTACACAAGAAATGATAGGGTCTAGATCGCCCCCCCCAAAACAACCTCCTATTTCTTAGCGTTGCGAACCTGACTACCCTTGTGCCCGGGCGCTCGCGCATGAGCTTCTCTGCTCGAATCACCACTTGATTGCTACTCTATTGATTCAGACTCCTATCATCACTCGAAGAAGTGGAGGTGGAAGAAACCGTAAAGTGTTCCCGTTCCATGAGGCTTTGCATAGGCCATTGACCATCACCCCCTCCATGGAAAACATTGATGAAGGGAATGCCACCACCAACATTTCTGAAAAAATTGCTCATCCGATTTCATGAACCAAAGAAACTCTCATGTGGGTGAAGCCAATGAGTGTGCTATTGATCATGATGAAGCACCCGTTAGTCCTTCAGTCACTTAGGAATCTGCCCAGGAAAATGTGCATGTAGATGAAGAAAATTCTAATGAAGCAACTATCGCTGAAAAGCCATGGCCAATGCTGAAGACACGAGAACATGAATCACATGACTATGAGCTGGTTGTCTTCAATCACACCATCGTGCTGAAACCTATGACGTGCCTTCCTAGTCTACGAGGCTATGGACCTCAAGTACATTATAAGTTAAATGAAGGCATGCCAAGGAAGAAATGAAATTCTTGGATGATTGTCACAATCCTTAGGACAACGCAAGAATCACGTCTTACCGCTGATATGTCTCGAACGTATCTATATTTTTATTGTTAAATGCTATGATGTTATCACATTCATATGCTTTGTATGTCATTTTATATTATTTTTCTCGACTAATCTATTAACTTAGTGCCTAGTGGCAAATCCTGTTCTTTTTGGTCGGATTTCGGGCTCCGCAAGACCCTAAAGATTCGAACTCAGGGGCGTGTACGAAGATCTCTCTCGGGCAACACACAGAACACGATAGTTTACCCAACTTTGGGATCCTGAGAAGCGTAATACCCTACTCCTGCTTTGGTGGATTGCCTCTCGTGGAGGTTGGTAGATGAACTAGTACAGTGCTCCAGGGCCTCCGGAGGCTGGGTGGCATTTGTGTGATGCCGGTGGGCGATGAATGAATCGGGGGTCCTCTATGAAATTACCTATCCTCTATATATAGTGGCGGCCCAGGTCCTCTTCCCTTGTCGCAAGGGCGGGAAGGGATCCCACAATGGCCAATTTTGAAGGCGAACAGGGGAACATGCTTCCCCTCTCCAAAGGTCGTCTTCGCCTGCAAAAGTGGCTGCCATCACTACAAGGATGGGTCCAGGGATGACGTCCGTCCTGCTAGCGGGTGGCGATGGCCTTGTTGCACCATAATGGAAACCTCTGGAAGATGCCTTGGGAACCCGCATACGTCCTTCCCTCCTTTGCACGAAAGGGGAAACTGCACCATCCTACAATCCGTTGCTCGCCTGTCCTTTCCCCGCGTCACCCTTGACTCCTGAGGCCGGGTCTTGCCTCGGAATCTCCGCTGCTATGTAGGGGTCCTGAGGAGGCCCCCTGCGGGTCTTGGTGATGCTCCTCCTCGCAATACTTGGGCCCTCGCGAGAGCCTTACCTTGAGTGGTGTCGTGCTCGATTATGCCTGTTTAATGAAGTGGGCCAGCCCTGGGCCACACGCAGACAGGTCTGGGTACCCCCATTCCCAGAATGCCGACAGTAGCCCCGGGGCCCAAGGCGCGCCTGGGCTGGCTTCTCGACGAAGCCTTGAGGGAGGCCTGAAGCGCCGCGGGCCCTAAATGCATGTGGGCCAAGGATGTAGATCTTGCTACCGTGCTCCCATGGACAGTGGCCGAGTCAAGTGAGCATGGGCGGACCCTGATCTGGCCCGGTGCCATAGCGAAGCGGCCCGCGTCGAAGGTGGTATACCCCTTCTTCCTCCATAGCGTCTTCGTCGGGCTGGTGCAGCCTGTCTCCTCGTTCTTCATCGCCATCCTGAATCACTACGGGATCCAATCCATTCACCTCCAGCCCAACTCCATCTTGCTTCTGTGCGTCTTCGCTTTCTACCGCGTTGCCTTCGTGGGCGTGTGGCCTTCAGTAGCCCTCTTCCGCCATTTCTTCATTATGCGCCCGCACGACGACACCCTTTTGTTGGCGTGCGTCTCCTTCATAGCGGCCCATAGCGACAATTTGCTCGTGAAGGCCGGGGAAAAGGTGGAAAACTTCAGGCTCCGTTGGGTTGTCATGAGCCTAAAGGATGATAACACTCGGCTGGAGGAGCCGAAGGGCCTTCCGAAGAAGACTTCTGCGTGGAGCTCAGTGAAGCTCTCCGACCCTCGGGCCGCGCCCATCCTGGAGCGCTTCTCCCGCAACATGAGCGCCAAGAGGCTGACCGGTGGGATGATAGTGAAGGAATTCTTGGCGCAGCGCCTGGCGCCCCTTCAGGCCCATTCTCGGCCCCTCTGGGACTACCAGATCGGTGACAAGAAGATCAGGCTCCGGTCCCAGGACCTTCCTACTGAGGAGCTGAGCAGGGTTTTGGCGACCCTGCTGGGCGGTGACCGTGGTGACCTGCCCGAGGCTCTGGTTCCACTGTACCGTCTCGGTGACCTGGCCAACCTGATCACCGTGCTGCCTGTCTTCGATGAGCGGGGGCTCCTCCTGGCCGAGGGCTCTGGCCCAGCAGAGGTGTCATCAGATGACACCTTTGATAGGGAGGACTCGGAGAAAGCCGTCGACGCCTGCTCGACGAGCGCGCCTCTCCCGTCACAGGCCGCCCTTCTGCACGAGCTTGAAGATGATGATGTCACCGGCGAAGTCTTCGCGGTGATATCCCTGCGCCTGACCAAGATCTCTAGGGGATCCGCGTCGTCCCCGCATGCCACGCGTTCCGCGTGCATGCTCGCCTCCCGGAAGCACGGGGCTGAGTTGCCCTTGGTGCATCCTGCCTTCGCCGGTAGGAAGTCCGAGGCGCCAGGCTTGCCCCCTTCCGTGGGGGGCCATATCGCCCCCGCCGTCGTCGAGGCGGAGAGGAAGCGGAGATGGGTCAACGTCGAAGAGTAAGTGACTCGTCTTGCCACACCCTGCGGGTCCATCGTCCGCGCATGGCTAATTCCCTTTTTTTTCTGATGTCCAGAGGCGTTGCCTCGCTGGGAGCGACGCAGAAGAAGGCAGGCTTCAAGCCGATGGCGACAACTGACGCACCGCCGTCCCTTCCCAACGTGTCGCCGCCTGTCGATGAAGAAGGGGAGGCTCGCGAGGTGACCTCTCGGGCCTTGGTCGCTGAGCCCCCTGAGCCCCCGAAGCGTCCTGAGGCGGTCATGGCGGCACCGTTGCCCGAGGGGCAGGCTCTTGAGGTCCCTCGGTCCAGTGATGCACCAATGCTCGCAATCTCCGAGCAACCTTCGGAGCCCTCTGTCCCTCGTGATGCTGCCCCCGTGATGACACCGCTCGCGACAGCACTAGAGGCTCTTGAGGAGGAGATCTAGAGGACTTTGGTATCCGTCCAGGGCGTCCTGAACAAGGGCTTCGCTGCCCTGGGCAAGGTCGCGATCGTGATGGCGGAGGGCAAGAAGGAGGCCAAGGACATTCGTGCTGCACGCGAGGAGGCGCTGGAGGAAGCCGAATCCGATCGAGCCGCGCGTGAGGAGGCGATGAAGGAAGCCGCAGCGGCTGCCAAACGCTACGAAGAGGCGGAGGCTCGCCTGAAGTCCTTCCAAGAAGAACAAGCCAAGCTAGCTGATCAGCTTCGCGTGCGGGAGGAAGAACTCGAGGCCCACAAGACCAAGCTCCCCGCCCAGGAAGAAGAGCTACCCCAGGAGGAAAATCGCCTGGGTGTGAAGCAGGCGCGCTTGGAAGAGCAGGAGAAGGAGATCGCCTTGAAGAAGAACCTTCTCGATGCCAAGGGGGAAGCCCTCGCCGCGGCCGAGAAGGAGAAGGCCGCGAAACTGGTTGTCTTCCCTGACGTTGAACTCAGGCTTCGCACGACTCTATATGCCCTCTACCGGGACGAGTTCGACGAGCCTCTGGCCACCCCAGAGGGCGGCTTCACCATGCTCGCGGTACAGCTTGCCGTGGCATTGGAGGATGCCATCATCCAGGTGGACAAGGTCTTGGACAGTGAGTGCCGCGACCTCTTTTTTGAGGCCCCGACACGCGTCTTCAGTCACCTTCTTCTTCGTGAGCCAGGGTTTGACTTCGACTTCGTGATCCGGCCGGTCCCTACCAAGGCCCGCGACCGCGCTGCGGATGCGGTGAAGGGCCCCGTGGAGGCATTGGTGAAGAGGTTCACCCACGTCGTCGTTCCCCCATCTCCGGATGCCGCTGAATCCGACGACGAGGAAGACGACGCCACTGACGCCGATGATAAGCCCCCTGAAGATGGAGCGACCGGTGGCGGTTGTCCCTCCTGATTTCTTCCCCCTGTTTTTTCCTACAATGCACATCGTGCCTCGTGGAGGCGTCAAACTCATTTGTGTTTTCCAAAACTTGTTAAGGCTTGTAATAACTGGCTGACTGCTTGAATGTTTTCTTCGCCTCATTTCTTTCATGTTTGCTGTGATACTCTGCGTCGGCAGGGCCCGACCTGCGCATACCTTAGCCGCCATTGAACCGAACGGATTCTAGGACGGCCCAAGAGGTGAGGGGCTACGGGTCTAGTTAGGCTCTTGAGTCGCGATGCTCAGGAGTCCCCCTTGACGTGCGAGCAGCCCTCATGAGGGGAACGCGGCGAGGATTTTGAAACTTGAGAACACCTTCAACACTCTGCATCGGTAGGGCCCGCCCTGCGCGTACCGCCGCCGTGATTGGACCGACCGGATACCAGGACGGCCCAAAGGGGGAAGGGGCTACGAGCACAGTTAGGCCCCTGAGTCGCGATGATCAGGAGTCCCCCTTGACGTACGAGCGACTGCAATGTCCCTCCTAAGAAATTGACAATTTGAGACTCCCAAACTCCTTCAGCCCTCTGCGTCGGTAGGGCCCGCCCCACGCGTACCTCCGCCTTCGTTGGACCGCCTGGGCAGTCCAAGAGGGAAGAGGCTACGGGCGCAATTCACGCTCCTGAGTCGCGATGCTCAGGAGTCGCCCTTGACGTACGACTAACTCCAGCATTCTCCCAAAGAGATTTTAAGTGGCTTGTTGAGCGCACTGGGATCTGCGTCAGAAGGGCCCGCTCTGCGTGTACCTCCACCAATGTTGAACTGATCAGATTCTAGGACGGCCCAAGAGGGAAGGGGCTACGGGCGAAGTTAGGCCCATGAGTCGCGATGCTCAGGGGTCCCCCTTGACATACGAGCGGCTCCGTACCTCCAGTCGTCTGCCGCCCGCACTGGGCGTGGGCGCAGTCGTAGGTGGACTAGATTGACTTCTTGGCCAGTTGTGGGAATAGTCATTGGTGGGCTGTCTTGATTTCTTGGCCACTTGTGGGCATAGTCATTGCTGGACTGTTTTGATTGTCTTCGTCTTCTCTCAAGCACGGAGCGTAGGGGTGCCACTAGGCGTGGGAGGGACCCTTCCGCGTCCTCGGGGGGCCTCGGGCATATACAGCCTCGGCTCGTTATTACATGAGAGTGTCACGGTGGGGGTTTATCCAGGAGGTCGCGAGGATGCTTTGCCTCGCGAGTGTCCCTACCCCCGAGGCGTAAGCGCCTGATTCCTTTTTGGTCATCACCCAGTGCAGAGCAGAGGTCATCCACTCGGCATGGGAGGGACCCCTTCGCGTCCTCGGAGAGCCCCGGACGTATACAGCCTCAGCTCATTATTACGTGAGAGTGTCACGGCGGGGGTGTATCTGGGAGGTCGCGAGGACGCTTTGGCCTCGCGAGTGTCCCTACCCCCGAGGCATTCGACACCTGATTCCTTTTGGGTCATTGGTAAACCATGGTGACTTCTTCTTCTTTGGGAGTAAGGCTGGGTGTGTGCTGCCTCAGGAGGCCTGCAAGGATAAGCTTCGGCCGGAGCCCCCAAGCGGGGGTTCGACCGCCCAAAGATGCAAGCAAGGTAGAACGTTAGTGTTCGAAGTGGTTGCCATAGAAACAACTGAAGGATGCATAAATTATAGTAGCGGATGGGGAGTGCCCTGAACTCCTAGAGGCCTCATGGCCCCGTGGGCGCCCTCGGACGGAGTGAGCCAAAAAGTTACCTGGAAGTAGCCAACAAAAAGTCACCTGGCGGCCATGCCGCTGAAGTGCAGAGAGCGCCGTCGTCGCCCGATCTCCTGCTTCCATGATCGCGACCCTCATGGGTCCGCCGTCTCCCAAGGCTGGGGACCTTCGCTTGGCCCGAGCATCTCCTCCTCTTGCTCACCACGCCCCAGTAGGCAAGGCATGAGCATAGCCTGCTGGAGCCGCCGGTAGGTGACAGTCGCGTTCCCCAGCCCAAAGGGCATGAGGGTGCCGGTGCCCGGGCATACCCACCGTGGTCAGCTCGCGCGGGCCAGAAGGGGCCTTGAGCCGCGTCTCTGTTGATTGTGAGCGCGGTGTTGCAGATGCGGGGCCGATGATCGTGCCGACAACAGCGACTGCGATTGGTGATGCAGGGCAGTCCCCGCCTCGCACGGCCTAGGCCTCTTGAAGTTCTTGGATTGCTATGGTGACGGACTCACGGGACAAGGGCCGACGTGCGCTAGAGTGCGCCTTTAGGTTGTGCTCGAGTGCCACCCTTGCCTCACTGGTCAGGTCGGGAACCTCCCCAGTGGGAGCCCCTAGTCCTGACCCAAGGGGGCGCTGAGCGCGCCTTCCTATGCGATGGGAGGCAAGACCCCGTCCCCGGGCACTGAGCCCGAAGTCCTAGGTCGCTCCATGGGGAGAAGCTGCTTCTTCTTCTTGCATGGGTCCCTCGATGTGGCTCGTCTTCTTCGTCGTCCGAGCGTTCCGGCGCCGTTGCACGGTAGGCGTGCTCGAGTGTACAGACGACATCCTTCTCTTCGCAGGCGATGGTGATGATGCCGCCGCTCCCTGGCATCTTGAGGATGTTGTAGCCATGGTGGGTCACTACCATGAACTTGGCGTGAGTCGGCTACAAAAGGATCGCGTTGTACGGCAGGTGGATGTGCACGATGTCGAAGACAATGATCTCAGTATGGTAGTTCTTGCGCTCACTGAAGGTGACTGGCAGTCGCACCTGCCCGATGGGTACGGTGGACTCTTCCGTGACTCCTGAGAAGGGCTTGGTCGGTATGAGCTGTTCGTACGGTAGCTCGAGTGTCTCGAAGGTCTCAACCGAGAGGACATTGAGCCCCGCTCCACTGTCGATAAGGGTCTTGGTGATGAGGACGTTGCTGATGGTCGGGGTGCACATCATGGGGAGCTTGGCAGCCATGACCGAGCACATGAGCTCATCACTTGGGTCGAAGGTGATGGTGGTCTGGGACCAGTTGAGGGGGCGCATCACTTCAGGCTTTGGGAGAGCGGCATTCATCTCCCGGCAAACTGCTTGAAGGCGCGGTTTGAGGCCGGGGTCTAGGCGCCGCCTAGGATGGAGGCTACCGCTGTGACCTCCTAGAATCCCCCAGCCCCATCGTCTTGCCTGTCTTCATCCCTGCTTCTGTGTGGTGGAGGCAGCGGAGGCAGCCCAGCCTCACGAGGGTGAACCTCACGAGGCCGACCGCGTCGTTGCCCCTCACAAAGGTCATTACGCCAGCGGTCCTCCCGAGGCTGGCCGTACCAACGGTCTTCATGAGGCTGTTCATGCCACCCCTGACGCGGCTCCCGGTCATCCCGACAGCCTCCACTGCGACCACTGCCGTATGCGGGGCCTCTGTCTTCCCGTCCGGGGCACCTGGTGAAGTGCTCATCATCGACCAGTCGGAGCTCGTGGCACTTTGAGGTATCATTGCCATTGGTGCCGTGGAAGATGCACGTCGGCCCCCCTCCTAACGGACGCTCTCCCCCTTGTCCGTGCTTCGCCCCAGGCTTGGCTGCGAGCAACACCGGAGCCTTGCGCTTCGCCTCCTTGGCCTTGATCTTCTTCTCTTCTGGTTTCGTCTGAGGCCCGAGGAGCGACAAGCGACCTTCTTCAGCCCTAGCACACTTGTTTACCAGGTTGAACATCTCCAGTGAAGTGCTCATTTCATCACTCATGGCAAGATCCTCCTTCATCTTGAGGTCGGTGACTCCGTCGGATAAGGCCGAGATGACGGCCTCGTCCGACGCCTTGGGGATCTTTAGGCGCATGGCCATGAAGCACTGCATGAACTTGTGCAGGGTGTCCCCCTCCAGCTGCTTGATGCGCTACAGCTCGTTCACGGTGGGAGCGCGGTCGCGGGTGCCCTGGACGTTGGCGATGAAGCGTTCATGTAGATCATCCCAGGAGGTGATGGACGCCCTTGGGAGGTTGAGGAGCCAAGAGAGCGCACTATCCTTGAGTGCCATGGGGAACCAGCATGCCATGACCTTGTCGCCCCCTCCTGCCGCCCTCATACTCAGCGGATAGAGTTGCCGGAACTCGGACGGGTCCAGGTTGCCGTCTTAGCGCGGGGGTAGGTTAGGCTTGAACTTACAGGGCCACACAATTGGGTAGAGCTCAGGGGCGATGGCGAGGCACCCCATCAGCCCGACGGGTGCAGCGCGTGCGGGGGTGACCAGGTCTTGTTGGTCCAATGGGTCTGCTTAGAGCGGGGCGCGCTCGCGGCACGCGACTTGCAGCGCTGGGAGCGCGCGCGTTGGCGCGTGGCTGAGGAACCACATGACAGCTTGCTTCATCTCCTGGCCCTGCCCTGGGTTCGTGAGTCCGTCACGGGGACGCGCTTCCTGCCTGGGCTCGGGGCGCGCGCCATGCTGCAGAGGTGGGGCGACGCGTCTTGCTCCTCGTCGTACACCAGGGACGGTTGGGGTCGAAATGAGCAGGAGAACACCGAGGGATCACCGACAGCAGCGACGAGCTCGTCGATGCGCTAGAGCCAGTCATTGTGGCAGTTAGGGGCGGGTGATACGTCTCCGTCGTATGTACTTTTCCAAACTCTTTTGCCCTTGTTTTGGACTCTCATTTGCATAATTTGAATGGAACTAACCCGGACTGACGCTGTTTTCAGCAGAATTGCCATGGTGTTCTTTTTGTGGAGAAATAAAAGTTCTCGGAATGTCCTGAAAATTTACGGAGATTTTTTCTGGAATAAAAGAAAAATACCTGCGCAAAGATCCACCGAAGGAGGTGGACCAGTGGGCCACAAGCCCACAAGCCGCGGCCACCCCCCTAGCCGTGCCATGAGGGCTTGTGGGGCCCACGTGGCTCCACCGCCCCCAAACCGAGCTCTATATCTTCTGTCTCGCCCGGAAAAAAAAATCAGAGAGAAGGTTTCATCGGATTTTGCGATACGGAGGCGCCGCCACATCCTGTTCTTCATCTGGAGGCAGATCTGGAGTCCGTTTCGGGCTCCGGAGAGGGGAAATCGTCGCCATCGTCATCATCAACCTTTCTCCATTGACAATTCCATGATGCTCTTCGTCGTTTGTGAGTAATCTCATTGTAGGCTTGCTGGACGGTGATGAGTTGGATGAGATCTATCATGTAATCGAGTTAGTTCTTGACGGGGATTGATCCCTAGTATCCACTATGTTCTAGATTGATGTTGCTACTACTTGGCTATGCTTAATGCTTGTCACTAGGGCCCGAGTGCCATGATTTCAGATCTGAACCAATTATGTTGTTGCCAATATATGCGTGTTTTAGATCGTATCTTGCAAGTTGAAGTCACCTACTATGTGTTATGACCCGGCAACCCCGGAGTGACAATAGCCGGAACCACTCCCGCAGATGACCATAGTATGAGGAGTTCATGTATTCACCGCGTGTTAATGCGTTGGTCCGGTTCTTTTTTAAAAGGAGAACCTTAATATCCCGTAGTTTCCATTAGGACCCCACTTCAACGAGAGGGATGGAGAATAGATGTCATGCAAGTTCTTTTCCCTAAGCACGTATGACTACATACGGAATACATGTGAAAGTGCGTTATATCGACTAGAGGGGGGGGGTGAATAGGAGATTTTTAGAATTTCATCACTGAGGAAATTCCTCACTGATGACTAACTTACAGCGGAAACAGTTAAGGATCAGTCGTGCAATCGTTCACAACAGCAGTATTACAGAGTGAAGATTATGAAAACGGATTGCACAGTAAGCAGGCATGGAGAATACAGATGATGGTTAACTATTGTGAAGAATTTGGAGTTGAGGAAATTCGGAGAAAGTCTTCAGCAAATTCTTCAAACAATCACAGTGAAAGTCATCAACACATAATACAGAGAAAGTAAAGAGTTGAGGAATTAGAACCCGATTCTTGGTGAAGACTGTTGTTGATGACCCAGTTCCAACCGCTTTGACAGTTGTACATCTGGTTTGGAGCGGCTTGGTATTGAAACCAAAGGACACCCAGTCCCGGGACACACAGTCCCTACCGTATTCTCCTTGAGCTAAGGACACACAGTCCTCACCCAACACTCGTGGTAAGTCTTCAGGGCAGACTTCCAAACCCTCACAAACTCGGTCACCCGACGATCCACAATTGACTGCTGGATTGCTCTAGACCATGACGCCTAACCGTCTGGAGGATGCACAGTCCTCAAAGGTAAAAGGCTTCAGTCCCACACAGGAACAACTTCTTCAGTGATGCTCAATCACTAGGTTTGGTTTGTGGTTTCGGTGGGTGGTGTATTTCCTCACTGATGATTTACTCTCGTAAGCTCTGAGGAATTTGGGTTGCTCTTATGACAAGTGTCAGTTTCTAGCGGAGCAGCCAACCAGCTAGTGGTTGTGGGGGGCGGCTATTTATAGCCTGGGAGCATCCCGACATGATTTGACATTAATTCCCTTAAATAATATGACCATTGGAGTGGATAAGACCAGTGACTTGCCGTGGCTATCGAAACGGTCGGGACCCTCAACTGTGAGAGTCCTCATGTCACTCATATTCCTCACTTGAGGCTTTTGGTAGGATTTGGCTTGGGTTGAGCATCATGAGGAAATTCATTCCATAGCGTTGCTTTGACCCCCTTTAACAGTACGGTGTTCCTATTCATCAAATGCGAAGAAAGTAAAACAGAAAACGTAAATCTTCACGCTTCAATTTCTTCAAAATGATTTTCTTTAGGAACCACCAATCTTCTCTATATCAATATCTTCATGAGGAATATCAATTTCATCGCAGATTCCTCGTGATTCATTTCTTCAGCTTCAGACCAATTTCTTCAACTGAAGACATATATTTTTAGGGGTCGATATTCTTCAAATATCTCAAACTCCTCAATGACTTATAGATCCTGTGTATACTTATAAACACATTAGATACTTCACCTATAAGTCTTCAAACCACCAAAATCACCAAGGGGCACTAGATGCACTTACAACATGCCTACATTAGATTGACGAACGGGAGCTAGTTACATATCTCTCTGTGTTATAGCCGTTACATGATGAATCACTTCCTTCATACTCATCCATCACCAATCCACTGCCTACGAGTCTTTTACTACTGGTCCTTGCTACGTTACTTTGTCTAGGCTTGTCCCTTGCTACAAAAGGGATTGGGCCACTTTGCTGCTACTTCTGTCACTTTGCTACTACTGTTGCTACTGCTGTTACTCTGCTGCTGCTGCTACTGCTGTTCCTTGCTACCTTGCTATTACTGGTTGCAAGATCTTTTTCGACACTGTTGTCAGGGAAGAATAGTTACCCGTCCACGGGCAACTTACTGGCGCCATTGATACGACAGTTAGGAATAGTCTGCTGTCAACAGATTGTTTCTGGCACCGTTGCTATCATACTACTTTGCTACTGATACTTTGCTTGCAGACACTAATCTTTCATGTGTGGTTGAATATGATAAACTCAGCTGCTAATACTTGAGAATATTCTTCCGCTTCCCTTCGCGAACCAACAAATTTGGGTTGAATACTCTACCCTCGAAAACTGCTGCGATCCCATACGCTTTTGGTTCATCAAAGGCTTTTTCTGGCGCCGTTGCCAGGGAAGCACATATATATTCTCTGAGTCACTTGGGATTGACTTCTGCTAGTCACTATGAGGAATCCGAAAGATCCAAGAACTAAAATTCCACATTCCACTACGAGGAGAGGTAAGGAATTGCTATCTAGCCCTGCACTTGATTCACCTTCAGTTTTGAGTAAGTTTGCGACTTCGCCTCCTGCTAGAAATCTTGATATGTCACCTGTGCTTGATGATGCTACTTCTGCTGCCCATGATGCTATGCTTGATACTATGCTTGATACTATGCATGATGATGCTATGCTTGATACTATGCCTGATGATGCTATACCTGATACTGCTTTGCCACTAGGTGCCCTTGATGCACGAGTTGCTAGAGTTGCTGCTAGACGCGATGATACTTCTGAAACTGCTGATACTATTGAAGTAGAACCTGCTACTATGCCTGAATTGCCTGTTATGCCTGATATGCACTATTTTATGGAGGGAGAGATAGTTGAGGATTTTCTTGCATGTAAGGATACCTATGATGTTGAGAAACTTCTACGCAAGTGGAAATAAAAATCTTTGAACGCTAGGATGAAATACGACCCGAAGTTTGCCACTTCGCCTATCTTTGTGACTGTTAAGGATTATGAATTCTCTGTCGACCCTGAGTTAATCACTCTAGTCGAATCTGATCCTTTTCACGGTTATGAGTCTGAAACGGCTGTAGCCCATCTTACCAAACTCCACGATATAGCCACCCTATTCACTAGTGAGGAAAAGATCCTCCACTACTATATGCTCAAGCTGTTTCCTTTCTCGCTAAAGGATGATGCTAAGACCTGGTTCACTTCTCTTGCTCCTGGTTGTGTGCGTAGTCCCCTGGATATGGTCTACTACTTCTCAGAAAAATATTTCCCTGCCCATAAGAAGCAAGCTGCCTTGCAGGAAATATACAACTTTGCTCAAGCTGAAGAAGAGAGTCTCCCACAAGCTTGGGGGAGGCTCATCCAACTACTGAATGCTTTGCCTGATCATCCTCGTGAGAATTATGAAATACTTGATATCTTCTATAATGGACTTATCGATGCTTCCAAAGACCACCTAGATAGTTGTGCCGGTAGTGTTTTTAGGGAACAAACCATAGAACAAGCTGAGATTCTACTGAATAACATCTTGTGCAATGAGAATGCTTGGACTATTCCGGAACCACCTCCTAAGCCAACTCCGAAGAAAAGAGGTATTCTATTCCTCAGTCCTGAAGATATGCAAGAAGCCAAGAAGTCTATGCGAGAGAAAGGCATTAAATCTGAAGATGTAAAAAATCTACCACCTATCGAAGAGATCCATGGTCTCGATAACCCGATACAGGTAGTAGAAGTAAATTCTCTACGTAGGTTTGATGAGAGTGATATTCCTTTTGATAAACCTGCTAGCTTATGCATGGATGAATTTGATAACTTTGTTGCCAAACAATAGAGTTTCAATGATTATGTTAGCAGACAATTGGAAAAGAATGCTCGTATGCTTAGTCATTTATGTGCTTGTGTCGACAGAAATGTCAATGATCTAAAGCTTCTTAGTAAACATGCCTCTATGGTTACTACTCAGGTAGAACAAGTACTTAAAGCTCAGGATGACTTGCTTAACGAGTTAAATGACAATTCTGTCAGAGTCGTTACTAGAGGCAGTAGAATGACCCAGGAACCTCTGTATCCTGAGGGTCATCCAAAGAGAATTGAATAAGATTCTCAAGGAGTTAGCATTGATGCACCTAGTCATCCTAGAAAGAAGAAGGAAGATGATAGGAACCTACACGATAGCAACCCTGTTGCTGCTACCCCTAAGAGTCCAAATGATGCCTCTGTCTGTGATGCTGAAAGACAATCTGGTGATGAACATGAGCCTAATGATGATATCAATAGTAATGTTCATGAAGATGCTCAACCTAGCAATGATAAGGATGTGGAGATTGAACCTGTTGATCTTGATAACCCACAACCTAAGAATAGAAGATACGATAAGAATGACTTCACTGCTACGAAGCATGGTAAAGAAAGGGAGCCATGGGTTCAGAAACCTATGCCCTTTCCTCCCAAACCATCCAAGAAAGAGGATGATGAGGATTTTGAGCGCTTCATTGAGATGATCAGACCTGTCTTTTTGCAGATGCGTTTGACAGATATGCTCAAGATGTCTCCGTATGCTAAGTACATGAAAGATATTGTGACTAATAAGAGGAGGATACCTGATCTTGAGATCTCCGCCATGCTTGCCAATTATACCTTCAAGGGTGGAACTCCGAAGAAACTAGGTGATCCCGGTGCGCCCACTATACCTTGCTCCATTAAAGGCAACTATGTTAGAACTGCGTTATGCGACCTTGGAGCCGGTGTTAGTGTAATGCCTCTCTCTCTTTATCGTATACTTGAACTGTATAAGTTGACACCCACTGAAACCTCTCTGCAAATGGCCGACAAATCAACTGCTTTCCCTATCGTCATTTGCGAGGATGTGCTTGTTGTGGTTGCTAACACCACTATCTTAACATACTTTGTTATCTTGGATATTCCCGAGGACGATGCCATGGCTGTCATCCTCGGAAGACCCTTTTTAAACACTGCAGGGGTTGTTATAGATTGCAACAAAGGCAATGTCACTTTCCATGTCAACGGCAATGAGCATACGGTGCACTTTCCGAAGAAACAATATCGAGTACATTGCATCAATGCTATCGATAAAACTTCATCGATTCTTATTGGGAGCTTTGAATGCCCTATTCCTCGTGTCAAGATCAAGTATGATTTGCTTGTTGGGGAGATACATATCCCCATTGAGGTGACCTAGTGACTATTCGAAAATTCTCCGTTCTCTTTTGCGATTCAAAAAAGTTTGTCAAAGAGACTTGATCAACCTCATTGACGGATTTCTTTCGATGACCATGAGATGGATGAATTGAGGAGTCACAAACCTCTGTTTCAAGCTTTCACTTTAGGTTGCTTAGAAGAAAAATGATAGGTTTAGTTTATTTTTCCATGTTTTCTGTTTTAGCGTCCGGTGGAAAGTACCCTGAAAATAAAAGTTCTCCGAATGCCGTGAAAATCAAGTATGATTTTTTCTGGAATTTTTGAAAAATATTGGGACAAAGAGTCTGTTTGGGGGCCACACCAGTGGGCCACAAGCACTAGGGGCGCGGGCACCCCCCTGGCCACGCCACCCAGGCTTGTGGGGCCCACAGGCACCCCTCCACTCATTCTTGCTCTCATCTCGTTCCCCTACCTCCAGAAAAAATCGTTTCGCCGCTCAATCCCGTGTTCTTGCTCCTCTTGCTGGGATTTTCGATCTCTTTGCTCAAATCACCGTTCTCCGAACTGTGTTGGGGAAATTACTCCTTGGTAAGTGACTCCTCCATTGGTCCAATTAGTTTTTTCTCTAGTGCCTTAAACTCCGTGTATTTTTGCTGCCTTGGTGACCATGTTCTTGAGCCTTGCATGCTGATTCTAGCGGGTCCCAAGTAGTTTTGATGCGTAATATGGCCTCTAGGCACTTGTGGGAGTAGTTGCTCTGAGTTTTGTTGGGCCTTATTCACTTTTCCTTAGAATCACTAAAAATATCAGAAATTTTCAGAGATAGAAAAGGGAAAAGATGAGGAGGTTCTTAAGAGGCTCTTCAAGCCGTGACCCCAAGGATGTGGGAGTGAGAAAAAGCCCAAGTATCCGGTCCCTCGAGTCACAGAAGTTTGAGCGTGCGAATGGCCAAGCGACGTGTTCTTACGCGCCGCTGAAATTTATGAGGACTTTTATCACTTGGTGGAGAACGCAGGTCTTACCGCCTTCGTTGAAGATTAGTGTCCGCAATACCTCCTCCTCACTAATAGCTTCGTACAAAGCTTTAACTTGTATCCGAGGAAGAATCCTCCTATGGTTGAGTTTAAACTTTATGATATCCCCCAGCGCATGTCACTCCAGGATTTTTGCAATGTTTGCAAATTGCCTTTTGTTGGGGATATTCATGAACCTCGTCCACGGGACTTGGAAGCTTTCATCGGTACAATTGCTGTAGGAGAGGAGAGAGGAGTGTCTTGCGCTAGAGCTACTAGCAAGACCGTGGGAAAGTTGGGTCACTTAGTTCCCCAGATCTTGCGGTCTTGCGCGAAGCCCTTTATAACGATAAAACTTATAGCTTGGGCACTATAGTAGCTCAACTGTTGAACCTTAACCGTTCTAAAGGTGTTGTCTATGGAGGTATCTATGCTACCCGTCTTGCCAGACACTTTGAGATACCCATTAGACTAGATGAGGAAGAAGAGGTTCTTCTTCCCGAGAGATATCTAGATTACGATAGCATGGTTTGCCATGACTTTCTTGATAGAGATATAGGTGGAAGGATGATTTATAACCTGGTATTTAGTTAGGGTACTCGTGAGACCATTACTTTGCCTGCTCCTTCTTTGTTCAATCTTCATGTAGGCAGGTACATTATTATGCCCTCGGACATCTACGCATATTGGGGCCTAGCCCAGCCACAGGTGCCCGTGCCCGAGCCACCAGTTGAGTACCAGACGCCAGTTTATCAGTGGGAGCCAGAGGAGCTCACACAGTAGTGGCATCCTCAGTCCACTCCGGAGTACCCCGGAGCTGGTTATTTCCCTCCTTGGGAGTAGACCAAGTTAGGACAAAAGAATAAACTTGGGGGAGTATGTGTTCTCACCGACTTTACATTCTTGCTTATGCTTTCACTTTGTTAGCCGGTGTTCACACTTTGCAACTGTATCATCCATGCTAGTTTATTTTCATTTTCCTGTTTTCTTTTCGTGTGTCTGTCTAGTTTGAGAAAAAACCAAATAGATTTTCTTTTCTTCTTTTGCTTGTTGGGAGCTTTCCCGTGTAAATAGTTTTCTTTTCCTTTGGGTCAAGGTAGAAGATATTGGTTACAATGTTTAGTGGCTCTTGCATGCATACCTGTTTACCTTTCATAGAGCCATATTACTTTGTCTTCTCCTTTGTGTTTGCCTGCACGTTCCAGCGTAGTCCAATGCACGACCACGCTTATTATTGTTCACATTGTTCGGTCGTGCAAATGAAAGGCAATAATGACGATATACGATGAAGTGACTGAGCCTGGAAAAGTTGGTATGAACTCGATCTATTTTGTTGTTGTAAATATGTCTAGCTCATCATGCCTGATTCAGCTTTCTTGTGAGAGAAACATGTTTGCAATGACAACTTAGAGATCATAGTTGCTTATTCCATGCTTACTTAGTTAGGAGCTTATAATGGTTTGTCTTGGATGCCCACATGAATGTTGAGATGACTATGATGTAGTATGATAGGATGGTATCCTCCTTTGAATGTTACAAATGGCTTGACTTGGCGCATGTAGCTGAAACAAAATCAACATAGCCTCTATGATGTTCATGTCCATGGTGATTTATGTCCTACTCATGCTTGCAGTCAATGTTAGTTTATCTCAATGCATTTTGATGACTGTTGTCACTCTCTAGTTGGTCGCTTCCCAGTCTTTTGCTAGCCTTCACTTGTACTAAGCGGGAATACTGCTTGTGCATCCACTCCCATAAACCCAAAGTTGTGCCGTATAAGTCCACCATACCTACCTATGTACGGTATCTACCTGTCGTTCCAAGTAAATTTGCATGTGCCATTCTGTAAACCTTCAAGAAATAATCTGTTTTGCATGCTTGAACCGCTCATGTGGTGACAGGGGGCTATTGGTATCTTCCATGCTAGGCGTGTTATCCTCTATATGTGTTTATTCACTATCATTCACGAGGAAGGGGCCGGTAATTGGAATTCCCAGTTCCATGCTCAAATCGAAAAGATAATTGCAAAAAAACTCCCCCAGGATTGATGTTGGTATGGACGGTACCCGAGGATTCGGCTAGCCGTGGAGTGTGATTGATTGGTGGTGGGGGAGTCAAAACTTTACTTTTCTGTTTGGGAACCGCCTATAGCATGTGTAGCGTGGAAGATGTTGAGAACTCTTAGTCATTGCATTGACAATGAAAGCATGCCACCCAAAATTATTATCTCTGTTTTCAAAGCTTGAGCTCTGGCACCTCTGCAAATCAATGCTTCCCTCTGCGAAGGGCCTGTCTATTGATGTTCCGGTTGAGTCATCCTCCTCTTACAAAAGCACCAATTAGAGAGCACCTTTGTCATTTTTATGCTTTGCTTTTAACTGTGTTGAGTATGACTGTGACTGGATCTTCATTGCCTTGAATTACAATGTTTAGTCAGCGCTTGGTCTTTTAAGGTGCTCTGCATTTATGTTTTGCGGTCTCAGAAAGAGCTATCGAGATACCATCTATTCGTACTGCTTCATGTTGGTTTGATTGAAGTGTTGACGTTTGAGACCTATTATTATTTGCTCGCTAGTTGATTATGCCATTAATATGAGTTTACCGTGGGATCTAGATGTCATTTGCTTATGTGGTTTACTTGTGATCTTGCTGAAATTCTGGTTGTGAGTTAGACATAGTTGCAACAACAAGATCAAACAGAGTTCGTCTAAGTTTTTCTTTTGTCTCTTTCAGTTTGTCAACTGAATTGCTTGAGGACAAGCAAGGATTTAAGCTTGGGGGAGTTGATACGTCTCCGTCGTATCTACTTTTCCGAACTCTTTTGCCCTTGTTTTGGGCTCTAATTTGCATGATTTGAATGGAACTAACCCGGACTGACGTTGTTTTCAGCAGAATTGCCATGGTGTTGTTTCTGTGCAGAAATAAAAGTTCTATGAAATGTCCTGTAGATTTACGGAGATTTTTTCTGGAATAAAAGAAAAATACGTGCGCAAAGATCCACCGGAGGACGTGGACCAGTGGGCCACAAGCCCACAGGCCGCGGGCACCCCCCTGGCCATGCCGTGAGTGCTTGTGGGGCCCACGTGGCTCCACTGCCCCCAAACTCAGCTCTATATCTTCCGCCTCGCCCGAAAAAAAATCAGAGAGAAGGTTTCATCGCGTTTTGAGATACGGAGGCGCCGCCACATCCTGTTCTTCATCTAGATGGCAGATCTGGAGTCCGTTTCAGGCTCCGGAGAGGGGAAATCGTCGCCATCGTCATCATCAACCTTTCTCCATCGACAATTCCATGATGCTCTTCATCGTTTGTGAGTAATCTCATCGTAGGCTTGATGTACGATGATGAGTTGGATGAGATCTATCATGTAATCGAGTTAGTTCTTGACGGGGATTGATCCCTAGTATCCACTATGTTCTAGATTGATGTTGCTACTACTTGGCTATGCTTAATGCTTGTCACTAGGGCTCGAGTGCCATGATTTCAGATCTGAACATATTATGTTGTCGCCAATATATGTGTGTTTTAGATCCTATCTTGCAAGTTATAGTCACCTACTATGTGTTATGACCCGGCAACCCCGGAGTGACAATAGCCGGAACCACTCCCGGAGATGACCATAGTATGAGGAGTTCATGTATTCACCGCGTGTTAATGCGTTGGTCCGGTTCTTTATTAAAAGGAGAACCTTAATATCCCGTAGTTTCCATTAGGACCCCGCTGCCACGGGAGGGATGGACAATAGATGTCATGTAGGTTCTTTTCCCTAAGCACGTATGACTACATACAGAATACATGCCTACATTAGATTGACGAACGGGAGCTAGTTACATATCTCTCTGTGTTATAGTTGTTACGTGATGAATCACATCCGTCATACTCATCCATCACCGATCCACTGCCTACGAGTCTTTTACTACTGGTCCTCGCTACATTACTTTGTCTAGGCTTGTCCTTTGCTACAAAAGGGATTGGGCCACTTTGCTGCTACTGCTGTCACTTTGCTACTACTTTTGCTACTGATGGTACTTTGCTGCTGGTACTGCTGTTCCTTGCTACCTCGCTATTACTTGTTGCAAGATCTTTTCCGACACTGTTGTTGGGGAAGAATAGTTACTCGTCCATGGGCAACTTACTGGCGCCATTGATACAACAGTTAGGAATAGTGTGCCGTCAACAGATCGTTTCTGGCACTATTGCTATCATACTACTTTGCTACTGATACTTTGCTTGCAGACACTAATCTTTCAGGTGTGGTTGAATCTGATAAACTCAGCTGCTAATACTTGAGAATATTATTTCGCTTCCCTTGGCGAACCAACAAATTTGGGTTGAATACTCTACCCTCAAAAACTGTTGCGATCCCATACGCTCTTTGGTCATCAGCGGGCTGGTAGCGGAGCAGGTCGGTGGCCATGGCAAGCGCGCACCAGCCATGCAACATATCTGGCCTGACGCGTGAGGCCAATCTGGAAGCTTGAACGAGTGACGGAGTGGTGGTGTGGCCGTCGAGCTGCTCGGTAGCCGGCCGGGAGGAGCCTTGCTGTTCTTGACCGTCGGGGCCCGTGGTGGCGTTCGCCATCGGCGATGGTCACCCGCGCGCTCCGGCGGGGCCCATGGGAGCCGTCTGAGCAACGCGAACTCGGCGAGCATCAGCCGTCGGAGCGGCGAAGCTTGGTGAAGGCGGATCTTGGAGGAAACCTTGACACACCCCCTACCTGGCGTGCCAAATGTTAGATTTCTGGCTCTGCAAAACCCTAAAGGTTCGAACTCAGGGGCGTGCATGAAGATATCTCTCGGGCTTGCCTCACCTAACTCGCTACTCGCTGGGGATGGGAGAGAACTCACTTCATGGTGAGGAAGATACAGAACGCAACAGTTTACCCAGGTTCGGGCCGCTGAGAAGCGTAATACCCTACTCATGCTTTGGTGGATTGCCTCTCGTGGAGGTTGGTGGATGAACTAGTACAATGCTCGAGGGCCTCCAGAGGCTGGGTGGCCTTTGTGTGATGCCGGTGGGCGATGAATGAATCGGGGGCCCTTTATGAAATAACCTATCCTCTATATATAGTGGAGGCCCGGGTCCTCTTCCCTTATCGCAAGGGCAGGAAGGGATCCCACAATGGCCAATTTTGAAGGGGAACAGGGGAACATGCTTCCGCTGTCCAAAGGTGGTTTTCGCCTACAAAAGTGGCTGCCAGCACTTCAGGGACGGGTCTAGGGATGACGTCTTTCCTGTTGGCGGGCGGCGATGGCCTTGTTGCTCCAGAATGGAAATATTTGGAAGATGCCTTGGGAACCAGCGCACGTCCTTCCCTTCTTTGACAAAAGGGGAAACTGCACCATCCTGCTTGCCTGTCCTTTCCCTGCATCACCCTTGACCCTTGAGGCCGGGTCTTGCCTCGGAATCTCCGCCGCTACGGAGGGGTCCTAAGGAGGCCCCCTCCTCCTGGCGAGGCTCGGGCCCTCGCGAGGGCCTTGGCTTGAGTGGTGCTATGCTCGATTATGCTTGCTTGATGATGTGGGCCAGCCCTGGGCCACAGGCAGGCAGGTATGGGTACCCCCATTCCCAGAATGCCGACACTTTTGCATCTTTTTTATTTCATAGAAAATTCATATATACACAAGTCCAAACACGGTGAAACTTTCCACATTTAGCTACTTTAGGTTGGGGATTAGGATCAGAGGGGAAGTTATAGATACTTTTCCATACTTTGTATTTGGCGTACTTCACCTAATTTCCTTCGCAATCTTACGCTTCAGTGGCATTTATCATGCACTTTTGGGACCTGCAACTCTTGAGGAATCTTTTCCATTATTTTGTTATGATGATTTTTTTGGACAATAATAGATTCTAGAAGCTTCATGGAAGGACGAGAAGATCAATGGGGGCTCCACAAGGCAGGGGCACATCGTGAGAGGTAGCGCGTGCCGCCCTGGCTTGTGGATCTCTTACATAGAAAACAATATGAACTATAATTGTTTGATGACTAGGAACACATGTTGTGTCATATTTAGGGCTCCGCAAAACCCTAAAGATTCGGACTCAGGGGCGCGCGCGGAGGCCACTCAACAGATTCAATTTACCAGGCTCGTTACTCAGTGAACTAGGCTAATAACTCACGTGATGGTGAGTAAGACAGGGAACTCGACAGTTTACCCAGGTTCGGGCCGCTGGGAAGCGTAAAACCCTACTCCTACTTTGGTGGATTGCCTCTCATGGAGGTTGGTGAATGAACTAGTACATTGTTCTTTGACCTCCTGAGGTTAGGTGGCCTTAGCGGTGTGATGGTGGATGATTCAATGGCTAGGGTTCCGATCCCCGTCTACGGAGCAACCTATCCTTTATATATAGCGGCGGCCACGGTCCTCTTCCCTTATCGTTTTGGTTGGAAGGGATCCCACAACGACCAATTTTCAAGGGGGACGGGGGAACGTGCTCCCCTGTCCAAAGGTGGTCTTCGCCTGCAAAGTGGCTGCCCGCGCCGCAGGGATGACGTCGGCCCTGCTGGCGGGCAGCGGTGGCTTGGTTACACTAAAGTGGAAACCTTTGGAAGATGCCTTCGGGTCCCGCATACGTCTTGGCCCCCTTTGCACCAAAGGGGGAGCTCCACTGCTCTGCCATCTGTGGTTCGCCTGTCCACCTTGTACGTCACCCTTGACTCCCGAGGTTGGGCTTTGCCTCGGAATGTCCACCGCTCCGCAGGGGTCCTGAGGAGCCGCCCTCCGGGTCTTGACGTCGTTCCTCCTCGTGAGGCCTGGCCCTTCAATAGGGCCTTGTCCAGCCTGCTGATGCTTGGTCGATGGAATGTGCCAGCCCTGGGCCGCAGATAGGCGAGTCTGGGTACCCCCATTCCCAGAACGCCGGTAGTAGCCCTCAGGCCCAAGGCGCGTCCGGGATGGCTTCCCGGCAAAGCCTTGAGGCAGCCTGAAGTGTCGCGGGCCCTAAATGTCAGATGGTCAGGCTTCACACGCGCCTCGTAGTCCAGTGGCAACACTCTAGTCCACGAGGCGCCGGGAGGCATGCTTGGTCAGATTGATGTAATGCTTGAATGCGGTGCGAGCCATCATTGCTCCTTGGGGGCAACGCTTGTACACACGCCACGCGGGTGCCTCCTGTCACAAATTGCACGAACCCGGGGACACGAAGGGACGCCGGCCTGTACTTGGTTGCCTATTTAACCCGGTGAGGGTGATAGGGCTTGCGTCGCCTCAGTCTTCCTCGCCTCCCACCTTGAGCCCTTCACTCTCTCAAAATGGCGCTAATGAGGAGATTCTCGGCTGGCGATAAGGGGAAGGCCCCTGGCGAAGGTCCTGCCGCTCCACCTACCAAGAGGGGATGAGGCCGCCCTCGGAAGTATGCGGCGGCACCGGCATCGGCCTCTAGTGGACGCGGTCGTGGTTCGGCCTGCCCTGGGATCTTTATCGGCAGGAATGGCGGAACGTCGATTGGTGCACGTGCCCGCAACGCCCAGATTGTGAGGTTGGTGATGGCCACCCGGCCGTCTCGCCCGCGGCTCCACTCGCCCGGTATGATGATGGAGTTCATGATGTGGGTGGAGAGGTCTGGAATTGCTTGGCTCCAACTTCTTCGCGAAGGCACTATCGACCGGTAGGCCTCGGCGCCTCTGGTTGCAGGCCGACGGCTGCTACGGAGGGGCATCCTGGGTGAGGTTGAGGTCACCCCCGACGGTTACGTGTATCTGAACTGCGGGTGGCAGACCTTCGCCCGCGGCCGAGGCCTGAAGGGGAGGCGCTACCTCCACTTCAAGTATGACGGGGAGGCGACGCTCTTCGTCAAGATCTTCGGGGTCGAGGTTGATCGCCTGGGTTGTTGCCCGGAGGACGCCGCCGTGGCGGCCCCATAGACGAGCCCGCCTACGATGACGGGCGAGGATCCTCCGACAGTGGCGATACCCCCTCCGGAAGGAGCCCGAGCGATAGCAGCTACGACGAGCCGCCTCGCTGCCGTGCCCGAGCCTCGGGAAGGTGCCCCCAATCGCTGTGCCACCCGTCTGCTCCTGCGGAAAATGTGAAGGAGGAGGAGAACACATACTGAGTGTCAGCATGGGTGCCGGGCGTCGTCAGCTGCAGCTCTCTTCCGGGATCTCCATCACTAGCTGTCTCCTCCTTGATTTTGACCCTGCATCAACAGAAACAGGGATAGACCATTCGGACATGTAATGCATTTGGGCGGCCGCCCCTTTTGTTAGTGATGTTGCTTCTCTGCTGGTTTAAATACATAGCTTGGTATGTTTGTGGGGAACTCCTTTGTTGTGACGCATGACTGTGGTGCTCGAGGGGGGGCTGTTGGTCGGTTGGTTCTTTCCTTGCTGTAGGTCGAGTGGGTCGATGCTCTATGTTAGGTGGCCCCGGTCCTGCACATTTCCCTGCCGTCGTGGGGCGTGACCCGTTACCAAGGTCGTTCCTCACGGGGGAAAGCCCTGGCACCAGGATGCCAGGTGGCTTTGTGACCGGTAAGGCTCCTGGGGCGCTATGCTCAGGAGCCCCCTTAGACATTCAAGCGACTCTATGTCGACAGGTCCCAGTCCCGCTCATTTTCGTGTCGTGAGGCACTACTTGTCAAGGTCGCCCCTCGCGGAACAAGGCCCCGGCACTCGGGTACCAGGTGGCTTTGTGACTGGTAAGGTTCCTCAGGCGCAATGCTCAGGAGCCCCCTTAGACGTTCAAGAGGCCCTCTCGAGTTCTGTTATTGGAGGTCCCTAATCTGCATTCAGGAAGCTCTGCATCGGCAGGTCCTAGTCCCGCACATTTTCCCGCCTCGTGAGGCGTGACCCGTTACCAAGGTGGTTCCTCACGGGGCCAGGCCCTGGCACCCAGGTGCCAGGTGGCTTTGTGACCGGTAAGGCTCCTGAGGCGCTACGATCCCACGGACAACAACACTAGAAATTAACACGTTGACACAGGCTGGGCTTGCGTTGGTTTTTCCCCTGAAGAGGAATGGGTGATGCAGCACATGAGCAGTAAGTATTTTCCTCAGTTTGAGAACCAAGGTATCGATCCAGAAGGAGGGTCTCGTCAAGTCCAGAGTACCCGCGCAAACACAAACAAGCTTGCACCCAACGCTTCAAAGGGGTTGTCAATCCCTTCAAGATTGTTTGCAAAGTGAGATATGAAGGCAGAAAGTGCAACGAAGTAAAAAGTGTAAGGCTGAAAATATGGTGTGGAGTAGACCCTGGGGGCCATAGTGTTCACTAGAGGCTCCTCTCAAAATAGTAAGTATCACGGTGGGTGAACAAATTACTGTCGAGCAATTGATAGAACCACGCAAAGTCATGACGATATCTAAGGAAATGATCATACATATAGGCATCACGTCCGAGACAAGTAGACCGATACTTTCTGCATCTACTACTATTACTCCACACATCGACCGCTATCCAGCATGCATCTAGTGTATTGAGTTCATGACGAACAGAGTAACGCCTTAAGCAAGATGACATGATGTAGAGGTTTAATCTCAAACCAATGATGAAAACCCCATCTTTTTACCCTTGATGGAAACAACACGATGCGTGCCTCGCTATCCCTTGTGTCACTGGGTGAGGTCACCACACGGTATGAACCCAAAACCAATCACTTCTCCCATTGCAAGAATCATAGATCTAGTTGACCAGACAAAATCCACAACTCGAAGAGAATTACAAGGATATGAAATCATGCATAAGAGAGATCAAAAGAAACTCAAATAAGATTCATAGATAATCTGATCATAAATCCACAATTCACCGGATCTCGACAAACACACCACAAAAGAAGATTACATCGGATAGATCTCCATGAAGATCATGGAGAACTTGGTATTGAAGATCCATGAAAGAGAAGAAGCCATCTATTTACTAGCTATGGACCCGTAGGTCTATGGTGAACTACTCATGTATCATCGGAGAGGTCGTTGTGTTGATGAAGAAGCCCTCCGTGTCCGAATCCCCCCTCCGGCAGGTCACTAGGACGTGCCCCAGATAGGAGCTTGCGGGAACAGAAGCTTGCGGCGGCGGAAAAGTGATTACGATGATCTCCTGATTTTTTCTGGAATTTATGGGAATATATAGGCGAAAGACCTAGGTCAAGGGACGTCCAGGGGGCCCACAAGCCTGGATGGCGCGGCCCCCTGTCCGCGGGGTGGGGGCTTGTGGGGCTCCTAGGGCTCCCCTACCTTGGCTCCCAAGTTCCCCGGTCTTCTTCCGTTCCAAAACAAATCTTATCGGGGATTTTCTTCCGTTTGGACTCCGTTTCAAAATATCCTCTGGAAGGGGTAAAAAACAAGGAAAAAACAGGAACTGGCACTTGGCACTGCGTTTATAAGTTAGTCCCAGAACATATATAAAAGGCATCCAAAACATCCAAAGTTTGACAAGATAATAGGATGAAACCATAAAAAATTATAGATATGTAGTAGACGTATCAAGCATCCCCATGCTTAACTCCTGCTCGTCCTCGAGTAGGGAAGTGATAAAGAACGAATTTTTGATGTGGAATGCTAGCTAGCATAGTTGTACTTTGCAACTTCTTTCACGTGAGATGAACGTTCAGATCCGTAAGATTCAAAACAATAGTTTGCTATTGACATGAAAACAGTAATACTTCAAGCAAACTAGCAAAGTAATCATGAACTTTCAAAATAACAAGGCCAAAGGAAGTTATCCCTAAAAAATCATATAGTCTGGCTATGCTCCATCATCCTCACACAGCTAATGTAAATCATGCACAACTCCGGAATTGGCCAAGTAATTGTTTTCGCACTCTTACTTTCTCAAACTTTTTATAACTATCACCCAATACATGAGCGCGAGCCATGGATATAGCACTATAGGTGGAATAGAGTGTGGTGGTGGTTGTGAGACAAAAAGGAGGAGATGGTCACACTGACTCGGCGTATCAATAGGCTATGGAGATGCCCATTAATAGATATCAATGTGAATGAGTAGGGATTGCCATACAAGAGATGCACTAGAGCTATAAGTATGTGAAAGCTCAAAAGGAATACTAGTGGGTGTGCATCCAACTTGCTTGCTCACGAAGACCTAGGGCAATTTTGAGGAAGCCCATCATTGGAATATACAAGCCAAGTTATATAATGAATATTCCCACTAGAATATGGTAGTGACAAGGCAAGAAGCTCTCAATCATGAAGAACATGGTGCTATCATGAAGCACAAGTGTGGAAAAAGATAGTAGCATTGTCCCTTCTCTCTTTTTCTCTCTTCTTTTTTTCATTTGGGCTCTTAGGCCTCTTTTTTTTTCTTTTCTTTTCTTTCCTCTTTCTTTTTTGTTTTTGGGCTCTTTGGCCTCTTTTTTTTATTTCCTCACATGGGACAATGCTCTAATAATGATGATCATCACACTTTTATTTACTCACAGCTCAAAGATCAGAATGATGATGACTCTATTGGAAATGCCTCCGATAGTGTACCTGGATGTGCAATGATCTAGCATGGCGTATGACGTTGAAACATCTCGCTAGCTATCTTACGATCATGCAATGGAAATATGAGAGTGACGACACAAGTCATGAGACGGAATGGTGGGAGTTGCATGGCAATATATCTCGGAATGGCTATGAAAGTGCCATAGTAGGTAGGTATGGTGGTTGTTTTGAGGAAGGAATTTGGTGGGTTTGAATACCGGCGAGAATTGTGCGGTACTAGAGAGGCTAGCAATGGTGGAAGGTGAAAGTGCATCTATACCATGGGCTCACATTAGTCATGAAGAACTCACATACTTATCGTGAAAGTTTTTATTAGTAATCGAAACAAAGTGCCAAACGCATACTCCGAGGGGAAGGGTTGGTAGGTGTAAACCATCGCGCGATCCCGACGTCAACACAAAGGATGACAATCAATAGATCAATCATGCTCCAACTTCCTTACATAGCGGTTCACCATACGTGCATGCTACGGGAATCACTAACTTCAACACAAGTATTTCTAGATTCACAACACCCTACTAACATAACTCTCAATATTACCGAATCCACGTCTCAAAACTAATTGAGAGGAATCGAAACTTCTCTTTCTACTCAATGCACATGAAGATTTAGGTTTTTGCATCCTCTTTGGGTACCTAGCACATTTGGGACTACTTTCATAGCATAAGCCAACTACCAAATCACGCACCGCCGTGCTCTAAAGATATAAGTGAAGCACAAGAGCAAAAGTATCTAGCTCAAAAGATATAAGTGAAGCACAATGATCATTCTAGCAAAATCACGATGAGTGCATGTCTCTCTCTCTCAAAAAGGTGTGTAGCAAGGATGGTTGTGACACAACAAAATGAAAAGACTCCTACGATACAAGACGCTCCAAGCAAAACACATATCATGTGGTGAACAAAAATATAGCTCCAAGTAATGTTACCGATGGATTGAAGACGAAAGAGGGGATGCCTTCCCAGGGCATCCCCAAGCTTAGTCTTTTTGGTGTCCTTGAATTTGGCTTGCGATGCCTTGGGCATCCCCAAGCGTGAGCTCTTTCGAATCCTTATCTCATCGTCCATGAGAACATCACCCAAAACTTGAAAACTTCACAACACAAAACTTAAACAGAAACTTGTGATAACATTAGTACAAGAAAACAAACTATCACTTCTTTTGGTACTGTAGTAAACTTGAATTACATCTATATTGATGATGGGATACTGTATTCTCACTTTTCCATGGCTAGTACCCCCCGATACTAACCATAGTTTCATCAAAACAAGCAACCAACTCAACAAAAAACAGAATCTGTCAAAAACAGACCAGTCTGTAGCAATCTGTGTACTTCGTATACTTCTGTTACCTCAAAAAATCTGAAACATTACGACGGCATGGGAAAAAAGCATATCAATCAGCAGCAAAAAGAATCAACTCAAAAGCTCTTTCTGAATAAAAATGGAAAATCATCTCGTGAGCGAAAAGTTTCTGTCTTTTTCCAGCAGGATCAAACAACCATTACCAAGACTAGACATAACGGTTTTTCTTGGCTCAAACAGAAAAAGAAACACAAAAAACACAATCACAACAGAATTGTGATGGTGTAGACGCAACAAAACAGAAAGAAAAAAGATAAATTCATTGGGTTGCCTCCCAACAAGCGCCATTGTTTAACGCCCTTAGCTAGGCATTGATAATTCAATGATGCTCACACAAAAGACAAGAATTGAAGCACAACGAGAGCATCATAAAGCATGTGAAAATCACATCTAAGTCTAACATACTTCCTATGCATAGGCATTTTATAGTAAAACAGATTGTCAAGACAACCAATAGTTACCATATGCAAGGAAGAAGAAAGAGACAATATCAACCTGAACATAACGAGAGGTAATTTGGAAACATGAAAGTTTCTACCACAATATTTTCCTCTCTAATAGCAACTACATGTGGGATCATATTCGAATTCAACAATGTAACTATCACATAGGATATTCTTTTCATAAATAGTGGGATTATCATCAACTAAAGTCATGACTTCTCCAAACCCACTTTCAATAATATTGCAAATATCATATTCATCATGAGGCTTAAAGAAATTTTCAAGATCATAAGAAAAATCATCGCCCTACTCATGATCATTGCAACAAGTAGTGGACATAGCGAAACTAGCATCCCCAAGCTTAAGGTTTTGCATATTTTTAGCATGATTGTCACTAATAGAATTTATAGTGAAACCATTGCAATCATGCTTTTCATCCAAGGAGTCCTCGTGAATCACTTCATAAATTTCTTCCTCACAATTTTCAGATTCACGCATCTCAAGCAAAACTCCATAAAGATAGTCAAGTGCACTCAACTCACTAGCAATTGGATCAACATAATTGGATCTCTTAAAGAGATTAGCAAGTGGATGAGGATCCATATCACTAGATTTTCAACAAGCGAAGATGCAAGCATATTGAAGGCACATGGCACACAAGCGAACAGAAAGCAAGCGAGAGAAAAGGGCGAACGAAAAAGGCAAACGGAAAAAGGAAAATTGTGAAGTGGGGGAGAGGAAAACGATAGGCAACTGTCAAACAAAGTAAATGCAAGAGATGAGTTTGCGACACTTACTTGGATGAGTTCTTGACTTGATCTTCCTCCCCGGCAACGGCGCCAGAAATTCTTCTTCTATCCCACAGACAACAGCACCAGAAATTGACACGTTGACAAAGGCTGGGCATGCGTTGGTTTTTCCCTTGAAGAGGAAAGGGTGATGCAGCACGGGAGCAGTAAGTATTTCCATCAGTTTGAGAACCAAGGTATCGATCCAGAAGGAGGGTCTCGTCAAGTCCAGAGTACCTGCACAAACACAAACAAGGTTGCACCCAACACTTCAAAGGGGTTGTAAATCCCTTCAAGATTGTTTGCAAAGTGAGATCTGAAGGCGGAAAGTGCAACGAAGCAAAAAGTGTAAAGCTGAAAATATGGTGTGGAGTAGACCCTGGGGGCCATAGTGTTCACTAGAGGCTTCTCTCAAAATAGCAAGTATCACGGTGGGTGAACAAATTACTGCCAAGCAATTGATAGAACCGCGCAAAGTCATGATGATATCTAAGGCAATGATCATACATATAGGCATCACGTCCGAGACAAGTAGACCGATACTTTCTGCATCTACTACTATTACTCCACACATCGACCGCTATCCAGCATGCATCTAGTGTATTGAGTTCATGATGAACAGAGTAACGCCTTAAGCAAGATGACATGATGTAGAGGGATAATCTCAAACCAATGATGAAAACCCCATCTTTTTACCCTTGATGGCAATAACACGATGCGTGCCTCGCTACCCCTTATGTCACTGGGTGATGTCACCACACGGTATGAACCCAAAACCAAGCACTTCTCCCATTGCAAGAATCATAGATCTAGTTGGCCAGACAAAACCCACAACTCGAAGAGAATTACAAGGATATGAAATCATGCATAAGAGAGATTAGAAGAAACTCAGATAAGATTCATAGATAATCTGATCCTAAATCCACAGTTCATCACATCTCGACAAACACACCGCAAAAGAAGATTACATCGGATAGATCTCCATGAAGATAATGGAGAACTTTGTATTGAAGATCCAAGAGAGAGAAGAAGGCATCTAGTTACTAGATATGGACCCGTAGGTGTATGGTGAACTACTCACGCATCATCGGAGAGGTCATGGTGTTGATGAAGAAGTCCTCCATGTCCGAATCCCCCCTCCGGCAGGGCACCAGGACGTGCCCCAGATGGGATCTTGCGGAGACAAAAGCTTGCAGCGTCGGAAAAGTGATTACGATGATCTCATGATTTTTTCTAGAATTTATGGGAATATATAGGTGAAAGACCTAGGTCAGGGGACGTCCAGGGGGCCCACAAGCCTGGATGGCATGCCCCCTGGCCGCGGGGTGGGGGCTTATGGGGCCCCTGGGGCTCCCCTGCCTTGGCTCGCAAGTTCCCCGATCTTCTTCCGTTCCAAAAAAAATATTTTCGGGGATTTTCTTCCATTTGGACTCCGTTTCAAAATCTCCTCTGAAAGGGGTCAAAAACATGGAAATAACAGGAACTCGCACTTGGAACTGAGTTAATAAGTTAGTCCCAAAAAATATATAAAAGGCATGCAACACATCCAAAGTTTGACAAGATAATAGCATGAAACCATAAAAAATTATAGATACGTTGGAGACGTATCAGGTGCTATGCCCAAGAGACCCCTTAGGCACTCAAACTGTCCTACGATAAACAACTGTTGTGAGGAAAGACCAAATGTTGTTCCCTCTCCAGGATGGTGCGCCGAGACGCGAATAGGACTCCTGAGCGAGTATTGGTTGGCATGAGTCGGCCGACTCGTCAGTGAGTACCACACGTGGTTTCGGGCGCCAAGGCCTTTGCGAGGTGCCGACACCATGCCCCCAGCCCCCGCTCGCGGGGTACGAGCGGGTGGGGGCAGGTGAATGCTCGACTCGGAGGAATAGAGTGTGCCACGAAGAGCAGTAGGAAAAATAAGTTTTTGCAAAAGCTTCATTTAGACAGGCCCCGAGTTTAATTTCATAAAATATCAGCAAATCCAAGCCAGAAAAAGAAAATGCAATCCGCGTCTAGCACCTAATATATTCTCCACCTCCATCGCCCCCAGCATTTAGCATAGGCTACCATTAGGTGTGGGGTGGACCCCTTCCGCGTCCTCGGGGGCCCCTGGGCGTATACAGCCTCAACTCTTTATTACATGAGAGTGTCATGGTGGGGCTGTATATGGGAGGTCTCGAGGACACTTTGGCCTCGCGAGTGTCCCTACCCCCGAGGCATTAGGCGCCTGATTCCGGAAGTCATTGGTGGACTGTGTTGATTTCCTTCGTCTTCCCCACTAGGCGTGGGATGGACCCCTTCCGCGTTCTCGGGGGGCCCCTGGGCGTATACAACCTCGACTCGTTATTAAGTGAGAGTGTCATGCGATGAAGTAGGTTCCAGAAGAATTGAAGAACTATGCAGGGTCGATGCAGAGGCGACGCGGAGGCAGTGCAGGGGCGGTGCAGAGTCATCACGGGTAGAACTTGCGAAGGTGCTGGATGTTCCAAGCGTTCTGGATGGGAACTCCATCTTGAGTCTCCAGACGCACACAGCCAGGTATGCACACGTGGACGACCTTGAATGGGCCTTCCCACATGGGCGAAAGCTTATGCAAGCCTTCCCTGGATTGGACCAGTCTTAGGACGAGATCGCCGACTTCGAGGGTCCTCGAGCAGATGTTGTGGTAGTGGTAGCGCCGCAAGGCCTGCTAGTACCTCGCGGCTCGAAGAGAGGCCCGACAGCACGCCTCCTCCCCAAGTACGAGATCCGTCCCCCCGCCCAGCCTCCTGACGCTCCTCATCGAACGCCAAGACCCGTGGGGACCGGTGCTTGATTTCATGGGGAAGGACCGCCTCTGTTCCATAGATGAGGAAGAACGGGGTTTCTCCAGTGGGTTTAGTTGCAATGGTGCGGATGGACCACAGTACCGACGGGAGCTCGTCAACCCAACCCCGGCCGCAAGCTTCAAGCTTCTTCTTGAAGCTCCTCACTTTGAGACCCGGCAAGACCTCCACGTTGGCGCGCTCCGCCTGGCCATTGCTCCACGGATGGGCTACCGATGCATATCATATCTGCATACCGAGGTTGGCACAGTAAACTTGAAGAGCTGACTGGTGAACTGCGAACCATTATCGGTGTTGATGCGGTTGGGGACGCCGAAGCGGCTCACGAGGCACTTGATGAACTTGACGGCAGACTTGATTGGGATGGTACGCACGGGCTCCACCTCCGCCCTTTTGGTGAGTTTGTTGATGGCGCTGTAGAAGTAGCGGAAGCCTCTTGCTGCCCACGGGAAGGGTCTGAATATGTCCAACCCCCAGACCGCAAAAGGCTAGGAAAGAGGGATGGTCTGGAGGCCCTGCGCGGGCTGGTGGGTCTGCTTGGCAAGGAACTGGCAGGCCTCACAAGACCTGACCAGCTCATTGGCGTCTTCCAAAGTTGTAGGCCAGTAGAAATCTGACCTGAACGCCTTAGCTGCAAGCATGCGCGAAGAGGAGTGATGTACGCAGTCCCCTCTTTGGATGTTGGCCAGTAGCTCGCGCCCTTGCTCCCTGGAAATGCACGACAGTGCGACGTCGTTCGGGTGCGAGCGGTACAAGGCGCCGTCTCGCACGCAGTAGGTTGAGGCTTGTTGTACTACACGCTACGCATCCTCTTCCTTCTCCGGCAATATGCCGTGGAGCAGATATGCCTCGAGTTCCTGCATCCAATCATCGTCTTGAGCCTCCACGACGAGGAGCAATCGAGCCCCCGAGGCCTGACCGTAGTACGGAGCCCCCGAGGGTGATGCTGGGGGTGCTCCTCTCTGCGCGGTACTGGGTCTTCAGGTGACGGTGTTGCGGGAGGCTTGAAGAGTCTCTGCTCGAAAATGCCTGTCTCTTGAGCCTCGCGACGCGAAGTTCTTTTGGCAATGTCGTCCGCCTCCTTGTTTTCTCCTCGCGAGATGTGCTGCAGCTCCAGGCCCTGAAAACGTTTCTCAATCTTACGTACCTCCTGCAGATATGCCTCCATATGTTCGTCCTGGGTGTGTACTCTTTGTTGGAGAAGTTGACGAGGAGTTGAGAGTCTCCCATCACGGTGAGGCGCCGGACCCCCAAGGCCGTCACTGCCTTGAGGCTGGCGATGAGGCCCTCGTACTCTGCTATGTTGTTGGAGACCTTCTCCCCCCGCTGGAATCAGAGTTGCATGGCGTAGCGAAGCTTGTCTCCCATTGGGGAAGTGAGCAGGACGCCAACCCCTGCTCCTTTTCGCGTGAAGGGTCCGTCGAAGTGCATTGTCCATCCCTCGGGCGCCTGCACTCTGGGGGCAAGGGATTGGCTCCCTTACAGCCCCCGGTCCGGTGCGTCCGTCCATTCCTCCACGAAGTCGGCCAGGGCCGCCCCCTTGATGACCCTGGTCGTGCTGAATTCGATGTTGAAGGCTTGAAGCTTTCTATTCCATTTGGCAACTCTTCTCGCTGTGTTTGGGTTGTGCAGGATCTTCTCCAAGGTGTAAGCGGAGACGACCTTAATCGGGTGTCCTTGGAAGTAGTGACGCAACTTGCGTGAGGCGACGAGGAGTGCTAGAAGGAGTTTCTGCTGCATGAGGTAGCGCGAGCGTGTGTCCCGCAATACGGTGCTGACAAAGTACACTGGGTGCTCGACGAGGGTGCATCCACCCATGGCATCATGCTCCTCGGTGTCTTCAGGTGGTCGCGGCGTTCCATCGTCTAGTGGAAGAACCGGGGCCTTGGGAGGGCAAGGCTCCTCATGACACGATCCATCAGTCTGGGCCTCAGTTCCTTCTGCTGGCGGGTGAGTTGGAGCTTGTGGGTCGTGCAAGCCCCCAGGCGCTCCGGGCGGGGTCCCGCTGGGGCTTCCCAAAGTAGCGCCCTTGCACGTTTTATCTTCCCTTACTGCCACCAACGCGGCGCTCGTGGAGTGGGGGGGTGGCAGCGAGATACAATAGCAGAGGCTCCCGAGGGCGAGGCACCACCATGACTGGTGGGCCCGTGAAGTAAGGCTTGAGCTCATCGAAGGCAACATCGGCCTCCGGGGTCCACTCGAAGGAACCCTTTCTTTTCATGATCTTGATGAAGGGCAAGGCTCGCTCGCCAAGCTTGGAGATGAAACGACCCAGGGGGGTGACACACCTCACAAGCTTCTGCATTTCCTTGAGGGTTGTGGGTGCGCTCAGCTTGTTTATGGCATTGACGTTTACTGGGTTTGCCTCAATTCCCCGGTGCGACACCTGGAAACCGAGCAGCTTGCCTCATGGGTCCCCGAAGATGCACTTCTCGGGGTTGAGCTTCAGTTTCACCTCCCGTAGGCTGGCAAAGGTCTCCTCCGAGTCCTCCACCAGGGTTTTTGCTTGCCTTGACTTGACCACGATGTCGTCGACGTAGGCCTCCGTGTTCCTCCTGAGCTACAGCCCTGGAAATATGCATCAACCGCTGGAAGGTCGCCCCGACGTTCCGCAGCACGAAAGGCATGTATTCGTAATAGTATACCACGCACGGAGAGAGGAAAGCTGTCTTCTCGATGTGTTCCACCGCCATCTTGATCAGGTGGTATCCCGAGAATGCATACAAGAAGCACAGGAGGTTGCACTCCGTGGTGGAGTCCATGATCTGATCGATGCATGTCATCGGGAACGGGTCCTGAGGGCAAGCCTTGTTGTGGTTCGTGAAGTCGACGCACATCCGCTCCTTCCCACACTTCTTCGGGACAACCATCGGGTTGGCCACCCATTCTGGGTAGCGCACCTCCCTTATGACCCCTACTTCCTTCAATTGGCGCACCTCCTCTACGATGACCGCCTGCTTCTCCGGGGCTTGCCTCCTTGACTTCTGCTTCACCGGATGCACGTTCGGGTACACCATGAGATAATGCTCAATGACGTCCCTCAGGACCCCCACAAGGTCGGAGGCGTTCCATGCAAACACGTCCTTGTTCGCCCTGGGGATAGCCACGAATGCCTTCTCTTGGTCCTGGGGGAGGCTTCCTTCATCCACCGGCACTTGCTTCATCTCCGCCCGGTCCAGGGACAACAATTGCTTCTTCTTCACAGGCGCGATGTCGTGGATGTGTCCCAGGTCCTCCGCCGCATGCGCCTCGCCCTGCAGTTGGCACACGTCACGGCCCTTGCCTTATGGGATAGCCCGAGCACCCGTGAGGCGTCCTTGATGTCCCCCACGATGGTAAGCGCGCCGCCGCTCCCGGGCATCTTTACGAGGTTGTAGCCCGGGTGCGTTGCTGCCATGAACTGCGCGAGGGCGGGGTAGCCGAGTATTGCGTTGTACGGAAGGTGGATGTGAGCGACGTCGAAGTCGATCTTCTCGGTGCGGAAGTTGGATGTCACACCCAAGATGCGACCCTATCCTCAATCTGTCACGAAGGCCTCGTGAGGGATAGAAGCGCATCTCATCGTGTCGCAAGAATGGATATCGTTACAAGTACATGTACTGAAAAGAAGAGATATATAATAGAATTGGCTTACACTCGCCACAAGCTACATCAGAGTCATATCAGCACATTACGTAATCATCAAGAGTAAGAGCAGGGTCGGACTACGGACGAAAACAAACGAGAAAAGAAGAACGACGTCCATCCTTGCTATCCCAGGCTGCCGGCCTGGAACCCATCCTAGATCGATGAAGAAGAAAAAGAAGAAGCAACTCCAAATGAACAATCAACACGCTCGCGTCAAGTAATCTTTACCTGTACCTGCAACTGCTGTTGTAGTAATCTGTGAGCCACAGGGGACTCAGCAATCTCATTTCCAAAGGTATCAAGACTAGCAAAGCTTAATGGGTGAGGCATGGTTAAGTGATGAGGTTGCAGCAGCGGCCAAGCATATATTTGGTGGCTAAACTTACGAGTACAAGAAATAAGAGGGGGAAGATCTACGCATAACGGACGGGAACTACGTATGATCAAATGAACGATTCTGAACACCTACCTACGTCAGACATAACCCCACCGTGTCCTCGATCGGAGAAGGAACTCACGAAAGAGACAGTCACGGTTACACACACAGTTGGCATATGTTAATTAAGTTAACTTCAAGTTATCTAGACCCAGTGTTAAAATAAGTTTCCACGTTGCCACATAACCGCGGGAACGGCTTTCCGAAAAGATTTAACCCTGCAGGGGTGCTCCAACTAGTCCATCACAAATTACCACAAGCCACATAGAAATCCTCAATCACGAAGCTCGCGATCTCGTCGGATTCCCTAGTGGAAAACCTCAACTCTGAGATTACCCAAAGCATCAGCGGAATCCCGATGCACAAGATATCTCGTCAAAGATAAAACTAATCCAGCAAGGCCGCCCGACGTGTCGACGATCCCGATAGGAGTCTGCCAATTTGGACCAACACTCATGAGGAGCACTGGCCCGGGGGTTGATTAAATTTCCTCGGGTGCCGGCAGGTCCCTATGCATTATTATTAGGTTATTAGGAAAATGTACTACCAAAGTTGGGCCTTGCCAGACCAGTCTTAATCTAAAACAAATTACCAAGGGGGTCCCCATAACAACCCCGATCGTGTTAGGAGCGCTCATTTATGGAACATAAAACCGGTAGCCGAAAACTAAGGGGGGAAAGGTGGAACAAAACACCAGGCTAGAAAGGCCGAGCCTTCCACCTTTTATCAAGTATATAGGTGCATTAAATTAAATAGCATTTAAATATGGTGATATAACACGGAACCAATTTTTTCAGATGGAAGCAATGCACCTGCAACTAGCAACGCTAACAACATGGTTAAGCAAGCGGTAACATAGCCAATCAGTGGTTTGCTAGGTTGAATAGGTTGAAGGTTTTCATGGCATTGTTGAGAGGCTGATATTTAACATGTGGTAGGCAACGAGACATAAACGGTAGCAACGGTAAAACTAGCATGGCAATGATAGTAATGGTACCTGGGGAAATGGTCATCTTGCCTGAGATCCCGCTTCAAAGAAGAATGACTCTATGAAGTTGGCGAACCAACGTAGTCGAACGGGTCCTCACATTCCCACACGCTTGCGGAACTCTATCGGAACGGAGCAAACCGGAATCAATCATCAACACAAATATTCACCACACGATGCACAACATGATGCATAACCTACTATGATGCATGATCAGTTCAAAGATGCAAGGGATGGCATGGCAATTCACCTCATGCAAACACTACACATTAAGTGAAGCTCGATATGCAACGGGTTGCATATCGATGAAACTCCACGATTAATTATTTAATTCACTCCCGATTATTTACACAGCAATATTAAATTGTTGTTATCATGGCAAGGTGTTAAGCGGTGATCCTTCATGGCATCCTAGACGGTTTAACTCGCGGAACATAGAACCGAGCTACGGCACAAGAACATGCAACACAAGATGTATATGCCATGAATGCGTCATACATGCGAGTTCATGACACGGGCATGAAGGGAAAGAAATAGGTGTCGCCACGGCGAGCGAGAGGGAACGATGGCGGCAAGACGGAAACGAAGCCAAGGCAACGTTCCTATCCCGATAACTCGTCGAGATATCGTGCCAACGTTTAGGAAGCGTGTGCGGGAACGCTAAGTAAAGAATGGGGTGATCCCGCTACCGGGTTCCCATCTGTCAGGGCACAACAAAAGAGGTACACGTGCAACGAGCAACATACGATGCAAAATATATTCATCTCATACATCACATGCATTCGGTTCACGACAACGACCCATCGGTATACCTTCGAAGCGTGCATATCGGAGCGGATTGGTTTGGTGAAGGAGAACAAGGGTCGTCGTGGTCGTAGTTGTACACGGTCTCGTCGACGGTAGTCGTACCCTTGTCGTCGGTACACGGGTCTTCGGCGTCGATAGTCGAACACGTTCCCGTAGATGTCCGGGGTCGTCGAGGACGTCGTGGTACTCGGCGAACTCGATGTCGATGACTCACGACAGGCTGGGATGGTGCATGCGACGACGGCATCTAGCAGGCAACAGCTAGCAAAAATTTACCTAGCAGCAGCAAAGCAAGCAACCAACTAGCAGCAACACGCAAGCAAGCATAACGCAGGCAAGCAAGCTAGCTAAGCGGCATGCAATAGCAGCTAACAGCAAAAGCTACCAACAACTACTAGCTAGCAAAGCAGCAGCATCTACAGCAGCCTAACAGCAAAAGCTACAGGCAACACAGCTATGGCAACGGCAAACTAGCAACCGGCTCGGCAGGCTACGCAGCAGCACGTGGCAACAACAACAAGCAGCTATCGGCACAGCAAGCAGCAGCACGGGACAGCAACAGCAAACGCACGCACAACAACTACCTAGCGGCGGCAGGCACACCTAGCAGGAGCTAAGCTAGCTAGCTGCGGCAGCACAGCAGCAGGACAACGGCACGCATCGGCTAGCTAGCACAGCACACAGTAGCAACAACACACGGCAGCGGCGGCTCGGCATAGGACGGCTCGGGCTTGGCTTCAGCAGGGAAGGCGGCCACAGTTCCTGCAGCAGCAACAACAACATGAGGCGAGCGAGGCTGCACAAGCAGGCAACATCAACTACATCAGGCAGCGACCACAGGTCGGCGCGGGACCGTGGGAGGCGACAGCGGGGAACTACCCTGGCGGCGACAGGGCGAGCACCGCGGGGTTGCACTGTAGGCGGGAAAGAGGGAGGAGGTCGAGGTCGAGGGTGAAGCCATGGCAGGGCGGCACCGGTGGAGGCCTCGGGCCGGCCGTGGGCTTGGCGCGTGGGGACGGACGAGGTCGGCCGGGCTGGAGGCGAGCACGCGGGCGAGGGGGAGAGGGAGGTGCCACGGCGGGCGGCGCGACACCGGCGCGGGCGGCGAGCTTGCGACGGCGAGGGACGAAGGCGGCGACGCACGAGACGGCCATGGCGGGCGGCCGCGCGGGGACGGGCACCGGCGGGGCTGGCGGCGACCATGGGCTGCGCGCGGGGCCGAGGTGGAGGGGATCGGGCGAGGGGGCAAGATGCGCTGCGGGAGGAAGATGGGATCGAGGAGGGGGCTCGGGCAGGGAAGAAGGGGTTCGGGAGGTGGGCCTGGCTCGACAGAGTTGGGGGGCGGTGGCATTGGGCCTTGGCAGCTCCCCTTCCCTGTGGTTTTTTTTCTTTAAAGAAAACTTCAACTCAAACAAACAAAAGAAATAGGTTTGAACAAAGATAAAAAATAAATGCTCTTGACTCCTTTGGAAAAAATATATACCCCAACTATAAAATAGCTTGGGCATTTTTAAACAAATAAAAATGAAACCCTTTTAAGAATTAAAATAAAACTCTTTTAACAAGAGAATAAAAATAAACCCTTTTCTTACAAAAGAATAAAACCAAACCCCTTTTATTTAAAGAATAAAATAAAGGCTCTTTAAAGGAGAAAAGAAAAGAGTCTGTTTTAGAACATAAACAAAGGAAAAAAAATAAAGGAAACCCAAGGGGGTTGTCCCCACATTTAATAAAAGGACTTTTATTGAAAAGAAGAAGACGAACCCTTTTTAAATAGGGGTTTAAAACGGGAAACTTTAGCAAGCCGCCAAAACAGATAAAAGAGGAGAGGAGGGGAGTGAAGGTTTTAGGTCCTCGGTGCAACAAGGTTACGAGCTAGAACTTGTTGCACCCAATCACGTTGCAAGGCCCTAAGGCACGTACACACATGCGCTCACACTCAAACAACGAGGTGCAACTAGCCACACCAGACAAGCACAGATGGCATGATGCCATGCATGATGCGATGATGCAAACTAAATGATGATGCCACCAAATAAAATAACCACACGACGGAAACGGAAATAAAAGGGGAATCTTCTGGAACATCGGCATCGGGCTGTCACATTGGAGCAGGTGCTGAACGTGACAAGGAGATGGATCCATCCCACGGGAACGACACATCCCGCCACTACCCCAAAGAAGGTCTTCGAGGGCACAAGCTGCTCTCTGGGAAACCATAACGCATCGAAGGCCTCCATTGAGATGACCTTGAGGCCCGCGCCGCCATCGATGAGGGTTTTGGAGACAGCCACGACGGATATGGTCGGCATGCACAACATGGGAAGTGCCCCGGTAGCCGTTGTGGCCTTGGGGTGGTCGTTGGGCCGATGGTGATGTTGGCCTCTGGCCACATGCAACGTTCCGGGGGTTCGGGCCTTGGGCGAGCCGTCCCCCCATGCTGCAGGGAAAACTTGACGTGGCGGTCGAAAGGTGGCGCCTGCAATCCGCCGAGAATACACGCGACCGCAGGGACAACCCTGCTTGCTCGGACGCCGTCCACCGCCGCGCACCAGCGGCGTCTGTGGTTGCACTTGCCATGGAACCGCCGAGTCGACATCTGGTTCCTGCTATTGGCGTGGAGGCTCCGACACGCACCCCCTACCTGGCGCGCCAGATGTCTCATTTCAGGCTCCGCAAAACCCTAAAGATTCAGACTAAGGGGCATGCACGGAGGCCACTCAACAGATTCCATTTACCAGGATCGTTACTCAGTGAACCAGGCAAAGAACTCACACGATGGTGAGTAAGACGGGGAACGCGGTAGTTTACCCATGTTTGGGCCGCTGGGAAGCGTAAACCCTACTCCTGCTTTGGTGGATTGCCTCTCGTGGAGGTTGGTGAATGAACTAGTACAGTGTTCTTCGGCCTCCTAAGGTTAGGTGGTCTTAGCGGTGTGATGGTGGATGAGTCAATGGCTAGGGTTCCGATCCCCACCTACAAAGCAACCTATCCCCTATATGTAGCGGCGACCATGGTCCTCTTCTCGCATCGTCTTGGCGGGAAGAGATCCCACAACGGCCAATTTTCAAGGGGGGCAGGGGAACGTGGTCCCCTGTCCAAAGGTGGTCTTCGTGTGCAATGTGGCTGCCCGCGCCGCAGGCATAACGTCCGCCCAGCTGGCGGGCGGCGGTGGCTTGGAGACACCAAAGTGGAAACCTTTGGAAGATGCCTTCGGATCCCACGTATGTCTTGGCCCCCTTTGCACCACAGGGGGACCTGCACTGCTTTGCCATCTATGGTTCGCATGTCCTCCTTCTGCATCACCCTTGACTCCCAAGGCTAGGCTTTGCCTCAGAATTTCCGCCGCTCCGGAGGGGTCCTGAGGAGCCCCCCTGCGGGTCTTGACGCCGTTCTTCCTCGTGAGGCCTGGCCCCTCAGGAGGGCTGTTGGTGTTTACTCACGACATAAGCCATGGGTAGGCTAAAGATGTGAAGTGGGAACTTGAGAGGACACTGACGGACTCCGGGAGCGGGGTTGGTACAAGCGAGGGACGCACGATGTACCCAAGTTCAGGGCTCTTCATATAGATAACACCCCTAGTCCTGCCGGAATGTATAATGCACCAAAGAGGTTACAGTGTGCTCCTTGAGCTGTTCGGTGGAGGAGGAAGGAGTTGCCGGCTCGTGTCTACCTCTCCCGTATGATTGTGTATGTGAGCAATTGACCGACCTATGCATGGAGGGCGATCGGGGGTTTTGTAGATGAACCCACCGACCTACAATAAGGATAAAAGTACAAAGGGGGGACCCGCCTGACAGCCTCGCCAGCCAGCCAGGGTGTCCACAGTGGTCTTGTGTTGTCGCTGGAGGGCCCGCCGGCTGCAATGTACCATTTGGCTACGGGACCCGCCGGCCAGCCAACGAAGCTCTCGCGTAAGGCCGACGCAGGACACGTGTAGTACGTCCAGCGTCGTCTTGCGAGATTCATCATGGGTTGCTAGTACGACCGTCTCCTCTTTTGCCATGCCAAGCCTGGTAATGGAGTGGGTGCTGACGGGCTGATACTATGCAGGGTTGACGGATCGAAGCCGGAGTAGGTCAGCGGCATGGCCGCTGACACTATACCTGTTGTGCGCTCCAACCCTATACCCGTGCTGACGCGTATTCACCTTTAATCGTAGAGTCTCGTCATGACCTACGATCTGATGTGACTTGAGCTTCCTGGCCGGCTAACAGCCTCGCTAGCCGGCCTTGGAATGTTGTCTCGCCTCTAGCTGGTAGATGTTTCCCAGACGGCCAGAAGGAGGTAGCCGTCTCGCCCCTAGCCGGTAGGTGATTCCTAGCCGTCCAGGGGGATTCGGCCGCATGGAGAGAGTTGTGGTTTCTCTTTAATCTTGAATACAAAGGAGCAGGCTCGATGAGCCTACCCCGGGGTTATCCCCCCGTCAGTAATCCCCGAAGCAGGGGAGTCCCGCCGCCTAAAAGCGGAAGGCCTCGTCGGCTTGAGTTTTTTGCTGATGATCTTCTTAAGCCACCTACAACAGGAGGCGCCGGGTCGGAAGCCGGCTGGCTTCCGAGGAACGCCTCGGCTCCGCCGTATGTAATGATGTCTCGCAACGTGCCAGGCCCCGGCCTGACGTGATGATTACTTGAACATGTGACGGGACTGGACCTGTGCCCTGGGTCGCACCATGATGCCCCCTCGACCCTCGCGTGAGCGGATCCTCTACGGATTGCTCTACGACGATTGGGCTCCGTGAGCTGTAAATGCGCCCGTAATAATCGGAGGAGGTGTGCATTATGTGCACCGGATCCCCACCCCACGATCTATCGTGGGGGTTTAAATAGGGTGCGGGAGCGTCGAGGAGGCCATTCGCCCCCTTCTTGCCCCGCACCAACGTCCCTTCCTTCCTTGAGCTAGAGAAAGAAGAGCACTGCCTCGTCTTCGCCGTTGCTCGAGCCGTTGCCGCCGACTGCCTCCAGGATTATCTTAGCTTCCGCCGCCACCCACCATTCCCAGCAGTGCCCTGTAAGAAGGGGCAGTACCGTGGCGCTTGCGTGGGCAGTGGCATCTACGACGACAACATTGAAGCGCTCCGCGACCGCCACATGCTGCCTCCCGCAACCCTCGTGGCGGCACGGGTGCCGGAGCCGAAGCAGCCCCGAACCCGGAGAAGGGCGAGGTGGTGGTATTCGAAGAACACTTCTACCGTGGCTTTGGCCTCCCGGCGAGCGACTTCTTCGCCCGCTTCCTCATCTTCTTTGGCTTGCAGCCGCATCACCTGGCGCCCAACGCCATCCTCCAGTTAGCCTCCTACGTCGTCCTGTGCGAAGGATTCCTGGGGATCGAGCCCTGCCTGGACATCTGGCCGAAGCTGTTCTTATTCAAACAACAGTCCATGACGATGGACAAGGCTGAGGCGGCGAAGCTTACGGGACCCAAGCTGATGACCCTGTGTGGCACGGTGCTGGTGCATCACCGGACGTCGTCTGGCTTCCCTCAGATGCCGCTGCAAGATTCTATCAAGGTGTGGCAAAAGGGGTTCTTCTACATGAAGAACGTCCGCCCCTCCCACGAATCCACCAATTTGCCCCGCTTCGCCATTGCTCCTCTGATGGCACAGACGAATTGGAAGGTGACAGTTCCGAAGACGATCGTCGAGGTGGAGCAAATATGCGCTCACCTCAACAACATGAAGATCCGAGGCCTTCTGGGCCGTGACCTGCTTACCACCATGGTGTCATGTCGGGTCGTGCCTCTACAGGGACAGCCGCATCTGATCTGCCAGATGGGCGGCCGACACAACCCCTGCTGGCTCTCACCAAGAACTTTCGAGCCAGCGCGGTGACCCAGAACATGAACCTGATCTCCTCCGCCAACATGGATGAGGGCGGAGACTGGGAATGGGGAATGGCTCCCTACGACGGAGACCATCTGGCACCGCTGGTAAGTGCCTCCCAAAATCCCCTTTACTTATTTTGAATGTGTTGTTTGCTTTTTGAGCCGGAAGCCGACTCCGCCATCCAGATATTCGAGCGTCTGCAAAAGCTTCAGCCGCCGGCCGCCGATGTGGAGGCGTCGCACCCCTCGGAGATAGAGGAGGAGAGGGGTGATAGAGCCACGGGCCTCTGCCTCCGTAGACATGGAAGAGGCGATGGAGTCGGAGGGCTCCGAACCGCCTGGTGAGCACCTTAAGCCGTCCCTTCTTGAGTGGACGAATGATGATGAGACGTCGCCTTCTCTGCACGGTGCAACCTTCGGGGAGGACCAAGAGGATATGGAAGAAGTCTCCAGTCCTTCCCTGACGCGAGCCCACCGAAATGCTGGCGAGATGGCGATGCCTGGTGAGGCGGCCCGAAGGAAGGGAAAGGGGGTCGCCACTGCCAAGCCGGCTCCCAAGCTCGCTGCAACGGGACCTCCAGGCGGAGGCCAAGGAGGCGGCGCCAAGAAGCAATTTGCCGCCACCGGCAGGAGGCCAGTGCCCGTCGTGGCTGGGTAAGAGATCTTCTTTACCCTCTTTAGGATTCTTGTACGAAGATAGACTCCTTATTAGTTTGTATTTGGTAGTGATGCCGAAGAGGTGGAGGAGGAAACTGCCTCCGGCATCGAGTGGGCTGCCTGGGCAGCTTCCGATGCTGCCAAGAAGGCGCTGGATGATGAGTCCACCCTCCGCTCGGAGTAAGCGGCTCAAAAGGTGGCCGAAGGACAACCTCAACCCAGCTAAACCAAGAAGCCCTCCAATGAGAAGCGATCGAACGCCAAACATTACCTTGCGACGCGGGCGTGGGTGGAGGAGCCAGCTAGCGAGCCGACCCCGAACCGCACACAGGGGGCCAAGCCAGCCAAGTCCGCCGAGCCGCTGAGCCGGCGGCCTCCACACCGGTGGATATTGACGTGGTCCCCAACGCACCTGAAGCTGGTGTAGACGGCGTGCCGGAGATGACCATGGAGGCACCAGAGATGACGATGGAGGCGCTCGAGATGGCCAATCCACCTCGGGCTGCGGATACGGCGCCGGCTGGCACGTTGAGGGAGCCGGCCGCGAGCCCACCACCCGGAGACGGCACCATTGTCGTGGCCAATCGCGACCCGACCGCCGCACGAGCCGGCCCCATCTTCGGGAGCCAGCCCATGAACACCTCGCGCGTGGCCAATGCCGAATGCGCATAACTGCCCCCACGCACCGAACTCAACGGTATCCCAGCGCTGGTGGCCTTATTCTCTCGCAGCCGTGAGAAGGTGTCGCATGCAGCCCTGGTGGCCAAATGTGACCTGGATCGCCTTCAAGACCGAACCTCCATAAGTCTTCCAACCTTTCCTTTTTCTTTGCTTTGATTTGGTTTTTCTTCCTTGTTCTTGTGCCAGTGGGGGAGCGCCAGTGCACCCACTGGGTGTAGCCCCCGAGAATCGGGCCGGCCAAGCATTGGCCAGGACGAATCTCTTTGTGCTATGCTTGCAGTTGCTTTTTTAGCGGGGGCGCGTGATACGTCTCCAACGTATCTATAATTTTTTATGGTTCCATGCTATTATCTTGTCAAACTTTGGATGTTTTGTATGCCTTTTATATCTTTTTGGGACTAACTTATTAACTCAGTGCCAAGTGCCAGTTCTTGTTTTTCCGTGTTTTTGACCCTTTTCAGAGGAGAATATTAAATGGAGTCCAAACGGAATAAAGCCTTCGAAAAGAATTTTTCCAGAGCAGAAGATACGCAGGGAGCTTGAGAACCAAGGCAGAGGGCACCAGGGGAGGCCACAAGCCCCCTAGCCGCGGCCTGGGGGCACCTAGCAGGCTTGTGGCCCCCCTATGGCTCCTCTGCCCTACTTCTTCCGCCTATAAATCCTGGAAAAATCCAAAAACACGCGAGAGAGCCACAAAAATACTTTTCCGCCACCGCAATCTTCTGTCTCTGCAAGATCCCATCCGGGGCATGTTCTGGTGCCCTGCCGGAGGGGGGATTCGGACACGGAGGGCTTCTTCATCAACACCATTGCCTCTCCGATGTTGCGTGAGTAGTTCACCATAGACCTTCAGGTCCATAACTAGTAGCTAGATGGCTTCTTCTCTCTCTTGGATCTTCAATACAAAGTTCTCCATGATCTTCATGGAGATCTATCCGATGTAATCTTCTTTTGCGGTGTGTTTGTCGAGATCCGATGAATTGTGGATTTATGATCAGATTATCTATGAATCTTATTTGAGGTTATTCTGATCTCTTATATGCATGATTTCATATCCTTGTAATTCTCTTCGAGTCATGGGTTTTGTTTGGCCAACTTAATCTATGATTCTTGCAATGGGAGAAGTTCTTGGTTTTGGGTTCATACCGTGCGGTGACCTGACCCAGTGATAGAAGGGGTAGCGAGGCACGCATCATGTTGTTGCCATCAAGGGTAAAAGGATGGGGTTTATATCTATTGCGTGAATTTATCCCTCTACATCCTGTCATCTTGCTTAAGGCATTACTCTGTTTGTCACGAACTCAATACACTAGATGCATACTGGATAGCGGTCGATGTGTGGAGTAATAGTAGTAGATGCACAAAGTATCGGTATACTTATCTCGGACGTGATGCCTATATGTATGATCATTGCCTTAGATATCATCATGACTTTGCGCAGTTCTATCAATTGCTCGATGGTAATTCGTTCACCCACCGTAATATTTGCTATCATGAGAGAAGCCTCTAGTGAACACTATGGCCCCCGGGTCTACTTCACATCATATTTTCAGCCTACATGTTTACTTTTTTTCCCTTTCCGCCTTCAAATCTCACCTTGCAATCAATCGTGAAGAGATTGACAACCCCTTTGTAGCGTTGGGTGCAAGTTTGCTCTTTTTGCGCAGGTACGATGGAGACTTGGCTTGATACTCCTACTGGATTGATACCTTGGTTCTCAAACTGAGGGAAATACTTACTGCTACTGTGCTACATCACCCTTTCCTCTTCAAGGGAAAAACCAACGCAAGCTCAAGAGGTAGCAAGAAGAATTTCCGGCGCCGTTGCCGGGGAGCATCAAGTCAAGAATAGTCTTCCTCCAACGTGTCAATTTTTTGGCACCGGGGACTATTCTAAGTGAAGCTTATCCAAGTAACTGTCGCAAACTCATCTCTTGCATTTATTTTTTTGCCTCTCGTTTTCCTGTCCCTCACTTCTGAAAAACAAAAATTTACAAAAATATTTGTCTTTTTCGTTGGCCCTTTTCTTTCGCTTACTTACTGACTGCTTGTGCAGGATAGTCTACCTGTCCCCATGGCTAGACCTACCGCTTCGAATGATACTCCTGAGAGCGAAGTTCTCAATTTCAAACAAAATGAGGAAGAAAACATAAAGGATGCTTGGTATAGGATTTGCAATGCTGAGAGTAGATCTACTCATAAGCAATCTACTACCGTCCTGCTTCTCAGCTTTTATGTGGGTACTTCCCTTGGAACAGGTATGTTCTTGACACCATCGGAGGCGGAAATTTCATGGGTAGCCATGCCGTTGATTCTTACGGTGCTTTGATAAATTTGGTAGGCTCACCCCCACTCATGGTTAATGGAACTACCTTAACTTTGGAACACGTGATGCGTAGGCTGGATATCATTGAAAATAAAGTTGCTACGATTGAACTCATTAAGAATTTGGATAAAAAGATCCACAATCAAATCACTCAGTACGGATCCAAGGTGGGAATGACTTTGAAAAATTTAAAGGAGAGGGAACCCACAGTTAACGAAAAACTAGGCCATGAATCAGCTAGGATTGGCAAACTAGAGGATGTTATAACCAACTTGGGTTTCCGCTTTTGCCGCTGTGCAAAACACTCCAAATTTTGCCCACAATAAGGCCACCAAGTCTGTTTTTGTTCCTAGAAATAGTGGTGAACCATCTAGTAAGAGAGCTGAAGACCTTAATATTATGAGTGTTCACCCTACTTATGGTTTGAGTACGAAAGACGACGATATGTTATTCTTTCGCCTTATGCCTTGCTAAGGGCGAAAAACAATAGCGCTTGTTGGGAGGAAACCCAATGAATTTATCTTTGCTTTTTGCTTTCTATTTTGTTGCGACCACACCATCATAATTCTGTTATAATTGTGTTTTTTGTGTTTCTTTTTGTGTTTGAGCCAAGTAAAACCTTTATGACTAGTTTTGGAGATGGTTGTTTGATCATGCTGGAAAAAGACAGAAACGTTTCGCTCACGAAATTATTTTTCTTTTTTATCCAGAAATATATTTTGAGATGATTCTTTTTCTGCTGGTTGATATGCCAATTTCCCAAACTGTAGTAAGTTTTCAGAATTTTTGAGATACTAGAAGTATACGAAGTATACAGATTGCTATAGACTGGTCTGTTTTTGACAGATTCTGTTTTTGTTGTGTTGATTTCTTATTTTGATCAAACTATGGATAGTATCGGGGGGTACTATCCATGGAGAAGTGATAATACAGTAATATAACACCAATATAAATAGAAATTAAGTTTGCTACAGGACCTAAAGAGGTGGTAGTTTGTTTTCTTGTGCTAATGATATCACGAGTTTTTGTTTAAGTTTTGTGTTGTGAAGTTTTCAAGTTGTGGGTGATGTTCTCATGGACAAAGGGATAAAGAGTGGGAAGAGCTCAAGCTTGGGGATGCCCAAGGCATCCCAAGCCAAATTGAAGGACACCAAAAAGCCTAAGCTTGGGGATGCCCCGGGAAGGCATCCCCTCTTTCGTCTTCAATCCATCGGTAACATTACTTGGAGCTATATTTTTATTCACCACATGATATGTGTTTTGCTTGGAGCGTCGTGTATTATAGGAGACTTTTCTTTTTTGTGTGTCACAATCATTCTTGCTGCATAGCTTTTGAGAGAGACATGCACTCATCGTGAATTTGCTAGAATACTTATGGAGCTTTGCTTATATCTTTTGAGTTAGGCAATTTAGCTCACATGTGCTTCACTTATACCTTTTGAGCTAGATAACTTTTCTCTAAGTGCTTCACTTAGATCTTTTAGAGCACGGCGGTGTCATATTTTGGAGAAATAAGAACTCTCAATCTTCACTTATATCTTTTTGAGAGTGCTCTCTCTGAGTAACTTGCTAGTTGGCTTGTGCTATGAAAGTAGTCCTAAAGATGATAGGCGTCCAAAGAGGATACAATAAAACTTCCATATTCTTGTGCATTGATTAGAAAGAGAAGTTTGATTCCTCTCAATTAGTTTTGAGACATGGATTTGGTAATATTAAGAGACGTGTTTGTAGGGTGTTGTGAATCTAGAAATTCTTGTGATGAAGTTAGTGATTCCCGTAACATGCACGTATGGTGAACCGCTATGTTAGGAAGTCAGAGCATAATTGATTTATTGATTGTCATCCTTTGAGTTGCGGTCAGGATCGCACGATGGTTAACACCTACCAACCCTTCCCAAAGGAGTATGCATTTAGCACTTTGTTTTGATTACTAATAAAAACTTTCTCAATAAGTATGTGAGTTCTTCATGACTAATGTGAGTCCATGGTATAGATGCACTTTCACCTTCCACCATTGTTAGCCTCTCTAGTGTCGCGCAACTTTCGCCGGTACACAAAACCACCATAGACCTTCCTGAAAACAGCCACCATACCTACCTATCATGGCCTTTTCGAAGCCATTCCAAGATATATTGCCATGCAACTCCCACCGTTACGTCTCATGACTTGTGTTGTCACTTACATATTGCCATTGCATGATCGTAAGATAGCTAGCGAGTCATACTCCAATCTAGATCGTTGCACATCCCGGTACACTGCCGAAGGCATTTCCTATAGAGTCATCGTTGTTCTAAGCATTGAGCTGTGAGTAAATGAAAGTGCGATGATCATCATTATTAGAGCATTGTCCCATGTGAGGAAATAAAAAAAAGAGGCCAAATTTGCCCACAAAAAAAGAGAGAGAAAGAGAGAGATATGGAAAGAGGCCAAAGAGCCCAAACAAAAAAAAGAGAAAAAGAGAGAAGGGACAATGCTACTATCTTTTTCCACACTTGTGCTTCATAATAGCACCATGTTCTTCATGATTGAGAGTATCTTGTTTTGTCACCACCATATACTAGTGGGAATCTTCATTATATAACTTCGCTTGTATATTCCAATGATGGGCTTCCTAAAAATTGTTCTAGGTCTTCGTGAGCAAGCAAGTTGGAAGCACACCGACTAGTTCTCCTTTTGAGCTTTCACACGCTTATAGCTCTAAGTGAATCCATTGCATGGTAATCCCTACTCTTTCACATTGATATCTATTGATGGGCATATCCATAGACCTTTGATATGCCGAGTCACTGTGACCATCTCCTCCTTTTAGCCTCACAACCTTCACCACACTCTATTCCACCTATAAGTTCTATATCCATGGCTCACGCTCATGTAGTGCGTGAGAGTTGAAAAAGGGTTGACAAAGTAAGAGTGCGAAAACAATTACTTGGCCAATACCGGGGTTGTGCATGATTTAAATTCGTTGTGTGGGGATGATGGAGCATGGCTACACTATATGATTTTGTAGGGATAACATTCTTTGGCCTTGTTATTTCAAAAGTTCATGATTACCTTGCTAGTTTGCCTGAAGTATTATTGTTTTCATGTCAAAAGCAAACTATTGTTTTGAATCTTACGAATCTGAACATTCATGTCACATGAAAGAAGTTACAAAGGACAAATATGCTAGGTAGCATCCCACATCAAAAATTCAGTCTTTATCACTCCTACTCGAGGACGAGCAGGAGTTAAGCTTGGGGATGCTTGATACGTCTCCAATGTATCTATAATTTTTGATGGTTCCATGCTATTATCTTGTCAAACTTTGGATGTGTTGTATGCCTTTTATATCTTTTTTGGGACTGACTTATTAACTCAGTGCCAAGTGCCAGTTCCTGTTTTTTCCGTGTTTTTGACCCATTTCAGAGGAGAATATTAAACGGAGTCCAAATGGAATAAAACCTCCGAAAAGATTTTTTACGGAGCAGAAGATACGCATGGAGCTTGAGAAATAGGGCATAGGGAACGAGGCGAGGCCACAAGCCCCTAGCCGCGGCCTGGGGGGCGCCTAGCAGGCTTGTGGGCCCCCTGTGGCTCCTCTGCCCTTCTTCCTCCGCCTATAAATCCCTGAAAAATCCAAAACCATGGGAGAGAGCCACGAAAATACTTTTCCGCCGCCACAAGCTTCTGTCTCTGCAAGATCCCATCTGGGGCACGTTCTGGTGCCCTGCCGGAGGGGGGATTCGGACACGGAGGGCTTCTTCATCAACACCATTGCCTCTCCGATGATGGGTGAGTAGTTCACCAGAGACCTTCGGGGTCCATAGCTAGTAGCTAGATGGCTTCTTCTCTTTCTTGGATCTTCAATACAAAGTTCTCCATGATCTTCATGGAGATCTATCCGATGTAATCTTCTTTTGTGGTGTGTTTGTCAAGATCCGATGAATTGTGGATTTATGATCAAATTATCTATGAATCTTATTTTAGTTTCTTCTGATCTCTTGCATGATTTCATATCCTTGTAATTCTCTTCAAGTTGTGGGTTTTGTTTGGCCAACTTGATCTATCAGTCTTGCCATGGGAGAAGTGCTTGGTTTTGGATTCATACCATGCGTGACCTCACCCAGTGACAGAAGGGGTAACGAGGCACGCATCATGTTCTTGCCATCAAGGGTAAAAAGATGGGGTTTATATCTATTGCATGAATTTATCCCTCTACATCATGTTATCTTGCTTAAGGCGTTACTCTGTTTGTCATGAACTCAATACACTAGATGCATGCTGGATAGCGGTCGATGTGTGGAGTAATAGTAGTAGATGCAGAAAGTATCGGTCTACTTGTCTCGGACGTGATGCCTATATGTATGATCACTGCCTTAGATATCGTCATGACTTTGCGCGGTTCTATCAATTGCTCGACAGTAATTCGTTCATCCACCGTAATATTTGCTATCATGAGAGAAGCCTCTAGTGAACACTATGGCCCCCGAGTCTACTTCACATCATATTTTAAGCCTTACACGTTTACTTTGTTGCACTTTCCGCCTTGAGATCTCACCTTGCAATCAATCATGAAGGGATTGACAACCCCTTTGTAGCGTTGGGTGCAAGTTTGCTGTTTTTGCGCAGGTACGGTGGAGACTTGGCTTGATACTCCTACTGGATTGATACCTTGGTTCTCAAACTAAGGGAAATACTTACTACTAATGTGCTCCATCACCCTTTCCTCCTCAAGGGAAAAACCAACGCAAGCTCAAGAGGTAGTAGCGTGCTAGCACACCCACTTGGTGTAGCCCCCAAGAATCGGGTTGGCTGAGAGTTAGTTGGGCCGAATCTTACTATTTGTTTTGTTTATATTGCTCGTAGGAACTTCATGATGCCCAAGTGCAGGCGTACAACGCATTGCTGGCCCAGATCCATGTGGCCGAAGGCCGAACCGGCGACCTTTAGAGCCGGCTTGATGCTGTTGTATGGGAGAGAGACGCCTTGCGCGAGGTGGACAAGCAGCTCCACCTGCAGCTGGATCTTCTCCAGACGGAGAATAAGGACCGCAAAGCGGCCCACCATGCAGAGCTGGAACAGCTGCGTGCCGCCCTTCAGGAAAAGGACACCTCCCACACTACCAACATGGAACGCCTGAAGATGGCCCATCTCGAAGAGACAGGGCGTAAGGACGCCGCCCTAAAGGAGAAGGAGGCCGCCTTGACCCTAGTGCAGGAGCAGCTGGTGAAGGAGATGGAGGCGGCCCAGGCCCTCCGAGGCGAGCTCATCCTCGTGTCTCAAGGGAGCATGACGCGGGACCACGAGGCCCTAGAAGAGGCCCGCGAGACCGATATCCACTTCAACCGTAAGTCTCCTTTGTCTTGATTTGATCTTTCTTTTTGTTGGCACCTTCCCTAATTCCTCTTCATACCACTCCCACTCCCCAGGGTTCTTCCCTCGGACACGGGAATCGGCAGAAGCGGCTATGGAGACCAGCCGTGAAGAGCATAGCACCGCTGGAGAAGAGGTGGACGCCGACGCCGGCTGGTCCGTGGAGGAGATCGCTACTGGCGCCAAGGCCCTTGATGACCCACAAGTATAGGGGATCGATCGCAGTCCCTTCGATAAGTAAGAGTGTCGAACCCAACGAGGAGCAGAAGGATCTGACAAGTGGTTTTCAGCAAGGTATTCTCTGCAAGCACTGAAATTATCGTTAACAGATAGTTGTGTGACAAGATGATTCGTAGCGGGTAGCAAGTCACAAGTAGCAATAGTAACAAAGGTACCGCAAAGTGGACCAATCCCTTTTGTAGCAAGGGACAAGCCTGGACAAAATCTTATTGGGGGTAAAGCTCTCCCGAGGACACATGGGAATTTTTGTCAAGCTAGTTTTCATCATGTTCATATGATTCGCGTTCGCTACTTTGATAGTTTCATATGTGGGTGGACCGGTGCTTGGGTGCTGCCCTTACTTGGACAAACCTCCCACTTATAATTAACCCCTCTCGCAAGCATCCGCAACTACGAAAGAAGAATTAAGACAAAGTCTAACCATAGCATTAAACTAGTGGATCCAAATCAGCCCCTTACGAAGCAACACATAAACTAGGGTTTAAGCTTCTGTCACTCTAGCAACCCATCATCTACTTACTACTTCCCAATGCCTTCCTATAGGCCCAAATAATGGTGAAGTGTTATGTAGTCGACGTTCACATAACACCACTAGAGGAAAAACAACATACAACACATCAAAATATCGAACGAATACCAAATTCACATGACTACTTATAGCAAGACTTATCCCATGTCCTCAGGAACAAAAGTGACTACTCACAAAGCATAATGATATTCAAGACCAGAGAGGTACTGGATAACATGAAGGGTCTCAACATATAATCTTCGACCGAGTAATCCAACTAGCATCAACTACAAAGAGTAATTAACACTACTAGCAACCTTACAGGTACCAATCGGAGTCACGAGACGGAGATTGGTTACAAGAGATGAACTAGGGTTTGGAGATTAGATGGTTCTTATGAAGATGTTGATGGTGACGAGTCCCCTCCGATGAGAGGAGTGTTGGTGATGACGATGGCGATGATTTCCCCCTCCGGGAGGGAAGTTTCCCCGGCAGAACAACCCTGCCGGAGCTCTATATTGGTTCTGCTCAAGTTCCGCCTCGTGGCGGCGGCGATTCCTCCCGAAAGCCTCCTCCTGATTTTTTCTAGAACGAAACCCTCCTAATAGCAAAAGAGGGGGGCCAGAGGGCCAGCAGGGAGCCCACAAGCCCCCTAGGCCCGACCAGGGGGGTAGGCCGCGCCTAGCAGGCTTGTGGCCTCCTGCTGGCTCCCCTCTGGTACTTCTTCGGCGCAATATTTTTTATAAATTCCAAAATAAATCCTCGTTGATTTTCATGGCTTTTGGAGTTGCGCAGAATAGGTATCTCAAACTTGCTCCTTTTTCAGGCCAAAATTCAAGCTGCCGGCATTCTCCCTCTTCATGTAAACGTTGCAAAATAAGAGAGAGAAGGCATAAGTATTGTACCATGAAGTCTAATAACAGCCCATAAAATGATAAATATCAACATAAAAGCATGATGCAAAATGGATGTATCAACTCCCCCAAGCTTAGACCTCGCTTGACCTCAAGCGAAAGCCAAGAGCAATAAACATGCCCAGATGTTTATAGAGAGAGGTGTCAACAAAACAAGATAAGGATATGTAGGCATCATGATCATGATCAGAACAACAATATCATCATATAATCTCTTATGCTAAAGTGATAATTCCTTCACAAAGTAAAGTATTGGTCAAGGACTTTATTGAGAATTAACAACCAATAGCCTTTAGTCATTGAAGCAATTGCAATTTATCATAACATCGGAAAGAGTCAAATAAGAGCTTGTAAAGCAAATCCACATACTCAATCATCCTTTCGTCTTCTACAATTGCTACAACTCACGTGGTACTCATGAGATCAAAGTTTCAGTTGGACACAGAGAAAGATAGGGGCTTATAGTTTCGCCTCCCAACTATTTACCTCAAGGGTAATGTACACAATAATAATTCATGAATACTTACTTCCAAGTTGACATAAGAATATAGATCTTTCCCTAGCATATGACGTTAGCCAAGAAAAAGGCGAAATAAGGAATTGGTGTAGATCACCATGACTCTTCCAAGGGCAAAAAGTAAAGGTACAAGATAGGCCCTTCGCAGTGGGAAGCAGAGGTTGTCATGTGCTTTTGAGGTTTGGATGTGCGACCTCTTAGTGTGAAGGAACGTCACTTTATATTGCCTCCTGTGATAAAGAACTTTATTATGCAGTCTGTCGCTTTTATGTCTTCCTCATCACAAGTTCGTACAAAGCTTATTTTCCACACACTAATAGATCATACATATTTAGGGAGCAATTTTTATTGCTTGCACCGATGACAACTTACTTTATGGATCTTATTGAATCCATAGGTAGGTATGGTGGACTCTCACGGCAAAACTGGGTTGAAGGTTTATGGATGCACAGGTAGTATCTCTACTTGGTGCGGGAGTTTTGCCTGATATGGGTTGGAAGCAATCGTCACATGCTAAGGGATCTCTAGTCATATACTCATTGTTCGGAACAAAGCAAGCATAATTGATTATGTTATCTTCCTTGTCCAACATCTACTCCTAAGCATGTAATAGTTTAATGAGTGTTCACAATCATAGATGGTGTCGAAGATGATATATTTATATGTGAACCTCTCCTTCTTTATCACTTCCTGTTAATTGCAACAATGACCAAGGTCTATGTTTGTCCACCCTCAATAAGTTTCAATCATCATTCGTTTTATATGTGAAGCCATCACTTTCCATAAGATCATTACATGATCTTTCATGCTTTTGTTCTTTTATAATTCTTTTGTTTCAGATCATGGCATGAAGCAAGGCCCTTAACTAAGGCACTCTTTATTATATGGCTCACGAGCTCGAATACATCGGGGGTGACACAAAACAAAACTCAAGCCTAAAACACTAAGAACTTTATTCTACTAGAGAAATATAAAGACAAAAAGGATTGAACTAATAAAAGGTAAAGGAAAAAGATGTGATGGTGATACGATACCGGGGCAACTCCCCCAAGCTTGGCACAAGCCAAGGGGATTTCCCATACCCGTGCTTAGTTGTCTTCCTTTGGAGGTGATGGTGGTGGAGTTTTTGCAACATGGGTTTGATCCTCCGTCTTCCAAGGTATAGGTGCTCCGTCATGGAAAGATGACCGAGTCTATGGAATCCTCAAATCTGCAGCCAACCGTATTGATTTAAATCTATACTCATACTCATAGTTTTGGTTCTGTAGGTCATAGATCTGGGCTTGGAGGTGATCAATTCTGTCATAGAGCTTGGAGAGGTGCTTACCGATGTCATTGGCATCGATGTTGTGCTTGTTGGTGAACTCCGTGATCATCATGTGGTTGGCGTTGAGTCCACGCTCCACCATCCCTTGACACTTGAAGACTTGTTGCTCCATTGCTTCGAGCCTCGCCGCCACTCTTCCGGTCTTCTTGGGCCCCTCAACATTATGGATGTGCAGCATCCCCTCATGCATCTTGATAGATTGAGGGTGTTGTAGCACTCTCGCGAGGTAGGGATTGATGAACTTCTCGAAGATCTTGTCCTTCAGAGCTTTTGGGGACGCCATAGTGATCTAGATCTGCAGCAGAAACAGGCTCGAAACGAAAACAGAGGAAAATTGCATGATACGAGGGTCAGACCTTTTGGGAGAATATATAATGATTTTTTTCCAACCAGAAGGAGTACTCCGCAAGAAAACGGAGTCCGGGAGGCACACGAGGTGGTCACAAGCCCCCCAGGCGCGGCCAGGGGGTTGGCCCGCGCCTGGCAGGCTTGTCACCTCCTCTTGCGCTTTTCAGACTACTTTAAATTTTTCTATTTTTGTAAAAATTCCAAAACAGAGAAAATTTCCTACTGGAAAAGTTTTGGTGTCTGTTTACTTACCGAATCACATACCTTTTTGTTTTCGGAGTCCGAAACAGGCTGATAAATATCCCTTATGTACTCCTTCGGAGTTATGGTATTGATAATATTGCTTTCAACATTTATGGGAGTACCTGAGATATAATGCTTGATTCTCTGCCCATTTACCACTCTCGGAAAATTACCTTCCGTGTTTTTGATCTTGATGGCACCGGAATGGTATACTTCCTCAACAATGTAAGGACCTTCCCCTTTAGAGAGAAGCTTGCCCGCACAAAATCTTAAACGAGAATTATATAGCAAGACATAATCACCTACATTGAACTCACGTTTCTGTATCCTTTTATCATGCCACCTCTTAACCTTTTCTTTGAACAACTTGGCATTTTCATATGCCTGAACTCTCCATTCATCAAGTGAGCTAATATCAAATAACCTCTTCTCACCAGCAAGTTTGAAATCAAAGTTGATCTCTTTGATTGCCCAATAAGCCTTATGCTCTAGCTCAAGAGGTAAATGACATGCTTTGCCATATACCATTTTGTACGAAGACATGCCCATGGGATTCTTATAGGTAGTTCTATAAGCCCACAGTGCATCATCGAGCTTCTTAGACCAATTCTTTCTAGACCTATTGATAGTCTTTTGCAGAATTAGTTTAATCACTCTATTACTTAGCTCTACTTGACCACTGGACTGAGGGTGATAAGGAGATGCAACTCTATGATTTACATCATACTTAGAAAGCGTTTTACGAAAAGCACCATGAATGAAATGTGAACCACCATCAGTCATCAGATATCTAGGGACTCCAAATCTAGGGAAAATAACTTCTTTAAGCATCCTGATAGAAGTGTTGTGATCAGCACTACTAGTTGGATAGCTTCTACCCACTTAGTAACGTAATCAACAACGACTAGGATATGAGTATACCCATTGGATTTTGGAAAAGGTCCCATATAATCAAAGCCCCAAACATCAAATGGTTCAATGAGAAGTGAATAACTCATAGGCATTTCCTGACGTTTACCGATATTACCTATTGTTTGACATTCGTCACAAGACAAGACAAACTTACGGGCATCCTTGAAGAGAATGGGCCAATAGAAACCTGATTGCAATACCTTGTGTGCAGTTCTATCTCCCGCATGGTGTCCTCCGTAGGCCTCGGAGTGACACTTCTATAGGATCTGTCCCTGTTCATGTTCAGGTACACAACGTCTAATAACACCATCTACTCCTTCCTTATAAAGGTGAGGATCATCCCAAAAGTAATGTCTCAAATCAAAGAAGAATTTCTTCTTTTTCCGGTATGTGAAACTAGGTGGTATATATTTGGCAACGATATAATTTGCATAATCCGCATACGACGGTGCGCTACGAGAAGTATTGATGACATTCAGTTGCTCATCAGGAAAGCTATCATCAATAGGTTATGGGTCATCAAGAACATTCTCCAACCTAGACAAGTTATTTGCTACTGGGTTCTCAACACCCTTTCTATCGACAACATGCAAATCAAATTCTTGTAGCAAGAGAACCCATCTGATAAGTCTAGGTTTAGCATCTTTCTTTTCCATGAGGTACTTAATAGTAGCGTGATCAGTGTGAATAGTGACTTTGGAATCAACTATGTAAGACCTGAACTTTTCACATGCAAACACGACTGCTAAAAATTCCTTTTCTGTAGTAGCATAGTTTCTTTGGGCACTGTCTAGAGTTCTACTAGCATAGTGAATAACATTCAACTTCCTATCAACTCTTTGTCCTAGAACAGCGCCAACAACATAATCACTAGCATCACACATGATTTCAAAAGGTAAGTTCCAATCAGGTGGTTGAACAATAGGCGCAGTTATCAAGGCCTTCTTAAGTATTTCGAAGGCTTCCTCACAATCATCATCAAAAACAAAAGTAATATCCTTTTGCAAGAGATTGGTAAGAGGCATAGAAATCTTAGAGAAGTCTTTAATGAACCTAATATAGAAACCAGCATGACCAAGGAAAATTCTTATACCTTTGATATCTGTGGGGCATGGCATTTTCTCGATCACATCAACTTTAGACTTATCGACTTCAATACCTCTTTCAGAAATTTTATGTCCTAAGACGATGCCTTCATTAACCATAAAGTGGCACTACTCCCAACTCAAGACAAGATTGATATCTTTACATCTGTGCAAGACTCGATCAAGGTTGCTGATGCAATCATCAAAAGAAGACCCGTAAACGGAGAAGTCATCCATGAAAACCTCAACAATCTTTTCACAAAAGTCAGAGAATATAGCCATTTTACATCTTTGGAAGGTGGCAGGTGCATTACGTAATCTTGTGCTAGGATAGAGTGGGACTAATGCCCTTAAGATCATCAAGAGTATATCCAATAGCAGCACGGTGCTTCCTCAGAGTTTTTAGTAACTTCTTTTCTTCATGCTCTGAGAGGCTAGCACTAATAATAACAGGATATATCTCTTTTTCATCAAGATAAGCATACTTAAGAGTATTAGGAAACTGTTTAAGCTCGAACACAGGATCACCCTTTGGTGGGGGTGGTTCTCCAAGCAGTTCAACAGACAAATTATTCTTAAGGATAGGATACTGTTCAAAGATAACTCCATCTATCTCATCCCTTTCATCCATATGCATATCATTTTCATGCTCAAGCAGGTATTGCTCTAAGGGATCAGTAGGAGGCACGACAATAGAAGCTAGGGCAATAATTGCATCCCTACTAAGCAACTCTTTTTCATGAGGTTATCTACCGAACTTGGAGAAATTGAACTCATGTGACACACCTTCAAAGCCAATAGTGACAGTTTGCTTCTCACAGTCAATATGAGCATTGACAGTATTGAGGAAAGGTTTGCCAAATATGATGGGACAAAAGCTATCTTGTGTGGTAGCAAGAATGAAAAAATCAGCAGGATACTTCGTTTTACCACACAAGACTTCCACATCTCTAACAATTCCCAAAGGGGAGATAGTATCTCTATTGGCAAGCTGAATAGTGACATCAATAGGTTCCATTTCAACAGGTGCAATCTCGTCTTCAATTTCATCATATAAGGATTGAGGTATTGCACTAACACTAGCACCCATGTCACATAAACCATGATAATAATGATCTCCTATCTTAATAGAAACAACAGGCGTGCCAACAACAGGCCTATGTTTGTCTGTAGCATGTGGTTTAGCAATTCTAGCAGCATCTTCACAGAAGTGAATATCATGGCCATCAACATTGTCAGACAAGAGATCTTTGATAATAGCAATGCTAGGTTCAACTATAATCTTCTCACGGGGTGTAGTTGTTCTAATGTAGCCCCTACGTATCACAGTATAAACTTTAGAATGATCCTTTATCCTAACAGGGAAAGGTGGTTTCTCAATATAAGCACTGGGAACAATAGGATCATTATAGGCAATGACTTTCTCTTCAACTGGATTGGGTTTAACTACATTGACTTCTAAGGGAGGATGATATTTAAACCACTTCTCTTTAGGGAGATCAATATGAGCAGCAAATGATTCACACAATGAAGCTACTATCTCAGAGTCATGTCCATACTTAGCGCTAAAATCACAAAAAGTATTTGTTTCAGCAAAGGATTTAATGCAATCAAACTTGAAATTCATACCTGACTCCTTACCTTCATCCAACTCCCAATCTTCAGAGTTGCATTTAATTCTTTCCAATAAATTCCATCTGATGTGCATATCTCTTCATAAAAGAACCAGTACAAGAAGTGTCAAGCATGGTAGATCATCATGAGAAAGCCGAGCATAGAAGTTCTGAATGATAATTTCTCTCGAGAGCTCATGGTTGTAGCATGAATATAACATTGATTTAAGCCTCCCCCAAGCTTGAGCGATGCTTTCTCTATCACGAGGTACGATGTACTAGATGCATAGATGTACTAGATGCATAGGATAAAACTTTTGTTGAAATTCCAATTTCAACCGGTTGTAGTTCCATGATCCAGTATCATCACATAGCCTATACCATGTCAATACCTTATCCCTCAAAGATAAGGTAAAGACCTTATTCTTGACCTCATCCTCGGGCAAACCTGCAAGCTTAAATAAACCACAAACTTCATCTACATAGATTAGATGCAAGTCGGGATGTGATGTTCCATCTCCTGTAAAAGGATTAGCTAGCAGCTGCTCAAGCATACCCGAAGGAAATTCATAGAAAATATTTTCAGTAGGTGCAGTAGGTTGAGGAGAAACTCCTTGTGCTTCCGTTTGAGGTGAATATACCCCGAACAAGCTTCTCAAAGGATTAGTTTCCATAGTGACAAGTGACAATAAATTTCAACACACTATATAAATGTTTCCTTACCAAATTCCACTTACCAAAGGCGCTTCACTCCCCGGCAACGGCGCCAGAAAAGAGTCTTGATGACCCACAAGTATAGGGGATCTATCATAGTCCTTTCGATAAGTAAGAGTGTCGAACCCAACGAGGAGCAGAAGGATCTGACAAGTGGTTTTCAGCAAGGTATTCTGTGCAAGCACTAAAATTATCGGTAACAGATAGTTGTGTGATAAGATGATTCGTAGCGAGTAGCAAGTAACAAGTAGCAATAGTTAAAAAGGTGCAGAAAAGTGGCCCATTCCCTTTTGTAGGAAGGGACAAGCCTGGACAAACTCTTATAGGAGGTAAAGCGCTCCCGAGGACACATGGGAATTTCTGTCAAGCTAGTTTTCATCATGTTCATATGATTCTCATTCGCTACTTTGATAGTTTGATATGTGGGTGGATCGGTGCTTGGGTGCTGCCCTTACTTGAACAAACCTCCCACTTATGATTAACCCCTCTCGCAAGCATCCGCAACTACGAAAGAAGAATTAAGACAAAGTCTAACCATAGCATTAAACTAGTGGATCCAAATCAGCCCCTTACGAAGCAACACATAAACTAGGGTTCAAGCTTCTGTCACTCTAGCAACCCATCATCTACTTAATACTTCCCAATGCCTTCCTCTAGGCCCAAATAATGGTGAAGTGTTACATAGTCGGTGTTCACATAACACCACTATAGGAAAAACAACATACAACGCATCAAAATATCGAACGAATACCAAGTTCACATGACTACTTATAGTAAGACACATCCCGTGTCCTAAGGAACAAAAGTGACTAGTCACAAAGCATAATAATATTCATGACCAGAGTGGTATTGAATAGCATCAAGGGTCTGAAAATATAATCTTCCACCTAGTAATCCAACTAGCATCAGCTACAAAGAGTAATTAACACTACTAGCAGCCTTACAGGTACCACTCGGAGTCACGAGATGGAGATTGGTTACAAGAGATGAACTAGGGTTTGGAGATGAGATGGTTCTGATGTAGATGTTGATGCTGATGAGTCCCCTCCGATGAGAGGAGTGTTGGTGATGACGATGGCGACGATTTCCCCCTCCGGGAGGGAAGTTTCCTCGGCAGGACGATCCTGCCGGAGCTCTAGATTTGTTCGGCTCAAGTTCCGCCTCGTGGCGGCGACGATTCCTCCTGAAAGCCTCCTCCTATTTTTTTCTGGAACGAAACCCTCCTTATAGCAAAAGAGGGGGGCCAGAGGGCCAGCAGGGAGCCCACAAGCCCCCTAGGTGCGGCCAGGGGGGTAGGCCGTGCCTAGCAGGCTTGTGGCCTCCTGCTGGCTCCCCTTTGGTACTTCTTCGGCCCAGTATTTTTGATAAATTCCAAAATAAATCCTCGTTGATTTTCATGGCATTTGGAGTTGTGCAGAATATGTATGTAAAACTTGCTCCTTTTTCACGCCAGAATTCCAGCTGCCGGCATTCTCCCTCTTCATGTAAACCTTGCAATAAGAGAGAGAAGGCATAAGTATTGTACCGTGAAGTGTAATAATAGCCCATAAAGCGATAAATATCAACATAAAAGCATGATGCAAAATGGACGTATCGGCCCTCCTGCACGAACTGGTCCACTCCCTGGAGCGGCTCCAGAACGCACGACTAGAGATAGTGAAGGCACTGTGGCCTGATGCCGTGGAGCCGGCGTCCATGAGCCGGCTGTCCCGCTGGCTTTAAGCTCGCAGCTCCCGCCTCGATGCTTGGCACACATCAGCTGCGCGTGCTGGCGCCTACATGGGACTCCGCTTGGCCAAGTCCTGGTACCGAAACCTGGACTTGGGAAAGCTTGCAGCACAGTGCGTCGGCTCAAAGGGGGAGCTGGTGGCCTTGGAGGACCAGCTGCAGGTGAGAGCCAGCAGCATCGCCTCCTTCACTGCCTGGGACGAATTAGGCTTGGAGCGTGATGCACATGGCAACGTGGTCCCTGAGGACATACTCCATCTGCAACCTTATGACGCAGAAGGCAGTTCTGCCGAGGCGGCATATGAGGAGGAAGCTGCCGACTCCAGCAGCGAGGCCTACGCGGACTCGACCGTGAAGGACGGTGCCGGAGGTGTTCGAGGCAGAGAGGGCGCGTCCACCTTTGGCGTAGCTGGCGATGGTGAAGCCACCACTTGAGGAGCTGTTGTCGGGGCCGCAGACCGATCTGCCGTCCCTTAGCTTGCCCTTTTCGTTTTTTCTGCATTTTGTCGTTAGTCCAATAGTTCCACCCAGTGGGGGTGTTTTATTGTAATGAACTTCCGTCGTGGGCCTATGAATGCTTTTGAATGTGATGTATGCTATCTTATTCTACATTGTATTCGTAAGCACTCTGCTTGCTGACTCGCATTTTTATCTTTTGATTCCCTTTTGACTCCTTTTCATCCAACTCCTTTGTTCTCTCTGGCATCCGCCTCGCGAGCCCGACAGCCGGGAGCCAGTCTGTGACTGGGATGAGGCTTCTGCCTTTAAAAGCATTGGACATATATTTTTTGAAACCATCGAGACTCTTAGACTCAAAAACGAGCCAGCAGAGGCCGGGTAGAAAATAAGATCGAAAGCGATCAAACCAACCCGAGCCGGCGAACTTCTTTGTAGTTGAACTTTTCATGCAGCCTGCCTTCCCTGCCACTGTCTCGTTAGCCGGACAGCCGGGAGTCGGGCTGTAGCTTGTGCAAGACTGCACGGGTTCGACCTGGCATACACTATACACTCACCTACAACTAAGGAAACCATTCAGGCCGGCTAGTGATCTCCCGAGCCCATTGAGCCAGACCAGGGGACTCACAAACGAGTGAATAACTCTTGCCATGAATCTAGAAAAGGTGTGCCTCAAGCACCGGCTTGAAGCACCCATTGCATTCATTAAAAGTCCTGAAGGGGAAGAAGATACATTGATAGTGCGTTATATCGACTAGAGGGGGGTGAATAGGAGATTTTTAGAATTTCATCACTGAGGAAATTCCTTTTGAGGAAATTCCTCACTGATGACTAACTTACAGCGGAAACAGTAAAAGATCAGGAGTGCAAAGTTTCACAACATTAGTTCTTCAGTGTGATGAATGTGAATATAGATTGCACAGTGAGTAGGCATGCAGAAAACAGATGAGGATTAACTAGCGTGAAGAATTTGGGGTTGAGGAATTTTAGAGAAATTCTTCAGCAAATTCTTAAATAGTGATAGAGTAAATCATCAACACATAATCTGAGGAATATAAAGAGTTGAGGAATTAGAACCCGTTTCACAACAAAGACAGTAGTTGATGACCCAATTGCAACTGCTATGACAGTTGTACATCTGGTTTGGAGCGGCTTGGTATTGAAACCCAAACACACACAGTCCCGGGACACACAGTCCCTACCGTATTCTCCTTGGGCTAAGAACACACAGTCCTCGCCCAACACTCGTGGTAAGTCTTCAGGGTAGACTTCCAAACCCTCACAAACTTGGTCACCCGGCGATCCACAATTGACTGCTGGATTGCTCTAGACCATGACGCCTAACCGTCTGGAGGATGCACAGTCCTCAAAGGTAAAAGGCTTCAGTCCCACACAGGAACAACTTCTTCAGTGATGCTCAATCACTTGGTTCTAGGTTTGTGGTTTGGTGTTTGGGGTATTTCCTTACTGATGAATTACTATCGAAGACTCTGAGGAATTGGGTTTCTCTTATGACACGTGTCAGTTTCTAACGGAGCAGCGAACCAGCTAATTGTTGTGGGGGCGGCTATTTATAGCCTGGGAGCATCCAACATGATTTGACACTAATGCCCTTAAATAATATGACCGTTGGTGTGGATAAGACCAATGATGTGGCGTGGCTATCGAAACGGTCGGAACTCTCAACTGTGAGAGTCCTCATGTCAGTCGTATTCCTCACTTGAGGCTTTTGGTAGGATTAGGCTTGGGTTGAGCATCATGAGGAAATTCACTCCAACGTGTAACTTCAACCCCCTTTAACAGTACGGTGTTCCTATTACTCAAGTGTGAAGAAAACAAAACAGAAAGAGTAAATCTTGATGCTTTGAAGTCTTCTGAATGATTTTCCTCAGGACACACCGAATTCCTCAATTTCAATATCTTCGTGAGGAATATCAATTTCATCGCAGATTCTTCGCGATTCAATTCTTCAGCTTCAGACCAATTTCTTCAACCGAAGATATACATTTTTAGGGGTCGATATTCATCAAATATTTCGAACTCCTCAGTGACTTATAGATCCTGTGTACACTCACGAACACATTAGATACTTAACCTATAAGTCTTCAAACCACCAAAATCACTAAGGGGACCTAGATGCACTTACAATCTCCCCCTTTTTGGTGGTTGATGACAATTAGGTTAAGTCTTCAACAGGGATAAAAATATGAAGTGTAAATACTCATTTGAGGAATTTGAAATCAAGATTCAGAGAGACTCCCCCTGAAGATGTGCATATCTTGAGGATTTTGCTTTTCACAGCAAATGCACATTGATGATTTATATCATGGAGATCTCCCCCTGAGTCTTGAAAATCATGCATACATATGACATATAGTATGAAGAAATTGAGGATGCATGATGAAAAATGGTATCTGACGAATTTCAGCATGCGTGCATTAAAAATTTGAGGAATAAGCATGCGAAGAAAAACGTTCAAAAGTGTCAGAGTACCATCGGGCTTAAGTTACAACTCATTACATAAACACTTCAGAAGAGCCAAGAGTTTGTAACTTAAATATAGTTCATAAGCCCCAAAATATCCCGCTTGAAGACTAAATCTCAAGTTTCCCCCCTTTGTCATCAAGTGACAAAAAAGAACAAACTGAGGACTAACGCCCGTGAAGACTTCACTTCTTGGCAGGTTATGAAGACGCATGAGGATTCTAGTGGGTAGTCTTCTTCCTTGGACCAGTGGCAGTGTCTTGTTGTTCTTCATCAGATTCAGCAGTGCGGAATGAAGAAAAAGAACTGTCTTCAAGGCCTGAACTTCTTCTTGGGCGGCCACGACCAGTCAAAGTCTCGCTCAAACTCCAATTCTTCAAGTTCTGCCGGAGTCTTCTGATGAGCAAATGTAGCCCAGGTGCAATCAAAAACCTCATGAAGATAGTGATGGTTAAGCTTCATAGAATTCTGTGTTTCAGTGAGGGTTTTCACAATGGCGCCGAACTGGCGTTTGACCCACTTGTGATTCCGATCCACCTTCTGGTGAAGACTGAGGAGAAGCTCTCTGGTATTCAGCACGTGAGGAGCAACAGGGCTTGGAAGATGAGTCTCAGTATCATCCCATGAAGAATATGGCTCTGGCTATCTGAACTGGCCATCAAGGGGCCTACTGCCTTCAACAATAACAGACTTGCCTTTTCCTTCAACAGGCTCGAAAGTATTCTTGTTGACCCTGATAGGAGGCATGTAACCAACATGGTTGTTGCAATCAGCGAGCAAGTTGATGCCTGTCCTTTTCCTGATGAATCTCATGATCCATGTGGTCAAAAGGACACATAGTATTGTCGGCCAAAGTCCTCAAGAAGAAATCATTGATGTTGATATGAATACCATGAATGATGTTGAAGAATATATTCTTCTTGAGGCCTACAACATCTTCTGCATCATCGTGTCCCTTGATTGGTGCAAGGACGCTGTAGAGGATTCTGTAAATAGATCTTGGTTCATACTTGAGCTCATGGACGAGGAAGGTTTTTCTCGGTGGTTGCCCCTTAGCCAAAGGCTTCATGAGGACTTCCATCACCCCGTTGGGCAGCTCACGTTTATCATACAGCTTCACGACTTGTTCTAAAGGAATTGATACTGGCAGTTAACGCAGAAGCTCAATAGTAGGAGCCTTGTGGTGTGTTGTTTGCGTCATCCAGTCAAACACCCAAGTGTTGATATCTGTTGGATCCCCAGATATGTGAAGAGTGGCATAAAATTGAAGAATGAGCTCACTATTCCAGTCACAGATATCAGAGCACATGGGGAGAAGTACAGCTTCATAAAGGACGTTGAGGACTGGAGCTAGGCAAGGTATTGCTTCAAGTTCAACATGAGGAATATGCATGTGCTGGAAAATCTTGTTTCTTCCACACAGCACAAAGGCATAGTAATTGAGCTGTGTCCTCGTCCAAAACTTCAGATGCCTGATTTGAGGTTTGTCATAGGGATTGTCTCCAATGAAGTACATGCGTTCTTCAAAGAAGTTCTCCTTTTGAAACTGTGGCCGCTTGGAGAACGGCTGACGCTGCATTGGCTGAAGATTTTGTTGTTGGACTTGAGGGGATACAACAATTGCAGCCTCTGGGTTGAGCACAACAAAAGCATTTTCTTGATCTGGTGCATTTTCCTCAGCATGATCCTCAGGGTGAGGAATTTCATCAGCTTGAGCTTCAGGATGAGGAGCATGCTCTTGTTGTTCATCAGGCTGAGGAATGTGATCTGGCTGAGCCTCAGGGTGAGGAATGTCGTCAACTGGAGCATCCTGTTGAGGGTTTTGTTCCGGAGGAGGAATGGGTTCACCCTGAGCCTCAGATTGAGGATCTTGCTCAGGAGGAGTTGGGTCAGCCTGGTCCTCAGGTTGAGGATTTTGCTCACGACTCTGAATTTCATCAGCTTGAGGATTTTTTCTTTGTTCTTCCTCAGCTTGCTTGGTGACGGAGCTAGAATCATCAGCTGGTGCAGCTGATCCTTGTGCAGTTTCTACCTGAGGAATGGAGGGATGAGGACTGTCGTCAATGCAAATTTCTTCGTCAGTATGTTCCTTAGATGCAGCATCCTTCATTTCCTCATCTGGACCTTTCTCCTGGTCTTCAAAGGTGACCATTTCATAAGAGGGAGCGATATTAAGAGGCACAGGGTCCAGTGGAGCATTTTCTTCAAGTGCCTTGAGGCGCTTGGCCTCAGTGTGTTCTTCTGCTGAAGAAGCCTTTCTCGTCATGGCTTCTTTTCAGCAGCCCTTGTCTTCTTCACGTCTGATGCAGACGGAGTCATCTTCTTCACCTTTGAAGTTTTTGGTGAAGGTGTTTTCTCAGCAGATTCATCAGCTGGCTTTGAGGAACCAGCTGGAGCAGAGTCATCAGCTGGCTTTGAAGCAGCAGCTGGAGCAGAGTCATCAGCTGTCTTTGAAGCAGCAGCTGGATCAGGGGTAGTCCCCTCAGCTGGATTTTTCATGGTGATTTCCTCAATTGCCGGTTCATCCACACGGCTTTGTTGAGGGATTTCCTCAGCTTGAGGAGTTCCATCAGCTGGTTCTTCAATCAGAGGCTGAGGAGTTGGTACTGGAGAGGCCGCTTTCTTGTTGTAGTTATCAATGGCTACAGTAGCAAGTTTGATGAAATTGCTTTTGAGACTTTGACGGTCAGAAAGCTAGGAGTACTTATCTGTCAAAGTCTTCAACTCAGCCTGTGTTGACACCAGTGCATCAGGCGTCAGGTTGAGGAGATTCTGTCTGAGGAATTTCTCTTGTTTGAGCTTAGCAACCTTGCACTGTTTAACTTGCTGCTCCTTCCACTTGGCCTCGTTGATGAATGTGGCCACCATGTGGCTGATGCCAGGGGGAAGTTTCAAATCATCAAGCAGAGTGTTTGGGTCCTCATACCAGATATTTATGTAGTCTAGGAGGACTTTGGGGTCCATGGCCAGAGGAATGGAACTACCAGAAGCTTAAGCTACCCTCTCCTCCTTGTTTCTCATCATAGCTTGCAAGTTTCATCATCATATTCATCACTACCCTCTGATGCAGAAGGGACCGTGATGATTTTGCTTGGGCTGGGTCTTGTTCCTCTCCCAGCAGTCACCTTAGTCTTCAGAGGAGTTGGTGAAGACTTTGTCTCCGAGCTGGTTGCAGCTGGGAGTGAGGAGCTTGAGGTAGCTGGCAGTGGCTTCACTATCTGCTTCTGTTCAAGTTTTGAAGCCTGTGGTGGTGCTAAGGATTTTGGAGCTGAAGGTTTTGGCGCTGAAGGTTTTGGAGCTGATGTTGGAGCTGGTTTTTCTTGAGGCTTTGAAGCCTTTGCTTTTGATGGCATGGACTTTTCCTGAGGAATTGCTGAGCCAAAAGTATCAGCAGCAGAGGAAGTAGCGGCAGTTGAAGCAGCAGCAGATGATTCATTGAATTTCCTCACAGCAGCCTCTGCCTGCTTCTTTAGCTTTGCCAAGTTCTTTTCCTTTTCATCAGGATAATCACCAAGCGTCTTGAGGCTTGAGGGATGTGCTACTTGATAATCCTCAAGTGGAGCACGTTTGCCAGGAGGCCTCATTGCGAATTTCTTCGCATATTTGGGAGTGACGAATCTGTATTCCTTCCACTCCTTAGCCCATCAGCGTTCTATATTCTGAAGCCGAATCTTTCTCTTGTCCATACTTTCATGTTCATCAGGGGTGCAGTAATCCAAGTATATATCCTCGGGGATGTCCAAAGTTGTATTCCGCTCAAGTTTCTTGCCTCCCTTTTGCTTCCTGTCATCCTCCATTTTCTTCAGCTTAGGATTTTGCTGATGAGATTGAACTCTTGAGGACTCTGATGAGACTTGAAGATTTTCCTCAAGAAATGCTGCAAATGAGTTAATTTGATGAGAACTGAGAGATTCATCAGCTGACATGTGTGTACCTGTGAACAGAGTATAGTTGAGAGGAATTTCGAGAGGTCATATGCGTTCTCAGATTTGAAGAAAATGAAAAGTTTTGACAGTTGAGGAATTTGAACAGTGGTTGAGGAATTTGCCTAAGCATACTGTTCTTGGGTTCTAGAGTTGTACAGATCTGAAAATTCGCACAATTGAGAAATCTCGTGAAAATCTTAGATGCTTAGTGAAGTTCATCAATAGTGTGGTGATAGGCAGTGTTTGAGGAATCAAATGCATATGGATTCTTGAGGAAAAACATATTTCACATCTCAGAGGTAAAATAGTAGATCAAACTTGCTGTAAAAATAGGGTTTTTTATTTACCCTAGATGGCGCGCACGAAGAACAGAGAAGAGTTGCGGAAAGAAGTTCTTTCGGTGCGTGTCCAATGCGCCCTAACCCGGCAGCAGAGGATGTCTACGGCGGCGGCGGACATGATGGTCCGGCTCCGGCGTGGTTTCGGCGACGGAAAAGTCGAGGCAGTGAAGCTCTTCTTCGCCGGCGACGAGACTTCCAATGGTGGCGCTAGGGTTCGGTGCTTTTGCTGTAGCAGGAGTGCGATGGAGCGAAGAAGTGTTACCGAGGGGATGGGGACATATTTATAGCCAGGCAGTTACTGTTGGCGCGAAGAAATCGGACCAAATAGCCCCTGCCTCTATGTCTCCGCAGGACACGTCTAGCTCCCGAGCAAAGCGGTGGAGATCGTGGAGATCGTTGTTATCAGAACGAGGAAAGTGGGGTTCAGTTACTGTGCATTAAAGAAGCAATTTTTGAAGATTTGAGGATTTTGTTACAAAATCATCAACTGACAAGGACGCAGTGAGGATGTTGAGCAACGTTTCAAGTAGAACGCATATGAAGAATTGAATAGACTGGATGAGAATAGCATAGAGGGAAAGTAGGGTCCAATCACATTCACTTAGATGAAACATCAACTTGAAGAAATAGCTATAAGTGAATGCTGTTGAGGACTTGAAATTACAGTCTATCTAGGTAAACGAAAGTCATCAAGTGTTTTTGAAGATTTAACTAACTTGAGGATTTTGTGATAAATCGTCACAATTAAGAACAACTGTTTTGAATCAAATAAAATTTTGAGGAAATGGAACTTCGAAGAAAATCAACTTGAGGAATTTCATGTTGGGTGGTGGCGTGACCCACCATATAAGAATGTTGATTACAGACGCCGCGTACAATTGTCGTAGGGCCGTGAGAATCAATTTCTTCGTTGATTTCTTCACATTCAGAGTGATATTCTTCATCAGTTGAAGAAAATCGATTCATCATGTGTTGCACATCTAATTCATCAATTTTGCATAAGTGTTAGGATGTGTGCATGTTTTTACAAAATATTTGAAGATTCTAAGATATTTAGCTCACACCGCAACTTGCAAAACCTTTTTTCATCCAAGGGCTTAGTGAAGATATCTGCCAGTTGATCATCAGTCTTCACATGGTCGATGAGGATATTGCCCTTGTGGACATGGTCCCAAAGAAAATCATGACGAGTCTGGATGTGCTTAGTCTTCGAGTGATGTGCTGGGTTGTATGCAATCTTGATTGCACTCTCATTGTCGCAGTAGAGAGGCACATTCTTCATGTTGATGTCATAGTCCTTGAGGGTTTGCTTCATCCACAGCAATTGAGCACAGCATGAACCAGCAACAATGTATTCAACTTCGGGAGTGGAGAGTGATACGCAGTTCTGCTTCTTTTAGGACCAGCAAACTAGTGATCTTCCAAGGAAATGGCATGTGCCAGATGTTGACTTGCGATCCACACGGTCGCCAGCATAGTCAGAATCAGAATACCCTACCAGATGAAGATTTGAGCCCTTGGGATACCATAATCCTAGTGTTGGTGTGTGAGCTAAGTATCGAAGAATATGCTTCACAGCCTTATGGTGTGATTCCTTCGGTTTCGCTTGAAAACATGCACACATGCAAACACTAAGCATTATATCCGGCCTAGATGCACATAGATACAATAAAGAGCCAATCATAGAGCGATATAGCTGCTGCTCGAATTCTTCACCATTTTCATCAGTGTCGAGGTGGCCGTTGGTTGGCATTGGAGTCTTGGCACCTTTACATTCGTGCATATCGAATTTCTCAGAACAGCCTTGGGGTATTTCTCCTGTGATGGGAAGACACCATTGCGTTGTTGACGAATTTGAAGACCTAAGAAGAATTTCAGCTCTCCCATCATAGACATCTGATATTCTTCACTCATCATGTAAGCAAATTCATCACTATATCATTTGTTAGTACATCCAAATATAATATCATTGACATATATCTCGCACACAAATAGCTCATTATCATATGATTTAGTGAAAAGAGTTGGATCGAGTGAACCAGGTTTGAAGCCTTTCTTCATGACGAATTCCTTCAATGTATCATACCATGCCCGAGGTGCTTGCTTGAGACCATAGAGCGCCTTTTTGAGTCTGAAGACTTTGTCTGGATTCTTTGGATCCTCAAAACCTGGGGGCTGAGCAACATATACTTCTTCCTCAAGCTTACCATTGAGGAATACACTTTTCACATCCATTTGATATAATATGATGTTATGATGATTAGCATAAGCAAGTAGTATTCGAATAGCTTCAAGTCTAGCAACAGGTGCAAAAGTTTCATCAAAATCTATTCCTTCAACCTGGGTGTAGCCTTGGGCTACAAGTCGTGCCTTATTCCTCACCACTTGACCATCCTGATCTTGCTTGTTTCGGAAAATCCACTTGGTTCCGATGATATTGTGCTTGCGAGGATTTGGTCATTTGACGAGCTCCCATACGTCATTCAGCTTGAATTGAAGAAGTTCGTCTTGCACAGCTTGGATCCACTCCGGTTCCAGGAAAGCCTCAACAACTTTTGAGGGTTCTGTGATAGATACAAAGGAGAACTGCCCACAAAAGTTAACTAAGTGTCAAGCTTTTGACCAAGTGAGAGGACCTGGCGCGTTGATGTCATTGAGGATTTTGTCAAGTTCTACTTCATTTGCAATCCTCGGATGAGCTGGTTGAGGATTTTGTCTGGGCTGAGGAAGTGGTTCTGGAGCAATTTCCTCAGGAGAACCTTCTTGATTTTCATCAGTGATGGGGATGGTTTCTTCATCAATTTCCTCAGTGGGAACAATGTCTTCAGTAGGCTTGAGCTTTATTGCTTACTTAGGAGACAACTTATGTGGATTAGAAGGCAATTGCTCTCTTTGCGAGCCATTAGTTTCATCGAACCGCACATCTACAGTCTCAACAACTTTGTTGTGATAGTTGTTGAAGACTCTGTAGGTGTGCGAGTCCTTTCCGTAACCAAGCATAAAACCCTCATGTGCCTTAGGTGCAAATTTTGAGCTATGGTGAGGATCTCTAATCCAACATTTTGCACCGAAGACTTTGAAATAACTTACATTGGGTTTCTAATCAGTGAGGAGTTCATATGAGGTTTTCTTGAGGAATTTGTGAAGATACACCCTATTGGTGATATGGCATGCAGTGTTGATTGCTTCAGGCCAAAAGCGACGAGGAGTTTGACATTCTTCAAGCTTAGTTCTTGCCATCTCAACCAGAGTCATGTTCTTCCTTTCGACGACACCGTTCTCCTGAGGAGTATAAGGAGCAGATAATTCGTGAGTAATAACAAGTTCATCAAGATAATCATCAAGACCAGTGTTTTTGAATTATGTTCCATTATCACTCCTGATATGTTTGATCTTGATGCCAAAGTTCGTCGAGGCCCTTGAAGAAAATCATTTGAAAATTTCCTGCACTTCAGTTTTATATACGATGATATGCACCCATCTATATCTGGAATGATCATCAACTATGACGAAGCCATATAAAGATGCTGCATTGGTTAGTGTGGCATAGTGAGTAGGTCCAAATAGATCCATATGAAGCAATTCGAAGGGACGAGTAGTGGTCATGATAGTCTTCGAGGGATGCTTGGATCTGGTCATTTTCCCAGATTCACATGCACCGCAGAGATGATCCTTGAGGAATTTAACTGATTCGATGCCGATGACATGCTTCTTCTTCGCGAGCGTGTGCAAATTCCTCATGCCTACATGACCTAGTCTTCGGTGCCACAACCATCCTTCTGAGGTTTTTGCTAGTAAGCAAGTGGCTGGTTGAGGACCTGTAGAGAAATCAACAATGTACAAATCCCATCTTCTTACACCTTTGAAGACTTTGGATCTGTCAGATTCCATGAGGACAACATATCTATATCTACCAAAGATAACAATCATATCAAGATCACAAAGCATCGAGACTGACATGAGGTTAAATCCAAGGGATTCAACAAGCATCACTTTGTCCATATGCCTATCCTTGGAAATAGCCACTTTGCCAAGTCCCAATACCTTGCTTTTACCTTTGTCAGCATATGTGATTTGCTTCAGAGGTGATGGAGTTAGTGGCATATTTATCAGCAAGATTTTATCACCAGTCATGTGATGTGTGCAGCCACTATCAAGAACCCACTCAGTACTCTTGGGTTTTTCATCCTGCAGATGAATTAGTACAGCTTACCATCTCATATGCTTCAGACTTGAAGAATATGATATCAATTTCATCAGATAGAATTTCATCACAACAGTATTATAAGGACGTGTGAAATATTTCTATTTCATCAATATTAGCATGCGTCTTATCAAGCATTTCCTCATGTCTCCAGCAAATTTTTCAGATGATGATTTTCATCTAGAGACCTGACCTGGAGAAGTGATTAGTTCGATTTCTTCACCACCCACATCTGAAGGGGTGGTAAAGCATTCATCATCCTGCGAGCACCATATGAGAAAGGTGGCATTGAAGCTAATGCACTTCTCTTAATAGTAGGGGGGTTAAAGTACTCATATGAATATGCAGAGAACTGGTTTGAGGATTTATGAACATAATGATTTGAAGAGTAACGCTCATATTCATATTCCTTGTAGTTTCCCTGCATGTTAGAAGTATTAGCACGGGAACGAGCATAATTTTGACGAGTTGAGGATTTTGATCCTCTTGAAGACTTTGGTCCTCCTGAGGAATTTGATCTGGGGTTCAGATTCTTCATTGGTGGTGTCATGAGGACATTCACCTGAAGATTTTCAAGACAACTTTTGGGAACCCAGATTTTCCTCAAAGGAGGGCCATTCCTGCAGTTAGTTCCAGCATATCGAGCAAATACTTCACCAGATTGATTTTTGAACAGTTTATAGTTGGAGTCAAATGACTCATCTGAGGAATAGGATAATTCACATGAAAAGCCAGTTAGATTGGATGGATCAAAAGGAGGCCCACTAGCAGCAACCCATGATGTTTTGGGATACTGCTCAGGTTTCCAATAAGATCCATCAGCATTAAATTTCCTCTCAAAGGCAATTCCTTCTTTCCTCGGGTTCCTCTTCAAGATCTGCTTTTTGAGCACATCACAAAGGGTTTGATGTCCTTTGAGGCTTTTGTATATGCATGTCACATACAATTCCTTTAACCCTGCATTTTCATCAGTAACATTTGTGTTTTCCTCAAGTGAGGAAATTGACACTACAGGGGCAGTTGAAGAATTTGTAGCAATAGAAGCATTTGATGATTCTGGTGAAGAATTAGCAGTTTCGCGTTCAATGCATTTAAGACATGAAGGAATGAATTCAGCTTGAGCAGCGCTGATCTGTTGAGCTAGTAATGAATCATTTTCCATACGAAGATCATCATGAGAAATCCTTAGCTTCTCTAGATCAAGCTTCCTTTGAAGAAATTCATAGGAAAGTTTCTCATGATCAGCGAGGAGTGTATCATAACGATCTTGAAGATTATCAAATCTAGACTGAAGACTTTTCACATCTTCAGTGAGGATTTGGGTAAGATAAATTTTATCATTCAACAGATCATCACTTCTATCTAGCTGTTTCTGAAGCTTTTCCAGGGCAGTTTGTTGTTTAGTGGCAATGATAGCAAGTTTACTGTAACTGGGTTTTTTATAATCATCAGGTTCATAGTCAGTTGAATCAGAGGAGGAAGCATCATTCGGTACCTTTGAGCCTTTTGCCATGAAGCAATAGGTTGGAGCGAAGTCATCAGCATAGTCATCAGTGTAAATGGTGTCATCATCTTCTTCAAGGTTGAAGATTGACTTGCTGACGAAAGTGGTTGCAAGTGCAAGAGTGGCATGTCCGGATTCTGAGTCTTCATCAGAACCCTCTTCTTCATCACATTCCTCTGATTCTGCCTCGGAATCCATTTCCTTGCCAATAAGTGTCCGAGCCTTTCTGAAACTAGTCTTCTTGTGCGATGAGGGCTTTGAAGATGAGGATTTTGAAGTTTCTTCTTCTTCTTTGAGTCATCAGCACTGTCATCCTTGTATTTCTTCTTCTTTGATTCCTTTCCCCAATGGGGATAGTCAGAAATGTAGTGACCTGACTTCTTGCATTTGTGGCAGGTTCTTTTCTTGTAGTCCTCAGATGAAGATTCTGATTTCTTTATATCTCTTCTTGAAGATTTACCGAACTGGCCATGTCGTGTAAACCTCTGGAATTTCCTCACGATCATTGCAAGCTCCTGTCCAAATTCTTCAGGGTCACCAATGCTGTCATCTGAGTCTTCTTCTTCAGATGAGGAAATTGCTCTAGCCTTCAGTGCACGTGGTCTAGAATAGCTTGGTCCATATAGATCTTTCTTTTCGTCTTGCTGGAATTCATGAGTATTGAGCCTTTCGAGTATATCAGCTGGATCAAGCATCTTGTAGTCTGGTCTTTCTTGAATCATCAGGAGTAAAGTATCAAATGAAGAATCCAAAGATCTTAGCACTTTCTTCACAACTTCGTGATCAGTAATGTCTCGAGCTCCCAGTGCTTGCAGTTCATTTGATATGTCAGTGAGGCGATCAAAGGTATCTTGGCAGCTTTCATTGTCAAGCCTCTTGAAGCGATTGAAGAGATTGCGAAGAACATCAACACGAGAGTCACGCTGGGTTGATACTCGTTTAGTTACTTTGCACAGTCTCTCCCAGATAAGTGTTGCAGAGCCCAAAGCACTCACTCTTCTAAACTGGCCTGGGCTCAGATAGCCACAGATGATATTCTTCGCTTGAGAATCAAGTTGCTTGAATTTCTTCACATCAGCAGCAGAACACTAGCAGAGATGATGGGGACGCCATGTTACACAATATACTAGAGATCATTGTGAATAGCTTGTAGATGCATCTGCATCTTGGTCTTCCAGAAGGGAAAGTTCTTTCCTTCGAAAGTAGGACATGGTGCACTAACCTTAATCATGCCTGCAGTTGACATAACTAAAACTCCAGGTGGTTAAACCAAAATCACACAGAACAAGGGAGTACCTTGCTCTGATACCAATTGAAAGTGCGTTATATCGACTAGAGGGTGGTGAATAGGAGATTTTTAGAATTTCATCACTGAGGAAATTCCTTTTGAGGAAATTCCTCACTGATGACTAACTTACAGCGGAAACAGTAAAAGATCAGGAGTGCAAAGTTTTACAACAGCAGTTTTTCAGTGTGAGGAATGTGAAAACAGATTGCAGAGTGAGCGGGCACGCAGAAAACATATGAGGATTAACTAGCGTGAAGAATTTGGGGTTGAGTAATTTTAGAGAAAGTCTTCAGCAAATTCTTCAAACAGTGACACAGGAAATCATCAACACATAATCTGAGGAATATAAAGAGTTGAGGAATTAGAACCCGTTTCACAACGAAGAAATTAGTTGATGACCCAGTTCCAGCTGCTATGACAGTTGTACATCTGGTTTGGAGCGGCTTGGTATTGAAACCAAAAGACACACAGTCCCTACCGTATTGTCCTTGGGCTAAGAACACACAGTCCTCGCCCAACACTCGTGGTAAGTCTTCAGGGCATACTTCCAAACCCTCACAAACTTAGTCACCCGGTGATCCACAATTGACTGCTGGATTGCTCTAGACCATGACGCCTAACCGTCTGGAGGATGCACGGTCCTCAGAGGTAAAAGGCTTCAGTCCCACACAGGAACAACTTCTTCAGTGATGCTCAATCACTTGGTTCTAGGTTTGTGGTTTGGTGTTTGGGGTATTTCCTCACTCATGAATTACTCTCGAAGACTCTAAGGAATTGGGTTGCTCTTATGACAAGTGTTAGTTTCTAACGGAGCAGCCAACCAGCTAATGGTTGTGGGGGTGGCTATTTATAGCCTGGGAGCATCCCGACATGATTTGACACTAATGCCCTTAAATAATATGACCGTTGGTGTGGATAAGGCCAATGATGTGGCGTGGCTATCGAAACGGTCGGAACTCTCAACTGTGAGAGTCCTCATGTCACTCGTATTCCTCACTTGAGGCTTTTGGTAGGATTAGGCTTGGGTTGAGCATCATGAGGAAATTCATTCCAAAGTGTAACTTCGACCCCCTTTAACAGTACGGTGTTCCTATTACTCAAGTGTGAAGAAAACAAAACAGAAAGAGTAAATCTTCATGCTTCAAAGTCTTTAGAATTATTCTCTTCAGGACACACCGAATTCCTCAATTTCAATATCTTCATGAGGAATATCAATTTCATCGCAGATTCTTCGCGATTCAATTCTTCAGCTTCAGACCAATTTCTTCAACCGAAGATATACATTTTTAGGGGTCGATATTCATCAAATATTTCTAACTCCTCAGTGACTTATAGATCCTGTGTATACTCATGAACACATTAGATACTTAACCTATAAATCTTCGAACTACCAAAATCACTAAGGGGCACTAGATGCACTTACATACATATGTACGTGCTTTTTTCTTTATCTTGTACTCTAGCAATAGAACGGGTGAAGCAATGCCACGTGGCATTGACGCTCCGTTTCCTGGCCGGAGTCGTCTCTCATGCGCTTCCTTGGCTTCTGGCATCTATCAGATAGTATGCATTGTTATGCAATGCCCTGCTGATGATGAAAGGTCCCTCCCATGGGGAAGAGAGCTTGTGCTGGCCGGCTGTTCGCTGGATTCTTCTGAGCACCAAGTCTACCTCTCTGAAAGAAAGGGGCTTGATCTTCTTGCTGTGGTAGTATCTCAGCTTTTGTTGATATATAGCCGTCCGGCTCAAGGCCAGATCTCGTGCCTCTTCGAGCAGATCGACGCCGTCTTCTCTTGTCTCCTTTGCTTCCGTCTCTGTGTACAAGGTGACCAGAGGAGAGTCGAACTCAACATCCATGGGGATGATTGCCTCGGACCCGTATACTAGAAACAATGGTGTGAAGCCACTTGATCGGTTCGTCATGGTGCGGAGGCTGCACAACACGGCCGGCAGCTCTTCGATCCAGCAGCTGGCTGACCTGACTAGTGGCGCCACTAGTCTTGATTTGATGCCGGCCAAGATCAGGCCATTTGCCCTTTCCACCTGGCCGTTGGATTGTGGGTGCGCCACCGACGCCAAATCGAGCTGGATGCCCACTTTAGAGCAGAAGAGCGCCAAAGCACCCTTGGCGAAATTGGTGCCATTGTCGGTGATGATGATGTGGGGGACGCCGTAGCGGACATCAATGTCCTTGATGAGCCTGACAGCCATGGGGCCATCAAGTTTCTTGATGGGCCTGGCCTCAATCCACTTGGTAAATTTATCAACATCCACCAGGAGATGCGTCATGCCACCTCGGGCGGTCTTGAATGGCCCCACCATATCCAACCCCCAGACGGCAAATGACCATGACAATTGGATGGTTTTGAGAGCTGAAGCCGGCATGTGGCTCTGCGTGCTGAAGCGTCGGCAGCCTTCACACTTGTTGACCATGTCCACAGCCTCCTCGAGGGACGTGGGCTAGTAAAATCCATGGCAGAATGCCTTGGCCACTAGGGTTCTAGAGGCGGCATGATGCCCATACTCACCCTGATGTATGTATCTAAGGATTTCCTGCCCCTTTTCTGACTCGACGCATCGTTGGAGCACGCCAGTCACGCTATGCCGAATCAGCTCGCGATTGATGATGGTGTATGCGGCTGATCGACGCTGGATCTGCCTTGCCTCCGCCTCATCCTGGGGAAGCTCGCCAAGAAGGAAGGCCAGGATGGGTTGAGCCCACGAAGAGATCACACAAGAGTCGGCTCTGCCTCGACTTGAGTATCAGGAGCTTCTATAGCCCCCGCGCTTGTTCATGTAGTCGCAGGCTCGAGACCTTCTGTGTCTGATGTCGTTGTGGCAGCCGGCACGCCGTCTACCTCCATGACGGCTACCCACTAGGTGTCAAGCCGATAGGATTCGGGGCTTGGCATGACCGAAGTTGTTGTTGTAGCCGGCGAAGCAGTTGTAGCCGACACAGGAGTTGGAGTCGGCAGAGTCAGTGTAGCTGACACAGTAGCTGTAGCTAGTGGAACTGGCGTAGCCGACGTCGTTGGTACTGAAGGATATGCCGTCACAAAGATCGACACCGACTCCGGAGACGGCTTGATGGATAGCTTGTGTAGTTGTTCGAGGAAAACGCCGGCTGGGATTGCTTGCCTCCTGGTGCCGATTTTGGCCAAGGTGTCGGCTGCCTCATTGTCTGCCGTGGGGACATGATGGAACTCGCAGCCCTCGAAAGGACCACTGAGCTGCTGAATGAGGAGGCGGTAGCTCGCCATGTGGGCTTCCCATTCGCCAGAGACTTGCTGCACCACAAGGTCCGAGTCACCAAAGTAAAGGATCCGCCGGATGCCAATTTCTCCGGCAAGCCGGAGGCCGTGAGCGAGCGCTTCGTAGTCGACGATGTTGTTGGAGGCGGCGAAGTGTATCTAGAGAGCATACTTGAGTTGGTCTCCTTTCGGAGACGTCAAGATGATGCCGACTCCCAGACTAGTTCGCATCTTCGAGCCGTCGAAGTGCATCCGCCAATGCGTGGAGTCTGGAGGTGGCGGCATAAATTGGGTTTCAGCCCAATCTACGAGGAAGTCCGCCACCACCTGAGATTTGATGGCGGTGCACGGCTCGTAGCGGATGTCGTGGTCAGCCATGGAGATGGACCACTTGGCAATCCGGTCCGTGGGATCACGGTTGCCCTTGATTTCTGAAAGCGGAGCGGTGCTCACCACAGTGATGGCATGCTCCTAGAAGTATTGCTTCAATTTTTTTGCGGCAAGATAAGCACCATAACACATATTTTGATAGTGGGGGTAGTTTTGGTTGGAAGCGGACAAGACCTCACTGAGGTAGTAGATAGGGCATTGCACTAACAGTACCTTGCCCTCCTCCTTGCACTCCACTACCAGAACCGTACTAACCACGCGAGTGCTTGCCGCGATGTAGATGAGTATGGGCTCCCATTCAGCCGGCACCGCCAAGATTGGCAGGCTCGAGATGACGCGCTGGAGGTTGCAGAAGGCTTCGTCCGCCTGGTCGTTCCTCTCGAACTTGGTTGTCTCCTTCATCAGTTGATAGAGTGGAAGCGCCTTCTCGCCCACCTGGCTGACGAACCGACTAAGGGACGCCAGACAGTCGGCGAACTTCTAGACGTCGAGGATTCGATCCGGCTTCACCATTCGCTCGATGGTTCCAATCTTCTCAGGGTTAGCTTCAATGCCACAAGCGGACACGAAAAACCCAAGAGCTTGCCGCCTGGAATTCCAATGATGCACTTCTCCGGGTTCAGCTGGATCTTGTATTCGCGCAGATTGGCGAATGTCTCTCGCAAGTCTTCAAGGAGACTAAAGTGCTGCTTGGTCTTGACGATGATATCATCCACATAGACATGGATATTCCTGCCGATCTACGGCAGGAGGCATTGCTGCATGCAGCGCTGAAACGTGGCACCAGCGTTCTTCAGACCAAACGTCATGGTGGTGTAGCAGTAGGCCTCGAAGGGTGTGATGAAGGAAGTCTTCAGTCGATCAGCGGGGTCCAGCTTGATTTGATGGTAGCCTGAATAGGCGCACAGAAAGGATAGCAATTCATAGCCGACTGTGGAGTCGATCACTTGATCTATCCGGGGCAAGGCGAAAGGGTCTTTCGGGCATGCCTTATTCAGATTCGTGTAGTCGATACACATTCTCCATGCGTTGTTCTTCTTGAGCACCAGGACTGGGTTGGCCAACCAGTCCGGGTGGAAAACCTCCATTATGAAGCCAGCTGTGAACAGCCGGGTGATTTCTTCTCCAATCGTGCGCCACTTCCCCTCGACGAAGCAGCGCAAGGGTTGTTTCACCGGCTTGGCATCCGGCCGCACATGCATCTTGTGCTCGGCGTACTTCCTCGGAACTCCTGGCATGTCTTTTGGAGACCATGCAAAGATGTCCCGATTCTCACGGAGGAAGTCGACGAGCACGCCTTCTTATTTGGTGCTGAGATTAGCACCGATGGTGACGCACTGCTTGGGGTTCGCAGGGTCGAGTTGCACCTGGTTGGTTTCCTTAGCCGGGTTGAATGAGACTTGGCCGGCCGACTGGGATGGTGGATTAGGGATCGCCGGCTGCTCGGTAGCCTGAGCCACGAGCCGGTCGATCTGCCTCTTTTCCTCAGCAATCACCAGGGCGTCGGCCAGACGGCTGCTGTCGTGTGCACACTCGAGCGATTTCTTGTACTTGCCAGCGATGGTCATGATGCCCTTTGGACCCAGCATCTTCATCTTGAGGTAGGCGTAGTGGGGTATAGCCATGAACTTGGCCAAAGCCGGCCTGCCCAGCAAGGCATGGTACAGGCTGTTGAGATCCACCACCTCGAACCAAATTGGTTCTCGACGGAAGTGTGCCTTGTCGCCGAAGAGGACGTCCAGCTGGATTTTGCAGATTGGCGAGCAGGATTATCCCGGCACGATGCCGTGGAACACAGCGCTGGTCGGCTGGAGGGCCTTCTCCTTCAGCCCAAGCTTGAGCAAGGTGTTGCGGTAGAGGATGTTTATGCTGCTTCCGCCGTCGACCAACACCCGAGAGAACCTGCAAGTGAGCCTCTTGGAGGCGAAGGTGGGGTCGAGGACGAGTGCGTATGAGCCAGGGTTTGGCATCATTGCAGGATGGTCAGCCTGGCTCCACGTAATTGGCTTTTTAGACCAATGCATGAATCGGGGAACCGGGGGGACCATGGCGTTCGCCTCACGCCTGCGTTGTCGCTGGTTGTGCTTGTCGTCACCCTCGCTGGTGAAGACGACGTAAGCCCCGTCTTGGTGGGGGTACTCGTCGTGGAGACGGCCATCTTTGTGAGGCGGCGGTGGTGGAGCCGGAGCCGGCCTTGGAGCCGGAGCACGAGGCGCTGCAGCTGCAGCCGGGGGAGCCATCAGACCGACTCCTCGCGACAGTCGCGGTGCAAAGCTACACTGTCGGAGGGTATGAGTGGCCGGCTTGGCCCCAGTGTGCATCTTGCATGGTGTGTCGAGTATTTGCTCGAATGTGAGCTTGAGCTGCCAGTTGTTCTTGCCGGTCCACTGCCATTGAGAGCCGGCTTGAGTAGCCTACGCGTCTTCCTCCATGCTGGCCACCTGCTGGCTTGCAAAGCATGAATCCAGTTGATCCACCTTGCGTTTGTTGTTCTGGCCGCCTCGGTTGTCGCCAACCGGCTTGGGGGTAGATGGTGTGGGGACAATTTTGTCCGAGGCGGTGACCTTGACCCACATGGCGGAGTCGGCCGTGGCGTACTTGTCCGCCTTGGCCATGAGCACCGCCAGAGAGGTGGGCTCGGAGCACATGAGCTTGTGCTTGAGTAGGGTGCCGTCTCGGCAACCGTCAATGAAATATTGAATGGCTTGTACCTCATGCACTCGGTCGCAGGAGTTGCGCAGCTCCGTCCAACGCGTGACGTAGTCGCGAAGGGGTTCGTCGGGCCTCTTGACGCACATGGCCAGCTCGCGAGGCCGACCAAGGCGTTTATATGTTCCAGTGAAGTTGCGGACGGACGCCTCCTCAAAGTTAACCCAAGAGTTGACACTGCCGGCTGGTAGGCTGTTGAGCCATGTCCTGGCAGAGCCGGCCAACATGAGAGGCATGTAGCGGACTGCTACGCGCTTGTTGCCCCGGACGATACCGACTGCGGTGGTGTAGTCGATCAGCGAGTCTTCGGGCTTGGCCATGCCATTGTACTTGGGGGTGTCCCGAGGGTGAGTGAAGCCTCTGGGGAATGGCTCCCCTCAGATCTGGGGGCGAAAGCAGGCCAGACCAATGGGACCATCCTCCTCAAGGAGGGCCAAATGCACCAGAAGGTTGAGGCGTCTGCGAGCATCGTTGTCCATGTGAGAGACTCGACGGCCGATCCGGTCTAAGATCAGAAGGGTGTCCTGGGAGCTTGTGGCATTGCCCCCCTCCCGTCGCCTCGGAGGAGGAACCTCACGCACTATATCCCCATCGTCACCAATATCCCTATGATGCCGGCCTGAAGCCGGCTCGCTCTAGCACAGGGAACACCTGTCTTGACTGCCCTCGCCCTTCCGTCCAAAAGTGCGATGCGAGGAGGAACCCTCGGCATGATGACGGCCGCTGGGGTTGCGGTGTGCTCCGGGGTCAGCTCCCGGAGACACTGAATGTCCATGACCAGGGTCAAGAAGAGACTGTTGCTCATTAGCGACGTCAAGGAGATCCTTGACCCGCTTCCCTTTAAGGACGCGCTCCCCGCACTCCAAACTAGGCATTTCTGCCATAGCCGCGTGAGCAACCCGCCAGTTAGCCGCGGGGGTATCATAAATGGGTTGCTTGCCACCTAGGATATCAGAAATGACCCGGCCCCTACCGCGGACCTCGTCGAGTCGGCTAGGACCATCAACAGCCGGAGTGAGGCCATAAGCGGAGTTATACTCACGCTACCAGGCCTCCATCCGGCGCTTGGCGGCGGCGATGCAAATACCCTCCTCCAGGATCCGCTTGCGGGCCTCCTCGAGCGAGGCCCGAGCATCAGTTTGGTTCGCAGAGGTGGCGATAGGCGTCTTCAAGATGGCAAGGGCAGCGTGAAGCGTGTCCGCAGAACCAACAGCAGGGTTAGCTGGACCCGTTGATGCCTTGCGGTGAGGCTTCCTGGTGCCAGCACCAATGACCATCACCTCCATGAGGTTGGAGATGACGGCGACGTGGTGTGGGGCAAGACACTCGCAGACTATGGTGGACCATTGAAGGCGAGCACCTCGCTAGGGTACTCATCATGCACAGGCACCTCCTTGAGGGAGAGGGTGCTGAAACTGGCGCATAGCGCGTCGATGTCGATGCCCTAGCTGACGTAGCGAGGCTCATCGTCAAGGCGCAGGTCGCTGAAGAGGACGACGAGGTTTCTTAACAGCAGTGATGACGATGCTGGGGAGCGACTCCTTGTCAGACTCCTCTTCAGAGTCCATGAGACGGACTGGAACATCGACCAGCATCACATAAACCTCCACAAGGGCAGGCTCCACAAGAATGCTGATCGATCCGGATGCGAGGCATCCGGTGGTGTTGGCGAAGGTCCCCGCCCAGAGTGTAAGACCGGCCGATGCCGCGGACGGCCCCACGGTGGGCTCCAAATGTCAGTGTTTACTCACGACATAACCCATGTGTAGGCTAAAGATGTGAGGTGGGAATCGAGAGGTCGCCGGCGGACACCGGGAGCGGGGTTGGTACAAGCGAGGGATGCATAATGTACCGAGGTTCAGGGCTCTCCGTAGAGATAACACCCCTAGTCCTGTCGAAATGTATAATGCACGAAAGAGGTTACAGTGTGCTCCTTGAGCTGTTCGAAGGAGGAGGAAGAAGGAGCTGCCGGCTCACGTCTACCTCTCCTGTATGGGTCTGTGTGTCAACAATTGACCGATCATCTCCATGGAGGGGGATCGGGGGGTTTTATAGACGAACCCACCGACCTACAATAAGGATAAAAATACAAAGGAGGGACCCGCCTGGCAGCCTCGCTCGCCTGCCAGGGGGTCACCAGCGGTCTTGTCTTGACGCTGGAGGGGCCCGTCGGCTGCAAGGCCCCATGTGGCTACAGGAGTCGCCGGCCAACCAATGAAGCTCTTGCGTAAGGCCGACGCAGGACATGTGTAGTACGTCCATCTCGTCTTGCGATATTCGTCATGGGTTGCCAGTACGGCCATCTCTAGTGTTGCCATGCCAAGCTTGGTAATGGAGTGGGTGCTGACGGGCTGGTACTGTGCGGGGTTGACGAATCGAAGCCGGAGTAGGTCAGCGGCATTGCCGCTGACACTGCACGTGTCGTGCACTCCAACCATGTACCCCTACTGATGCGTATTCACCTTTAATCGTAAAGTCTCGTCATGACCTACGATCTTATGTGACTTGAGCTTCCTGGCCGGCTAGCAGCCTCGCTAGCCAGCCTAGGAACGACCGTATCGCCTCTAGGCGGTAGATGTTTCCCAGACGGCCAGAAGGAGTAGCCGTCTCGCCCCTAGCTGACAAGTGATTCCTAGCTGGCCAGGGGGATTTTGCCGCATGGAGAGAGTTGTGGTTTCTCTTTAATCATGAATACAAAGGAGTAGGCTCGATGAGCCTACCCCGGGGTTATCCCCCTGTCAAGGGCCTTGTCAAGCCCGCTGAGGCTTGGTCGATGGAATGTGCGAGCCTTGGGCCGCTGACAGGCGAGTCTGGGTACCCCCGTTCCCAGAACGCCGAAAGGTTGATAATTCTCAAGAGAATGCATTAGTTGAATAATGACATGTGAATTAATTTTTACTTTAGCATGATGAGTTTCATGAGAACTAGTTGTTGTTCATGATGGTAGGAAAAGTGATTCTATTTACTATTAATCAAACTTATACTCTATGCTAACATTCACACTTCGTGAATTACTTCTTTAATGATTTACCTATTCGAGGACGAGTAGGAATTAGGCTTGGGGATGCTGATAGGCCTCCAAAGTTCGATAATTTATGAAGTATCCATGCCATGTTTACAATAATTTGTACATTATTGAAGCACTTTGATATGATTTAAATGGAACTAATGCAGACTCATGTTGTTTTTAGCAGAATTACTATGGCGTTGTTTTTGTGTAGAATATAAAAGTTCTTAGAAGTGACTGGAACTTTTTCGTGATTTTTATGGAACAAAAGAGCCCCACAGAGCACCGGGGAAGTACCAAGGGGTGGACGAGGACGCCACAAGCCCGAGAGGGGTTGCCCCTTGGACGGTCCCACCGAGCTTGTCGCTCCCTTGTGGGCCCCTTTGACATGAAAACAACACTAAAAATTCCTATATAACACAAATCGCGAGAACTTTACCTAGAACTTCCGCTCCGCCTCTGCAAGCCTTTGTTTGTGACACTTATAGGGATGGATCAATATATTGATCGGAAAAGAGAATTTAAGGTGGTTTTACTATGTATAACAGTTTCATCTATGTTCACCGCTATATAGGAATATTGGAGTGATTATTTGTCACACGTTGAGGGAATTTTTATATTATTAGCACTGTTGAGAGAATGCACTAGTGAAAGTATGAACCTTTAGCCTTGGTTATTGTAACGCCAAAGATGTGATCCTATCTTTATTTTGGCACGAGGGCCTCGACGGGGATAGAAGCGCATCTCGTTGTTTCACAAGAATTGATATAATTACAAGTACATGTAAAGAAAATATGAGTATTTGGAATTGGCTTACACTCGTCACAAGATACTCATGATCATCTCAATAGAAACATATGTTTAGTCAGCTATGAGAAGAGCAAGGTTCGACTACGGACAAAATCAAATGATAAAACAACGTCCATCCTTGTTATCCGAGGCTGTCGGCCCGTCACCCATTCTATGATCGAAGAAGAAGAAAAGACTCCAAATAGAACAATCATTGTACTGACATCAAGGTATTGTTTTACCTATACATGGACTCAAAAATCTCATTTCCAAAGCTATCAAGACTAGCAAAGATTAATGGGTGAGGTATAGTTAAGTGGTGAGGCTACAACAAGTACTAAGCATTTATTTGAGTGGCTAACTTATGAGTACAAGAATAAGCGGGGGTGATCTACTCATAAACGGCCATGAACTAATAATGATCAAGAAGTGGCCCTGAACACCTACTTACGCGTCAAACATAACCCCATCATAGTCCCTCTCGGATAAGAACTCACGAGAAAAGACAATCACGGTTACACACACAGTTGGTGTGTTTTAGTTGAGTTTACTTCAATTTTGCTATGACCGGGTATTAAACAAAATTTCGAAGTAGCCACATAACCGCGGGCACGGCTCTTAGAAAGATTTAACCCTGCAGGCGTTCTCCAACTGATCCATCACAAACTGGCCACAAGCTTCATGGAAAACCTCAACCACGGAAACCCCGTAGTCTCCTCATAATCCCGGTGGACAACATCAACCTCGAGATAGACCAAAGTATCCTTGGAATCCCGGTGCACGAGACATTCAAGAAAGGTAAAAAAAATCCAGCAACACCGCCCGGCGTGTCGACGAACCCGATAGGAGCCACGTATGTCGTTCTCAGGAGACGACTAGATAAGCGACGTGTAAGATGGCGTGATAGGAATCCGTCAAGTTTCCCTGGGGTGGCCCCACACAATGCTCTATTTTGGACAAACTCTCTTTAGGGGCACTAGCCCGAGGCTCGACTAATTATCCACAGGGGCCGACAGGTCGCTATGCAATTTTATTAGTTACTACACAAATGTAGTACCAATGTTGGGCCTTGATAGAATAGTTTTATCCAAAAAGAAAAATCAAGGGGGTCCCCATAACAACCCCAAGCATGTTAGGAGCGCTCAATATGGAACATAATACTGGTACACAAGTAACTAGGGCGACAAAGGTGGAACAAAACATCGAGCCAAAAGGCCAAACCTTCCACCTTTTACCACATATATATGTGCATCAAATTAAATAGCAATAATATTGTGATATATCAAGGAATCAATGTTGTCACATGGAAAAAAGCTTGCGCCTGCAACTAGAATGCTATAAGAGGGCTGAGCAAGCAGTAACATAGCCAAACAAAGGTTTGCTTGGATGTGGATGGGGTTAGAGGTTTTTCATGGCAATGATGGGAGGCTTGACATTTAAGTCGTAGGTAAATAGGCATAACGATAGAAGCAAGACAACTAGCATATCAATGATAGTAGTGGTATCAAGGGGAATGGTCATCTTGCCTGAGGTCCCACTTGGAAGAACTAAGAATCCATGAAGTTGACGAACGGGCGTAGTCGAACGAATCCTCACACCCCGAATCTATTTCAGAACTCTATCAATAAGAAACAATCTACAAACAAACAATTAACACATGACAAACACCACAACATATTCATGGCATGATGCACAATCAAATATGATGCATGTCCATTTAATTATGCATGACATGGAAAAACCACAATAATTTAATACTACACACTGAATGAAGCTCAACACGCAACGCGCTGCTATTGACGAAGTTCCATTTAGTTCACTCTCGTTTATGTACTCGGCAATTTTAAATGTTGTTACCCATGGCAAGTGGTGGAGCATAACGAAACTACATTATCTAGGCATTTTAAAGGAGGTTGGAAACAACTTATAGTATTTCTGAAATGACCCCATATGTTAATTTGAAAATTGCTTCAGATCTCAAATAACCATGATATATATTTATTAAACAGGAAACTAGAGTATACCATGTGATTCTACTCATTGTTCTAGGTGATTTACATATGTAGATCATTGAAAATGGAGCTACGACCTAAAACATAAGACCAACACAAGATAATGTGCCATGAATGCAAAATGCACACAAATGGCAACCACAAACATTTTTAAAACATGGATGCAACAGGAAATGATGAATCTACATGAAATTCTAGGCAAGTTTAAATCAGGCTGGAACAACGAATAACAACTCCAGATAGTCCCCATATGCAAATTAAGATTTTGGTACTGTTCTGCCTAGAACACAATTTTAGAGTTGTTAAACAACAAAATAAAGTCCACCATGTTATTATACACATTTTTCTAGTCAAGTTACTTATGTGGATCATTTTAGTTAGAGCTGCAGTTAATTAGATATGAAATAAATCATTTTTAGCATGGCATTTACGCAAATTTAATTTAACAACACGTTTAAACATTTTAAGCATGGTTGAAAGTTGCATATTATTAATCTACACAGAATTCTGAACAGTTTTCATATTCAACACATTTTAATCCAGTACACAGTTATTTATTTAATAGCATTTTAACATGATGGCAATTTCTGAATGATGAGTATCCCCGGAAATAGACAAATTCTTACACTGAAAAGAAAATGCTACGCGGGCCTGTCGGTGCACTAAAGACTGGGGTCTCTAGGTCCTCGGACTAGTGCGCGGATACCGGCAGCCCCTCCACAGCGGCAAGGCGCGTCACTGGAGCTTAGGGCATAAGCAAGACTCAGAAGCCACCAAGTGTTGATTGCAAGCCCCGACAAGCACTCGCTTGCTCAGAAGGAAGAAGAGACCCCAGCAGGAGCTCCCTGTTGGGGAGATAGACAATGCCACGACGAGACCCTCCCGCTGAGGGAGAAGGACTGAGCCCCGGCAAGCCACCCTTGCCGGGAAGGCTGACAAGGCCTCGACAGGCCATCGCCTCCCTGCCGAGAGGAACAAGAAGAGCCCCGACAAGGTAACCCTGCCGGGAAGTAAGAGAAGGCCCGAGGAGAGGCACTAGCCCAGGGTGGCCTCGCGACCTGTGAATGCCTCTACTGACGAAGACGCCACCGCCAATGCATGAGGCATGCGTCTGCCCGCACGCCTGCGCAACACCCCAGAGTTGCCATGTGCAGGTACATGTCCAACCCCCCTGACGAGGTCAGGGAAGTCTGTCGAAGCATTTAATGCACCCATGACAAGGCAGTAACACTATAACTATCGGTCGGCGCTGTTTCACTCGCGAACCTACTGTTCACCCACTGATCCAGTGTGGTGACCCCTTCGCCTATAAAAGGAGGCCCGAGGCTCAGTAGAAGGGACTTTTTGGCTTTTTAACCAATCGAAAGGCTCTAAAGAGGGACAAATCTACAGTAACCAAAAACGAATAACTAAACGCATGAAGGAGTAGGGTTTTACGCACCACACGGCCCGAACCTGGGTAAAAAGATCTTGTCGGGCCATGACAGTTGGTTTTGCTCTTGCCACGACTACTCTCCCTGCCAAACCAGCAAAAGGGGGACCATTGAGGCTCCCCATTGGTGTCGATCCTTCACCGACATCTTTGGCGCGCCAGGTAGGGGGATCACCGGAAGCAGGCCGACGTCAGCGCCACCCCGATCCGACGAGCCGTTCGTCGACTCCACGGGTCTCAGATCGCCGATGCATCTTCCCTAAGTGCGAGGAGGCAGTGGTTGCTCCACCCGCGCAAGAGCCTGCAGAGCCTCCATAGGTGCTATGCGAGCGTGGGTGGAAGGAGCGGAAGCCCCGGGCTCCGCATCGCCCGGCCAACACACCTCCTTGGAACGCTGTGCTGCTGTCGAGGGCGTGATAGGAGGCTTCAGCCAGGCCTCCGATGCTTAATCCGACCGACGCACATCTCCGGAGTGCCGCATGGTCGTCGAGGACGCTTCCGAGGTCCTGTACCGCCCCTTTACGCGCCCTACGGCTCGCATTTCTCCTTGGAGCGCTGTGACGCCCAGAAGATGCGCTCGGGGGCTCCGCCAGCAAAACTCTTGCAAAAGAGATGAGAAAGTGTTACGCCCCAGCGTGCCTCTTTCCTTGAGAGTGGCCAAAGGCCACCGGCGCAAACCTCGTCGGCAAGGAGGCCGCTGGAGGCAACATCAGCTTGTCGGGTGTACGGATACCCCTCCTCGACAGCACCTTCAAACGTTGCAGCTAGGAATGCCGCGCCGTGCGAGGTAAGTACAGAGGTAGACTTTTTGCCACGCTCTTAGTAGATTAGTTGTATCCTTTTGAAGCATCGACTTTTGTATGAGAACCCCGCGCAGATGAACCTTGCTAGGATCAGTGCACTCTGACTCCATTTCGAGCCCGTTCAACAACTTGAGCGGCCACACAGCACCCTTATCTCGTTTCGAACTTGCTCAACATTTCGGACGGCTACGCAACATCTTATTTAGCCTCGATCCGCGCTCGATGATTTACATGGTTGCACTGAGTGCACCAAGGAGTCTTTCCGGTGACGACCTCATGTGTTCAGTTTTCTGAGGATCCGCTCCTCTAAGTAATCGCGGTAGGATAAGCCAAGCCGACAAGCATCCGGAAAGTGGAAAGGAATAATCATACAAAATGAGAGTCGAATAAAGGATGCATCTATTCATTCATTTGTCCGGGTACATTTGATATCACTTAGATAACATTGTTGTCCTAACCTAAAGACTCTGTCTTTTGATGAGGGATGACCTATGAGAAGGAAGTGAAGTTTAAGAAGACAAAAAAAGGTCGGAGCCCGCGGCGCGGCCAGGGCTGGCTCCGAGGACCAGCAGTGTGCCGACGAGAACGGGGCCTGCCCCGACAAGCGCCACCTGGCCCCCTGTGGCTTGATACCAGAGGGCAGGGCACACCAAGGGGCGAAGGATCCGGAGTCCGCGAGCGCGCCTCCTCCTGGAGCCGGGGGGCCAGCACCCGTTCCGGTGAGGTGGCCCAAGCAGAGGGCATGGAGAAGTGAAAACTTGCGGAGGTGCCTCCTCCTCGAACACGAGGCACGGACGCCAGCTCCGGCAAGATACCCCCGTCGGGCGGGGGAAAGGTGTGAGCGGGCCTCGGCAGCAGGGCCGGCTGTCAGTCGGAACCCGGGGAATTGTACTCCGACTTGACCCCTCGGGATCCTGACCTGCCAACGGCGCCACTTCCGCCGTTGTCCCCCTCGTCGCTATCTCTCGAGGAGGGATACTCGGCGCCGCTCGAGCTCTCTTCGCAGCAGTCGAGATGCACACCTGTGCGCCCGTAAAACATGACGAATAGCATATTTTCCTCCCCTAGCTTAAAGCGGAGGATATGCCCATCCTCGAGGCTGTGGGCGCGGGCGAAGGTTTTCCAGCCTCGCCGGAGCACAATGGAGTGGCGCTTCGGGTACTCCACGCACGCGTGCATTGCACCGTGGGAGCAGCTGTCGCGCCCGCAACCACAAGACAGGGGGCTGGCAGACTCCATCGCCCTAGCGAAAGGGCGGGAGAGATGCAAATGGCCCCGCGGAACACCGTGCAGCTCCACGACGAACTCCACCGTCGTCCCGTCCGAGTGCTCGCTGATACGTCTCCAACGTATCTACTTTTCCAAACTCTTTTGCCCTTGTTTTGGACTATAATTTGCATGATTTGAATGGAACTAACCTGGAATGACGCTGTTTTCAGCAAAATTGCCTTGGTGTTATTTTTGTGCACAAATCAAAGTTCTCCAAACGTCCTAAAAATTTACGGGGAGCAGTTTTGGAAAATATCAGAAATACCTCTGCCAAGTTCCACCTCAGGGGTGGGCCAGTGGGCCACAAGCCCCTGCTCCGCCACCAAAATAAAAAGAGAAGTTTTTGTCGCGTTTTCGATACGGAGGTGCCGCCACCTCCTGTTCTTCATCTGGAGGGCAGATCTGGAGTCCGTCTTGGCCTCCGGAGAGGGGAAATCGTCTCCATCGTCATCATCAACCTTCTTCCCTCTCCAATTCCATGAACTTCTTCATCGTTTGTGAGTAATCTATTCATAGGCTGGCTGGGCGGTGATGAGTAGGATGAGATCTATCATTTAATCGAGTTAGTTTTGATGGGGATGGATCCCTAGTATCCACTATGTTCTGAGATTTGATGTTGCTACTACTTTGCCTTGCTTAATGCGTTGGTCCGGTTCTCTATTAAAAGGAGAACCTTAATATCCCATAGTTTCCTTTTGGACCCGGCTACCAGGGAGGGATGGACAATAGATGTCATGCAAGTTCTTTTCCCTAAGCATGTATGACGACACACAGAATGCATGCCTACATCACATTGACGAACGGGAGCTAGCCACATATCTCTCCGTGTTATAGCTGTTGCATGATGAATATCAGCCAAACAAAACACCGACCCATTGCCTACGAGTTTGCTCTGCTGCTGCTGCTACTGTTACTGCTGCTGTTACTTGTCTTGCTCTGCTGCTGCTACTACTGTTGCTACTCTTGTTACTTGTCTTGCTCTGCTACTACTGTTGCTACTTGCTACTGCTGTCACTACTGTTGTTCCTTGCCACTGCTATTGCTCGTTACACTGCCGTTACTCGCTACTTTGCTGTTACTACTATGCTTGCAGATACTAATCTTTCAGGTGTGGTTGAATCTGACAAATTCAGCAGCTAATACTTGAGAGTATACTCTCACCTCCCGTCGTGCAAACCAACAAATTGGGTCGAATACTCTACCCTCGAAAACTGCTGCGAACCCACGCGCTGGTGGGCCATCAACAACATTTTTCTAGTCTCATTGCTGGGGAGTGCTTTCAGCATTCTTCTGGTGCCGTTGCAAGAGAAGGTTTATTGTCATAAGCATTTGTCTAGCTAACGCCAGAGATTGCAGGATCAGCACTTTTCTGGTGCCATTGCCAGGGAAGCACAGTTGACGTCAGCATTTTTTTGGCGCTGTTGCCGGGGAGGTATTGCTATATTCTCTAAGTTACTTGGGATTTATATCTGCTGATCACTATGAAGAATCTGAAGGATCTGAAGACCAAAGTCTTGCCCTCAACTATGAGGGGAGGTAAGGAATTGCCATCTAGCTCTGCACTTGATTCACCTTCAGTTATGAGTAAGTTTGCGACATCACCTCCTGCTAGAAATCTTGATATGTCGCCTGTGCTTGATGATGCTTGTGATACTACTGCTAGAGATGCTATGCTTGATACTATGCCTGATGATGCTATGCTTCATACTATGCCTGATGATCCTATGCTTGATACTATGCCTGATATTGCTAGAGATGCTATGCCTGATACTTCTATAGATGCTATGCTTGATACTGCTTTGCCTGATGATGCTAGAGATGCTATTTTGCTTGATGATGCTATGCTTGATACTGCTAGAGATACTCCTTTGCCTGATATTCCATTAGGAGTGTTCCTTGATGCTCATATTGCTAGAGTTACTGCCAATGCTCGTGATGCATCTAAAACTACCGATACTATTGAGACAAAACCTGGTTTTGCTCCTGTTAGATCTAGCTCTCCTAGATATGAATTGCCTGATATACCTGAGGGTTATGTTATGGAGGAAGAGATAGCTGAGGATTTTCTTGCGTGTAAGGATGCCTATGACGCTGAGAAATTAATTCTCAACTGGAAGGAAAAAATCTCGGGAAGTTAGGATGAAAAATGACCCAAAGTTTGCCACTTCGCCTATCTTTGTCACCGATAAGGATTATGAATTCTCTGTCAACCCTGAGATAATCTCTCTAGTCGAATCTGATCCTTTTCATGGTTATGAGTCTGAGACGGTCATAGCCCATCTCGCCAAACTATCAGAAATAGCCAACCTTTTCACTAATGAGGAGAAGATCTGCCACTACTATATCCTTAAGATGTTTCCTTTCTCTCTAAAGGATGACGCTAAAGCCTGGTTCACCTCTCTTGCTCCTGGATGTGTGCGTAGTCCACAGGATATGGTCTATTACTTCTGTGAGAAATATTTCCCTGCCCATAACTTTGCTCAACTCCAAGAAGAGAGTCTTCCACGAGCTTGGGGGAGGGTCGTCCAGCTATAGAATGCTTCGCCTGATCACCCTCTTAAGAAGAACGAGATACTTGATATCCTCTATAACGGACTTACTGATGCCTCTAGAGACCACCTAGATAGTTGTGCCGGTTGTGTTTTTAGAGAACAAACTGTAGAACAAGCTGAGACCCTACTGAATAACCTCTTGATCAACGATAATGCTTGGACTATTCCCGAACCACCTCCTAAGCCAACTCCTAAAAAAGAGGTATTCTATTCCTCAGTCCCGAAGTTATGCAAGAAGCCAAGAAATCTATGCAAGAGAAAGGCATTAGATCTGAAGATGTCAAAAATCTACCACCTATCGAAGAGATCCACGGTCTCGATAACCCGATAGAGGTAGTAGAAGTGAATTCTCTGCGTAGGTTTGACGAGAGTGATATTCCTTTTGATAAACCTGCTAGCCTATGCTTTGATGAATTGGACAACTTTGTTGCCAAACAACAGAGTTTCAATGATTATGTTAGCAGACATTTGGAACAAAGTTCTCGTATGCTTAGCCATTTAAGTGCTTGTGTAGACAGAAATGTCAATGCTCTGAAGCTTCTAAGTAACCATGCCTCTATGATTACTACTCAGGTAGAACAAGTACTTAAAGCTCAGAATGACCTGCTCAATGAATTGAATGACAACTCTGTCAGAGTCATTACTAGAGGAGGCAAAATGACTCGGGAACCTTTGTATCCTGAAGGTCATCCTAAGAGGATTGATCAAGATTCTCAAGGAATCAATGCTGATACATCTAGTCATCCTAAGGAGAAGAAGAAGGATGATAGAAACATGCACGCCAGTTCACCAAATACTGTCACACATGAAGAACCTAATGATATTTCTGCGTCTGATGCAGAAACACAATCAGGTGATGAACGTGAACCTGGTAACAATATGGACAGTGATGTTCATAATAATGCTCAACCTAGCCATGATGAGGATGTGGAGATTGAACCTACGGTTAATCCTGATAATCCACAACCTAAGAGATACGACAAGAATGACTTTACTGCTAGGAAGCATGGTAAAGAAAGAAAGCCATGGGTTCAGAGACGTATGCCCTTTCCTCCTAAGCCATCCAAGAAAAAGGATGATGAGGATTTTGAGCGCTTCATTGAGATGATAATACCTGTCTTTCTGCAGATGCGGTTAACTGATATGCTCAAGATGTCTCCGTATGCCAAGTACATGAAAGATATTGTGACTAATAAACGGAAGATACCAGATCTTGAGATCTCCACCATGCTTGCCAACTATACTTTCAAAGGTGGAACTCCTAAGAAACTTCGTGATCCCGGAGTGCCCACTATACCTTGCTCCATTAAAGGAAACTACGTAAGAATTGCCTTATGTGACCTTGGAGCCGGTGTTAGTGTTATGCTGTTCTCTCTTTATCGTAGACTTGAATTGGATAAGTTGACACCATGAAATTTCTCTGCGAATGGCCGACAAATCAACTGCTTTCCCTATCGGCATTTGCGAGGATGTGCCTGTTGTCGTTGCTAACACCACTATCTTAACAGACTTTGTTATCTTGGATATTCCCGAGGACGATGCCATGGCTATCATCCTCGGAAGACCCTTTTTAAACACCGCAGGGGCTGTTATAGATTGCAACAAAGGCAATGTCACTTTCCATGTCAACGGTAATGAGCACACAGTGCACTTTACGAAGAAACGATATCCAGTACATTGCATCAATGCTATCGAAAAGACTTCATCGATTCTCATTGGGAGTTTTGAATGCCCTATTCCTCGTGCCAAGATGAAGTATGATTTGCTTGTTGGGGAGATTCATATCCCCATTGAGGTGATTTAGTGGCTATTCGAAAATTCTCCGTTCTCTCTTGCGATCAGAGAAAGTTTTGTCATAAGGACTTGATCAACCCCATTGACGAATTTCTTTCGATGACCATGAGACGGATGAATCAGAGAGTCACATACCTCTGTTTTGAGTCTTCATTTTATGTTGCTTAGAAGAAAAATGATAGAATTAGTTTAGCTTTTCCTGTTTTCTGTTCTAGCGTCCCGGAGAAAAATACCTTGAAAATAAAAGTTCTCCAATGGTCCTAAAAATTTAATATGATTTTTTCTGGAATTTTTGAAAATTTATGGGCCTGAGAGCTGGTCAGGGGGCCTGACCAATGGGCCACAAGCCCCCCCCCCCCACCTCCACCTACCCCCCTGGTGGCGGTGTGCAATCTTGTGGGGCCCACATGCACCCCTCCACTCATTCCAGCTCCCAGCCTCTTCTTCCACCTCTAGAAAAAATTGTTTCGCAGCTCAAAACCGTGTTCTTGCTCATTTGGCTGTGATTTTCGATCTCCTTGCTCAAAGCACCATTCTCCGAACTATTTTGGGGAAATTGCTCCTTGGTAAGTGACTCCTCCATTGCTCCAATTAGTTTTTGCTCTAGTGCTTTATCCTTTGCGAATTCTTGCTACCTTGGTGACCCTGTTCTTTAGCTTGAAAAGTTGATTTTAGTTGGTCCCAAGTAGTTTTAGCGCGTGATACGGTCTCTAGGCACTAGTAGGAGTAGTTGCTACAAGGTATGGTTGGTCTTTATTCACTTTTCTCTTGAACTTCAAAAATTTCAGCAAAAGGAAAGTATGTTCAGGAAGAAGTTTCATGGTGGTTCCTCAAGTAAGAAGGGTCCTCGTCTGTCCTTTCGGGAGCCCGGACCTTTTCAACTAAGGGACGCACCGGTGCAACCATGTGAATGGCCTTCCGATGAGTTCATGATCGAAGCAGGCTTCAAGGATGAGTTTGATGCACTTGTTCGCAATGCCGGGTTAGAAGAATTCCTCTAAGATAAATGTGAACAGTATGCTATGCTCACTGCCTTTTTCGTGCATAGATTTAAATTTTTAGCTAGCCATGAATCATCCATACTGTTTGATCTGTACGATAAATCCTATACCGTGGATCTCGGGGGATTTCAATAGGATTTGCAAGATACCCAATGGAGGTAGTGTTATTGATCCTCTTAAGTCTTCGATCAGAGACTTTGTCTCCAGTATAACTGTTGGAGAAACTAGAGATATCACGCAAGCCACCATAGGAAGCATCCATTTCCCTGCCTTGCACTACCTTGCCCTCTTCATAGGTAGGTGCATTAACGGCAAGGGTGCACATTGTCACCTATCCGCTTCCGACCTTAGTATACTTAAGAGCGCAGTAACAGGTGACAGGAGCTTCAATATGGGAGCTATTATAGCAAGGAGGCTGAATGAAAATGCCAGTGAGGGGGATTTCTTTGGTGGAGTTTATGCTACACGCTTAGCCAATTTTCTAGGAGTATCCATCCGTCCAGAAGACCCTCCTCTCCGTACAACCTACCTCGATCGTGTTGCTCTAACACACTACTAGTTCCTTGAGAGAGATCATGGATCCCTCCTATTCTGCTTGATATTTAACGGGCAGCGTGTTTTCCATATTACCCTTCCTGCTCCTGCTTTCTTTGATTTTTAGGGTAAACGAAGATACTACATAACCATAGGAGAGGCAGAGGAGTATGAGAGGGAGGCGACTGCTGCTCGACTTCGTGAGGCTGCTATTGAGGCAGTGGCAGCAGCACTCCCGTATAACACCCATTATGACTTTGAGTTTCGCCAGGATCATCCATGGGAGTAGACCAAACTAGGCCAAAAGCCTAAGCTTGGGGGAGTACGTGTTCTCACCGACTTTACATTCATGCTTATGCTTTCGCTTTGTTAGCCGGTGTTTACACTTTGCCACTGTATTATCCATGCTAGTTTCTTTTTGTTTTTTTGTTTTCTTGTTTTGTGTCCTTTTGAGAAAACCCAAAAATATTTTTCTTTCTTCTTTTGCTTGTTGGAAGCTTTCCCGTGTAAATAGCTTTCTTTTTCTTTGTGTCAAGGTAGAAGATATTGGTTACAATGCTTAATGGTTCTTACATGCTTACCTGTTTAGCTTTTAAAGAGCCATATTATTTTGTGTTCTCCTTTGTGTTTGCCTGCAGATTCAGCTTAGTCCAATGCGCTTATTATCGTTTTCATCGTTCGATCATGCAAATGAAAGGCAACAATGATGATATATGATGAAGTGTCTGAGACTAAAAAGCTGGTATGAACTCTATCTATTTTGTTTTTGTAAATATGACTAGCTTGTCGACCCAGATTTAGCTTTGTTGTGAGAGAACCATGTTTGCAATGACAACTTAGAGATCATAGTTTCTGATGCCATGCTTATTTAGCTGAGAGCTTATAATGGTTTGTCTTGATTGCCAACATAGATTTTGAGATGACTGTGATGTAGTATGATAGGGTGATATTCTCCTTTGAATGTTTCAAGTGGCTTGACTTGGCGCATGTTCATGCATGTAGTTGAAACAAAACCAACTTAGCCTCTATGATGTTTGTGTTCATGGTGATTTATATCCTATTCATGCTTGCATTCAATGTTAGTCAAACTCATTGCATCTTGATGACTGTTGTCGCTCTCTAGTTGGTCGCTTCCCAGTCTTTTGCTAGCCTTCACTTGTACTAAGCGGGAATACTGCTTGTGCATCCACTTCCATGAACCCAAAAGTTTTTCCATGAGAGACCACCATACCTACCTATTTGCGGTATCTACCTGCCGTTCGAAGTAAATTTGCATGTGCCATTCTCTAAACCTTCAAGAAATATTTTGTTTTGCATGCCCGAACCGCTCATGTGGTGACAGAGGGCTATTGGTATCTGCCATGCTAGGAGTGTTATCCTCGACATGTGTTTATTCATAGTCCTTCACGAGAAAGGGGCCGGTATTTGGGATGCCCAGTTCCATGCTTAAATCGAAAACATAACTGTAAAACAAGACTCCCCCCGGATTGATGTTAGTATGGACGGTACCCGAGGATTCGGCTAGCCGTGGAGTGTGATTGATTGGTGGTGGGGAGTTAAAACTTTACTTTTCTGTTTGGGAACCGCCTATAGCATGAGTAGCATGGAAGATATTGAGAATCTTGGTCATTGCGTTGACAATGAAAGCATGCCACCCAAAATTATTATCTCTGTTTTCAAAGCTTGAGCTCTGGCACCTCTGCAAATCAATGCTTCCCTCTGCGAAGGGCATGTCTACTTATTTTCCTGTTGAGTCATCCTCCTCTTATATAAGCACCAATTAGAGAGCACCTCTGTCATTTTTATGCTTTGCTTTTGATTGATATTGAGTATGACTATGACTGGATCTTCGTTGCTATGGATTACAATGTTTAGTCAGCCCTTGATCTTTGAAAGTGCTCTGCATTTATGTTTTGCGGTCTCAGAAAGATCTAGCGAGATACCACCTATTTATATTGCTTCATGCTTGTTTTGATTGAAGTGTTGGTATTTGAAACTCATTATTATTTGCTCGTTAGGTGATTATGCCATTGATATTAGTTTATCGTGAGACCTTTGTGTCATTTGCTTATGTGTTTAACTTGTGATCTTGCTGAAATTCTGGTTATGAGTTAGACATAGTTGCAACAACAAGATCAAACAGAGTTTGTCAAAGTTTTTCTTTCTCTCTCAGTTTGTCAACTGAGTTGCTTGAGGACAAGCAAGGTTTTAAGCTTGGGGGAGTTGATACGTCTCCAACGTATCTACTTTTCCAAACTATTTTGCCCTTGTTTTGGACTATAATTTGCATGATTTGAATGGAACTAACCAGGAACGACGCTGTTTTCAGCAAAATTGCCTTGGTGTTATTTTTGTGCAGAAATCAAAGTTCTCCAAACGTCCTGAAAATTTACGGGGAGCAGTTTTGGAAAATATCAGAAATACCTGCGCGAATTTCCACCTCAGGGGGTGGGCCAGTGGGCCACAAGCCCCTGCTCCGCCACCACACCCCTTTGTGGCGGTGGGCAGGCTTGTGGGGCCCACAGGCACCTGCCGCCCCCAACTCCAGCTCTATAAGTTACCTTTCGTCCCAGAAAAAATAAAAAGAGAAGTTTTCGTCGCGTTTTCGATACGGAGGCGCCGCCACCTCCTGTTCTTCATCTGGAGGGCAGATCTGGAGTCTGTCTTGGGCTCCAAAGAGGGGAAATCATCGCGATCGTCATCATCAACCTTCTTCCCTCTCCAATTCCATGAAGCTCTTCGTCATTCGTGAGTAATCTTTTCGTAACCTCGCTGGGCGGTGATGAGTAGGATCAGATCTATCATGTAATCGAGTTAGTTTTGATGGGGATTGATCCCTAGTATCCACTATGTTCTGAGATTTCATGTTGCTACTACTTTGCCTTGCTTAATGCTTGTCACTAGGGCCCGAGTGCCATGATTTCAGATCTGAAATTATTATGTTGTCACCAATATATGTGTGTTGTAGATCCGATCTTGCAAGTTGTAGTTACCTACTATATGTGTTATGATCCGGCAACCCCGGAGTGACAATAACCGGAACCACTCCCGATGATGACCATAGTTTGAGGAGTTCATGTGTTCACCAAGTGCTAATGCGTTGGTCCGGTTCTCTATTAAAAGGAGAACCTTAATATCTCGTAGTTTCCTTTTGGACCCCGCTGCCACGGGAGGGATGGACAATAGATGTCATGCAAGTTCTTTTCCCTAAGCATGTATGACGACACACGGAATGCATGCCTACATCACATTGACGAACGGAAGCTAGCCACATATCTCTCCGTGTTATAGGTGTTGCATGATGAATGTCATCCAAACAAATCACCGTCCCATTGCCTACGAGTTTGCTCTGTTGCTGCTGCTACTGTTACTGCTGATGTTACTTGTCTTGCTCTGCTGCTGCTACTACTGTTGCTACTGCTATTACTTGTCTTGCTCCATTACTACTATTGCTACTTGCTATTGTTGTCACTACTGCTGGTCCTTGCCACTGCTATTGCTTGTTACACTGCCGTTACTCGCTACTTTGTTGTTACTACTATGCTTGCAGATACTATTCTTTCACGTGTGGTTGAATCTGACAAATTCAGCTGCTAATACTTGAGTGTATACTCTCACCTCCCGTCGTGCAAACCAACAAATTGGGTCGAATACTCTACCCTCGAAAACTGTTGCGAACCCACGCGCTGGTGGGCCATCAACAACATTCTTCTAGTCTCATTACTAGGGAGTGCTTTCAGCATTCTTCTGGTGCCGTTGCAGGAGAACGTTTGTTGTCATAAGCATTCGTCTAGCTAACGCCAGAGATTGCAGGATCAACACTTTTCTGGTGCCATTGCCAGGAAAGCACAGCTGACGTCACCCGCCAAGCCCAGGAGAAGGTGGAGATGCTGGAGTAGCACTCCGCCTCCCTCAGCCACGTCCCCGGCATCCTCGGCCCCTCGAGCCTCTCCCGCCACAGTCGACGGGGCTGCCGCTGGCTGCGGCCCCTAAAGCTGTGGCATGATCCAAGCGGGATCCCCTTGCCGCCCTGGCTGCTAACGGAGGCCGGCCCCGTCCCCGAACCATGGTTAGGGGCGGGTGGCACTAGCAAAGCAGAAAGGAACAAGAGAAGGCAAGGCGACAGGAGTTGAAGGCTTCGAGAGTGAGATGGATGGGCAAAACCTCTGCGCAAACACCCTAATTTATAGGGAAAAGCTCGGAGGCCACTCTCCTACCTCCAAAAGCCACCGCCCCTCTTGCCCAATCGCCCTCAAGTGATAAGCGAAACATGAAACCGCCCTCATGCACCAATGCATGCAGGGGCGGGTCCATCCACGCCCACGGCTTTTGAGGCCACAATCGCCACTTGCCCGACCACCGCTGCGCGTGTCCTACACGTGGCAGAGGCGTCTTTAGGGAATAAAGGGGCCATCACACGCACGCTGCGCACCCTCCCACTTCGTGCACTCAATGCGCGATGTGGGGAAAGAAAGCCTGTAACGGCTCGATTTCGATAAGTCGGGCGCTCGCGAGTCCGCGCACCGCTTTCGGTCTGGCCAACAACGCCTCGCATGCGTGTGTGGCCCAGGCCCGGGTGCTCCTTTCGGTGCACTAAAGACTGGGGTCTCTAGTTTCCCGGACTAGTGCGCGGACACCGGCAGCGCCTCCGCAGCGGCAAGGCGCGTCATACGAGCTTAGGACAGAAGCAAGACTCAGAAGCCACCAAGTGTTGATTGCAAGCCCCGGCAAGCACTCGCTTGCTAGTAAGGAAAAAGAGACCCCGGCAGGAGCTCCCTGTTGGGGAGATAGACAATGCCACGGCAAGACCCTCCCACCGTGGGAGAAGGACTGAGCCCCGGCAAGCCACCCTTGTCGGGAAGGCTGACAAGGCCTTGGCAGGCCATCGCCTCCCTACCGAGAGGAACAAGAAGAGCCCCGGCAAGGTAACCCTGCCGGGAAGGAAGAGAAGGCCACAGGAGAGGCGCGGGCCCAGGGCACCATCGTGACTATTGAACGCCTCCACCGACAAACACGCCACCGCCGATGGATGAGCCACGCGTCCGCCTGCACGGCAGCGCAATACCCCGGAGTTGCCACGTGTGGGTACGTGTTCAACCCTCCTGACCAGGTCAGGGAAGTCTATCAAATCATTTAATGCACCCATTACTAGGCAGTAACATTGTAACTGTCGGTCGGTGCTGTTTCACTCGTGAACGCACCGTTCACCCACTGAGCCACTGTGTTGACCCATTCGCCTATAAAAGGAGGCCTGAGGATCAGTAGTAGGGACTTTTTCACTTTTTGACCAATTGAAAGGCTGTAAAGAGGGACAAATCTACAGTAACCCAAAGCGAATAACTAAACACATGCAGGAGTAGGGTTTTACGCACCAAACGGCCCGAACCTGGGTAACAAGATCTTGCTGGACCCTGACTGTTGGTTCTGCTCTTGCCGCGACTACTCTCCCCGCCAAACCAGCAAAAGGGGACCGCTGAGGCTCCCCGTAGGTGTCGATCCTTCACCGACAGGGCCGAATCTGAGCGAGCGCTACATAGCAATACTACACTCGGTCTAGGTATAGTGGGTGGCTCACCAGATAGGTCGGGGCCTAGAAGGCAAGGCGAGGCAGGCCGAACGGGGTGAGCTGGGCTGGGGCGTGGCCATGCGTGGCCAACGCGCATCACTCCCCTCCCGATCCTGTATGGATCTTGGGGGGCAGGGCCCACCCGGCACAACGACCCGGCGGCCGGCGGGCTCATAGGCGGCAGTGCTCTAGGGAAAGACAAAGACAGGGAGATCCGGCGGTGGGGCACCTGATCTGGAAATCGGGAGGCGCGTGGTGAGGCTGCTGATGATGGGAGATGCTGCGGGGAGAGAAGGGGGCGAAAAGCTGTTGGGTGCGGTTGGCACCGCGCGGGGCTTGACCGTGGCGGCACAGCGTGGGCTTGCGGGGCGTAGGCGAGCGCGAAGCCGACACGAAGTAGCTGTCTGGCGAGGCTAACGGCGGCGAGCAGCAGCGGCAAGGCCGTGGCGGCTCCGGGCGACGAGGTGGGCTGAGGGGCTTTGGAGGAGCCGGGTGGCGCGGCTAGGGTTGAGCCAGGGACGGTGGCGGCACGCGCGAGGGCTCCTAGGCCCAGTTCAGCTCGCGACAGGCCGGGTGTTGGTCCGCACAGGCCGCAACGCTAGTGGGTGGCGCGAGTGACGTGGTGACGCGGGAGTGGCTGTGCCTAGCGGTTCCGGTGGCCCAAGTCGCGACAGTGCGACTGGTGTGGCACAGATCCCGAGGAGGAAGAGGGATTATGCCAAAATTGGATGTGAGAAGCTTCCTTTTATAGAAAAGGGGCTAGGGTTAGAGGTTTTTGGGACCGATTTCGACCGTGCGATCGCAATCCGATGTCTCTAGTCGCGAGGCTTTGCTAGGTGGGCTAGATGGACTGAAGAGAAGGATTGGGCTGCGATGAGAGGTAGGTGTGAGGCCGTTGACAGAGTTTAAAACACTGAAACGTCTAATGATTTACAAGCTATAGTGCCATATAGGTTTAATGGTACGGGTGTGAAATAACCTCAGAATGCGATGAATTTTGGCAAGCGGTCTACCTACACTAAATTACGGCGACACACCAACTTTCAACCCATTCAAAGAATATTTTATATGCACTTTTAAAAACGAGATTTGAACAATGCCGTGGGCGCATGCCTCTGTGGTTGGTCTCGAAACGGTCGGTCACAAGAACGGGAAGGACCGCAACTAATAACGGATGCATGTTTTGAAAAATGAAGGAAAGTGAGTGCCAATGCTATGCCCATGATGTGCATTATGCGATGATGAATGCGACAACCAAATAAATCACATGGCGACAACAGAATAAAAAGGGAATCTTTGGTAGCGTCATTTCTAGGCTATTACAACTCTCCTCCACTAACAAGAGATCTCGATCCGAGATCTAGGAACGAGAAGAGGAAGAGAAATAGAAAGGAAGAGGTAAAAATTAGTTGCTTCTTTGACAATGAGTGAAACCAATGATCCTTGAAGGTTGCAAAGAGATGAAGAATGACATGAGGAACAAGCACGAGTTCTAATGCAATTTGGGCAGCACTTCAGAGGAAAAGAGAAGCAAAACCTGATAAGATGGACTGAACTTGAAAAGACGATATGAAAAGTCGAAGAGAGAATCCTTTGGAATAAAGAATAATAAAAATAAATGAAGGTTGAAAAGAATAAGATTGACCTTGCAAAGATTTAGATGGAACTTCGCGAAGATATACTTGAGAAAACTTGGATCTGCAGAAAACAAAAGATAAACAACTTAGAACCGAGAATTCGATATCATGACCTACTCTCGAAGAAGAATTGAAATCACCTTGATGAAACAAGAATAAGAATTATGTTATGCGTATCCTTCATCAAGTTAAATCGATGAGAAGCAATAGATTTGCATACCACTTATTCTTATTGAAAGATTGAATATAGATAAGAGTACAAACTTGAAGAAGTCTTGAACGAGACGCCGATAAGAATTTGAAACGAATGAGAATACTTTAAATGAATTGGGAGACATGAGACAAAGAGAACATGATCCGTCTAGCAAAAATACTTCACAAAGCACAAGAAGAATTGAGATACGAATGAAGAGACACCAATTGAGAAAAAAATTGAGAATGAAAGCGGAAAGCTGATAGCGAGGAAATCTTCTTAAATGATGTCCTTCGGAGGATCGAGAAATGAAAAGAACTTTGAAATGCTCCAGATAGATATGCAAGGAATTCTTCACGAATGGAAACAATTTAAGGTGATAGCAACAAACTAGGATGATGAGGAGAAACACCCCCATGAGTTATTGAGACACTCCAGACTAATGATTGAGTAAAAGGTTGAGCCAATGATGAAAATAATTCTAAGTGATCATGGAGAAGGAATATGAATGATGGAATCCATTGTTATGTCACACTTAAAAAGAATTAGAGATCTATGATTTTTTTTAGAAAAGCGAGGTAAGATCGTGGGAAAACGTGTGGGTTATGGGCCCACTCAAAGAGAACACAGTTGAAAAGATTGCTTAGAAGGAGAGATTGCATCGTTCAAAATTGAAAACTTGACGATGTTGAGAACCCTGATATAATTGAAAGGATTTGAATGGAAACATGAATCTTCAGAGATATCTTCAGCACTCCAAATAGAATAGGGAGGGATGAAAAAACAAGACTGTCTTGAATAAAAAAATTAACATGGAAAAGCATTAGCGAATAAAAAGGATATGATGAACACAGAAAGCTTGAATTGAATCCACTGGAGAAGAAAACAAGAATGAAGAGTGATGAAATTAACACCTAGGCATGTTCAAAATGAGCCACAAGATACAATATGGGAGATAAGATAGAGGAAGCAACAACGAAAAGAAAGGCACTTGGATGATAATTTAATCACTAAAGAAAAAAGGTGAGAGGGTGGGGAAAAACAAAGACAACTTGGGACGGATCAGACGAACTTCGAAAGAAATATGAAGATGGAACTTGCAAATATGGAAAAGGATTGAATTAACTTGAAAAGAAGTACTGCGGGTGGAAAAGAACTAACATGACAATTTGATTGAGCAAAAGGATTAGCACTTCCATAAAAATATGAGAATACAGCTTAGGAAAGATAGGAAATCAACACTTGGCATCGAAGCAACTAGAATTACCATACTCCAACAAACAAAGGATGAGGCTTATAGAACAAGCCAAAAACAAATACATAGCAAAACATCATTTGTTGAAGGGATAATCCTAGGTGACTACTTGAATTCCCACCTAAGAACTCCAAAATCTTTCTGGTTATGTGATCTGGTCCAACGGATACACGGAGTAATTACTGAATAAATCACTCAACTCCTAGCAATAATACTACCCATCCAGTGTATCACACCCGTCAACACATAACGAGAGGTCTCAAAAACTCATCTACCTGAGACCCTCGTACTCACACTCATACCAATTATGACAGTACATCTAGACATTCTCCCCAGTACTGAGTGATTCCAAACTCCTTTTGCCACGAAGAGTATTGAAGCAATTTCGAACATCCCCGTCCCGAGATACCAAGGAAACTGAATGATAGCGATGTGTCGAGAACCCCTTGGAGCTCTACTCCCTGTCAGGAGGCACCAAGTACAGAATACCATCACATCGGCATCACCGAGATTCCAAAATACCCTCGTGATCCTAGAAAAATTAGGGTGAGAAGAGGGTAGAATTAAAATTTCTGCGTCACGATTCCTCACCACATCATAGAAGAGGAGTAAAAAGAATCCTACTCTCTGATATATAACTAGACTCAAAATATTTTTTGCTAGACTCAACTCGGCCAAATTCGATCAATCAAGGGGGCTCCTAGGTCGGTACTATTCTAATACCAACTTGTAACACTCAAGATGTGATCCTATCTTTATTTCGGCACGAGGGCCCATATAGGGATAGAAGCACATCTCGTTGTTTTATAAGAATGGATACCATTACAAGTACATGTAAAGAAATGATGAGTTTATGGAATTAGGTTTCAGTCGCCACAAGCTAATCATGATCATCTAAATAAAAAATACGTCCACCCACAATCACAAGAGCAGGGTACGACTATGAATGAAATCAAACGATAAAACAACATCCATCCTTGCTATCCCAGGCTGCCGGCCTCGAACCCATCCTATGATCGATGAAGAAGAAGAAGCAGAAACTCCAAATGGAACACTCATCGCGTCACGTGAAAGTATCACTTTACTTGTACCTACAACTGTTAATGTAGTAAGTTGAGAGCCACAAGGACTCAGCAATCTCATTTCCAAAGGTATCATGACTAGCAAAGCTTAATGGGCGAGTTATAGTTAAGTGGTGAGGCTGCAGCAAGCACTAAGTATTTATTTGAGTGGCTATCTTGTGCGTACAAGAATAAGAGGGTGTAATAGCCCGGAACCAATGCTCCAAAAGATTCCCTTTTTATTGCATTGTTGTCACGTGGTTCGTTTGTTTCTTGCATTCATCATCGCATCATGCGCATCATCCGCATTCCATCGGCACTCCATTGCCATCATTTTTCAAAAATTGCAACTGTTCGTAGTTGCGAGTCCTCTCCATTTTTGTCGTTGACCATTTGAGACCAACCACACACGTACACGCCCACGACATCGTTAAAGTTTTGTTTCAAAAAGTGTGTATAAAAACTTTCTCGGATTTGGTTGAAAGTTGGTGCGCGGTCTTATTATTGTGTAGGTAGAACGCCTGCAAAATTTCGTCACAATGAGAGGTTGTTTGATACCCCAACGGACAAACCTATAGCGACACTATAACCGGTTTAATTGTCGAGTTTTTTTGGTGTTTTAAATATCTTGCCACTTGCCACGAACCTCCCTCTTTTCTCAGCCTAGTCCACCTACACATCCTGCAAAGCCCAGCAAATCTAGCTCTCCAATCTGACCGTCGGATCGCGACCGGAGGGCTGAAAACCCCCTAAGATCCCTCAAACCCTAAAACTTTCCTATTTAAGCTACTTCTCCTTACCCAAATGGTCTCTCTCTCCTGTGCTTTGAAATCCACGCCCGGACAGCCTCCACCTCACCTCTTGCTGATGCCCCAGCCAGCCCCGCCACCACCTGAGCCACCGTAGCCGCCATCTGCGGCCAATGGGAGGCTGCCATGTGGCGCCCCAGCGCCGCCAGCCAGCTCCTCACCACCTGCGGCCCGCCAGAACCGAGGTAAAGCCCGCCCTGGGCCGAATCAGACCGTGCGCCCGCGTGCGCCGCCTTCTCGAGCCTCCCTACGCTAGCCGCGCCTCCCTATTTCGCCGTTGGATCCTCGGCTGACCCTGCCGCGGCATCTGCATGGTGCCTCGTCGGAGCTCCACCAACGATCGCCATCGCCGGGTCCTAGCCATCGCGCCCTGCCTCCTCCTGTCCCCTTTCTCTCCCTGCGCCACGCCGCCAAGCGGACCTTGCCGGAGCCAACCCGAGCCGTCTCCCACAGCTTCCCCTATGGGCCCTGCCCCGGCGCCTCCCTGGAAGCCCGTGACTGAGCTCCGCCCATGGCTTGCCGCCGGCCAACGGGGCCCCAACCTCGCCGGATGTGGCTGGATCCTAGGCTGCCCCTCCAGTTCCGCTCGTCCTTGCTTCTTCCCATCAGCCGTCGACGCCGACGCGCCTCTGTTCCTCGCTGCCGCTGATACGTCTCAAACATATCTATAATTTTTGATGGTTTCACGCTGTTATCTTGCCTTCTTTGTATGTTTTATGTACCGTTTTATATCTTTTTGGGACTAACTTATTAATTCAGTGCCAAGTGCCAGTTCCTGTTTTTTCATGTTTTTGACTCTTTTCAGATCTGATTTTGGAACGGAGTCGAAACGGAATAAAAACCTCGAAATGATTTTTTTCCCGAACGAAAGAAGACCAGGGAGCCTTTGGGCCAAGCCAGGTGGGCCCCACGGAGCCCACAAGCTCCCACCACGCCACCAGGGGGGAGGCGGCGGTGGGCAAGCTTGTGGCCACCCTGGTTGCCCCCTGACCTAGATCTTGCGCCTATATATTCCCAAATATTCCGCAAGAAATCACGGGAGCCTCGAAAATACTTTTTCGCCGCCGCAAGCTTCCATTTCCGCGAGATCTCATCTGGAGACCCTTCCAGGCACCCTAACGGAGGGGACTTTGGAGGTGGAGGGCTTCTTGATCATCATCGTCGCCCCTCCAATGACTCGTGAGTAGTTCACTTCAGACCTACGGGTCCGTAGTTAGTAGCTAGATGGCTTCTTCTCTCTCTTGGATCTTCAATACAAAGTTCTCCATGATCTTCATGGAGATCTATCCGATGTAATCTTCTTTGGCGGTGTGTTGGTCGAGATCCGATGAATTGTGGACTTGTGATTAGATTATATATGATATATATTTGAGTCTTTGCTGATTTCTTATATGCATGATTTGATGTCATTGTAAGTCTCTCCGAGTCTTGGGTTTTGTTTGGCCAACTAGATCTATGATTCTTGCAATAGGAGAAGTGCTTGGTTTTGGGTTCTGCCATGTGGTGACCCTTCCCAGTGACAGTAGGGCCAGCAAGGCACACATCAAGCAGTTTCCATCAAGGGTAAAAAGATGGGGTTTTTATCATTGGTTTGAGATTATCCCTACACTAGATGCATCTTGCTTAAGGCGTTACTCTGTTCTTATGGACTTAATACACTAGATGCATGCTGGATAGCGGTCGACATGTGGAGTAATAATAGTAGATGCAGAAAGTATCGGTCTACTTGTTTCGGACGTGATGCCTATAGAAATAATCATTGCATAGATATCGTCACGACTCTGCACAGTTCTATCAATTGCTCAACAGTAATTTGTTCACCCACTGTCTACTTGCTTTCATGAGAGAAGCCACTAGTAAACACTACGGCCCCGGGGTCTATTCATATCCATTGTTTACATCTCCGCTTTTACTTTGCTTTGTTACTTTGTTGCTTTCAGTTCTCACTTGGCAAACAATCTATAAGGGATTGACAACCCCTTCATAGTGTTGGGTGCAAGCTTTTGTGTTTGTGCAGGATCTTGAGATACTCTTCCGCCGGATTGATACCTTGGTTCTCAAACTGAGGGAAATACTTACCGTCGATGTGCTACATCACCCTTTCAACTTCGAGGGAACACCAACGCAAGGCTCGAAGGCCACGGGGGAAATCCTTTGCATACTTGCCTAGGAAGTCCCTTAAGGCATAGCCGTAGCTGAAGGATTCCTGGTGCCGTCGACACAACTCCTTCCTAGCGTTGTTGCAAGGGGTACACAGCAGAACAATCAGAAGTATTTCCAGCACCGTTGCCGGGAATCTTTTTGAGATAGCAGAAGTATTTCTGGCGCCGTTGCCGGGGAGGAGGATTTCTTGCCGAGGAGATCGAGACAAGAGTAATCTCCCGTCAACACGCCTATTTCTGGCGCCATTGCCGGGGAGGAGAAATCAAGATCTATCCAAGTAGGTCTCACAAACTCTTCTCTTGCATTTACTTTTATTGCCAGTTGCCTCTCGTTTTCCTCTCCCCCACTTCACTTTTGCCGTTTTCATTTTCCTTTCTCCTTTGCCTTTTTCATTTGCCTTTTCGTTCGCCCTTTTCTCTCGCTTGCTTCCTATTCGCTTGTGTGCCATGTGCCTTCAATATGCTTGCATCTTCGCTTGCTGAAAATCTATTGATATGGATCCTCATCCACTAGTTAGTCTCTTTAAGAGACCCACTATTGTTGAACGAATTGCTAGTGAGTTGAGGACAATTGACTATTTCTATGGAGTTTTGCTTGAGATGCGTGAATCTGAAAATCGTGATGAAGAAATTCATGAAGTGATTCACGAGGGCTCCTTGGATGAAAAGCATGATTTCAATGATTTCACTATAAATCCTATTAGTGAAAATCATGCTAAAAATATGCAAAACTCTAAGCTTGGGGATGCTAGTTTTGCGTTGTCCACTACTTGTTGCAATAATCATGATTGGGGTGATGATCTTTCTTATGATCTTGAAAATTTGTTCAAACCTCATGATGAATATGATATTTGCAACAATACTAAAAGTGGGATTGGAGAAGTCATGACTTTAGTTGACGATAATCCCACTATTTTTGAAGAGCGTCAACTTTACATGCATGTGGATCATGAAAAGAATATCCTATGGGATAGCTATATTGTTGAATTTGAATATGATCCCACATGTAATTGCTATGAGAGAGGGAAATATTGTGGTAGAAACTTTCATATTACCAATTCACCTCTCGTGATGTTGAGATTGCTCTTGTCTCTTTCTTCTTCCTTGCATATGGCAGCGATTGGTTGTCTTGAAAATTTGTTTTCCTATAAAATGCCTATGCATAGGAAGTATGTTAGACTTAGATGTGATTTTCACATGCTTTATGATGCTCTCGTTGTGCCTCAACTCTTGTCTTTTGTGTGAGCATCATTCAATGCCTAGCTAAGGGCGTTAAACAAAAGCGCTTGTTGGGAGGCAACCCAACAAATTTATCCTTTTTCTTTCTGTTTTGTGTTTTCCACACTTTCATAATTCTGTTATGATTGTGTTTTGTGTGTTTCTTTTTAAGTTTGTGCCAAGCAAAACCGTTATGACTAGTCTTGAGGATGATCGTTTGGTCATGCTGGGAAAGACAGAAACTTTCAGCTCACGAAAAGAATTTTCTTTTTTTTTCTGTAAGAGCTTTTGAGTTGATTCTTTTTGCTTCTGGTTGCTAAGCAAATTCTTCAGACTGTCGTAATTTTGCAGAATGTTGGAAGTACAAGAGGTATACGAAACATACAGATTGCTACAGACTGGTCTGCTGTTAACAGATTCTGTTTTTTGTTGTGTTGGTTGCTTGTTTTGATGAAACTATGGATAGTATCGGGGGGTATTAGCCATGGAAGATTGAAAGTACAGTAACCCAACATCAGCACAAGTAGAATTTAAGTTTGCTACAGTACCAAAGGAAGTGGTGGTTTGCTTTCTTGTACTAATGTTGTCACGAGTTTCTGTTTAAGTTTCGTGTTGTGAAGTTTTCAAGTTTTGGGTGAAGTTCTTATGGACAAAAAGATAAAGAGTGGAAAGAGCTCAATCTTGGGGATGCCCAAGGAACCCCAATAGATTCAAGGATGCCGTAAAAGCCTAAGCTTGGGGATGCCCCGGGAAGGCATCCCCTCTCTCGTCTTCAATCCATCAGTAACGTTACTTGGGGCTATATTTTTATTCACCACATGTTATGTGTTTTTGCTTGGAGCGTCTTGTATCGTAGGAGTCTTTTATTTTTGTTGTGTCACAATCATCCTTGCTGCACACCTAGAGAGAGAGACATGCACTCACCGTGATTTTGTCGAGCTTCACTTATATCTTTTGGTAGACAATTCAGCTCACATGTGCTTCACTTGTATCTTTTGAGCTAGATACTTTTTCTCTATGTGCTTCACTTATATCTTTTAGAGTGCAGCGGTGCGTGGCTTGGTAGTTGATCTATGCTTTGAAAGTAGTCTCAGAAGGGATAGTTATCCAAAGGGATACGAAAACTTCCACCTTCATGTGCATTGAATAGTTAGAGAAGTTTGATTCATCTCAATAAGTTTTGAGTTGTGGTTATGGTAATATTGAAGTCATGCTAGTAAGGTGTTGTGGATCTAGAAATACTTGTGTTGAAGTTAGTGATTCCCGTAGCATGCACGTACGGTGAACCGCTATGTAATGAAATCTGAGCATGATTAGTATATTGATTGTCATCCTTTGCGTGGCGGTCGAGATCGCGCGATGGTTTATACCTACCAACCCTTCCCCTAGGAGTATGCGTTGAATGCTTTGTTTCGATTACTAATAAAACTTTTGCAACAAGTATATGAGTTCTTCATGACTAATGTTGAGTCCATGGTTTAGATGCACTTTCACCTTCCACCATCACTATCTTCTTAGTGTCGTGCAACTTTCGCCGGTGCACAAAACCCACCATTAGCCTCCCTCAAAACAGCCACCATACCTACCTACTATGGCTTTTTCAAAGTCATTCCGAGATATATTGCCATGCAAATACCGCCATGATATGTGCCGCCACATCTAAATTGCCTTTGCACGATCGTAAGATACCTAGCATGATGTTTCCATTGATGTCTATGCCATGCTAGATCATTGCCACGGTACACTACCAAAGGCATTCCATATAGAGTCATAATTGTTCTAAGTTTTGAGTTGAAAGTGTGATGATCATCTTTATTGGAGCATTGTCCCATGTGAGGAAATAAAAGAGGCCAAAGAAGCCCATAAAAAAGAGGCCAAAGAGCCCACCAAAATAAAATAAAATAAAAATAAAAAATGAGAGAAAAAGAGAGAAGGGACAATGCTACAACTTTTTCCACACTTGTGCATATTGAGCACCATGATCTTCATGATTGAGAGTCTCTCGTTTTGTCACCACCATATAGCTAGTGGGAAATTCTCATTATATAACTTGGCTTGTATATTCCAATGATAGGCGTCCTCAAAATTGCCTTAGGTCTTCGTGAGCAAGCAAGTTGGATGCACACCCACTAGTTTTCTTTAAGAGCTTTCACATACTTGTAGCTCTAGTGCATCATTTGTATGGAAATTCCTACTCATTCACATTGATATCTATTGATGAGCATCTCCACAGGTCATTGACATTCCTAGTTAATGTGACTATCTTCTCCTTTTTTGTCTGGCAACCTCCACCACATTCCACACCATCTATAGTGCTATAACCATGGCTCACGCTCATGTATTGCATGAGAGTTGAAAATGTTTGAGAAAGTAAAGGTGTAAAACAATTACTTGGCCAATACCGGCGTTGTGCATGATTTAAATTCGTTGTGCAATGATGATAGAGCATAGCCAGACTATATGCTTTTGTAGGGATAACTTTCTTTTGGCCTTGTTATTTTGAAAGTTCATGATTACTTTGCTAGTTTGCTTGAATTATTATTGTTTCCACGTCAATAGCAAACTATTGTTTTGAATCTAATGGATCTGAACATTCACGTCACATACGAGGAATTACAAAGGACACATATGCTAGGTAGCATGAAAGCATCAAAAATTCATTCTTATCACTTCCCTACTCGAGGACGGGCAGGAGTTAAGCTTGGGGATGCTTGATACGTCTCAAACGTATCTATAATTTTTGATGGTTTCACGTTGTTATATTGCCTTCTTTGTATGTTTTATGTATCTTTTTATATCTTTTTGGGACTAACTTACTAATTCAGTGCCAGTTCCCGTTTTTTCCGTGTTTTTGACTCTTTTCATATCTGATTTTGGAACGGAGTCCAAACGGAATAAAAACCCCGAAATGATTTTTTCCCGAACGAAAGAAGACCAGGGAGCCTTTGGGCCAAGCCAGGTGGGCCCCAGGGAGCCCACAAGCTCCCACCACGCCACGAGGGGGGAGGCGGCGGTGGGCAAGCTTGTGGCCACCCTGGCTGCCCCCTGACCTAGATCTTGCGCCTATATATTCCCAAATATTCCGCAAAAAATCAGGGGAGCCTCGAAAATACTTTTCCGCCGCCGCAAGCTTCCGTTTCTGCGAGATCTCATCTGGAGACCCTTCCACCCTGCTGGAGGGGACTTTGGAGGTGGAGGGCTTCTTCATCATCATCATCGCCCCTCCAATGACTCGTGAGTGGTTCACTTCAGACCTACGGGTCCGTAGTTAGTAGCTAGATGGCTTCTTCTCTCTCCTGGATCTTCAATACAAAGTTCTCCATGACCTTCATGGAGATCTATCCAATGTAATCTTCTTTGGCGGTGTGTTTGTCGAGATCCGATGAATTGTGGACCTGTGATCAGATTACCTATTATATATATTTGAGTCTTTGCTGATTTCTTATATGCATGGTTTGATATCCTTGTAAGTCTCTCCGAGTCTTGGGTTTTGTTTGGCCAACTAGATCTATGATTCTTGCAATGGGAGAAGTGCTTGGTTTTGGGTTCTGCCATGTGGTGACCTTTCCCAGTGACAGTAGGGGCAGCAAGGCACACATCAAGCAGTTGCCATCAAAGGTAAAAAGATGGGGGTTTTATCATTGGTTTGATATTATCCCTCTACATCATGTCATCTTGCTTAAGGCGTTATTCTGTTCTTATGGACTTAATACACTAGATGCATGCTGGATAGCGGTCGACGTGTGGAGTAATAGTAGTAGATGCAGAAAGTATCGGTCTACTTGTTTCGGATGTGATGCCTATAGAAATAATCATTGCATAGATATCGTCACGACTCTGCACAGTTCTATCAATTGCTCGACAGTAATTTGTTCACCCACTGTCTACTTGCTTTCATGAGAGAAGCCACTAGTAAACAGTACGGCCCCCTAGTCTATTCACATCCATCGTTTACATCTCCTCTTTTACTTTGCTTTGTTAATTTGTTGCTTTCAGTTCTCACTTGGCAAACAATCTATAAGGGATTGACAACCCCTTCATAGCGTTGGGTGCAAGCTTTTGTGTTTGTGCAGGATCTTGAGATACTCTTCCGCCGGATTGATACCTTGGTTCTCAAACTGAGGGAAATACTTACCGTCGATGTGCTACATCACCCTTTCCGCTTCGAGGGAACACCAACGCAAGGCTCCAAGGCCACGAGGGAAATCTTTGCATACTTGCCTAAGAAGTCCCTTAAGGCGTAGCCGTAGCTAAAGGATTCCTGGTGCTGTCAACACAACTACTTCCTTGCGCCGTTGCAAGGGATACACAGTAGAACAATCAGAAGTATTTCCGGCACCGTTGCCAGGAATCTTTTTGAGATAGCAGCCGCCTCGATCTGGTTCGGGCAAGCACCAGCCCCGCTCGTCGTTGACCGAGCCAGCCCAGCAGCCCCGGCCCACCCAGGCCGCTAGCGGAGTGTCCAACTGCCTCCCGAGGCCAACTGCGTGACTAGAAGGCCCAGTCCCACCGCTGCACCACCAGGCCAGCCTGCCTCTGGTGAGCCCCTATTATCCAGTGCCCCGCACATGTTTTACTATGCTGCGCTTGCCACTGTAGGTCCAATTGCTGTAGATTCGGCTCATATGATTTTTCCCAGTGGGCAAAATTAGCTAATTACGAGGGATTTCAAAAAATTGCATTGATTTTCAAACGCCCGTAGTTTTTAAACCGTGCGTCGGATCGGAATAGTTTATATATGTAAAACATGTAGATTTTCACGTAGAATAATATTTGTGAACTCTCATGCATATTTAAAACTGTTTAGCGTGATGTTTGCATCGGTTTGCGTGTCGGCATGATAGAAATTGTTTAGATCGTAGATATTTAACCGTAGCTCCGTTGGAGATGAGCCATATATGTAAATGGACTAGAACGACGAGTAGAATCACAAGAACAAATTTTGTTTTTTGTTTTAACTAACATAAAATGCGGTTAAGACAGATCTGAACAGATTACAAAGTTAATGTGTGGGATCATTTTGGAGATGCTATATGTCGTTTCCGACCTCATTTAAAATGCCTAGATAGGTAGTTTTATTTGTGCTTCACCCCTTGCCATGTTTAACAACATTTAATATTGTCGTGTAAATAAAAGGGAGTGAACTAAATAATGAAACGTGGAGTTCTGTCAATATGCAACTCGTTGCATATTGAGCTTCACTTAATATGTAGCGTTTGACTGTGTGAATTGCCATGCCCTGCCTTGCATATTTGAAAGTGAACATGCATCAAATTAGGGTGTGCATCATGTCGTGCATGTGTCGTGTTGAATATCGTGTGTTGATTCTTTTCTGGTTTGCTTCATCTTGATAGAGTTCCGCAAGTGTGTCGAAATGTGAGGACCCGTTCGACTACGTCCGTTCGTCTCCTTCACGGAGTTGTTCTTCTTCCAAGAGTGATCTCAAGCAAGATGATCATTTCCCTATATACCATCACTATAAATGCCATGCTAGTTGTGTCGTTTCTTTCGCTATGTATCATTGCCTACCACCTTTTAAATGTCAGCCTCTCAACATTGCCATGTAAACCTTCAACCTGTTGACAACCTAGCAAACCACTGATTGGCTATGTTATCGCATGCTTACCCATGTGATAGCGTTGCTAGTTGGAGGTGCAGTTGCTTCCATGTGATAACATGGGATCCTTGTTATATGACCATATTAACACTATTGAAGTTAATGCACCTATATACTTGGTAAAAGGTGGAAGGCTCGGCGTTTCTAGCCTGGTGTTTCCTTCCACCTTTGCCGCCTTAGTTTCATCTACCGGTGTCATATTCCACAATTGAGCGCTCTTAACACGATCGGGATTGTTATGGGGACTCCCTTGATAATTCGTCTTAGACTAAAGCTGGTCTAGCAAGGCCCAACTTTGGTACTACATTTCCCTAATAAGCTAATAAAATTGCATAGGGACTTTCCAGACCCCATGGATAATTAATCAACCCCCGGGCCAGTGCTCCTCATGAGTGTTGGTCCAAACTGAGCGATGTCCAGCGCCCCCTAGTCACCCGGGTTTTCAGGCAACCCGACGTCTAGCTCATCCGGTCATGCGCTGAGAACGAGATACACAGCTCCTACTGGGACTATCGGCACGCCGGACGGCCTTGCTGGATTAGTTTTACCTTTTACGAAATATCTTGTGCACCGGGATTTCGATGATACTTTGGGTAATCTCAGAGTTGAGGTTTTCCACTAAGGATTCCGACGAGATCGCGAGTTCCGTGATCGAGGATTTCTATGTGGCTTGTGGTAATTTGTGATGGACTAGATGGAGCACCCCTGCAGGGTTAAATCCTTCGGAAAGTCATGCCCGTAGTTATGTGGAAACATGGAAACTTTGTTTAACATCCGGTTCTAGATAACCTTAATTAAAATATGCCAACTGTGTGCATAACCGTGATTGTCTCTCTCGTGAGGTCCTTTCTCCGACTGAGGACACGGTCAGGTTATGTCTGACGTAAGTAGGTGTTCAGGATCATTCATTTGGTCATTATTAGTTCACGTCCGGTTATGCGTAGATCATTCCCCTCTTATTGTTGTACTCGTAAGTTAGCCACCTCAAATGAATGCTTAGTCGCTTGCTGCAGCCTCACCACTTAACCATACCTCGCCCATTAAGCTTTGCTAGTCTTGATACATTTGGAAATGAGATTGTTGAGTCCCCTGTGGCTCACAGTTTACTACAACACAAGTTGCAGGTGCAGGTAAAGAGTTACTTCGACGTGAGCGCGCTGGTTGTGCTATTTGGAGTTTCTTCTTCTTCTTCTTCGATCTAGGATGGATTCTAGGCCGGCAGCCTATGATAGCAAGGATAGACGTCGTTCTTTTATCGTTTGCTTTCGTCCGTAGTCGGACCCTGCTCTTCGTCATGATGATTGTATATTGTTGTATTGATTTGAACTTGATGTAGCTTGTGGCGAGTGTAAGCCAACTCCTTATACTCATATTTTCAGTACATGTACTTGTAATGATATCCATTCTTACAAAACGACGAGATGCGCTTATATCCATGTGGAGACCCTCGCGCCAATAATAAGGATAAGATCACATTTTAGGCGTTATAAGTTGGTATCAGAGCAGTACCGACCTAGGAGCCCCCTTGATTGATCGAACTTGGCCGAGTTCAGTCTAGTGAAAAACTACTTTGAGTCCAGTTATATATCGGAGAGTAGGATTCTTTTTCTCCTCTTCTATGCTCTGGTGAGTAATCTTGACGTAATAATTTCAATCCTACTCCTCTTCTCACTCAAAAAATTTTAGGATCACGCAGATATTTTTGGAATCTATATGATGTCGATGTGATGGAGTTGTGTCTTGGTGCCTCCTGTCTGACTTGATTTGTTTCGGGGAGTTGAGCTCTAGGGGATTCTTGAGCACATCGTTATCATTGAGATGTCTTAGTATCTCAGGACGGAGGATGTTCGAAATTGCTTCAATACTAGTAGTGGCGAGAGGAGTCTGGCTTCCTGAGTACTGGTGCAGATAGGATTGGATGTATCACCATACTTAGTATCCTTGTGATTATGAGGATGTGAGATATATGAGTTTTCGTGATTCTGGTTATGTGTTGACGGATGTGATACACTGGACGGGTAGTGTTATTGATAGGAGTTGAGTGATCAAATTTACTCCTTATATCCATGGACTCGACTGCATGACGAGAAATTTTGCGAGTTCTTAGGTGGGAATTCAAGTAGTTACTTATAGGACAATATTCTAAGAGATGCATGATGTGAGGTTGGGGCTCGACATCTAGTGGATTCACTTGTTCATAGTCTTGTTACAGTGGTTCTCGTTGTGTCTTAAAGAGTCCTTGTAGCTTGCTATGACTCGGGGATGCTTCATATGTCGTGTGCACTATCTTGTACATGATGGCTACTTTAGGATAGAGCCCGTGCGATCCGATCCATGAAAATATCGGACAAAATCTCTGTCATGAGTTTGTTCTACCTTGTTTTGTATCCTCATCCTTTGTTTTGCTGGTATATGGTAATTCGAGTTGCTTCGTTGTCAAGTGGCGAATTCATATCTTTCCAAGAGTTGTTCTCATATTTGTATGGGAGTGCCAATTCTTTTGCTCATCAATTCTTGTCAAGCCGGAGTCATCATGTCAATTCTTTTCACCCGGTGTGCTTCTCGTCAAGTGGGTTCAATCCTCTCCAATTTTTGACAAGATCAATCTCTCATTCCTTCTGGAGTTCATCTCATCTGTCCCAAGTTGTCTTTGTTTTTCCTCGCCCTCCCACCCCTTTTCTTCAATGATTTAATTATCATCCAAGTGTAGTTCATTTCGTTATTAATTCCTCTATCTTCTCTTCTGTGATGTTTCCCGTGATTCTTGGTGAAGATTCTCGGTAGTTTTGAGTTCATCCTCTCTTCATTTTGTTTCTCTCCGGTGGAGTCAATTCAAGATTTTGGTGTCATCATATCCTTTCCATTTGTTCAGTGCTTTTAGTGTTGGAAATTCTCTTCGAGCTCTCTTGTCATTCGTCCATATCTGTTCTATCTGGAGTGCTGAAGATATCTCATAAGCTTTTGTTTTCATTCCTTTCAATTATTTCGAGGTTCCCACCCCATCTAGTTCTCATTTGTACCGCTGCAATATCTCTCTTCCTAAGCAATCCATTCAATGGTGCTTCTTTTGAGTGGGCCCATAACCCACATGTTTCTTCTAGGATCTTATCTGGCTCTTCTAATCTTTTCTCGGAGATCTCTAATTCTTTTCAATTATGATATAAGTATGAATTTCACCAGTCATATTCCTTCTCCAAGATTGCTTCAAATTAATTTTCATCATTGGCTCAACTTTTCATATTCTTATAATGGAGTGTCTTAGTTATTCGTGGTGGTGTTCCTCTTATCTTTCTCAACCTGAAGACCGTAAGAGTGTTTCTCCTCAATCTTGGTACATTCTCTTGAAGATTTGTCATTTCAGCTTTGTGCTATCCTCTCAATTGTTTTTGATCATGAGAGATTCCTTCCATATCTATCCGGTTCATTTCAAGGTTGTTTTCATTTCTCAATCCTCCGAAGGCCAACATTTCAGAAGATTTCTTCATTCTGAGCTTTCAGCTTTCATCCTCAAATTCTACTCAATTGTTGTCTTTTCGTTCGTATCTCAATTATTCCGATGCCTTGTTCAAGTTTTCTCTCAGGTGGATCATTATCTCCATTCATTCTTGGTATCCCCATTCATTTGCAATTCTTGCCAGTGGTTCGTTCAAGGTTTCTCTTCAATTTTTGCTCAATCTCTCTCTCCCCAATCTTTTTCAAGTAGAATAAGTGGTATGGTAAATCCGTTGCTTGTCATAGATTAAACTTGATGACGGATAAGCATAACATAATTCTTAGTCTTGTTCATCAGGTGATTTCAATTCTACTTTCAGAGTGGCTCCTGATATCATTTTTTTCTCAAGTGCTCATCTTTTCTTTTCTGGAGTTCCAAGTTTTCTCAAGTATCTCTTCGTGAAGCTTCATCTAAGTCATGACAGGGCCTGATTCTTATTATTTCATCCTTCATGTATTTGCATCATTCTTTCATAGACGGAGGTGCATCATGGTGGTTCATCATAGGTTTCATTCATTCTCAAGTGCTCTTTAAGATTCTTGTTGGAGAACATCAAGTATTCTTTCTCTTGCATTTCCAAGAGCAATTCTTCCTCCTTTATCCTTTGAGAGGGTGTTATAGCGTTCTTGTTAGTGGAGGAGTCTCGAAGAGAGTTATGTCAAGAATGAGATAATTAATCCCACCAATTCTTTGATCATATGGGTATTTGCAACCCGTGATTTCTTCATTGAGCTATCTTGGGTTGGATTTCACCTAAAATCTTTTCCTAAGGATTTTTGCTTTTATGGTGATTATTGTTGATCCATGTTTTCAATGTATCCTCTAGGTGTAAGAAGTTTTGTCTTTCTTGTTGCATCCTATCAATCCTTGTTTCTTTTAGTGGCTGGTTGTCACCTCATAATTGTTGAGATGATTTTCATAAGTCTACTACTAGCTTGTTCGTTCCGTTGTTGGGTTGCCAAAAACTCCGTTCAATTCTTCTTGCAAGGATGCTTGCCAAATTCAATTGTGATGGAAATTGTCATATTCTTCTTCATTCTATTCTTCTCAAAGATCTAGTTTCTATTCTCTTGTTCCGGAGTTGTTGTGATGTTGCTCTCTTCAATCGATCATCTTGTTCTATCAAGATCATGTTCTCTCCTTGCTTATTCAATTTGTTAGTTTGTTGTAAATCTTGTCAAGATCTTTCCATCTTATCAATTTTTTTGCCACAATTTCCTAGTGAAGTGCTGCCAAATTTTTTTGTGAATTCTTATTTGTTTCTCATATCACTCTTCATCTCTTCCAACATTCAAGGATCGTTGGTTTCACTCGTTTGTAATAGAAGCGACTAAGTATTACATATTATTTTTTATATTCCTCCCCCCTTTCATTCTTAGATCTCGGGGCGAGATCTCTTGTTACTGTAGGAGAGTTGTTACAGCCCGAGACCGACGCTCTAGAAGATTCCCCTTTTATTCCGTTCTCATCATGTGATTAGATTGTCCGTCGCATTCATCATCGCATCATTCACACCATCCACATTGCATCGGCACTCCGTTGCTGCCAGTTTTCAAAACTTGCATCCGTTATTAGTTGCCGTCTCACTCTGTTTCCCTCGTTGAGCGTTTCGAGACCAACAATAGACGCACGCGCCCGCGACATCGTTAAAATCTTATTTTTAAAAGTGTGTATAAAACATTCTCGGTTTGGGTTGAAACTTCGCATGCGGTCTTAATTTGGTGTAGGTAGGCCGTGTGCCAAGTTTTGTCGGAATCGGAGTTCGTTTGATGCATGAACCGTTAAACCTATAGCGGCACTATAGTCGATCCATCGTCGGACGTTTTGCATTTTTTTTAAACTCTCTGCCGGTGGCCCATTTTCCCTCTCTTCTCAGCACATAGCCCCCTACACAACCCATCTAGACTGACCTTATGCCTAGCCATCGCCAGAGTCGTCCGATCTCGATCGGAGGGACAAAAATCAGACTATATCCCCCCTAACGCTAAATCTCTGCTATAAAAGGAAGGACATTCCCTTCTAATTAGGAAACCATATCCTCCACCTCGTTTCCCGTGCTCCCCGTCCCCCGCACCACCACAGCCTCCCACCTCGTGCTTAGGGCCCGCTAGGCCCGAATGCCGCCGCCGCTAGCCAGAGGAGCGCAGTCAGCCCCCGCAGCACCCTCTGCCCCGAGCTGCTACCGGGCTGAGGAGCTTCGTTGGCCCGCCGTCATCGCCCCACGGCGCCGGGTCTGCCTGCGCCCCGCCGCCAGCCGGACCTCGCCGGAGCCAACCCGAGCCGCCACCCAGAGCTTCCCCTATGCGCCCTGCTCCCGCGCCTCCGTGGAATCCGTGCCCGAGCTTCGCTGGTGGCTTGCTGCCAGCCAACGGGGCCCCAACCTCGCCGGATATGGCCGGATCCTAGGCCGCCCTGCCAGATCCGCTCGTCCCTGCTTCTTCCTGCCGGCCGCCGGCGCTGACGAGCCTCTACTCCTCACCACCGCCCCGATCTAGTTCGGGCAAGCGCCAACCCTGCTCGCTGTTGACCGAGCCGGCCGAGCAGCCCTGGCCGAGCCAGGCCGCGAGCCGAGTGTCCACCTACCTCCCACGACCTAGCGCGTGGCCAGCAGGCCCAGTCCCACCGCTGCATCACCGAGCCAGCCCGCGTTTGGTGAGCCCCAGTTATCCAGTGCCCCACATGCATTTCACTATACTACGCTTGGCACTGTAGGTCCAACTGATGTAGATTTGGCCCATGTGATTTTTCCCGGTGGGTGAATTTAACTAATTACGACGGATTTCAGAAAATTGCATTGATTTTCAAACGCCCGTAGTTTTTTAATCGTGCGTCGGATCAGAATAGTTTATATATTGAAAACATGTAGATTTTTGCGTGGAACAATATTTTCCAACTCCCATGCATATTTAAAGCTGTTTAGCATGCTATTTGCATCGATTTGCATGTCAATGTGATAGAAATAGTTTAGATCGTAGATATTTAACTGTAGCTCCGTTGGACTAGAACAACAAGTAGAATCGTACGAACCACTTTTTTTTGCCTTCTAACAAACATAAAATGTGGTTATGACAAATCTGAATAGATTACAAAGTTAACGTGTGCGGGTTCATTTCGGAGATGCTATATGTCGTTTCCGACCCCATTTAAAATGCCTAGATAGGTAGTTTTATTTGTGCTTCACCCCTTGTGTAAATAAATGGGAGCGAACTAAATAATTAAACATGGGGTTCCGTCAATATGCAACTCGTTTCATATTGAGCTTCACTTAATGTGTAGCATTTGACTGTGTGAATTGACATGCCCTGTCTTGCATATTTCAAACTGAACAAGCATCATATTAGGGTGTGCATCATGTCGTGCATGTGCCGTGGTGAATATTGTGTGTTGATTCTTTTCTGGTTTGCTTCGTCTCAATAGAGTTCCTCAAGTGTGTGAGCTGTGAGGACCCGTTCGACTACGTTGGTTCGTCTGCTTCACGGAGTCGTTCTTCTTCCAATCGGGATCTCAGGCAAGATGATCATTTCGCTAGATACCATTACTATCAAAGCCATGTTAGTTGTCTCGTTTCTTTCGCTATGTCTTGTTTCTTACCACCTGTTAAATGTCAGCCTCTCGACATTGCCATGAAAACCTTCAACCTGTTCACAACCTAGTAAACCACTGATTGGCTATGTTACCGCTTGCTTACCCATGTGGTAGCATTGCTAGTTGTAGGTGTAGTTGCTTCCATGTGATAACATGGGTTCCTTGTTATATCACCATATTAACGCTATTTAAGTTAATGCACATGTATACTTGGTAAAAGGTGGAAGGCTTGGCCTTTCTAGCCTAGTGTTTTGTTCCACCTTTGCCGCATTAGTTTCGGCTACCAGTGTTATATTCCATAATTGAGCTCTCCTAACACGACCAGGGTTGTTATCGGGACCCCCTTGATAATTCGTCTTAGATTAAAACTGGTCTGGCAAGGCCCAACTTTTGAACTACATTTGCCTAGTAACCTAATAAAATTGCATAGGGACTTTTCGGACCCCATGGATAATTAATCAACCCCCAGGCCAATGCTCCTCATGAGTGTTGGTCCAAATTGAGCGATGTCCGGTACCCCTGGTCACCCGGGGTTTGAGCTAACTAGACGTATATCTCATTCGGTCGTGCCCTGAGAATGAGATACGTGGCTCCTATCGAGAGCGTCAGCACGCCGGGCGGCCTTACTAGATTAGTTTTACCTTTTACAAAATATCTTGTGCATCGGGATTCTAGTGATACTTTGGGTAATCACAAAGTTGAGGTTTTCCACTAAGCAGTCTGTCGAGATCGTGAGTTTCATGATCGAGGATTTCTATGCAGCTTGTGGTAACTTGTGATGGACTAGTTGGAGCACCGATGCAGGGTTAAATCTTTCGGAAAGCCGTGCACGCGGTTATGTCGCAACTTGGAAACTTTGTTTAACATCTGCTTCTAGATAACTTGAAGTAAGCTTAATTAAAATATGCCAATTGTGTGCGTAATCATGACTGTCTCTCTCGTGAGGTCCTTTCTCCGATTGAGGAGACGACGGGGTTATGTCTGACTTATGTAGGTGTTCAGGGTCATTCATTTGATCATTATTAGTTCACGTCCGATTATGCGTAGATCATTCCCCTCTTATTCTTTTACTTGTAAGTTAGCCACCTCAAATGAATGCTTAGTCTCTTGCTGCAGCCTCACCACTTAACCATACCTAGCCCATTAAGCTTTACTAGTCTTGATACCTTTTGAAATGAGATTGTTGAGTCCGTTGTGGCTCACAATTTACTACAACACCAATTGCAGGTACATGTAAATAGTTACTTTGACGTGAGCGCGCTAGTTGTGCTATTTGGAGTTTCTTCTTCTTCTTCTATCTAGGATGGGTTCCAGGACGACAGCCTAGGATAGCAAGGATGGCCGTCGTTCTTTTATCGTTTGGTTTCGTCCGTAATCAGACCCTGCTCTTCTTTATGATGACTCTATATTGTTGTATTGATGTGAACTTGATGTAGCTTGTGGTGAGTGTAAGCCAACTCCTTATACTCATCTTTTGAGCACATGTACTTGTAACGATATCCATTCTTGCAAAACGACAAGATGCGCTTCTATCCCTGTCGAGGCCCTTGCGCCAAAAATAAGGATAGGATCGCATCTTGGGCGTTACATTTGCCTTCCTGGATCTTCCTCTTCATGCATTCGATGCTCTCGTGTCCCTTCTGGGCCTCTATAATATTGTCCATCAGCATGGGCTTGGCTTCGAGGTTTGCCAGGAATCCTTGTTTGACTAGCTCCAACCCGAAGCCTTCCAGCTCCTCATATAGAATGGGGAGCCTTTCCTTGATCATGGCATTCAAAGTGCAAGCCTTTCGGCCCAAGGCGTCTGCCGCCACGTTGGCCTTACCGGGATTGTATTGAATGCTAAGGTCCTATTCTTTAATCAACTCCAACCATCTTCGCTGCCTGTTGGCGATGCTAGGTCGACACCAATGGGGATCGACATGATACCCTTGTGATCGTAGGGCGGGAAAGACAACGTCAAGGGAAGACCTAACGATCCACATTCGGTAAGCCATTTTACCCAGGTTCGGGCCGTTTACGCGTAAAACCCTTCGTCCTGCTCGTCTGATCGTGTTAAGCGTTCTTTTGTTGCTCGTTCAGTGATGATAACCGTCTTCTTGGACAATCTCCAAAGAGTCTAACCCCATGTGACTGAGCTAAGGGCCTCCTTTTATAGGAAAAGGGGTCACCTACAATGCTTGATAGTAGGTTCACGAGATGTTACTGTGAACCTAGAGCGGCACTTATCCATCTACCGCTGTCAGGTGCATTAAATGCACGTCTCATCCTTGTCAGCTAAGTGTTGGTGAAGACATGTGTCCAGGTGTTTCATCACCTGGATGCCCCGCTGGCGCATGCGGAATGCGTTGGAAATCTGGGGGGTGGCATTGTAGCAAGGGCAATCGTCTTTAAGTACCTTGCCACGTCATCCCGACAAGGGTGCTTGTCGGGGCCTTGGTGCTTCGTCCCGACAAGGAAGCTTGCCGGGGGCTTCGGCTATCTTCCCGGTGAGAGAGGCTCGCCGGGGTCTTGTGCTTGGTGCGTTACATCATGTCCATTCAACGTAAGTTGCCTTGGGTGTCTTCCCGGCAAGGCGGGCTTGCCGGGGCCTTGCATATCTTGGGGGTGCGCCTTGTCTAGGCTCTGCCACACCCTGCCGTCAGGGGCTCTTCGCGCTCGTGCACAAGTCTGGGGCACTAGAGACCCCAGTCTTTAGTGCACTGATAGGAGCCCCCGGGCCTGGGCCACACACGTGTGCAGAGCGTTGTTGGTCCAGGCCTAGAGAGGTGCACGGGCCCTTGTGGCTGGATCTGCTTGGCGGTTCTCTTTCCCCACGTCGCTCATCAAATGCGCGAAGTGGGATATCGTGCACGGAGTGGCCTCTCCGTCTCCTGAAATGCCCCTACCACACGCGTGGAATGCATAGTCATTGATGGACAGGTGGCAGACGAGGCCTTGAAAGGCGCAGTAGTGGTTGGGACCGCTCGTGCACGCATTGGCGCAT